>NC_059128.1:87418027-88124527 GCF_020740605.2 Lemur catta | reverse complement strand
ATCAAATAGAAATTAAGATTATAAATGTCCTAATTTCATATTTTAAATAGAGATATGAAAACTTAAATGAAGTATCTTCAGATTTTGAATTTATAAGCTGGAGAAAAGTGTTTTCTATAAATACATCTGATTTACAAAAAACAGCCACTGAATTGGCACTTAAATATTCTGACAATTTAAGTTCTATAGAAATTTCATATGAAATAATTTAAAGCAACATATAATATCAGTAATTTGTAATATAAAAATCAAGATTTGTTTGAGTTTTCTAAAACTTATTAACATATTTTGTTTAATCTTATACAGATTTGGAAACGGTATTCAGAATTTTTAAACAATTCCAGCCACAGTAGCATTCAGCAAAAGTTTTAGTAAACTGAAGTTAATTTAAAAATTTTTAAGATTGTCACTTGGTCAAGAGAAATTGTGAAACAGGACCATTTGCTCATTTCAAAACAAGATTTTAAAAAAAAGAATTAGATTTAGAAATATATTATTGATATTTCCTATCATTAAGGTCAGGAAAGTTAAATGATAAAATTCTGGTTTTGGTAGAAATAAAATGTTTATTTTCTTTTCCTCCCCACTCCCTCCCTCCCTGAGAAGTAAAATGTTTAGACTGAAGTTAGTATTCTGAGTTGCAGTTCACCTACTTTTCAGTTTTTCAATATTTTTGACTACTTTAATGTTCTAGGGGAAAAAGATTAAAGATACACAAAATTTATATATAGAGGCACACATTTTTCCTTTTGCCTCAGGCTCCAGTATAGCTTGGTACAGCACTGATCCCAGCATAGTTACATCACAGTTTTTGAGACTATAAGATATGCTGAGCCAGAAAGTATACTATGATTTCTTTTCTTTTCCTATCCCTTGGTTTATTTTTCTGGAGTTAATAATATGTATCTTTTTTACTCATTTGTTTAGTTTTCTGTGCACCAATGCTGTTTTTAAAAATGTTACAATTTGTCTGTTTATATTTGGAAATATTTTTTCCAAACATTCACACCCATCCAAAGAAAATTGTTGGAAGGTCTGGAGATCTCTCAGACCCCTTGCCTCAATTTAAACCGGTTACTCTCTACACTTGTGTATAGTTTGTAAAATTTTCCTTTGCTACTCTCTTGTGTTGGATGTCCTATTTGCTGAACCATGAGTTCCTGTTTTCGTGGTTTACTCATCATTTTGATGAATTGTGCCATCTGCTAGCTTCCACAAAAGGAGTGTATCTTTTTTCAGTCTTTGCATATCTAAAAATATATTTACTTGAATGATAATTTGGCTGAAGTACATAGAAAACAATTCCTATGCAGTTTTTAAAATATTGTTCCACTATCTTCTTATGTCTAGTATTGTTTTTGTTAAGTCTGGTAACAATTCTCACTCCAGTTTCTTGGTATTTAGTTACTTTGTTCTTGTTGGAAACTTTAATGATTATATCTTTCCCTGATGTTTTGAAATTTCGTATGTTCACCCATCATCCTTTTTTTATTCATCCTGGTAGGCATTTGACAAGCCTTTACAATTTGGAGATTTCTGTTTGGGGGAAGTTTTCTTGTATTATTTGTTTGGTAAATTTTCACTTTTATTTGCTCTGTTCTCTTTCTTTTGGGAACTTCTATTGATCTGACATTGGGCCTTCTGAATCATCAACTCCTTTAATTGTGTGGTATTTTCTTTCATGCCTTCCATCTTTCTGTCTTTTCGGTTCCATCTTTTTGAAAAGATTTTCTAAACTTAATTACTTATTTTAGTTACCCATATTTGTAATTTTGAAGAGCTCTTTAATTTTTTATTTGTTCTTTTATTATGTTTTTATAGTTTCTTGCTATTTTTTTAATGGGTAAAACAACATACCTCTTTGGGGATATTAATTACATATATTTTTTTCTTTTGTTCCCAGCAATGTCTCTGAGGTCTCTAAGTTCCTTTCTTTATTCCTTTTTGTTTATTTTGTTCTTTCTTATGTTAAAGGATATCATTAGTTGTATAGTGATCCTTGGTTGCCCATACAGTATTAATTGAAGAGTGAGCCTGAAAAATTCATTGAAAAACCTGTGTGTTTGTATGGGACCAGGGCTACCTTGCATAGCCATACAGATTGTGTACTGCAGAACTCCAGAGGATACTATATTCTGCTTAGTACCCTCAAAAATTATCAATGTTTACCATATTAGAAATTAAAATTGTGAAATTTAAAAAAACTTAATTGCCAAAAATAATAATCATAAACCTACTATATAGTAACATATATTTAAAAAAAATAACTGTTGTCCAAAACAAAAGAAACTTAATAAGAAAAAGGCATCATTTTACACTTTTGCATATCTCTTTAATCTTGAGCTTAACAGAAGAAAACTGGATTCTTATGTCTATCCAGTCTGTTGTGATATGTTGTTTTGGTTGAAATGTCTGAGGAATATCTAGCCTTACCCAGTGCTTTGTTGTTATATGTGTTTGTTGAAATGTGGAATTTGACTCCATATCACTGAACTTTTTGCACTGTGTTACATCAAAATCTATTTGTCTGTTTTACACTTTGAATCGTTCTTTTATCCATACATTATTTTGTAAGATTGTGCATTGGTCATTTGGAAAATATTGGTTCACTAAGTTACATAGATCTTCCAAATGTTGGCATATTTAATTGTATAATATCAAGCAGTCACCCATTAATGTTAGTATTATTCTAATCAGTGGCTGATACGAGTTTTCCTAAAGTATGATTTTTCTTGATTTTATTACTAGCAACAAATACTTTCATTATTTTCCTTGATATGACAGACTCCATTAATTTTCAAGAAAATGCCTACTAAATTCCCAAGTCTAAATATCCATAGTTTGATAGTTACTCTTCAAAATAAAAATGTTGTTCCATGAAGAAAAACATGTGGCGAAGTACAACTTTCAACTCAGTCACAGACCTACCTGTTACAATGGTGCTTTATGCGTAACTTTCCATTTTTGTCACCCAAAACATTAAAAAGATATGAACTCAAAGATTGTGATTTAATAAAATAAATTTTATTGCTTGTGTGTGGTAGTGAAGAATACAGTGACTACTAGTACAATTTGAATTTGATGCCACTGCCTTGATTTGTGTTAAAGTGCCAGCATTTTTACTCACCACTGTTTAAGTACCGAGAGTTGTGACCTCACTTGTGCCCTGAAAGTGGCATGGATTCCGCAGGTGT
The DNA here is from genome assembly GCF_020740605.2 of Lemur catta. NCBI lineage: Eukaryota > Metazoa > Chordata > Mammalia > Primates > Lemuridae > Lemur > Lemur catta. Next base: position 88,121,333 of record NC_059128.1, on the reverse strand, counting down.
CCATGTGTAACACTTGGAGGACTACTGATGTAAATTTCAATGTGAAGGTTGCCTTCTGGATTTGTGCGCTGTAAGACCTGCACAATCAGCATGGGAATTGTTTAGACTTCAATGTAGGAAAATCAGGTGCTGAGCTGACTGATTAGTTCGATGAGGAGGATGCTCTCCAGAGTCATTATGGGAAATCTTTCTTTCAGTCTGATAATTTTCTCCAAAGAGAAATCTTCTAGATTCTAGCTGGGGATGGTAGGGTGGAGAGTGGCTGCTGGCATTCTGGGAGCCAGGCAGGGAGAGGGACTGTGGATCTCTCTACTCAGTATGTTGACTTTTACTAAATCTTTCTGTTTTCTTTCAGTATCTCATACCTGCCCTTTGCTGTTCCTGGTGTTCACAAGTCTAGACTGTCTTCAGTTCAGAAAGTTAACCTGTAGCCTCTTTGGGAGGAAAAGGGATAGGTACCTGTTGTGTGAGTTGGGGGAAGGACCATTTAGATTAACCAGCAGTCCCTGTGCATCATTTTTACACTTTATGTACTAGATATTGTACCAGCTTTCTCCAAATACCAGATGTCTTAGGTTCTCTGGGCAAATTGACTCTCTTTTACTTGCACTCCCCCACTGTAGACATTTTGTTGTAACTTCCTCCATAATGCTGAGTCAATTACAACTCTTCCAACTACTTTCCATCTTCTGAAAATTTGTTCAAATCTTTTTAGCAATTAGTATTTTGTTTTCTTGGTCTTTGTGAGTGAAAATCTTTTATTTCTTTGCCTTCTTTTTAGCAGGGTTTTGGGAGGTAAGGAGATAAATGTGTATGATTAATACACCATTATCAATTTTACAGGCTTGAGTCAATCCACTATAGTGGTTGAGAGCTAGACCTAGATTTGAATCTTTACTACTTACTGTGATATTACCTTGGGTTCTCTGCTTAACCCCCTCAATCTTATTTCTCATTTGTAAAAATGGTGTTTATAATATCTAATATGAGGATTAAATGAGACAGTGAATGTAAAGTTCTTAACATACTACCTCACGCATCATATGTGCTCAATAACTGGTAATTGTTATAAACTGTTAGACTGGCATCTGGCTTACTGAGGTTTTACTTTATTTTTTCCTCTTCATAAAACATTTGAAATAAGCAGAATATTTCTTTAATTCGTCTATTGGTTTCATATTCTTGGTTTGACAGTGGAAGAGTTACCATGACTCTAACTATAAAATCATAAATTCAGAAATGTTTTATTTAAATGTCTGTACTTAGTATGTTTACATAAAATACTGTGGATATATTTGGTGTTCAGATTCAAGTTGTATTTTTCTAGTTTTCTATTCAAGTAATTGTAATTATGACCCACCCTTGAAATAGAGGTTAAGGAAAGCAGGTATGGTATAATTGGGTAACTGCTTCTTGGCCTTGATTCAGAACCTTTTGGTACACTGAAATTCTTATAGGTTAAAAAAAATTGTTTTAATCCTGCTTTTATTTATGAGAATTATTCTAGTACATACTTTATATTTAAAAAATTATTTTTCTATTTCTTTGTTATAATAAGTTGCACACTTACATTCCTTTTATCTAAAAGTTGTATATAATAAACAGTTTTCTTTAAGCTTAGCTATGTATGTAAAAGAAAAGTATTATTAATCTTTTCAGGAAATCGCAAGACCAAATATGGCTGAAGGAGAAAGAGAAACATCAAATTCTGAAAGGTAAATATAAGGAAAAATGGAATCTCTTGAAATTCAAGTATATATAAAAACACTTGAGCTGAATTATTTCACAATTAATTGGCTAAGGGCTATTTAAATTTTGGTGTATAGTGTTGCTTTCAGTAATGACTTTTAATTAAAATTTTAATACAACAAAAATATACTCTAGCTTCTTGGCTTTTAAATCTTTTAAAATACAGGGTACATTTTATAAGTTGTTAAATTTTTTAAAAATTACTTACTAGTAAGTAAACTGTTAACAAATTTTGTTTGCCCCTATTAAATGAAAATAGTTACATGATGCTACATGTTACAAGATGGGGACAATGATTGCTAATAGGTAATCTTAAAATCTTTTTTTTTTTTTAACTGTTTTCAAAAAGCTGTGGAACTACTTCTTTGGTAGGATTTCAACATAAGAGTTTCAAAACCTGGTGATTGGTTTTTAAAATTTTAATGCTTAGGTAGGAACACTAAGGAACACAAGACATTTCACAAACCTTTTTAGCAAAAGAGTAACCCAGCATTCTAATTAGAACTTTATTCCAGATAAAGATGATGTTATTTTGTCTTTTAAATTAAGTAATTTCCCCCTTTTCTATGTTTATGCCATTTATTTCATGGTAGGTTGCTTGTTAATCTTTTTAAATTAATTAACCTATTGCCCCTAAAAAGCAAATTATGGAATAAGTCTTTATGAAGGTGTTTCTTAGACTTCGCTAGTAAAGTTATCTAGCTTTTTCTTCCCCTAGCATTTTTCCTAGAGTTCTGGGGAGAAAGTTAATAACAGTTCAACTAAGGAGTTAGAAAATGCAGACTAGTTATCTCTATATTATATAAGATTTTTTGTAAATCGTAGTTAGTCCAATATGATCTGAACAAAAATAAGAACTATACAAATTTGGAATGAGGAAAAAATTAAAATTTTTTGCATATGGTGTGATTGACCAATAATATCCAAGAAATGAGCTAAGAATGATTAAAATTAATGAAACTATTAATTAAAGTAGCTTGGTATAAAAATAAGGATCTTTATAATATACCACTAACATATGATTACAGAATATAATGGACAAACAAGTTCATTCACATTAGTAACAAAAATGAGAAATTTATAGACGCTAAATGAAGAAAATATACTGTGGTAGAAAATAATACATTAACTTGCATGACAGACCATTTTACAAATTAATTTATGGATTTAATAAACATTTAGTTGAAAATCCCAATGAGATTTGTTTTAGATACTGACAACCTTAAAATAATATTCATATTTTTTCATTTATTAATACCATAATATATTTACTCATTCCTCTGTTATTGAATATTAGATTGTTTCTGTATTCACTATTTCAAACATTGTTTTAATGAGCATCCTTGACAAATATCTTTTACATTTTTAAACTATGAAATTTCTGGGGAAGAGTTGTAGAATGTGAGTGATAATAAGTACATTGTTAATCAACAGTTGTTAGGCCGGGCGCGGTGGCTCACGCCTGTAATCCTAGCACTCTTGGAGGCCGAGATGGGTGGATCGCTTGAGGTCAGGAGTTCGAGACCAGCCTGAGCAAGAGTGAGACCCCGTCTCTACTAAAAATAGAAAGAAATGATCTGGCCAACTAAAATATATATAGAAAAAATTAGCCGGGCATGGTGGCACATGCCTGTAGTCCCAGCTACTCGGGAGGCTGAGGCAGTAGGATTGCTTAAGCCCAGGAGTTTGAGGTTGCTGTGAGCTAGGCTGACGCCACGGCACTCACTCTAGCCAGGGCAACAAAGTGACACTCTGTCTCAAAAAAAAAAAAAAAAAAACAGTTATTAAAACTGTGTGCTATTGGCCCAGGAACATTAAATTTTATTTTTGGTAGAATGAGCATCCTTAGATCTGGATAAGGAACTCGAGATCTTAGAAATCTTTTTCTAATATTTTATGATTCACTAAATAGTTTCTGTTAACATACCAGGGTCAAACACACACACAAAAATAAATATATGTGTAAACATATGTATGTTGTATGTTTATACATATTTTTTTCAGACATGTTTATATATTTTAAATTAGGCTATTAAAATGTAAGGAAATGTTTATGAATGCTTATCTAATTGTGCATAGGGAAAGACATTCCAACCATAAGATAGTTTAAATCATAGAAGAAAAATAGATTTTTTTTCCCAAATACATTCCTTATTTTAGGTGCTCTTACAAATTAACAAGAACACTTAAATTTTAGTTAAAAGATAAGCAGGAGGTATGAACAGATGAAAATAATGACAGCCAGGACTAAAACCAGTTGATGAACTCCCCAGGTCTCCTTTTAATATGTGACTCCAGAGTTTGTCTCACAATCTTGCCTAAGAAATTGGCTTCCTCCTAAATTGTAATGTCATGGCAAGGACTAGGAACTTGATTTGTTTTCCTTTTTGGTAGGAAAATGTACCTTGACTTTTTTTATTTTTGAGAGTATATCTTTATTTTGATAGTGTTCAAAACATTGTTTTATGATGGAATAGATAATAAATGGCTTTATTTTTTCAGTAAACAAGATAAAGCTGCTGCTTCAGAAGAAAAAAATGAATGTGATGCAAATTCATTTGAAGGCTCATCGGCAACAAAAAGTAAAGAAAGCCTAGTAACCGTTTCAGATAAGGAAAATGTTACCTGTCTTGCAGACCAGAAAACTGACTCAAAGAAAATCTTCAATTATGAATCAAATATTGGTGCAGATAAAGTGGAAAAGGAAGAACAAATACAGCATGTTTGTCAGGAAATGGAGTTGAAGATGTGCCAAAGTTCAGAAAACATAACTTTATGTGATCAGATTAAAGATTACAACTCCAGCAAAGCTAAGTTTTCTTTGAAGAATATTAAGGATTTGCGGTTAACATCAGGTGATGTTAGCATTGATCAGTTTTTAAGGAGAAGAGATGAACCTGAATCTGTTAGTTCTGATGTTAGCGAGCAAGGCAGTAGTCATTTGGAACCTCTGACTCCATCAGAGGTACTTGAGTATGAAGCCACAGAGATTCTTCAAAATGGTAGTGGTGATCCTTCAGCCAAGACTGATGAAGAAGTGTCTGAGCAAACAGATCACATTCCTGAAGAAAATAACCCTAACACAACAGAGACAACGGTAGACCTGGCAGATGAAAAAGAAAGAAGTTGAAATTAGTCATTCTGAGTTTTAGTATACCAACGGTAAGGGCATTTGGAACACTGCTGTCAGGTGAACTCAGTGGTGGTGGTGTGGAGTTCAGAAATAGAAAAGTGTGAGGGAGGTCATTCGTACATTTTACCTGAATGTTCAAAATGGGTTTTTAACAAGTCAATTCACCAGTAAGAGCACTATTAGCATGGATTTCTAAGAAGTTTTTAAAAACATGAACAAGATTTTAAAGAAAGTTAAGTTTGCAACAGAAAGATCTCATTTAGTAGTTTTTGAGGAAATGGGACTTAGTTGCTAATATGAGTTGATTGTAAGAATATTAGTTATAGTAGTAAAACTTTTCAGACTTCCATCAGTCCTTAAATAAATCCTTATTACCTATATACCCTTTTTAATTAACTTAAAGGAAGAGATTTGGAAACTTTTTACCTTTTGGGAATAATTGATTTAAAATAATGGCTGATTGGCATTGTTAATAAAGGCTTTATTTTGCATATGATACTGGTAAATGGAGCATGCTTAGAGCGCTAAATTGATCTAAATGAGAATTTGGATCAACATAAACTTAATTTTGGATTTAATATAACATTCCAGTCCGTCAGAAGCATGTAAACAGAATATTTGAATCTGTGTACCTCCATACAAGTGTTAGCCTGCTAGGCTGTAAGCTTACCTTAATTAAACTTTCAGTGAAAGTGAAATTATTAAAATATAAATTTATATTTGTGCTTTTTTGTCTATGTAAGCTATGTAGAAACTCCTTGATGTACTAGTTGTATAAAGTAGAAACTCATTGTAGAAACTCCTGTATCTCTTATGCTTTTAATATTGTTTTAATGATCTTCTTTAGAAACAGACCCATAAAAATGGTCTGGAAGCCAAACCAAAGTATGGTATAATGTAGATATTGTAAAGCAGTCAACTGAAAACATGTACTGAAATGTATTCAGCCATGTTTAAGTGACTTTTCTTTAATCGTAAAATAGAAACTTCAAATGGGACCTAAAGCAGTGATGTAAAAAATTGGTTTTGGGAATTTAGCCTAATTTATCCATAAGATGGCTGCTAAATTGATTTTTCAGTTGTTTTCTATCATCTAGAAAATAATAGATATAGAAATGAATAATATGAAGAACAATAGTTTGCTTTGAAGTACTAATAAACTTTTATTTAAAATGCTACATTTTTACTTCTTCAAATGTGCTTTGAATTCTTCAGTTTCGTTTCACTGAATGTTATATGTTTTAAATGACTATTAAAATTCTGATGTATATAGTAGTTTTTGAGTAAATATTTGAAATAAAAATATGTCCCTGAATAATTTTATTTTTCAGATCACTGCTTGATTCAGATTACCTTTGGTGCCTTTAGAAATTGTATACTTGTTCAAAGAAATTTCATGTTAAAATTAGTGGTAATTATCTCATCTCCAGTCAGGAGCAAGCAATTCAGGTATGCAAACCAAAACTTTGGTAGCAGTGCTTTAGAGCAGTGGTTGGGAAACTTTTTCTTTATAGGGCCAGATGATAAAAAATTGTGGGCCATGTGGTTGCAATTACTCAACTCTGCCTTGTATCATGAAAGCAACTGTAGATTATATGTAAATGAGGAACCTGTTTGTGTTCTAGTAAAACTTTATAAACACAAGACGTTGGCTGGATTTGGCCCATGGACTAAAGTTTGAATACTCCTGCTTTGGAGTGCTTAGACTTCTTTGATAAGAATATGACAGCCAGTGACTGCCAACGAAATATCAAGATGCCTTAATGTATTACAGCTCCCTGTTACCTAACAATACAATTATGATTGATTATAAGTGTAGTTTAATGACATTGAGAAGCATTGTATTCATTTTGTTGGATGGTACTTTTATATTGAAAATCTGCATACCATAGTTATTTGTATTATTTCTTCCCTTTTGCATCTCTCCAGCTCTCCAGTGTTTTAAGGAAGAAATTACAATTTTTTTCACCCTATGACTTTTATTTATTTATTTATTTTTTGAGACAGAGTCTCACTCTGTTGCCCGGGCTAGAGTGCTGTGGCGTCAGCCCAGCTCACAGCAACCTCAAACTCCTGGGCTCAAGCGATCCTACTGCCTCAGCTTCCCAAGTAGCTGGGACTACAGGCATGTGCCACCATGCCTGGCTAATTTTTTTCTATATATTTTTAGTTGTCCAGCTAATTTCTTTCTATTATTTTAGTAGAGACGGGGTCTTGCTCCTGCTCAGGGTGGTCTCGAACTTCTTAGCTCAAATGATCCGCCTGCCTTGGCCTCCCAGAGTGCTAGGATTACAGGCGTGAGCTACCGCACCTGGCCCACCCTATGATTTTTAAAAGAACTGTTCTAAACATTTGGTACAATGAACTAATAAGATATGGGTCACTTTGTTTTGGCTGTAAGTAAAAAGATGAGAAAACCAAATATCTGGGCAATTATTTGCCTAAAGTTACAAAGCCAATATTTACACCTGATTTGATCTGATTCAAGTTACTGTTTTTCCATCAGTCCTCTGGTTGCTAGCATTTATATTGAATATTCTCTTTTAAAATAACTTATTTTTTGCAAATAATCCTCCCGTTGATAGTACTATTTATAGTTCTATTTATTTTCCCTACAGTGACTATAAGCATTTGGAATGAAAGATTTCTTAACCTATAGAAAGAGGGCCCATAATCTCTTTTATTAATAGAAATTGAGGACTTTTACCAAAAGAGGAGGGGTTAGTGAATCATTTTATCAATAGGAAAGATAGCATATATTTTAAAGATATAATTTATAAAATAATTATTGAAGTTTTTTGCCCTTGTGAACCCAGGTACTGGAGTGCACTGCAATTTGGGGACTTCTTGAGGCATTACATCAGGCTGCCAGCTCGTGATATAGGGTCCCTTGCTTTTCCCCAGTACCCAAGCTGTGGTTGCAGGTGCCATACTGGGTTCACACCTGTTGTGGGACTTTGTATTGCCCAGGGACCTTCAACTATTGTGTCTTAACTCCACCAGATCTCCCCACAGATATTTCCCAGCACCTGCTGGGATTGCTGCAGCTCCACAGGGAAGCTAGACCCAGAGGAGCAGCAGGATTCCCAGTGGTGTAGCCTTCAGGGAGTAGGAAGTGGGAGTGTACCCCACCAAGGGAGCAGTACCTGGGACAAAGGAAACCAGAGCATGTGCTTTTCTGTGTCCCAGAACTTCCTGCCTGTGGGCAGGGACTGCCTGCACCTCTTTCAGCAGAGGCACAGGCTCTGTGCTGGGATTTGTGGGGGAAGGCTGTGGTTCTGCCCCAGAGATTGAGCAGCCCTGGTGCTTGTGAAGGAAAGTGGAGAATGGGACTTGCCCTCCCACTTGCCCACTACTGGGGACACAGGTGGGGCTTCTCTTTTAGGAGCTCAGTGTAGACAGCCTATCTAGGGCATTTCAGAGCAGCTATATGATGGAAGTGTGTCCTCCAGGTTCAGGCTTGCACAAGGGGTGGAGTCCCTCCCCCTCTCTACGTGAAATGGCAGCATTCTGCAGATGAACAGTAGTGTCAGTTTGATCTTTATATCCTGAGCACCAAAATGGGCAAGATGGGGAGGCAGATTGCTTTCCTGCTGGCTTGATAGTAGAATTGAGGTGGCTCCCTCCTTTCCCCCTGCAGAGACCTCAGTGCATTTCACCAGGAGCTCTCCCCCTACCTTCACCAGGGCTGGGGCTTTTGCCTGCAATTGAGGTATCCCATATACCCACCTCCTTCTGCCATAGCCGGTTTTTGACCATGAGTGTCACCTACTGGCCTGCAGGCTAAACTGCTTGACCCAGTGTAAAAAATGCTGGAAAATAAAAGTGCAAAACACTGGGGAACTAGATAAGCTTCATGACAACTCTGCCACTCGAGCCCAACAGGAGGCAGTGAACCTGCTTACACACCCAGTACATTGCTACTACAAGGGGCATCTGAGAAAGCTATCACACAAAAATTATTTATAACCGAAGAAGTCATACAGAGGCTTTGCCATGGAAAGCACCCAGAGCTGAAGCCAGGTTGTCATAAATAATACACATTATAGTCGCATCCTTAATGGGTGGGGAAAAACAAACCCAGTCCAATTGAAAGGAAATTCAAAAATAAGAAGAAATAGACTATCCAGATGAGAAGGAATCAGAGAAACAATTCTGGTAATATGTAAACAGTTTTACAACACCCCCAAAGGATCATACTAACTCTCCAGCAATGAATCCAAAGCAAAATGAAATCTTTGAAATACCAGGTAAAAAATTAAAAAAAAAAACTGATTATAAAGATCCAAAAGAAAGTTGAAAACCAACACAAAGAAATAAAACCATTCAGGATATGTATGAAAAATGTTATAAAGAGATAGATACTTAAAACATAATTTCTGGAAATGAAAGACTCAGGGAATTAAAAAATACAGTGGAAAGTTTTAACAATTGACTAAACCAAGAAGAAGAAAAAATCTCAGAGCTTGAAAACAATTCTTTGAATTAACCCAGTCAGACAAAAATAAGCAAAAAAAAAAAAAAAAATTAAATGAACAAAGACTCCAAGAAATACGTGGTTATATAAAATGTTCAAACCTAAGAATCATAGGGATTCTGGAGGGAGAAGAAGAAAAAGCAAAAGGTTTGGAAAACCTATTTGAGGGAATAATTGAGGAAAACTTTCCTGGTCTTGCTACAGTTTTAGACATCCAGATATAAGGAGTACAACTCCTGGGAGAGTCATTGCAAGAAGGACCACCAAGGCATATAGTCATCAGACTATAAAGTCAGTGTGAGGGAAAGAATCCAAAGACCAAAAAGAGAATCATATTACCTTTAAAGGAAATCCCATCAAACTAATAGGAGACTTCTTAGCAGAAACCTTACAAGTCAAAAGAGATTGGAGTCCTGTTTTTAGTCTTCTTAAACAGAATAACTATCATCAAAAAATTTTGTATCCTATAAAACTAAGTTTCATAAATGAAGCAGAAATAAAGTCCTTCCCAGACAACCAAATGCTAAAGGACTATGTCACCACTAGACTGACCCTACAAGAAATACTTAAATGAGTTCTAAATATCAAAACAAAAGGTCAGTACTTGCCATTATAAAACACTAAAGTATAAAACTCACAGAGCTTAGAAGTTCATAACACAATTGAGAATACAAAGCAACTAGGTAACAATCAACATAATGACAGGAAAAGTATCGCACATATGAATATTAACTTTGAATGTAAATGGACTAAATACCCCACTTAAAAGATACAGATTGGCATAATAGATAAAAGTATATAATCCAAATATCAGCTGCCTTTCAGAGACTCACTAAACTGGTAAAGATTTTCATAAGTTCAAGGTAAAGGGATGGAAAGAAAATATTCCACCAATGGAAACCAAAAGTGAGCAGGAGTAGCTATACTTAGATAATACAACAGTAAAAACAAACAAACAAAAAGACAAGGTAATTATATAATGATAAAGGGTCAATTCAACAAGAAGATATAACAGCCCTAAATGTATGTGTACCTGACACCAAAGCTCCCAGATTCATAAAACAAATAGTAATAGACTTAAGAAAAGAGATTGACAACAATGCAATAATAGTGGGGGACTTCAACACGCCACTGACAGCACTGAGGCAGGAAATCAACAAAGAACCACTGTGCTTATATGAGGCTCTAGAACAAATGGATCTAACAGACATTTAAAGAACATTCTACTCAACAACTGCAGAATATGCATTCTTCTCAACAGCACATGGAATATTTTCCAAGATGGACCATATGTTAAGACACAAAACACGTCTCAATAAATTTTAAAAAATTGAAATGATATCATGTGTCTTCCCAGACCACAGTGGAATAAAATTAGAAATCAATTCCAAGAGAAACTCTCAAAACTATACAAATATATCAAAATTAAACCACCTGCTCCTGAATGATCTTTGGGTAGACAATGAAATCAAGATGGAAATTAAAAAACTTTTTGAAATAAGTGATCATAGTGATACAACTTATCAAAACCTCTGGGATACAGTAAACAGTACAAAGAGGGAAGTTTATAGTGCTGTCTACATCAAAAAAGACAGATCACAAATTTACAGCTTAATGTCACATCTCAATAAACTACAAAAATAAGAACAAGCTAGACCCAAAGGTAGCAGTAGAAAAGAAATAACATAGATCAGAGTGGAACTAAACACATTTTATATCAAAAAAAGAAAATAGAAAGGATCAACAAAATGAAAAGTTGGTTCTTTGAAAAGATAAACAATATTGACAAGGCACTAGATTAGCCACAAAAAGAATAGAGAGGATTCAAGGAAGCTCAAAGAGAAATGAAAAAGGAGACATTACAACTGATACCACAGAAATACAAAAGATCATCAGAGACTTCTGCGTCAACAAACTAGAAAATGTAGAGTAAATGGATAAATTCCTGGAAACATACAATCTCCCAAGCTTGAATCAAGAAGAAGTAGAAATCCTGAACAGACCAATAACAAGTAGAGTGAATTAGTAATAATAAAAAAAAACTTCCAACAAAAATAAAAGCCCAGCTCCAGATGGATTCACAGCCAAATTCTACCAAACATGCAAAGAAAAAATGGTACCAATCCTTCTGGAGATGTTCCAAAAGATTAAGAAGGAGGGAATCCTCTCTAACTCATTCTATGAAGCCAGTATCACCCTGATACCAAAACCAGGAAAGGACACAACAAAAAAAGAAAACTACAGACTGGTATCCCTGATGAACATAAATGAGAAAGTGCCCAATAAAATACTATTATAGCAAACAAAATGCAACAGCACATCAAAAAGATGATTCATCACAATCAAGTGGACTTCACCCTAGAGATACAATGGTGGTTCAACATCAATAAATGTGATTTACCACATAAGCAGAATTAAAAACAAAAACCATATGATCATTGCAATAGATGCTGAAAAAGCAATTGATAAAATCCAGCATCCCTTCATGATGAAAATTCTCAACAAACTAGGCATAGAAGGGACAAATCTCAAAATAATAAAAGCCATATATGACACACACACAGCCAACACCATACTGAATGGGGAAAAGTTTAAAGCATTCCCCCTAAAAATTGGAACAAGACAAGGATGCCCACTTTCACTACTCCTGTTCAACGTAATACTAGAAGTTCTAAACAGAGCTATCAGGCAAGAGAAACAAATAAAAGTGCTGCTGAATTGAGAAAGAGGAAGTCAAATTATTTGTCAAAGGTATGATCTTATACCTAGAAAACCTTAAAAACTCCTCTAAAAGACTCCTAACTTTGATAAATGAATTCAGTAAAGTCTCAGATTACAAAATCAACCTACACAAATCAGTAGCATTTATATATACCAATAATAACCAATCTGAGAATCAAATCAAGAACTGAGTTCCATTTATAATAGCTGCAAAAATTAAAATAAAATACCTAGGAATATATTTAACCAAGGAGGTGAAAGATCTTTACAGGGAAAACTACAAAACACTGATGAAAGAAATTGGAGAAGACACAAACAAATGGTAAAACATTGCATGCTCATGGATTGGAAGAATCAATATTGTTAAAATGACCATACTTCCTAAAGCAATTTACAGATTCAGTGCAATTCGTAGCAAAGTACCAACACTATTTCTCACAGAATTAGGAAAAAAAGGTCCTAAAATTCATATGGAACCAAAAAAAAGGGGGGGGGGGGAGAGACCCAATAGATAAAGCAATCCTAAGCAAAAAGAACAAAACTGGATGCATCACATGACCTAACTTCAAACTGTACTACAGGCCTATAGTAACCAAAATAGCAGAGTACTGTCATAAAACTAGACACACAGATCAATGGAACAGAATAGAGAACCCAGAAATAAAGTCAAATACCTACAACCAACTGATCTTCAACAGAGCAAACAAAAATACCGTAGGTGAAGCACACCCTGTTCAATAAATGGTGTGGGGAAAACTTGATAGCCATATTCAGAAGAATGAAACTGAATCCCTATCTCTCTCCATATACAAAAATCAACTCAAGATGGATTAAGACTGTCATTTAAGACCTGAAACCATAAAGATTCTAGAAGAAAATCTAGGAAAAATTCTGGGCATTGGCCTACGCAAAGAATTTTTGACTAACACCCTAAAAATGAATGCAACAAAAATAAGCAAATGGGACTTAATTCAACTAAAAATCTTCTGCACAGCAAAAGAAATAAACAGAGAAAATAGACAACATAAAGAATGGGAGGAAATACTCACAAACTAAACATCTGACAAGGGACTAATATCCAGAATCTACAAGGAACTTAAGCAACCTAGCAAGAATAAAAAAAAAATGAAAAAGTGGGCAAACAACATGAACAGACATTTTTAAAGGCAATAAATGGCCAACACATATATGAAAAAATGCTCAACATCGCTAATCATCAGAGAAATGCAAATTAAAACCACAGTAAGATACCATCTTACTCCAATCAGAATGGCTATTATTAAAAAGTCAATAGGTCAGGCGTGGTAGCTCACACCTGTAATCCTAGCACTCTGGGAGGCCGAGGCGGGCGGATCGTTTGAGCTCAGGAGTTCGAGACCAGCCTGAGCAAGAGCGAGACCCCACCTCTACTAAAAATAGAAAGAAATTATCTGGCCAACTAATATATATATAGAAAAAATTAGCCGGGCATGGTGGCACATGCATGTAGTCCCAGGTACCTGGGAGGCTGAGGCAGCAGGATCATTTAAGCCCAGGAGTTTGAGGTTGCTGTGAGCTAGGCTGACGCCACGGCACTCACTCTAGCCTGGGTAACAAAGCGAGACTCTGTCTCAAAAAAAAAAAAAAAAAAAAAGTCAAATGACAAAAAAATTAATTATATCAAAAAGATACCTGCACTCATATGTTTATCACAGCATAATTCACAGTGGCAAAGATAAGTTGTGAACTTAAGTGCCCATCACCTGAAGACTGGATAAAGAAAATGTGGTGTGTATATGTATATATATGTGTGACTATAACTAAGCCATAATAAAGAATAAAATAATGTCTTTTGCAGCAAGTTAGATGGAACTGGGGCCCATAATCCTAAGTGAAGTAACTCAGGAACAAAATACAAATACTACATGTTCTCACTTACAAGTGGAGGCTATGCTACGAGTATGCATACAGAGTGGCATACTGGACATTGGAGACTCCAAAGGGACAGAGAGGAATGAGGGGTAAAAAATTATCTATTGGATACAATATACACTATTTGGGTGATGGGTACACCTAAAGCCCAGACTTCACCACTATACAACATACCCATGTTACAAAACTCCACTTGTAATCCCTAAATCTATTGAAATTTTAAAAAAAAATCTTAGAAAAGATCAAGATATAGAAAAGAAGTAAAAAATCTTTATAATTTTATCACAGAAAATAACTATTGAAGCTTTAATATCATTACGTTTTTGTAGGCTTCTCTTATGTCATTGTTAGACTTCATAGCTGATGTGATCATTTTTGTTCCATCATTGTTGCTTCAAGACTACTCATTTGTACTGACTTTAATGAAATAGGAGTTTTGCATGTATATATGTACTAAAAGAGGATTTCAAGTATTTCATTTTTACTAGATTACTATAACACTAAGACTTGTTTTATTCAGTTAAGTAATGGAACACTTAACTTACCTATTTCTAAGCTTAAAAAGAGCAACAATTATTTTTTAAATAGTCACGTGCCTCATAATGACGATTGGGTCAATAGCAGACCATATATGATGGTAGTCCCATAACATTATAATGGAGCTGAAAACTTTTTATTGCCTAGTGACATCGTGATAATTCTGATCCTCTGTAGGCCTGCTAATGTGTTTGTGTCTTAGGCTTTAATAAAAAAGTTTAAAAAAATAAAAAAAAATTTAAATAGAAAAAAATTTATAGTATAAAGATATAAAGAAGAAAATATTTTTGTATGGCGGTACAATATGTTTGTGTTTTAAGCTAAGTATTACAAAAGTCAAGTTTTAAAAATTTATGAAGAAATTATTGTAAACTAAGGTTAATTTATTATTGAAGAAAGCAAAGTGTTTTTAAAATAAATTTAGTGTAGCCTAAGTTTGCAGTGCTTATAAAGTCTTCAGTAATGAACAGTAATGTGCTAGGCCTTCATATTCACTCACTACTCCCTGACGTACCCAGAACAATTGTGAGTCCTGCATACTCCATTCATGGTGAGTGTCCTTTAGAAGTGTAGCACTTTTTTCTTTTATACTGTACCTTTCCTATGTTTAGATACACAAATATTTACCATTGTGTTACAGTTGCCCACAGTATTCTGTACAGTAAGATGCTGTACAGGTTTGTAGCCTAGGAGCAAAAGGCTCCTATGTATGTAGTAGGCTATACCATCTAGGTTTGTGTAAGTATGTTTTATGATGTTTGCACAATGATGAAATCACCTAAAAACACATTTCTCAGAATGGATTCCTGCTGTTAAGTGATGCATGACTGTATTTTTTTTTTGCCTGAGGCACATCTTCAGATCAATGTAGACAAAATGAATAGTCAAATAGATTTTTGAAAATCATGACAATATTTAATTTTCAGCTTAAAATCTTGAAATTAAAAGATGCACTCAGATCATTTAGTAAGAAATTAAACATATTTGTAGCAACATTTATAATATCATCAAGGGATGAAATACCCTGGATGAAATTACTTTTACAGTTAGCTAAAGCTAACTTTTAATTGCTTGTTAAAAGTACTGTAAAATCACCTTCATTATTTAAAAGGATATGCTATGCATAATTTAGTCTTCATTGATGACACAGTATGTCATCATTATGAAGATTATTGGACCACACTATAATAAATGAAGCTGTAGCTGCAGATGTTAATGGCTTGAATGATAGCTGCTCACAGAAGTTACCTTGGATTTTGTTTTCTAGAAGATGTCCCGCGTACATATGGGATCATTTCACTTTTCCAAAAACAGAACAAAAAAACTGGCACTGTATTACTCATCCACTCCAAACATTTTTAAAAAATGACCTTTTCTCCCCTAAATATTAAAGTAAAGCATGTCCTTTGTGGAGCGTTTGGGAGCTATAAAGTATAGTTTTAAACTTTAAAAATATTTTAAGTCTTGGGCTGGGCGTGGTGGCTCATGTCTAATCCTAGCACTCTGGGACGCTGAAGCAGGAAGAGCACTTGAAGTCAGGAATTCAAGACTAGCCTGAGCAAGAGCAAGACCCTGTCTCTACAAAAAATAGGAAAGTTAGCTGGGTGTGGTGGTATGAACCTGTAGTCTCAGGTACTCAGGAGGCTGAGGCAGGAGGATCACTTGAGCTCAGGAGTTTGAGGTTGCAGTGAGCTATGATGATGCCACTGCACTCTAGCTGGGGTGACAGAGTGAGACTGTCTCAAAAAATATATATACATATATATTTTTTTAAGTCTTTACCTACTGCCTTAAAAAAACATTTTATTTGCTTTAGATTAGGGGCTAGCAAGCTATGATCCACAGTTGGCCACCTGTTTATATAAACAAAATTTTATTAGACCAACCATGCCATTTAATTACATATTTTCTGTTGTTACTTTTGCACTACAACAGTGTGAGATGGAGACCATATGGCCCACAAACCTAAAATGTATACAATCTGGTTCTTTAAGAAAAAGTTTGCCAATGCTTATTTTATATTTTTATATAGTCATATCATACTTTTATAACCATTTTTAAATTTTCACTATTATATAAACACTACAGTGAAACTTAGTTTGTAAATTTTGATCCACATTTTTTATTACCTGTACTAGAATTCTAAGTGTGTGATTTATTGGATTGAAGGGTCTTCAGCTTTTTAATTTAAAAGTAAATATTGGGCCAGGCACGATGGCTCATGCCTGTAATCCTAGTACTCTGGGAGGCAGAGGCAGGAGGATTGCTTGAGCTCAGGAGTTTGAGACCAGCCTTAACAGGAGTGAGACTGTGTCTCTACCAAAAATAGAAAAAAATTAGCCTCGCTTGGTGGCATATGCATGTAGTCCCTGCTACTTGGGAGGCTGAGGCAGGAGGATTGCTGGAGCCCAGGAGTTTGAGGTTGCAGTGAGCTATGATGATGCCACTGCAGTCTACCCAGGGCAACAGAGCAAGACTTTGTCTCAAAAAAAAAAAAATCCATACTGATTTTTATCAAATTAATATAATCTTTATATAAAAATATTAAAATAATATTTATGTTTATAAAGTAAAATGTGAAAATTTTCCTACCACAATACTTGTGGAAAGCTTCTTGTCCCAGCATAAAATTCTAAGAATTGAGGATTTATTCATCTTGGTATATTTTTGTTCAACTCTTCAAAGTCAATTTTATTTATTACTTTTTAAAAAACTAATGTGATTTTCATTCTTGCTCTTCAGCAAATATGTCTCTTGTGTGTGGCCATGTAACTGGTTCCTGGCCATTGAGTTGTGAGTGAAAGTGACTTCTGGTTTGGGACATTTAATTGTTGGTGTGAAACTCTTTTTTTCCTTTGGCCTGGTGACTAATCATATTTGAGATAGTGATTGTTCCATCAGGCTGGGTTGGTGAGGGATTGTCATGAACAGAGGCTCCTTGTTTATTCAGATGGACATGTAAGGGAGAAATATAAGTATTTTTGTTCTAAGCTACTGCAATTAGGGAATTTTTGTTTCTGCAGCATAACCTAGCCTACCTTGACCAATAGAGGAATTAATCCTGAAAGTGGATTGCTGCTATAAAAAAACAAACCTAAACTATCACATTGGCTTAGGTGACAGATGGTGAGGCTACATGAAGTGATCCACATGGAAGATTTGGTAAACTGTTGCCTGTAATACTTGGAAGACAAATAGTGTACTTAATGAACTTGTATCTTTATTGGAATACTTTGGATAACAGACTGTTAATAGCATGTTTTGATTCCTATATTAGCTGCATTTTTTTATTTTAGTAGATTTAAGGGATACATGTGTTTTTTGTTACATGGGTAAATTGTATCATGCTAAAGTCAAGGCTTTCAGTGTGCCCATCACCAGAATAGTGTACATTGTACCAGATAGGTAGGCTTTTGTCCCTTACCTCTCTCCCACCCTCCCCCCTTCTTAGTTTTCAATGTCCATTACACTGCTTTATGACTGTATATGTCCCTTGTTTAGCTCCCAGTTATAAGTGAGAATGTGTAGTATTTGTTTTTCCATTCCTGAGATACTTCACTTAGGATGATGGTCTCCAATTCCATCTAAGTTGCTGCAAAAGACATTATTTAATTCTTTTTTATGACATATATAACTATATGCCGTGTGTGTGTGTGTGTGTATATCTATGTGTGTGTATATATATATATATATATATATATATATATATATATATATATATATACACACACATATGACATTTTCTATATCTACTCATCAGTTGATGGGCATTCAGGTTGATTCTGTATCTTTGCAATTGTGAATTTTGCTGTGATAAACTTTCAGGTGCAGGTATCTTTTTTATAAAATGAATTCTTTTCCTTTGGGTAGATACCCAGTAGTAGGATTGCTGGATCGAATGGTAGATATACTTTTAGTTCTTTGAGGAATCTCCATACTATTTTCCATAGAGGTTCTACTAGTTTACAGTCCCACCAACAGTGTATAAGTATTCCCTTTTCACTGCATCTGTGCCAACATCTATTATTTTTTGACTTTTCAACGATGGCCATTCTGACAGGGGTAAGGTGGTATCTCATTGTGGTTATATTAGCTGCATTTGGTACAATATTTTAAGAAAAAAATGAACTCAGGCGAGAAATGGTAGGATGGTAAGTGAAAACAAAAGAATAGAAAAAGTCTAGAATTTCAGATACTTGCAAGGTTGGAAGAAGCAACAGTTTCTCACCCCCAATCATTAAAAGGAGAAGTCTTTTAAGCAACAAAGCTTAATTGAATAAAGAATATGGCCATTATAGTAATTGTTAAAACTTTGAACTAGGTTAAGGAGAGGTCCCATCCATAGTGTTTCTGTGTGGGAATTTCTAACAGCATTTTTGGGAAATTTGTATATTTTCTGAATCTCAGACAAATTAGTCAATAAATTGTTGAAACAGGGAAAAGTATTGTGACTCTCTTGTGAGAATTAAAGCTTAATAACTGACTTAGAGCCATTTACTTTTTGAAGGAATCTATTACAGTTAAGCTCGAAAGCAAGAGCAGGGAATGCGGACACATGGAGTTCAAGAGTGACGACACTGTTTTCAGGAACCGGAACAGAAGCACATAGAAGAGAAGTGGTCATGATCTAATTGCTCAGTCTTATTTGTAGCTATTGCCATGTTGTAAGTATGTGTTCATGTTGTATTTACTAATGGTGAGTCATTCTTGTAAGTATAATAAATATCAATAGGTTTATATGGAGAGTATACTTCATACAAATCCTATCAATGGTGTTTGAAGAAATAACACATTGTGGGAGCAAAGTTAAGTCCTTAAACTGGCAGTTTTGACTTGTGATAAAATATTTATCATTGAAAAAAGAAAAAGAAAAGGATCTTCCATGAAGCAGCATGTAACCTAATGCTAACTTGAGCATATTTTTTGACAAAACCTTAACCACTTGACTAATATCAATGCAAAATAAGAGAATTTTTATATTTGAAGCATTTGTTACAAAGTAAACATAAAGATTATTGGGTAGGGTAATTAATACTTTGTGTGCTTTAAATTTTTGAGAACAACTTTTAAACAAATATTTGTGGTACTTTACTTTTTAAAATGATTTTTATTTGGCATTTATGTTACTGTTTCTTTCATTTTTGTTATTAGTATCTGTATCAAGAAGAAATAATGATATTGCAATATATCATCTTGTCACAATATATTGGTTCATAGTAATAATAATAAACCATACATTTATTATTATGTCTTTATTAAGAGAAAATTTCTGAAACATGTAGTATAACTATCACAGAAAAAGATTCAGTGTTTATTATGGTCACTCACAATTATTTAAAGATATATTAAGTATAATGTTATGAAATAAACAGAATGGTGATGCTGTATAATTTGGGGATTCCTGAGAATTCCCAGAAATGTTGGTTCTTCATTCTCACATCCTAAATGTTAATGTCTGTCCAGGATTTGGAAATACCAATGCCCAACCAATCTTTTCAGTTAGACAAATGGCTTAGAAACAGGTGCTAAAGTGTCAGTCTTCCACCAGTTTTTGATGGGCCCGAGGTACTCCTGTTAAGTGTGGGGAGGAACTGGGGGAGACATATCTTTAAGAATTGTGGGTGTGCCTCTTGGCTCATTGCTAACTCCAATCATATAAATAAAAAACCAATTTTTTGAGAGAGTTATACTGTGAAAGGAGCCATGAGCCTGGATTAAAAGTTTATGACTGTTTGAAGATTTATGACTCTTGGACCCCCAACCTGCTACAGCTGGTAGCAGAGAAAGCTGCTTGGTTCCCAGATAGAACATATTTCCCATCAGGCACCTCAAATGTGGTCAGTAAGGATAAAGATAAAAGGAAGGACTTCCTGGATGATAGGATAAAGTGCCTTGGACAGCAGTAAATTGGGGGTCCCCTTCCAAGGAACAGAATCAGATTCTAATCAGGAATTTTTATACCTCTATTGTTGAGGGGTAGCAGAGAATTGCTTGAGATCAGTAACTGCCTGTGTGTCTCCCATCTTTCTCTTTCTGAATACAAGTGTTTATTACAGTTTTTCTATTCCTTTTCCAAACTTGTATGTGTAGCAACTTTTTAGTCCATAGATTAGCAGATCAAGAGGCGACTAATGCATACTGCCTCCTGATTCAGGCACTAGCGGGAGATCGTGGACTTAAGTTTGATGCCACTGATGCCAATAGAACTTTTGATGCCAATTTTGATGCCATTTGATGCCAGTGGGACTTTTGAGTTATCTCTTTTCAGAAGAGAAAATGTTTTGGCTGTGAGAAGGAGGCTGCACTGAATAACTATTAACCAGAAGGGTGGTCTGTGACAGCCATTAGAGCTATTCACCACATAATAATGGTTCTCCCCAGAGAACCATATACATAGCAGGATTACACTTCCCTTATGGTTGAGTGGGACCATCTGTCTGGTTCTGGATTGTGAATTGTGGGAAAATATGACATGTCACTTCTGAACTGGAGCGTTAAATTGCCGATTTGAGACCCTCTAGATTTTTGTCTTTCTTCTAATTTGTTTACTGGCAACATCTGAGAAGGTGGTTGCTCTGTCATCTGAGTTACTATAATGAGCAGAGAATCAACCTTCCAACTTGCAGTGGACTTTTTAAAAAATGAGTGGGAAACAAATATTTCTCGCTTTTAGTCATTAAGATTTGGGGGTGGTTACTACAATGTCATTCTAACCTATCCTAACTGATAGACTTAATAACATCATGAAAATATTTTTATGAGAATGCCTACAGACTCATATCAGAATTGTCTAACGTTTTTGGATCTATCTCTGCATTTCCTGTCTTTTATTACGCAAGCTATCCTCCTGCATAGTAATTTTATAATATTAGTACATTTAGGGATTTTAAAATATCATCTCTTATTGCACAATTTAAAAAATAGTTTTAGGACTTTCACTTCTGGATTTACCCTCCCACCTGAAACAAAAACAACATGAAACAATGGTTTTCAAGACAGTAACATCAGGAATGAAGGACAGTGATCCAGGAGAGACAAGAAACAAATGAGGTGAGCCCTTTGATTACCTCTGTTTACTGCCTTGCAAGTTTCCAAGCCATAGCACAGGGAAGGGGAACTAAGGCAAACGCTAGGAGAGTCCTTGAGAAAGAACTGAGAGCCCAGAAAGATCCAGAGAATGAGAGTTCTTCAGACCAAGTTCCAAAGAGGAGAGAGCTATACAGAAAGATTCATAGTACTCAGCAGAGTACTACTATGTTGTATGTGAAGAAACTACCTGAGGTGGGGGAAAGAAAAATCTGAGAGAATTAGGAGGAACAGTCCTTGGCACTTTAAAACAGGGCCAGAAACAGTGCATAATCCCACTACCCAGAATTAAAAACCTTATAATTTATGGGGGACTGGGTAGAGAACTCAGTAAAGTCTTGCCTCAGTAGTAAGGGAATTATTAGCCCTAGACTGAGCATTGATCTGTACCCAAATAACAAATCATAAAAGCAAGCCCTGCAAGGGTCAAGTAATTTCTAAGTAAAGGTACTGTGTCCCAGAATAAAATTCAAGATAAATAGAAATACAAAAAATAGTGAGCATACACAAAGGTAAAGTTCACATCTGGCATCCAATCAAAGATTACTAGGCATACAAAGAGGCAGGGAAACATGATTGCAATGAGGAAAATAGCCAGTCAAAACTGGAATGGATGTCAGAATTAGTAGAGGACGTTAGAACAGTTAAGAAGTTGCTAAAAAGACCCAAATTGAACTTTTAGGGATGAAAAGGGCAATGTCTGGGATAAAAATTATGCTGATGGGATTAGTGGCAGATCAGACATACCAGAAGAAAAGATCGGTGAATTTGAAGACATAGCAATAGAAACTATCCAAGATGAAACAGAGAGGAAAAAAAGAACTTAAAAATATTTACAATACATGAGTGGATGAATAAAATGTGATATATGTATACCATGGAGTACTACTCAGCCACAAAAAAACAATGGTGATCTAGCACCTCTTGTATTATCCTGGATAGAGCTGGAGCCCATTCTATTAAGTGAAGTATCACAAGAATGGAAAAACAAGCACCACATGTACTCACCATCAAATGGGTATTAATTGATCAACACTTATGGGTACATATAGTAATAACATTCATCAGGTGTTGGGGAGGGAGGAGGAGAGGATGGGTATATTCACTCGTAATGGGTACAGTGTGTACCATCTGGGGGATGGACATGCTTGAAGCTCTGACTCGGATGGGGCAAAGGCAATATATGTAACCTAAACATTTGTATCCCTGTAATATGCTGAAATTAAAAAAATAGAGAAAAAGAAAAAAATTGTAAAAGGCTGGGCACAGTGGCTTATGCCTGTAATCCTAGCACTCTGGGAGGCTGAGGTGGGAGGATTGCTTGAGCTCAGGAGTTAGAGACCAGCCTGAGCAAGAGCGAGACCCTGTCTCTACTAGAAATAGAAAGAAATTAGCTGGACAAATAAAAATATATATAGAAAAAATGAGCTGGGCATGGTGGCACATGCCTGTAGTCTGAGATACTCGGAAGGCTGAGGCAGAAGGATTGCTTGAGCCCAGGAGTCTGAGGTTGCTGTGAGCTAGGCTGACGCCACGGCACTCTAGCCCAGGCAACAGAGTGAGAGTCTGTCTCCAAAAAAAAAAAAAAAGAAAAAAACCTCCCAAAGAGGAAAATTCCAGGATCAGATGACTTTGCCAGTGAATTATACCAAACATTTAAAGAAGCATTAACACCAATCCTTCTCAAACTTTTCCAAAAATAGAAGAGGAAACACTTCCTCACTCATTCTATGATGCCAGCATTAATGTGATACTAAAGTCAGATAAAGACATCACAAGAAAAGGAAACTATAGATAAATATCCTCAAGAAATATAGATGTAAAGGCCCCAACAAAATACTAGCAAGCCAAATCCAACAGCATATTAAAGATTATGCATCATGAACAAATGGGATTTTTCCCAGGAATGCAATTTTGTTTCAACATAAGAAAATCAATGTAATATATCGCATTAATAGAATGAATGAAAAATACTACATGATCATTTCAATTGGTGCAGAAAAAACATTTGAGAAAATCCAACACCCTTTTGTGATAAAAACTCAGAAAACTAGAAATGAAAGGGAACTTTCTCAACATAAAATCACACACAATGGTGGAAGACTGAAAGCTTTTTCCTCAAGATTAAAAACAAGATAAGGGCGCCTGCTTTCACCACTGCTATTTGACATTTTGTTGGAAGTTCTATCCAAAGCAATTAGGCAAACGAAAGAAAGGAAGGAAGGAAGGAAGGAAGGAAGGAGGAGGAAGGGAGGGAGGGAGGAAAAAGGAGGGAGGGAGGAAGGAAGGGAGGGAGGAAGGAGAGTATCCAGATATTTTTTTTAATTTTTATTTATTTATTTTTTTGAGATGGAGTCTCGCTCTGTTGTCCAGGCTAGAGTGCCATGGCATCAGCCTAGCTCACAGCAACCTCAAACTCCTGGGCTCAAGCAATCCTTCTGCCTCAGCCTCCCGAGTAGCTGGGACTACAGGCATGCGCCACCATGCCTGGCTAATTTTTCTATTTTTAGTAGAGATAGGGTCTCGCTCTTGCTCAGGCTGGTCTTGAACTCCGGACCTCAAGCGATCCCCACACCTCGGCCTCCCAGAGTGCTGGAATTACAGGCATGAACCACCGCATCTGGCTGAGCATCCAAATATTAAAAGGAAAAAGTAAAATTATATTCATAGAAAATCCCAAAGAATCCACAAAAAAGCTACCAGAGCTAATAAACAAATTCAGCCAAGTTGCAGGGTATAAATTCAATATGCAAAAATCAATTTAGTTTCTATATACCAGCAATAAATAATCCAAAAAGGAAGTTAAGAAAATTCCACTTGCAGTAGCATCTAAACAAGTAAAATATCTATAGAAATAAATTAAACCAAGAAGTTGAAAGACTTAAGCACTGAAAACTACAAAAAAATTGCTGAAAGAAATTAAAGAGGAGCTAATTAAATGGAAAGACATACCAAGATCATGGATTGGAAAACTTATTATATTAATGTTAAGATGGCAATACTACCCAAAGTGATCTCCAGATTTGGTGCTACCACTATCAAAACTCCAATAACCCCCCCACCTTTTTTGCACGAATGGAAAAGCCAATATTCAATATCGTATGTAATTGTAAGGGGCCCAAAATAGCCAAAACAGAAGAACAAAGTAGGAGGACTCAAATTCTGCATTTCAAAACTTACTGCAAAACTGCAGTAACTAAAACAGTGTGGTGTTGGCATAAGGATAGACATATAGATCAATGAAATAGAAATGAGAATCGAGAAATCATATGCCTATAACTGATTTTTTCAATTTTTTATTGTGGTTAATATTCATAACATAAAATTTACTTTCTTAACTAAGTGGACAATTTTGTGGTATTAAGTACATTTATATTGTGCCAAAATCACCACTATTTATCTCTAGAATTCTTGCACCTTGCAAAGCTAAAACTCTACACCCATTAAACAATAACTCCACATGGTCCCCTTTCCCCAGCCCCTGGAAACCACCATTGTGCTTTCTGTCTCTATGATTTTGACCAATCTAAGTACCTCATAGTAGTGGAATCATGCAGTATTGGTCTTTTTGTGAGTGACATTTTATTTATTAATAGCATATTGTTCTTAAGGTTTTTCTGTGTTGTAGCACATTTCTGAATTTCCTTCCCTTTTTAAGGCTGAATAATATTCCATTGTTTGTATATGACAAATTTTGATTATGCATTCATCTGTCGATAAACATTTATGTTGCTTCCATGTTTTAGCTATTGTGAATAATGCTGCCATGAACGAGTGTACAAATAACTCTTCAAGACCCTGCTTTCCATTCTTGCAGGTAAGAACCAATCAAGCTTCATTTAAAAAAAAAAAAAACTCAGTGCTCAGGCTACACTGTACACAGAGGCATTTCTGTGATTAACAACCCAGGCATCATGATTTTAAACCTTTATAGGTGATCTCTATATAGGATCAAAGTTGACAACTATTGACCTAAAACATTATAACATATAATAGGTATTCAATAAAGAGTTGAATGATTATCTTGAGAAAGGCTATAGGACAGGCTCAAAGTATAAACTTGACAAAAGTTCTGGCTTTCAGGAGCGTGGTTACTGAAGGAAAGTTGTCAGTGATAGATTGGGATGGGTTTAAAACCTGATTCTGGGAGTTACCTTATGCTACTGGCAGAGAACAAGCAGTCCTTTCCTAGGGCAGATATTGGGAATCTTTAACCTCTCATTTAAGTAACTACACTTCAACAGCTAAAGGTTAACCACTCTTTAAACACTGTGTTCAAATCTTCAAGCTTATGTGTAATGGAACAAATATTAAGAGAAGGCTCATAGGAAAAGGTGATTGAAGGTTTGAAAACAGTGTTTAACTACTGGTTAACCTTTAGCTGTTGAAGCATAGTTATAATACTTAAATGAGAGTATTGTTGATTGGCTAATTTTCACAAGCACCCTTCCTAGAGTGAGACTGTTGATTGGCTCACTTTTAAAGGGGGCTATCATTGATTGGCTGATTACTGATGTCATTATTGGTAGATTAGCATGGGTTGAAAACTGGTTCTGGTTGTTATTGTTATTAAGGCCAATTAATGGGCAGCAGTTTTCTAGAAGAATAAAAACTTTTTTTTATTCTCAGTACTTTGTTATTTCACTTTACTCATTTGCAAAATGAATAGACTGGACTGTATCAGCATTTCTTGAATTATGTACTACACTTTGGTTCTAAGGCATGCAAATAGGAATTCTATGTAAATAACAATTCCCTGGCAAATAAATATCATTACATCAGGATTAGGGAAAGCTAAATGAGTTTCTGTATTGCAGAAGTTTTCAGAGTGTTAACTATGCACAGCGTGAATCTAGAATGGGATATATATTGTATGGTTTTCTATAGAGTTATTTTACTTTTTATTCTTGAGAAAGATTGCCTAGGGGTAAAGTTGTTCAAAACAGATTTTGATAAATACTATTCTGGATGACCATCTGTGTCAAGAGTTAGGAAACTATGGGCCTATCTGTCCTGCTGCCTATTTTTATGCAAGCTGTAAGCTAAGAATGGTTTTTACATGTTTTAATTGTTAGAGAAAAATCAAAAGAATAATATTTTGTGATACATGAAAATTATATAAAATTTAAATTTAAGTGATCATAAAAAGTTTTATTAGAACATAACTATACTCACGTGGTTATATATTGCCTATTGATGCTTTTACATTACAATGACAGACTTGAGTAGTTGCAACAGAGATCATGTGTGGTACTCATCACACTGCTGCTTGGTGCACTATAAATCACAGTGATGCAGTTATAACTGGACAACAATTCAAGTGTCAGTGTACCACCATACCACAACATTTTATTTTATTTTTTGTTACCAGTGCATACCTATGATATGAGTAGATAGGTAGATAGATAGATAGATAGAAATAGAGATAATTTTTTCATCCACAGTTCCTGGGTCATACTTCCCATAGCCCTTGTTATGTCTGTTATAATGTTGAGGTGCTTTAGGCCTCAGAAGCAGGCCTCAGGAAACAGAACCTTGCTCTCTGATCCTCTCCTGCCCTCCTTTCACCTGCCAAAGGCAGGATTCTAAGCTGATTGTGAGTCATAAAACCATCATTCCAGAGAGAGTCCCGCCCCATATGCTGAAGAAGGGAATGTTGCATAGGGAGACCAGGAAGAATCTGAACAGATAGGGCTCTCTGGGTTTAGATCATACCCTTTTTGTCCAATCATATTTTGACATGGTCGTTCATGCTTCAATCATGGATAACAAATGAAGTCTCCATAAGAGGCCCAAAGGACAGGATTGCAGGGGAGCTTCTGGATAGCTGAACACATGGAGGTTCCTAGAGGGTGCTGTACTCAGGGAGGGCATGGAAGCTCTGCTTCCATTCCCCCATACCTTGCCCTATGTATCTCTTCATCTGTTTCCTTTGTAATATCCTTTCTAATAAACCAGTAAATGTAAATAAGTATTTCTATGAGTTCTGTGAGCCACTCCAGCAAATTAAACCCAAAGTAAGGGTCATGAGATCCAGTTGGTCAGAAGTTCCACAGGCCTATACTTGTGACTGGTATCTAAAATGGGGGCAGTTTTGGGGACTGAGCCCACATCCTGTGGGATCTGACACTATCTCTAGGTATATAACATTGGAATTGAGTTAGAGGACACCCAGCTAGTGTCCACTGCTTGGTGTGTGGGGAAAATCTCTCCATTTTGGTCACAAAACTCTTCTGTGTTGATGATTATTATGGTGTGACAGCAGAGGAAAAGCAGAGTTTGGTGTTTTTCCCAAACAATACTTATCATGTCAAAACAAGAATGAAAGAAAAAAGTAGACTCCAAATGTCATATTTTAAAGGCACAGTGAAGTGTGGAATATTTTTTTGTCAAATTAGATGGCAAAGTATTGTATTTATTATGCAATGACATCGTAGTTATGATACAAGAATATAATATATATCTGCTTACTAGATTATACACTTATAATGATATTCCCAACTCTCAGGAAAGCAATGGTCAGAAAAATTGAAAAATTTAAAACAGAATATTTTATCACAACAGAATTTCTTCACACAGATAAACAGTGAAGGAGACTGCAACCAAAGTAAGTTTCCAAGTGGCTCATTTGTTAGCCAAGCTAGTAAAGCCATTTACCAGTCATGGGTTAATTAAATTGTGTTTGATTGCAAGAAAGAAAGAAAAGTGTCTAGAAAAAATAGATTTACTTAAGCTTTATGGTTAGAACAGTTGCTTGAAGAATTGATAAGCAATATTAATAACCACTGAAATAAATAAGGTAGATGATTTCAAGTTGTTTTCCATTCTACAGATGTTATTGTTACTGCTTAATTATTGTTTACTTGAAGAGTAAATGCCAAATTTGAAATAGGAATTAGATTCTATGAATAGTCTATGTAGAATAAACTACAAGTGACAGAGAAATTGGAAAAACACTAATTCAGTAAAACCTGAAGTGGAATCTACTAAGATGTGTTACAACTGATGGTGGTAAAAACATGTGGATCAGGAAAAGGCTTAGGTGGACAACTTTACAAGGGTTATAAAAATGTAAGTTGTTTAAAGCCTTTGATTTTTCATTGTATTATTCATCAACAGGTATTTTGAGGAAAATATTCGAATCTATCACATGATATTGAACCAGTAGGACAACAGTTGTGAACTTCATATGCTCTTATGGATTTACCTTTCATTACTTCCAAGAATTTTTGTCAGAAATAGAATTAGAATACTTAGACTTTCCATACCAAACAGTTCTGTGGCTTAGTAGTGGTAAAGTTTTATTGTGATTTTTTTTAGCTCAGGGCTGAGATTGTAATTTTTCTGAACAATAAGAGCCACCTCAACCACTATATCAAATACTGATTGCTTTAGAAATTATCTTTTTCTGCAAAATTGATAATGTTATTTAATAAATTTAACCTAAAATTACAGTGCAAAACAATGCTTACATGTGAAACTGATACTGAATTAAACTCATTTTGACAACAAATTTTTGAATCACATAAAATGGCAAGCAGCTTTATATACTTCCTGTCCTGGTAAAAGTTGAAATAAGGAAAAACATCTTCATTATCACACAAATTTGCAGTGGATATATTGTCCAAGCTCAAACTACATTTCCAAGAGAGTTTTGGGGATCTTGATGCAAATGCAAAGGGAATATCCATATTTCAAAAAATCCACTTAGCTGTGCAATTGAGGAGTTTCCACATAACTCTTTAACTAGAAGTGATTAACCTGCAATGTAATGACATACTAAAAGCCAATGCCTTAAGAGAAAAATCTAAAAATTCTAATCAGTGCCTTTCAAGTCATCATATGCCTAATTAAAATATGGGTGAATTAATATCAGTATTTGGCTGTACTTTCTGTGGGAAAAGATATTTTTGATGAAATACATAAAATCTCATTACAACATTACCATGTGAACATTTGCAATTAATTTTTATGCAAGAGAACATTAACTCTGAATCCCAATTTAGCAAAATATTATCCCTGCCATTAAAAAATAATTTCATTCTTCTCACTAGTAGACCAGTATTATAAGAAATTGTACTCAGTTTTTATGGTCATATTTTGATTTTCATCAATTAGCAATTTATAGAAATTTGTTTTCTCTCATTACATAAAAATCTATATGTATCTTCAATTTTGCCTCTTGGCCCACAAAGCCCAAAATATTTACTACCACACCTTTTGGCCTTTGAGAAAGGCTTTACAAAAAGTCTTGCTAACTTCCTAAATAGCCCAGTGAAATAGAATAGGAAGCCTAAAACAAAGCCATGCATAGATGAACCTTGACTTATGACAAAGGTAGTATTGCAATTTGGAGGGGAAAGAAAATCCCATCCAGATGAAAAAGTACCCTTTACCTTACTTCACATCATACATGAAAACAATTCAAGGTGGATTATAAATCTAAGTGTGAAAAACTAAATCATAAAAATTTGAGAGATAATATTAAAGAATGTCTTTATGACTTTGGGGTATAGAAAGCTTTCTTAAACAGAATACAAAAAGCACTAACCATAAAAGATAATTTATAAATTTTACTATATTGCAATTAAGATCTTCTATTTGTCAAAAGATACCATAAGGAGAATAAAGAGGCAAGTGACAGTGCTTTAGAATTTAAATGGTCAATTCCATGACAAGCAAGAGTTCCAGTAAGTGGCCTTTGTAGGATTGTGTAGCAATCACAGAGCTCAAAGTTTGCAAGAGAGAGCTGACAATCTTCCCTTTCCTAGTCACTAGAATTTATAATAAATTTAGAATGCTTATTCTCAGATATAAAAATTAATTTGTCAAATGAACAATAAAGACTATACTCTCAGGGAACATTTCTGTAGTTTGTCAAATGAACAATAAATGACTTGTTGATATTTATTATTATTAAGCAGTATTTTGAAAAGAATACAGTAGATGGTATAAGAACTAACATGTTCAAACATTTTACAAATAAATTATTTCTTTTTCATTCATATTATACCAACCACAACATTTGTAAGGCACTAATTCTGTTAGATGCAGAATTAAACCTGATTAAATTGAAAAGAAAACACATTACAATGCAGTTATCCACGTGGCTGTCATTTGGAGCCCTAGCTTCACTGAAATAATCATTAGAATAGTAAATAAACCTCAAAAAAAAGCAGCACACTATTTTATGTTAGTAAATGCATTAGCTTTATTGTAGCTGGTGGGCAAAAACAATTTGATGAAACTCCTGGAGGATGACACATTTCACAGTAAGATGTTTTTCCATCCTTTATGTGGAAAAAATAGGAACCATTAGCAGTTTAAATGTGGCAAGTTTAGGTCAATAAAAACTATGAATATAAATTTTTAAGTTAGTTTTTCAAACACAGTAGTAGAATCCAACAGACAGATGTTAATGTGGCTCACTGAAATGATTCTGTGGCTTTTAACTGCTAAATACCTGCTAAAATAATCATCTCAGGGCTACAGTATCAGTCACCAAATTTCCTTTATGTACCCTAATCCTTCATTTTAAAAAGAGATACTTAAAAAATTCTTCATACACTGCAATTTTGGAACATATCCCACTGTCTTAACCTAATACTCTATATTACTATTTTGTACCTAACATTTAATTCATGTTGTTGTTCAATAAACAGATTATTATTTGTTTTGAAGGAAACAAATAGTTTCCAAAGAAAACTATATTTGTCAGAAGACCCTTCTAATTCACAACTTATGTGCCAAGAACTATACTAAGAATGTTTTGTGCATGACCTATCACAATTTTCTTTGGTAAACAACTATTATTATCATTTAAAGACAAGGAAAGTAAGGCTTAGATAGGCTAACTAACTTAGAACTGATGCTGAGGTACAAGATGAATGTTCTTTAACAGGCAGTTAAAACCAAAGTCTAAACTGAGAAGAATTTGATGAACTATTAGGGAAGACATGTCATGTATATTGACTTCACTGATAGAGAAAATAAGTGGTGGCTAAAAATATGACACATTGATCATGCCAAAGAATCTAAACCCAAATGGATGTCTGAAATTAGTTAAAATAGTAGTTTGCTATGTAAGAGTAAGCTTAAAACTACATATACTGGTCCAGTGGAATGGTTATATGGGAGACAACTGATGATGGCCCAGGATTGCTAAAGTCTTTATTGAAGAAGCAACACTCATAAAGTAGATATTAAAAAATTAGGGAGCAAGATGGCCAGATAGAACACTCCAGGGATTACCCCCTGCAGAAACACCAAATTGAATATCCACATAAGAAATAACCTTGATAAGAACCAAAAAAATCAGGTGAGCAATCACAGTAGTTGGTTTTGACATTATATCAAGGAAAGAGGCACTGAAGAGGGTAGGAAAGACACTCTTGCATTGTCTAAACCACCCCTTCCTGATTCCCCAGCTGTACCATGCAGAAAGATAATAATAGCGGCAAGGCAGTAGTTGCCACAGGCCATGGGCAAGACCCAGTACTGTACTGGCTTCTGGTGTGAACCAGTGCAGTGTCAGCTGTGGTGGCCATAGGAATGCTCAAGTCACCCCCTCCCAACTCCAAGCAGCCCAGCACAAAGAAAGCCTGTTTCTGTTTGGTGGAAAGTGAGGGAAGAGAGTGAGAATTTGCCTGGTAAACCAAAGAACTCTCCCAGATCTTACCCAAGACCACAAAGGTAATACTTCTAGGATTCTATAAGAGTCACAGCATTACTGGGCTTGGGTTGCCTCTAGTGCTAATGTGGTTACAGTGATCACAGGCTTAGATCTCAATATTCCATTGGCCTTTGAATATGTGGAAAGCCTTCTCAAGAAGGACCTGTACAAACAAGCCCAGATTGTGAAGATTGGAATAAATACCTGACTCTTCAGTGCCTAGAAAGTGATAAACATCCACAAGCATCAAGAACATCCAGGAAAACATGACCTAAACAAATGAACAAAATAAGGTACCAATCCTGAAGTGATGGAGATATGTGACCTTTCAGACAGAAAATTCAAGATAGCTATTTTTGTCCATGTGTGGTGGCTCATGCCTATAATCCTAGTACTCTGGGAGGCTGAGGCAGGAGGATTCCTTGAGCTCAAGGAGTTCGAGACCAGCCTGAGCAAGAGCAAGACCACATCTCTACTAAAAATAGAACAAACTGGCCAGGTGTGGTGGCATGCACCTGCAGTTCCAGCTTCTTGGGAGGCTGAGGCTTGAGCCCAGGAGTGTGAGGTTATAGTGAAGTATGATCATGCCACTGCATTCTAGGCGGGGTGACAGAGTGAGACTCTGTCTCAAAATATCTGTTTTGAGGAAGCTCAACAAACTTCAAGATAACACAGAGAAGGAATTCAGAATTCTATCAAAGAAATTTAACAAAGAGATTGAAATAATTTAAAAAAGGAATCAAGCAGAAATTCTGGAGCTGAAAATTCAATTGACAAATTGAAAAATGCATCAGAGACTCTCAACAGCAGAATTGATCCAGCAGAAAAAAGAATTAGTGAAAATTGAGGACAGGCTATACGAAAATACATAGTTAAAGCAGAAAAAAAATAAAAAGAGTTAAGCACACCTACAAGAATTAGAGAATAGTCTCAAAAGGGGAAGTCTAAGAGTTATTGGGCTTAAGGACATGGAGAGAGATTAGGATAGAAAGTTTATTGAAAGAAATCAGAACAGAGAACTTTCTAAACCTAAGAGAAAGATAGCAATATCCAGGTACAAGAAAGATCATAGAACACCAAGAAGAGTCAACACAAATAAGACTGCCTAAAGGCATTTAATAATTAAACTCTCAAATGTCAAGAATAAAGAAAGGATCCTAAAAGCAGCAAGAGAAAAGACACAAATATAAGAGAGCAACAATATTTGCTCTGGTAGCAGACTTCTCATTGGAAACCTTACAGGCAAGGAGAGAGTGGCATGACATATTCAAAGTGTTACAGGAAAAAACTTTTCCTCCTAGAATATTATATCCAGCAAAAATATAGGAGAAATGAAGATTTTCCTAGACAAACAAAAGCAGAAGGATTTCGTCAATACCAGATCTGTCCTACAAGAAATACTAAGGGGAGTTATACAATGGGAAAGAAAAGGACATTAATGAACAAAATTTTGGATTGAATAAAGAAGTTTGATTTTTTTTAATCTCTTTACCATCCTCCCTCCCCTCCTTTTTCAGTTTGAAATGAGTTTAGGGATTAAATTTTTAAAATGTTTACATTTTAGTTAGAACTGGCTGAATAATATAAGAAAAACAAAATCTCCAAGTAGCCTTAAATTTTAGTAGCAAATCTATCTTTTGTTCATTAGTCTGGTTTGCTTGACTAGTCAATGCAGGTAGGGAAGCATTTTAGAAAAAATTGTTTGCAGTTTTTTTCAGCTTTTTCTGGTCCATGCATGGCAGACCAAGCTGTTCTTATGCCAAACAGAAATATATTATTGCTCTGAGCTTAAGATTTTGACCTCTTTGATCTGAGAGCCTAACTCTTATAAACATTTTTTTTCTGAGACAGAGTCTCCCTCTGTCCCCTACCCACCCCCAGCTAGAGGGCAAAGGTGTCATTATAGCTCACTGCAACCTCCAACTCTTATAAGCATTTATTTAGTTCTTTCCTTTTAGAATGTCAGTCTTTCAATTAACTGTTCCATCAACCTAAGCGATTCTCAGCCAGGCAAACCTAAATGTAAATTTCCAAAAGGTATCTAGGTTGTTGGTTACCATGGAGCTGTTGTAATTTGTAAAGTCATTAATTTGAAAGTCTTTTAAGACTTTTAAAAAAATCTTGGCTGGAATGCTATAATCGATCAATTTATCTTAATACCAGCAGAAAAGCCAGCAGATTCAAAGTAATCAGGAAAAAAAAAAAGAGCTAGACACAGAACTTAGGAGGCTGTTCATGTTAACTCTATAGTTGGTTGTAGTTTCTAATTCAGTTCTAAGAAAAACAAGCTTGGGAGTTCAAATGATCCCCTTTAATGGCCACAAATTGTTCATTGATTAAAATGTGTATGAGAATGGACCATAAATTTTCAATGTATACCTGTCTGAAATCCTAGAGGGTTTGGTATGCTTTAGAATTTTGAGGATCCCATTACATTTCTCATTAATTTCTCAAGAGCAAAGAAAATCCTATAAATCCCATCAGGGAATGTCAGAAGTTTGGACTGGCGTTTTTAGGTGGTGGCAACTGCACTAGTGACTTTTAATTGACCATCTCATACTCACCATGCAGAATGTTTATTTTTGCTCTTGGAATATGTTGAGAAACAAGCCAGGGGAAAAAATGTTGAAAAGTCAGATCATTTATAGACACACATAACCAAATCAAAATGAAATCAAAATAAGAGTGCTCACAAAAATTTTAACCCATATGTGCAAACCAAACAAAATATTAAATTAGGCATGCAGAAAGAACTAAAAGTGAATTTACCAGAAAAGACATGCCTTACAGACAAAACACAAATTCTGTAAAAACCAGAGTACTCAAACCAGAAGGATACTTGCCTTTATACCAGAAAGGACTTGCTGAAACAAACAAACAAACAACTTTATAGTCCTAAGAAGGATGTAAGATCCTGTATTTAAGGCAACCTTAGATCTTGAATAAAGTAAAAAATAACTCACCACAGGGAGAGAGTCTAAGAATTTGAGAGATTTACTAAGGCAGAAAAGGTGACTCATGGGAGCAAAGACCACAAAGGTCTCAGTTGGTATCACACTTGATTCCAGGGGCTGCCAATCTGTGCAAGGTGAGCATGCTTCAGTCTTGCTTCTGGACAACAAATTATATCAAACAAAATAACAGATAGAGACTCTCTAAAAGAAAATAATATTTATTTGGGAATGGACATTGCAATAGAAATATGTTGCCATAATAATCTATGTGTGTATTCAGGGAGTTTAAGGAAGACAAAGTTTTTAAAGGAAAAATGAGAAGGATTATGTAATTTTTGAATCAATTATTCTTGGCTACAAGGATCAGTAATAAGGGTGGCATCAGTTTCAGGTTGGACAGAGAGGTGCTGGGCGGATATCCTTGCAAAAGTAGCTTTTTGTGTGTAAGGTTGCAATGACCATTGTGCAAAGCTGTGATTTTTGCAGTCTTTTGTGATAGTTGTTGTTATCAGGCATTTGTGCATGAGAACCGTCCCTTTGTGGCCTTCCCTGGCTCCATTTTTCAGGGTTTTTTTAACACAAGTGACTCCATTTTGATCCTCCCAACTTTTATACGTGCAAATTGTAACCAAAAGAGAACAGGCATGGATATAATTATTTAAGACAAAATAGAATTTAAGACAAAACTGTAATAAGAGAAAAAGAAGGACATTATATAATGATAAAAGGGTCAATTCAACAAGAAGATATAAACAAATATAAATATATATGTATCCAACATCGGAATGCCTGAATATATGAAGCAACTATTGACAGATATGAAGGGGAAAACAGACAGCAATACAATAATAGTAGAAGATCTTAATACTCCATTTTCAATAATGAATACTGTGTCTGGACAGACTATCATAAGGAAATGAAGAGTTGAACAACACTGGAGACCAAATGTTCCTAAAAGACATACAGAACTTTCTACCTAATAACAACAGAATACACATTCTTCTCAAGGGCACATGGGACATTCTCTGGGATAGATCACATGTTATGGCACAAAACAAGTCTGAACAAATGTAAGAAGACTTAAATCATTCCATGTATCTTTTCCAAGCACCAGGGAATGAAACTAGAAATCAATAACAAAAGAAAATGGGAAAATTCACAAATGCATAAAAATTAAATCACATACTTTCAAATGACCATTAGGTCAAAGAAGAAATCAGAAGGAAAATTGAAAATATCTAAAGACAAATGAAAACAAAAACACAACACATCCAAATTTATGGGATGAACAAAAGAAATACTCAGAGGGAAGTTTATAGTTTATAATAATAAACATCTACATTTAAAAAGAAGAAAAAGCTCAAACAACCTAATTTTATACCTCAAGGAACTAGAAAAAGAAGAACAAGCCAAGTCCAAAGTTAGCAAAAGAAAGGAAATAATAAAGATTATAGCAAGAATGAATAAAATAAAGACTAGAAAAACAACAGAAAAATAAAAAACTAAGAACTGATTTTTGAAAAGGTAAACAAAATTGACAAACCCTTAGCTACACTAGTAAAGAAAAACGAGACAAAATGAAAATAAATATCATTAGAAATGAAAGAGGAGACATTTCTGGATATGACAGAAATAAAAAATAAAAAAGATAAGGAGCTATTGTAAACAATTATATGCCAACAAATTGGACAAATTAGAAGAAATTAATCAATACCTAGAAACAAGCAACCTACCAAGACTGAATTAAAAAGAAATAGAAAGCCTGAACAGACCAATAACAAATAAGAAGATTTAATCAGTAATCAAAAACCCGACAAAGAAAAGCCCAGGACAAGAAGGCTTTACAGATGAACTCTACCAAATATTTGAAGAATTAATACTAATCCTTTGTGAACTCTCCAAAAAATAGAAGAAGAGGGAACACTTACAAACTAATTTTATCAGGCCAGCATTAACTTAATACCAAAGCCAGACAAAGACACCACAAGAAAGGAAAACTACAGGCCAATACCTCTGATGAAAATAGATGCAAAAATCCTTTTAAAATGTTAGAAAACTGAATTCACAAGGGCATAAAAGGATCATAACCATGACCAAGTGGTTTTTATTCCTAGGATGCAAGAATGGTTCAACACACACAAATCATTCAATGTGATACACCCGATTAACAGAATGGAAAATAAATATTAATACCATATGATCATTTCAGTAGATGCAGGAAAAGCATTTGACAAAATTCAAAACTTTCATGATTAAAAAAACTCTCAAAAAACTGGGTATAGAAAGAACTTACCTCAAGACAATGAAGGCCATATATGAAAAGCCCATAGCTAACATCATAGTCAATGGTAGAAAACTGAAACATTTTCTTCTGAGATGCAGAATAAGGCCAGGATATCCTCTCTTGCCACATCTGTTCAACATAGTCCTAGAACTCCTAGCCAGAGAAATTAGGCAAGAGAAAGAAATAAAAAACATCTAAATTGGAAAGGAAGAAGTTAAATTATCTGTTTACAGAAGTCATGATTTTACGTGTAAAAAATCCTAAGATTTCACACACACAAAAAAGCTGTTAGAAATAATAAATGAATTCAGCAAGGTTGCAGGATACAAAATCAATGTGTGAAAATCAGTTGCATTTCTATACAACAACAGTATAGGGCTGACATAAAAATAGAAATATAGACCAATGGAATAGAATAGAGAGACATAAACTCTCACATATACAGTCAACTGATTGCCTACAAAGGTGCCAAGAATACTATGGGGAAAGGATAGTCTCTTCAATGAATGATTCCAGGAAAATTGGGTATCCACATACAAAAGAATGAAATTGGACCATTATCTAACATCATACACACAAATAAACTAAAAGTGGATTAATGACTTAAATGTAAGACTTGAAACTGTAAAACTCCTAGAAGAAAACATAGGAACAAAAAACTTCTTGACATTGGCCTTGGCAATGATTTCTTGGATATGACATCAAAGGCACAGGCAACAAAATTAAAAATAGAAAACTGGGATTACATCAAACTAAAAAGCTTCTGAACAGCAAAGAAAGTGATCAACAAAATTTAAAGGCAATCGATGGAATGGGAGAAAATATTTGCAAATCACATATTTGATAAAGGGTTAATATCCAAAAAAATATAAAGAACTCCTATAACTCAATAGCAAAATACCAAATAGTTTGGTTAAAAAGTAGGCAAAAGAACTGAATCGACATTTCTCCAAGAAGATATACCAATGGCTAACGGTTACATTAAAAGGTGCTCAACATTCACTAATTATTAGGGAAATACAAATCAAAACCACAATGGGCTATCACCTCACACCTGTTAGAATGGCTATTATCAAAAAGATAAAAGATAACAAGTGTTGGTGAGGGTGTGAAGAAAAGGGAACCCTTGTACACTGTTGGTGGGAATGTAGAATGGCACAGCCATTGTGGAAAACAGTATGGAGGTCCCTAAAAAAATTAAAAATAGAACTATCATATGACCTAATGATCCCACTACTTAGTATATACCCAAAGGAAATGAAATCACCACCTTGTAAAGATATCTGCACTCCCATGTTTATTACAGCATTCACAATAGCCAAGACATGAAAACAACCTAAATGTCCATTAATGGATGAAGGATAAAGAAAATGTGGTATATACATACAATGGAATATTATTCAACCCTAAAAAGAATGAAATCCTGTTATTTCCAACAATAAGACAGACATTATGCTAAATGAAATAGCCAGCCACAGAGGGAAAATGCTACATGATTCCACTTATATGAGGAATATAAAATAGTCAAACTTTATGAATCTAAAATAGTCAAAGAAACAGAAAGTAGAACGGTGGTTGCTAGGAGCGGGGGAAAAGAGGAAATGGAAAAGTATTGGGCAAAGGATACAAAGTTTCAGTTATGCAAGATGAATGTCTAGAGATCTACTGTACAGCATAGTACCTATAGTTAACAATACTGTATTATTTACTTAAAAATGTGCTAAGATGGTACATCTTATGTTAAGTGTTTTTAATCACACATACAATAATAATAATAATAATGAAGAGGGCAGGAAAAAACATTTGGAGGTGATGGATATGTTTCTCACATTGATTTTTAGTGATGGTTTCATCATCATATACTTATTTTCAAACTCATTGAAGTATGAACATTAACTACATATAGCTTTTTGTATGTCAATAATACCTCAATAAAGTGGTTTAAAAATTTTTCAAATTAGTTTAAAAAGAAGTATATTCTGACATATGCTACAACATGGATGGAACTTGAGAACATTATGCTAAATGAAATAAGCCAGTCACAAAAAGACAAATACTCTATGATTCCACTTATATGAGGTACATAGTCAAAATCATAGACACAGAAAGTAGAATGGTGGTTGCCAGGGGTTGGGGGAAGGGAGCAATGTGGAGTTATTGTTTCATGGGTGTAGAGCTTCAGTTTTGCAAGATAAGCAGTGTTCTAGAGATGAATGATGGCAATAGTTGCACAACAATATAAATGTACTTAATATCACTGAACTGTACACTTAAAATAGTTAAGATGGTAAATTTTATGTGTATTTACCACAATAAAAAATGAAAAAAAAAATCAGTTATAGATAAATGGTTTATTTTTGGACTCTCAATTTTATTCCATTGATCTATGTCTATCCTGATACCAATAACACATGGTTTTGATTACTGTAGCTTTGAAGTAAGTTCTGAAATCCAGAATGTGAGTCCTCCAACTTTGTTCTCCTGTTTCGGCTATTTTGGGCCCCTTGCAATTCCATATGAATCTGAAGATTGGATTTTGTGTTTCTGTGTAAAAGGCTATTGGAGTTTTGATAGGGATTACATTAAATCTGTAGATTGCTTTGGGTAGTATTGCCATCTTAACAATAGTAAGTCTTCCGATCCATAAACACAGTATTTCTTTTTATATATTTGGGATATTTTATATACATATGGAATTCGCTCATGTAATTATGAAGGCCAAGATCTATAGTCTGCAAGCTGGAAACCCAGGAGAGTTGATTGTATAGTTCAGGCCAAGTATGAAGGAATGAGAACCAGGAAAGCTGATGGTATAATTTCTACTCCAGGTCTAAGTCCAAAGGCAAGAGAAGAATGATGTTCCAGCTTGAAGACCGTCAGGCAGAAAGAAAAATTGCTCTCTTACTCAGCCTTTTATCCTATTCATGACTTTATCTGATTGGATGAGGCCTGCACTCATGCAAACTATTCTACTACTTTACTCAGTCTACTGGTTCAAATGATATTCTCATCCAGAAACACCCTTACAGACACACTCAGAAATAATGTTTAACCAAATATCTGGGCACTCCACAGCCCAGTCGAGTTGACACATAAAATTAACGTCACAACTGGTTCTTACCTGTAGCCAAGGTTGAGAAACACTGCTCTGGGTCCTGGAAAGAATGAATCTTAAAGCCTGGCACAATCTTCAAGGAGTTAACAGTCAGGTTAACCAGTCAGAAGCACCGGAATGATCAGGTGCTTCTCACAATAAGTAGGCATATAAGATTAGAGGCTAGCTAAATGGGTGATTTTAGGACAGATAAATTGGAGGAAGTGGTATTCCAGCAAAGGTTTACTTAGATTTAGAAACATATTCACTTTTTCCATATCCCCATACAAGGGAGGCAGACTCTAAACACATAAACAGGAGTTTTTATCTCTTTTAAGTAACAAACTGCTTCAAAATTCTAATGCAGTTTTGTCACATTGAACACGAAAAATTACTTTAATTTTCCAACACAATTTGAAAACTTGCCATTCAATTACTAAATATTTTAAAACTTTTTAGTATGTTTCCTCTTGTACTCTTATAAACCTTTTATGAATTGGGTAAAAATCAGTGTAGTATTCATGAATAAGTAAGCACAAAGTCTGGATTGATGCAAATTCAATGATCGTCACTATTTTGTTTTTTCATTTGGCAGCAAGAATAATCTTAATATCTAAATATAATTATCATTGAATTTTTGGTGCTTTATTCTACAACCCCGAATTTCAAAATACAGAATTTGAATCTGTTTGTCCTCTAATAGTGTTAATATAGGAACCAAAGCCAAACTGTTGAGTTTGAATCCTGTTTCCTATTGGCAAAACGTGGGACATGTTCTCTGTTTAGAGAAGCAGCTTTGCCACAGCAACAGGAAAAATGCACGTGAAGAAATGAGAAGGGTCAGTAAGATATTCCTCTCTCAATCAAAGGCCTTTCTGACTTTTTCTGCTTACAATCAGGTTTCATAAACTCAGAGCTGATGCTCTAGGCAGGACAGAAAACAATCTCAGCACGGACAGACACCCTAAGTCCTGAACTCTATTTCTTTATTCTGTATGACTTAGCTAACTTTGGAAATGTTATCAAGGGATAATATATACTTCATAGGCTTGCCATAAATATTAAACAACATAACCTATTTAAAATCAATAGCACAGCTTTAGAGATGTACTCAATAAATGCTGATCCCCTCCATCTGTCTACCAGTCTTCTACCACCCTTCCTCTTCCCCCAGTAAAATGCACCTGGACTTCGCTTATTTCCTCTCTAAACTTATAGTTTGGATAATGCCATGTAATAATCTGAGGCTGAGGTTGAACTCATATGAAAGGAAGAAAATAATCTAATCTAAATTCTAATATTTGATGGAAGTGAAATTGAGGGGTACAGTGAATACAGATAATTTGAAAAAAATCTTTAGAAACACAGTAATATAAGCATACCAAAATGTTCTTCAAATTGGATTGTTGGTATATTGTATCAGCTGCAGAGATACTGGAAGAGAAAGATTTGCTTGCTAAATAGTAGGAAATACTCTTTGCAAATACTCTTAAAAGGCCATATAACCCAATTACCTGATTCCATTCGATCCTGTCTGCCCACACTCCATAGCTGGGGTCCAACTACATGAGTATGTTCAAATTTGACTGTTACACCTGCTCCCTGTAGGTCTCTGCTGTCATCAGTTTTTCTAATTTGATCTATCCTTCCCACATTGATACTTGGGTATTATCACCTAAAAAATAAAAATTAAAAAAAAAGGTTCTATAACAGTTTCATTCTCTTTCATGGCTAAATAGTATTTCATTGTATTTACACACACACACACACAAACACATTTTCTTTATCCATCCACCAGTTGATGGACACTTAGGTTGATTCCATATCTTTGCAACTTTGAATTATGCTACAATAAACATATGAGTCAGTGCAGGTATCTTTTTGATATAATGACTTTTTTTCCTTTGGGTATATACCCAGCAGTGGAATTGCTGGATTGATGGTAGATCTACTTTTAGTTCTTTGAGAACTCTCCATACTGTTTTCCATAGAAATTGTGCTAATTTACATTCCCACCAACAGTGTACAAGCATTCCCTTTTCATCACATCCACACCAGCGCCTATAGTTTTTTGACTTTTTAATAATAGGCATTCTGACAGGAGTAAGATGGCATCACATTGTGGTTTTAATTTGCATTTCTCTGATGATTAGTGATGTTGAGCATTTTTTCATGTGTTTGTTGGCCATTTTTGTATCTTCTTTTGAAAAAATGCCTATTCATGTCATCTTCCCACTTTTTAATGGGGTTATTTGTTTTTTTTCTTGCTGAGTTATTTGAGTTCCTTGTATAATAGATTCTGGATATTAGTCCTTTGTTGGATGCATAGTTTGCAACTATTTTTTCCCATTCCGTAGGCTATCTATTTACTGTTGATTATTTCTTTTGCTGTGCAGAAACTTTTTAGTTTAAGTCCCATTTGTTTATTTTTGTTTGCAACAGTTTAAATGCATGTTTTTGCCTCAGTTCCTCCCAAAAGTCGATTAAAATTTTAGTAAAGGGATAAAATAACCATAAACTGATATGCCTCTTCCTAATCAAAATCCCTTCCTACCTCTCCAAAGGTAACTACC
Source organism: Lemur catta (assembly GCF_020740605.2). Lineage (NCBI taxonomy): Eukaryota > Metazoa > Chordata > Mammalia > Primates > Lemuridae > Lemur > Lemur catta. The sequence goes on along the minus strand of NC_059128.1, from coordinate 88,078,142 downwards.
ACACTGACTTAAAAATTGTGGTAAAATAAACATAACATAAAATTTATCATCTTAGTCATTTTTAAGTGTACAAGTCAGCAGTGTGAGTACATTCACACTGTTGTGCAACCAATCTCCAGACCCCTTTTCATCTTGCAAAATTGAAACCTTATACCCATTAAACAACAACTAACTACCCATTCAACCCTCTCACCAGCCCCAGAAGCTAGCATTCTACTTTATGTCTCCATGGCTTTAACTACTCTAAACACTCCATGTAAGTGGAATCATAGAGTATTTGACTTTCTGTGATAGGCTTATTTCACTTAGCATAATGTCCTCAAGGTTCATCTATGTTGTAGCCTATATCAGAATTTTATTCCTCTTTAAGGATGAATAATATACCATTGTATATATATGTATATATATAAGATAATATATTTTGTTTATCTATTCATTCATTGATGGATACTTGGGTTGCTTCCACTTTTTGGCTATTGTGAATAGGTGCTATGAACATAGGTGTGTAAATATCTCTTTGACATCCTGCTTTCAATTCTTTTGGGTATATAGCCAAAACTGGAATTGCTGGATCATATGGTAATTCTATTTTTTAAGCCTCTGAGGAACCATCAGATTGTTTCCCATGGCAGCTGCACCATTTTACATTCCTACTAACGGTACACAAGAGTTCCAATTTCTTCATATTCTTACCAACATTTGTTATTTTCTGGTTTTTTGATAGTAGCCATCCTGATGTGTGAGAGGTGGTGTCAGTTGGTTTTGATTTGCATTTCTCTAATGGTCATTGATGTGCCCAGTGTTTGTATATCTTCTTTGGAGAAATGTCTGCTCAAGTCCTTTGCCCATTTTTAATTGGTTGTTTTTATTGTTGTTGAGTCATGGGAGTTCTTTATATATTCTGGATACTAATCCCTTATCAGATATATAATTTGCAAATATTTTCTCCCATTATGTACATTGTCTTTTTACTCTGTTGATTTTGTCCTTGGATTTTAAATTTTGATGTACCAGATTTGTCTATTTTTAGTTTTTTGGCCTGTGCTTTGGTGTCATATCCAAGAAATCATTGTCAAATGCAATGTCATGAAGTTTCTCTCTGTGTTTTCTACTAAGAATTTGATAGTTTTAGCTCTTATATTTAGATCTTTGATCCATTTTTGGTTGATTTTTGTATGTGCTATAAGGTAAGTGTCTAACTTCATTCTTTCATATGTGGGTATCCAGCACCACTTGTTGAAAAGACTGTCCTTTCCCATTAAATGATCTTAGCATCCTTGTCAAAAGTTGTTTAGCCATATATGTGAAGATTTATTCTGGGCTCTCTATTCTATTACATTGTCTCTCTTTATCCTAGTACCACAGTGTTTTAATTACTATAGCTTTGTAATATGTTTGAAACCAGGAAGTGTGAGACTTCCAACTTTGTTCTTTTCAAGATTATTTTGGATATTCAGGTTCCCTTGAGATTCCATACAGATTTTAGGATGGTTTTTTCTATTTCTACAAAATATCAGTGGGATTTTAAGAGGGATTGCATTGAATCTATGGATCACTTTGGGTAGTATTGCTATCTTAACAACATTTACTCTTCCAATTCACGAACTTGGGATATCTTTTTATTTACTTGTGTTTTCTTTAGTTTCTTTTAGCAATGTTTTATAGTTTTTGGTATATGAGTCTTTTGACTCTTTGGTTAGTTTACTACTAAGTTTTGTTTATATAAGTGAAATTGTTTTCTTAATTTCCTTTTTGGATTATTCATTGTTAATACATAGAAACACAACTGCTTTTTGTGTGTTGATTTTGTATTTTGCAACTTTGCTGAATTTGTTTAATATTAATTCTAACAGTATTTTTGTTGAATCTTTAGGGTCTACTTTACTGACTTTTATTGTAATCATGCCCTTGTTTTTCTTTATATGTGACTACATAAAATATGTATCTCTAAACACAAATTTAGTTTTGCTTTGTTTTTTAACTTAATATACATTGAATCATATAAATTTAATCATTTTGTATCTGACTTCTTTTATTCAACATTATGTTAGCTTATCTATCCTGTTGCATCTGAATTACACTTGCATTTTATGTCTTTTCATCACTGTTATTTCAGCGTAAAGTAAATTTGTTTTACATTCTATAGTTAAGGGGTACAATTTATGCTTTTTATGGTGATATACATTTGGATTTTTCCAGTTTTTCTAATATAAATAATAATTAGTAGCAATTCATAGGCTGCAATGAACATCCTTGTATGTATCTCTTGATTCATATCCACATGCAATTCTGTAGAGTGTGCACATACATAGCAGTAAAATTGTTGGATCATGGGGTGTGTATATCTTGAAGTTTAGTGGATAATACTAAACAGTTTTCTAAAGTGATTGTACCAATTATTCTACCATGGAAGTGCATGACAGTTCCTATTGCTCCACATTCTTGTCTACTCTTTTACTCTAGGTATGGCTAGTTAAATCTTAACCACTCTGGTGGATGACCAATGGTAGCTCATTGTAGTTTTAGTTTGCACTTTCCTAAAGACTACTGAGTTAAGCACCTACCCAAGTCATTTCCCATTTTTCTATTGGGATATATTTTCTTTCCTTACTGATTTGTAGGAGTCCTCTAAGATGAATTGTGTTGCTGCTGTTGAGTGCCTAAACACACTGGCCATCTCAAATTACTCTATTACAGTATCAGGACTTGAGACTTTCTGGGTCATAGATGATCCTTAACTGAGTCCTGGACTTTAACTTTTCTACATTCAATCTTCAAAACTATCAAAATCTTTGCATCACAGAAAACTCAACCTGCAATAGCAATGCTTTTGATAATTCTGCAGAGCTAGATGAAACTTAATGTTTTGAGGGGAGTGCCATTGAGATAAAAATTGAAAAGGAGGGGAAGGAAGCAGGATTGGATAGATGAAAAAGTCAAGCTGTGATGTTGGCCCAATGACAGCTGAATGAAATGGCCCATCAGTGTTGCCTTAAACAGAAACAAAATTACCATGTTTTTATATCCCCATCTGAATCAATTGTTAGATGTGGGCCATCCCTAGGAATGGCATGATCTTGGCTAGATGGCTCCCTGCAGCCAAGATAATCCCTGAAAAGGATAATAACCAAAGGCTCTCCACTGACGGCACTCTCAGCAGCTGGAGCACCAAGTACGTCCTTGATGAGAAATCTGAATTATACATCTCTGTGTTCTCTCATCTGCCTTTTCTAGATTAGCAAATGCCCCTGGGCAAAAGCAAATCTCTATTTTTGTCCTCTACTCTGGATCTTGCTCCAGTATTTACTCAGTATCTTTTAATTTTTTTGACACTTTTAAGAATATTATTGTTCTATTCTAGCACTTTTTTAGTTGTCTTCACCAGGAGGGCTGATCCAAATGATCTAGTCTACCTTTACCAGAAAGGAAAGTCAAAATCAGGTCTAACAGCTAGAGATTGAGGTTTAATGTCTTTATGGGAACTTGGCTAACTTTGGGTCTTAACCACAAATAAGGTACTGGAATGAGCTCCCCAATAAAAACAGGAAACCCAAAGAGTTGCTATTTCTATAATAAGGAGACTAGAAAAACTTTGCTCACAAAGTTTTGGGAAAATACAAAGTAGCTGGTCATCTACCTGATTTTGTGAAGGTGGAAGTGTATGATCTCCTCTAAGAAATTAAAACCTTAAGACCACTCCACCATTGCTGTGGGCAGTATGGAAGATCTGAATTTATTCTACCCTGTAGTGTGAGGCATTCATTTAAAAATTGTCCATTACTAGTGAAATAATTGGGACAGCCAGCAGGGAAAAAGAAACCACAAAATTGCTCCTTGGAGACCTTTCCACACTTCAGGATGCATTAAATCATATGTCGTATATCATTGAAGTTAAGATAACAATAACAATTTACAAACAACACAAGAGTTGATCTAGTAAGAGGAAGAGTCATCAGACATAAACTAGAGAACTAACAGTCTAAGAATTTGAGGCGACAGGGCAAGCTCTAAAAGCCTACAAAATGAATTTATTTAAAATAATCAAAGAGATTAAAGAAGTAAGAGAAATCATGATGATTAATAAGCCCCTGAAAAAAGAAGAGGCATAATTTTCAAAGAACCAAATAGACTTTTAGAAGTGAATGTAGTCATTATAGCCATTGGAATTTGAAACTCAGTAAATGTTGAAGTAGTAAAAAGGAGAATTAGTGACCTGGAAGATAGATCTCAGGATATTACTACAGAATGTGGAGTAAAGATATGGAAAACATAAAAAAGAGATTATAAGATATGAGGGTGCAATTAGCAGGTCGAACATACATCTCATCTCCAAACAGTTCTAGAAGGAAGGAATAGAGGTGCTGAAATATTTGAAGAGAAAATGGCTGCAAATTTTCTATAATTGAAGAATAGATGAATCTTCATGCTGAGGGAGACCCAAGTTCCCTGCTGAATAAATCAAATGAAATGCAGAAGTAGACACATTGTCATCAAAGTACAAAATACCAAAGACAAAAAAAAAAAAATACCAAAGACAGAAAGAAAATCTTAGAAGAAAACAAATTTATCATATTTATAATGGAAAAATTTCAACTAATTTTTTGACTGTAGACTTCCTATATTGATAGTCTTAAGATTATAGAATAATTATTTCAAAATATTGCAGGAAAATAATCTCAACCTACAAACCTAAACTGTGTTCAAGAGTGAGGAAGAAATAAAGTCCCTTCTAAACAAACAAAGATTAAATTTGTTGCTTCCCAATGAGAGATTTATAAAAGATTATACTTTAGGAAGAAGTATATAATTTAGGAAATTTAAATCAGAGTAAGGTGGGGGATATAAGAATAACATGAACAAAACAATGCACAAAGCAAATGAAAAATTGATTATATAGAAAAGAAGAAGGAAATGGAGAATTACTATTACAGAACTGATAAAAATAAGGAGAAGCTAGGAAATAAACAAAAATCATATGGAAGAGGGGCTGGTGATAGGGGCTTGTGGTAATCAGAGTTCTTACGTTGTTAAGGAGGAAGAGATAGTGATTAATTTTAGTTTTCCAATCAAGTAGAATCAGTAAGTTCCAAATCAGTAAGGGGGGGAAAAGTGAATTAAAAAAAACCCAATCAATCCTAAATAAAGACATAAATAAATAAGCAAAGTAGGGGGAGGAACAAATAAAAAAAAATCACAGAAAGTAGAAAATACAATATAATAGCATAGGAATCAGTCTAGATACATGAGTGATCATGATAAATAAAAATGTGTTAAACTAATCTTTTAAAATACTAAGTTTATCAAATTGGACTTCAAAATATAATCTAGCTATATGTTTTTAATACAAAGAATTCATCTAAAATATTATGACATTGTAAGAGTAAGGACTTGAGATTGCTGCTCAGAGCATAACCCTCACACTGGGGAGGCCATGAAAAATAGTCTATTCTTACAATTAGATCTTTAGACAAATGATGATCCGTGTTTATTGACCCTGCTATGAAAAAAAAGATTTGTTCTCCAGTGTTCCAATTTTAACATATTCATTTCCTAAGGAACAGAAGCATTATTAATTCTTCAGTATTTGAACAAATGACTATGAACAAAGGGTACCTTTTGGGTTTTCACATGCCATTCTAGAAATGGTTCCTGGGTTCATTTACTACTTGTACCCTTTTGCAGTCTAATTCAAAATGTGCAAGCTCATTCTAGCTCAGTCTTAATGAATTAGAGTGGCAGTGCAATCACAAAAATCACTGTTTGCTGCACTAAACATAATTACCAATCATTCCCTGGAGAAGACCATAAAACTGCAAAAATATTTTCTTGTGTTAGAGGTCTTAAATAGGGTAACTAAGTATAGTATGGTGAGTTCATTTAGTGATACTAAAATATTAAAAATTTCCTAGTATACTTGGTTTTTGCATTTTTTTACTTTTACAGTTTTTATTATTTTGATCTAATATAAATATTAATATAACACTCAGTAATAGGTATTAGTGTATTTGAAAGACAAATGCTTTACTTTAGGTTTATTAAAATACTAAGTTGTGAAATTACTTATCTTTTTCATGATAAGGTGTGGATAGAAGACAGATGTACACTCATTTCTCAGGACAATATTATGAACATTATCAACACTTAAAAAAATACAATGTCTGAATAGAAATATTAATGGAACAGAATATAATCCATAAATAAAGTCCAGTAGATGAGGGAATTTAGTATATGGCAAATGTGGCATGAGTGAGAAAAAGCCAGATTCTCCAAATAAGTCATATTCATACAACTTGTACCAAAATAAATTCTGCATAAAGCAAAATTTGATAATAAAAATGTCTTCATAAATTACTATAAGAGTCAAGAGTGAAATGGATGTGGCTGTAAAAGGGCAACATGAGGAATCCTTGTGTTGATTGAAACATTTGGTATCTTGTTTCTATTAATGTCAATATCCTGGTTTTGATATGGTTGGGATAGTTTTCCAAGATGTTACTATTGGGGGAAAACTAGGTAAAGGGTACACAGGATCTCTGTATTACTTCTGGCAACTGCATGTAAATCTAGAATTATCTCAAGATAAAAACTTTAACTTTGAAAAAAGTTAAATAACGATCCTGCCATATGATCCAAGCTTTCCACTCCTAGGTATTAATCCAAGAGAAATGAAAGCACATGAGTGTTCCTAGCAGTCTTATTTGTAGTAGCCTAAAGCTGGAAACAATCCAAATGTCCTTCACGAGGTGAATGGATAAACATTGTGGTATATCCAAACAATGGAATATTACTTAGGAATGAAATCAACAAAACTTTTGATATATGCAGCAATATGGATGGATCTCAATATAATTAGGTTATATCAAAGAAGTCGGACAAATATAAAATTCTAGAAATGCACATTAATCTGTAGTCATATAAAAGAAGTCAGATGGCTTCACAGGTGCATTTCAATGCTTATCAAATGGTATACTTTAAACGTGCAGCTTATTGAATGTCAAATTGTAAGTCAAAAAAGCTGTAAAAAAATAATCATTTCCTTGGTGTTTCTACTGAATTTTGTTTTAAACCTCTACTACAGTGTCAGCTTTGAAGTTAGAAGCTTTAGAGTTAGAATACCTGAGATGGAGTCCCATTGCCATTGTTTATTAAGTATGTGACCTTTCGGAAGTTAAAATCAGTTTCATCATCTATAAAATGGATATAACAAAAGTGCCTTTCTCAAAATATTGTTCACCTAGCACTTTGGGAGGCCAAGGTGGGAAGATTGCTGGAGCTCAGGAGTTCAAGACCAGCCAGAGCAAGAGTGAGACCCTGTCTCTACTAAAAATAGAAAAAATTAGCCGGGCATGGTGGCACTTGCCTGTCTATAGTCCCAGTTACTTGGAAGCTGAGGCAGGAGGATTGCTGATGCCAGGGCACTCTAGCCTGGGCAACGGAGCAAGACTCTGTCTCAAAAAAAATAAAATATTGTTCAGTGGGTTAAATGTAATAATGCAGCACTTGGCACATTGCCTATCAACCAGTAAGTGCTCAGAAATGTCCATTGCTTTTACCACTAATGCCACATAGTGACCACTTAAGGGCAGGGACCATGCTTTATCCATCCTTATATATCTACTCCCTAACTGTTGAACAAAGTACACTCTCAATCTTTAATAACTGAACTGGATAAAATGTCTTCCTATTGCAATATGCCCAAGTATCTTTAACCATTCCTCAGCATTTTGAGCATTTGGGCATTTCCAGTTTTTTGTTTATTTTTTCTATTAAGATGTACATAGCTACAATGTGTGGGGCACAATAATCACACAAACCCTCTCCCACCTCATTTCAACTTACTTCTTGGGATATATTATCAGGAATAATATTATCACAGCAAAGTGAATGATTAGAATATGGGACTGCAGTGGCTATTTTATTTTGTCTAGGATAGTTTCCCATTTCCTGTCATCTGGTATGTCATCCCCTTTCCTTTGGAGAATGCACCAGGAGAGTGGTTCAGAGAGGGTGGTCACTCATGGTGCTCACCTTCACGGACTGGGTCTCTGATTGTCCTGCACTCCTCTGGGCAGTGACTGGCTTGTGAGGGTTGGGGGAAGGGCGTGTGACCTGAGTATGTCCAATCTGTGTCCAAATTGGAGAGGGAAAGATATTCTCTTTCTCTTGGATCTTGAGGTGTAGGATATAGGACTTAGATGGTCAACCTAGTGTGAACAACTCTAGGGTCCTTCAAAATTACAGAAGAATGCAGTTTTTACTTATATAAGAAAGTCCTGACCAATATGATTGGCTTTATGATTTTTTTCCTCTAAATCTTTCCTAATTTAGTATCCTGAAAGACTACTCATTTGTAATGTTACCATCAGTGTATTGAGTGAACCTACATCCCCATTGTCTCACCCACACATGGTTTTATAATTTTAAAAAAAGTCTCAGCCGGGCGTGGTGGCTCACGCCTGTAATCCTAGCCCTCTGGGAGGCCGAGGCGGGTGGATCGCTCGAGGTCAGGAGTTCGAGACCAGCCTGAGCAAGAGTGAGACCCCGTCTCTACTAAAAATGAAAAGAAATTATCTGGCCAACTAAAAATATATATAGAAAAAAAATTAGCCAGGCATGGTGGCGCATGCCTGTAGTCCCAGCTACTCGGGAGGCTGAGGCAGTAGGATCGCTTACGCCCAGGAGTCTGAGGTTGCTGTGAGCTAGGATGATGCCACGGCACTCACTCTAGCCGGGCAACAGAGCGAGACTCTGTCTCAAAAAAAAAAAAAAATGTCTCTACTATTTTAATAGTCTAATGTCTAACTTTAGAATTCTGGACCTACAGCCCATCTTGTCACAGATTGCTTTTCTTAGACTCCTTAAAAAAATGCAATCCAGAGGACTTTGCAGCCCAATGCATAATCTACACTCATAACTAAAGCTTCTGATTCAATCTTTGTCTGCTCTACAACTGTGGTGCGCTGGCCTGAACAGTAAACTCAATGACCCACTTCACCCCTTTCTCTGAAATCCTAAAACCAGCACTGAGACAAGCCTGGAGCCTGCTGTGGTTCTCCGTAATGTTCCAGAGCCGCCTCCACCCCTTGCTACTACTTGCCACAATAGAGAAATACAAAGAGGACAGCAGGCAAGGAAGAAATAGAGCTAAAGATAATTGTCATTATTTCCTCACTCTTCCCACCAAAGGCTTTATCTCCCAGTCCTGTTCCATTTAGTGCCTATTAGGAGTCAAGTCTTATGTTTACATACAGTCATTTTAATCCTATAATAATCCCATGAGATTGGTGTGATTATCCCAGTGAACAGATAATGCAACTAAATTTAGGGGAGATTAATTTGCCCAAGTTCACATGTTAATAGGGTACAAAGCCAAGATTTGACCCCCAGCCCCAGACATCTGTCCTTCCTGTTATGAAGCATGCTGCTCCACGCAGAAAGCCCCATTCCGAATGCATGATGCTTAGCAGTGGCCCTCTCCTCGTGACAGATACTGAAAGACAGTAGGTACTTTCAAAAATGCTTATTAATAGGAAAAACACTACTGTCATCATCAAAAATAAATAAATCGTTCACACAGCTTTGGGATCAAGGGAACTGAATTGATCAAAAGAAAAGGAAGGCCTCAATGCACATAATCTTAATGATACTTGGGCCACCACATGCTACCAAAATGCTTTTAAGTTCTAAAGTGACAGATGAAATTATTTTATGCAGTCTATTTAAAATATGTTAGTTATATTTATATTCCACATGTTCTACATTTGCAATTTATGATATGTTGTGATTCTCTGCATGAGCAATATATTTCTAAGAATTATTCTGGAACTCAGAGTGTAAATTTTCTGTTTTAAGACACAGTGGAGAGCAATAGTCATATATTTTATCAGGTACACAAATACCCAATTATAAAGTTGTTTCTACGAGAAAAGACTCATACTGTGTTAAAATTTTGAGTATCTCATATAGCAATTAGCCCTATTTGTTCTTTTCAGCTGCTCCCTGACACCTTTCTGCCATCATAACAACAAAAAGTGGTAGAATTTAAAAATAGCAACCTTTACTTTATACTTTATAATAAGTAGCAATTTTGTTCTGTTCTTACCGTATTGAAGACACTAATGACTACACTATATAAGTACAGTTAGGTAAATGACAAAAATTCAATGGTTTCTAATTCCTGGGTAACAACTTTGATTAGTTTTTCTTCCAAGATTAAGTGGTAGACTTCTCTAAGTATTTAAAAAATATATACATTATTCTCTATTCCTGTTGCCATAATTTTACTTAGGATTTTCAGAGTATTTTTGCTGTCAGTCTCATGCCATTTTAAAATAAGACCTTTCACTATCTGTATCCAGTGTCAAAAAGTCTCTGGGTATAACTCCTATTAATAATTGAGAGGCCTGGTGGCTTTCCTTCTCTGCTTGTTAGCATTCAGCTCTCACTAACTTCTCTCAGCCAAAGAGAGTTAATAACAAGTGGGCTACTATACATTTCAAATGAGCTAAGTATATTAAAAGGATTATTAAAATGTTACATGAGTTATAAACTCGAAGGTAGAAGCAATCATACATGAAAAGCAAGAATAGTGCTAACATTGTACTCTCTATGAATCAACAGGAAAGACACAACAGAGATCCACTGTTTTGCTGACAGTAACAGCCACGAAGTCAGGAGAAGAGCTGGTACCTCAGTAATAATATCCTTGGGGGCCTCCCATGAGCAGGTTTGCAAATAACTAACACTCAAGTTACACAGCCATTTGGCCTAACCTGCATGATATCAGTCCATGTGACATTTAATAACAGTGTAATTATGGAGTCTTTTAACCTTTTCAAATGCAGCTCCAATTTGAGATAAGAAAAATGAAAAATCTACATGTTTTTCTTCTAGGAAATTTGCATAAAGCTGAATAGTTGTATCTGTCATGAATAAATATTTATAATGAGAGAATAAAATGTTTCATTAGGAACAAGACTGAGTACGATTTTACTGATTCACTTACTTCTTTTGTATATCCATGTCATACCTTACTTTGCCTTTATAATTTTTCACTTTATTTAAAACTACACATCAAATTTACTCAGGGATTCTGAGATCAGTTAGTTTCCTCACCTGCAAAATGAAAGGAGACTAAAATAGATTATTTGTATTCAACTTTTTTGTATGTGTGATAGACAGGGTCTTGCTCTGTTGCCTGAGCTAGAGTGCAGTGGCATCATGATAGCTCACAGCAACCTCGAACTCCTGGGCTCAAGTGATTCTCCTGCCTCAGTCTCCTGAGTAGCTGGGACTACAGGCATGCATCACCACACCCAGCTAATTTTTCTATTTTTTTTTTTTTTTTTTTTTTAGAGGCAGTTCTCACTATGTTGCCCAGGCTGGTCTCAAACTCCTGGACTCAGCAATCCTCCCGCCCCAGCCTCCCAAAGTATTAGAATTACAGGTGTGAGCCACTGTGCCTAGCCTTCAACCTATGTTTTAAGCTGAACCTCAACATATATAAAAGGTAAACTAGAGCTGTTAGGGCTAATATTGTATAGGGAGGGACTTTCTCCCAAGGAGAACCGTACTTCTCCTTCCCCTCCACCCTCCAAGAACTCTAAGGAATCTAGTAAAAACAAACAAACAAACAAAATACAAGAATTCAGAAATAAGGTTAGAAAGGCCACAGGATACAAAGTCAATATAGAAATCCAATAATAAAATTAAGAAAACATTTCCATTCACAATAGCATTCAAAAGAATAAAATATTTAGGAATAAAGTTAAGATAGTCTTATCTTAGGCTAAGACCTGTACACTAAAAACTATAAAAGATAATTGAGAGAAATTAAAGACCTAAGTAAATAGATATATACCATGTTCATGAATGGAAAGAGTTAATATTGTTAAGATGGCTATGCTCCTCAGCATAAGCAATGAAGTTGACAAAATTTCTAGGAAAATCTCAGTAGATTTTCTATAGATATTGACAAACCTATCCTAAAATTTAGATAAAAGTGAAAGACAACTAAAATAGTAAAAAATAAAAAAGTTGCAAAGAAGAACAGACTGGAGGACTTACACTACCTGATTTCAAAAACTACTAAAATTTTCAGAAATTAATATAGTGTGATGTTGCCATAAAGAGATATATAAATCAATGTAAAAGAACAGAGAATTCAGAAATAAATGCATACATTTATAGTCAGTTGATTTTTGACAGTTTCCAAAACAATTCAGTGGGGGGGGGAAGGACTGTCTTTTAAAAAAAAAAAAAAATGGAGCTGGAATAATTGGCTCTATCTATCTATCTAAAAGAATAAAGGCCCTTACCTCACACCATACACAGAAATTAGCTCAAAATGAAACATAGACCTAGTGTAAAACTAGAACTATAAATTTCCAGAATAAAACACAGGAAAAAATTTTTGTAGCCTTGGGTTGAGCAATCGTTTATTAAATGTGACACCAACATCACAGTTCATTTTTAACATGATAACTTGGACTTCACCACAATTAAAAACTTTTCCTCTTTAAAAGACACCATTAAAAAAATGATAATACAAACCACAGAATGGGAAAAATATTTGCAAATAATATATATAAAAATGAACATATGTCCAGAATATATAAAGAAAACTTACACCTCAAAAATAAGACAAATAGGCCAGGCGTGGTGGCTCACACCTGTAATCCTAGCACTCTGGGAGGCCGAGGCGGGTGGATCGCTCGAGGTCAGGAGTTCGAGACCAGCCTGAGCAAGAGCGAGACCCCGTCTCTACTAAAAATAGAATGAAATTATCTGGCCAACTAAAACCATACATATAAAAAATTAGCCGGGCATGGTGGCGCATGCCTGTAGTCCCAGCTACTCGGGAGGCTGAGGCAGTAGGATCGCTTAAGCCCAGGAGTTTGAGGTTGCTGTGAGCTAGGCTGACGCCATGGCACTCACTCTAGCCCGGGCAACAGAGCGAGACTCTGTCTCAAAAAAAAAAAAGACAAACAAAACAATATAAAGTAGACAAATGATTTTAATAGACACTTTACCAAAAAAGATATGCAAAGGAATAATAAGCACATGAAAAAATGCTCAAGACTTCTGATTTCTGGTCTGACATATAACGAACTTCAAGGTGTTCCCTCTGTCCTCACAATAAGAAAAAAGCTGAACAAACTGAAAACCAATAGCACTTTCTAGATCCATCAGATAATTGAGGCCACAAGGCAAACTGCTCCTCCCAAAGTTGCAGAGACAGGCAAAGACAGAGAACCACAGCACACTGAGGGCAGAAATTGCTGCTGGAGATAGCAACTGGTGGAATACTCAAAGGTAATTGAAGAATTGCTGGAAATTGACCCTTGGCCTACTTTGAGAGATAAAAATGCCTGGGGGTCCAGCCTTAGGGGTCCCCACAGTTTCATCAAGTTTACTTCTAGGAGCCCCATAAGGTTCTTGAGGTAAGGTTCAGAGAAAAATCCTCTCATGATTTGGTAGTAGGTTGGGGAATAACCATTCTGAAATAAACCCAGAGCTTTCTGTTCTCTGTAACAATGGCGGGTTCTCAAAGGAAACTTTCTTACTAGAGCCTAACTGGTTTGAGTTTTACTAGATCCTAAGTGACTTTGGAGAAGGGAAAATACCCAGCTTCAGACGCCTCTAACCTTTGATGTGGGATTACAGCTGAGAGATATATTAGACTAAGATCCAATTTGAGTAGGAGTCCCTAGAGAAATCCAAAGACAACAGAGGAGACAAAAGCAGGGACACTAGAGGAAATTTTAACCTTTGACACCTACAGCTATAGCAAACAGTAAACACAGCCTAAATACTAGCCAGATAAACATAAAATCTAACACTAAAGGTCTATTTATCTTAGTACCATTTACCTGATACATCATGTCTGGCTTTCAACAAAAAATTACAAAGCATACTGAAGGCAAAACAAAACAAAACAAAAAACACAATCTGAAGAAACAAAGCAAACCAATTGGATTTTGGAATTGTCACACAGAGAATTTAAAATAACTATGATTAATATGCTAAAGGTCTAATAAAAAAAGTAGACAACAAGAAGGAACAAATGAATAATATAAGCAGAGAGATGGAAACTCTAAAAAAGAATCAAAAGGAAATACTAGAAATTTTTTCGAAAACTTGTAACAGAAATGAAGAGTGCCAATAGACTAGACATGACAAGAAAGAATCATTGAGCTTAAAGTTATGTCAATAAGAACTTTCTAAACTGAAAAGCAAATATAAAAAAGGATTTTAAAAATGTAACAGAATATCCAAGAACAATGAAACCATTATAAAATGTGTAACATATATGTAATAGGGATACCAGAAGGAGAAGAAAAAAAAGGAACAGAAGAAATAGTTGAAGTAATAATGACTGAAAAATTTCTGAAACCACAGATTTAGGAAGCTCAGATAACACTGAGCAAGATAAATACCAAAAAATTCACACCTGCATGTATCATATTCAAACTACAGAAAATCAAAGACAAAGAGAAAATCTTGAAAAAAGCCAAAGGCGGAAAAAAAACACTTTACCTATAGAAGAACACAGATAAGAATGACATTAGACTTCAGAAACTACACAAGCAAGAAGAGAGTGGGATAAAATATTTAAAGGGCTGAAAGAAAAAAAACATCAACACATAATTCCATACTCAGTGAAATTATCCTCCAAAAAATGAAGGAAAAAGAAAGACTTTCTCAGACAAACAAAAATTGATGTAGACCTAGCTTGTAAGAAACATTAAAAGAAGTTCTTCACAGAGAAAAAAAGTAATATAGGTCAGAATCTTGGACCTACATAAGGAAAGGAAGAATGTTAGAAAAGAAATAAGTACCATAACATATTTTCTTTTTTTCTTATTATTAATATATCTAATTGATTACAGGTTGTTCAAAAATAATAATGCAGAAATATATAAGACAATTACAACTTATGGGTGAGTGAAATGAATGACAGCAGTTTTATTGGGGATGGAGGGCCCTCCTCTTCCCTTTCCCCTGAGGGTGGACATGGCGATAAACCATTCAGATCATGTGAACAGGGATGATGAAACCTTGACTAGGAGCCTGGGTCCCTAACACTATAGATTACCATATGAGTTCCAGATACTGTTTGAAGGTCTCTGTTAGAATTAGCTGAACCTCTATGGTAGCAAAAACAGGTATGTAGTGTCAGTAGAGTAATGTGGGAGGAATCCTAAGTGTCCAAGGTTAAGGGGGGATTAGGGAGTAAAGGAAATGAAGGCAGCTCATGTGAACAATCCGCGTCAATAGTTTATCAATAAAAGGACCATGAGGTGAGAACTTGAAGAGATAATAAAGGACACAAAACAGAAACTTCCTTGGGGAAACCGTTTGTTTTTTCTTATTTTTAAAAAGGGTAAGTATACTCGTAAACTAAGACTTGTTACATTCAAGCCAACACACTTTGCTGTTTCATGAATCACTCATGAATAGGAGCCAGTTAAGGGATAAATGCTGCAAGAATAAATACTAGGAATGGCAGGAATGGAATTTTTTGTTAAGTGCTTCCTAATAGTAGAATTTCCATTTCTATAAACCTATTCATGATGCACTTTTACCAAAATTAAATCCATTTTACTAAATCAAATAATCCTAATCTAGTTTGATTACAAATAAGAGATTTATTAAGCAGCTACTATAAATACATTATCACATTATTTAAAGAAAAGGTTTAAAAATCATTGTGAGAAGAGGTGATCATGTGCCAAACTTAATTGAACATACGGCAGGACATTTTTGATATCATAAAGATTTTAAAAAACAAATTTTATGGAGATTTTTGTAGCATAGATATAGATATATAGATATATACAACAAATATATGAAACAAAATAGTTGGCAGTGGTTAGGCCTGGTTTATGGGATTATGTAATATCTTATATTTTCTTTTTGTTTATTTGTATTTTTTGCATTTTTGAAAATAAATTTTTTTAAAGAGAAAAAAACTATTTTCAATTTAGAGATCCTCTTTCTCCCAAACTGACTGTTAGTTGAAGGAAAACAGGTAGAAACAGTGGATGTAATAAAACATAAGTGTGCACTTGAACTGCTTTTACTTTTGTAAAGGAAGATGAGAAACCAACTTCCAGAGGCAAGTGTGTTGTTTAGCTGTAAGCAGGCCTTTGACTGTGGTCATCTCTATTACTCTGTGAAGGACAGAGATTTTCCAGTGTGTCTAAGAAGATTAAAATTGTGAGCGAGAGTGACCATGACAAGCTAAGATGTGTCTTTAGGAAAACTGAAAGTCCAGAGAAGAATTAGATAAACTGACCCAGTTGGAGATGTTGGAGAAATACCCTGTCAAGAAGAGCCTGAAAATCTGAGGAGAGGAGTGTTTGCTGAGGCAGAGCTGAGGGGAATGACACTCAGGGTGTGATCCTGGGGACAGCCCCAGATCAAAGGAGTGGCGTCTGGCCTAAGAAAGCCGGAGATTTTCCTGTGAGAAGAACCCAGGAAGGATCCTGGCTGAACTGGTGAGAAGGTGATTTCCACTGTGGCTGGCGGAGAAGCAAAGCCCCTGTTCCGGCGATCTGGGGGGTTAGGAGAAAAGGAATGTGGGTGCAGTATGAAGACAGGTAGCCTTAAAGGCTAAGCCCTAAGAAGAGAAATCTCTGGACTGAAAAAAGACACTGCCGCCAGGGAAGAGCCAAAAGGCCCCAGAGGGCTTTATATCAAAATACTGGGAAATTTTTCTTACCATTTTCTTCAGCTGTATAACTGCATGAAGTGCACACCTCCAGATATCCCTGTGCTACAGGAAGTGATATCTGTATATCGGCACCACAGTGTACCCTGTTGGGAAAAGAAGCACTGCTGGAGACAAGACAGAAAACATAGGGTGCTAACATCAATAGAGGGAACGCTGCTTCACAAAATTTGGCTAAGAACATTATACATGCAATGTTCTTTTAATTTTCAGAAGAACCCTATGCAGTCAATAATATTATCCCTGTTTTGCAGATATGAAGAGAAAAGAGTTTAATAATTTGTGGCCAAGCTGATCAGCAAGCTTAAGTCTGGTTTGAGCCCAGGCCCTCGGCTCCCACCGTACCACACCGATGAGCACTCTGTGACTTGGAAATGGAGAGTTAAATTTTAGGTGAGTCAAAATAGATAATTCAAGTGGGAAGAATAATCTGTTTGGCATCCTTATTACTAAAATGTATGATAAAGTTTTGGTACATTGCCTAATTTTCTCAAAGATTCCAAAGAGACACATACCTCTCAAGACCCAAAAAAGCAGAAGCATTCCATTCCTCAAATGACAAAATTGCACATAGTATTTTTTAAATGCAGCATCATTATATCCACGGTGTTAATGGAATTAGATATACTCAAATACTTAAGCAGTGTGCACATTGTTCACACAATGTCTCAGACACACTGATCTGAGAAGTTGAGGAAATCAAATGTTTTTAAATGTGATTTAGAGATGTACAAAGGTAGCTCTCAGAGAAGAAGCCATTAGCAGGTTTTTACTGTGTCTACAGTTTTCTATTTCTGTATTAGAGCAAAGCTGTTGATAATCAAGAAAAATTACTTGTTTCCAGGGTGAAGGGAAAAAGCAACTAATACACTAAACCAGAAGTATCATTTTGGGGTGGAGTAATAATGTATAAGAATGATGAATGATTTATTTAAAGTTTCAACAAATAATTTTAATGAGAACGTTTCCATTCATTCATCTGGCCATTCAGTCATTCATTATTCATTCTTTCCTTCCAATACCAGCACTGGTAAGTGTGAGAGAAACAAAAATAAGTAGGACCTGGTCCTTTTCTCACAGAATTTACAGTCTAGTGAGGGCAACAGAAACACATAAGCTTATTGCAATGGAGAGTGATAGACTTCACAAGGTCAAGATGAGCAAAGGGCTGTGGGAGCCGGAAGAAAAAGGGAAGCCTCTCATGCACCGAGGCCTTTGTGACTGTTGAAGCTCCCCAAGGGCAGAGGTCTGGCCCCAGTCTCTGCAATGGCTGCCAGCGTCGCAGCTGCAGAGTCGCGGTTACACCATCATAGCAACAGTCAGAGAGCAAGATGAAGACAGGACCGGCAACCTCAGTGTTGTGGTTAACAGGTATGAAGCAAGTGTGAAGAAAATGCAAGATCAAGCCACAGCTGGGTTTGGAGAGGTAAACCCTCTACTAAATGCATAAAGAAATAAGATGAGCAGGCAATGTTGTGAACTTCCCTGAAGTTTAAGTTCATCTTCAAATCATCAGGATCGCAAGGCTTTTCCCATGGTTTTTCTAAGCCTTGAACTTGTCTGGGTTACCGCTTTCATTTAGAAAAGGATGGAAGTACTGAGAATCAAATGTTTGGAAATGAAAGATGAACCAGTGTAAGAAAGTGGCTGGAATTTGATTAGCCCCTTGTTTGGAACTTTCTCACCTACTAATTCTTAATACTCTTCTCTTAAAAATTGCAATGCTCCATTCATTCATTAATTCAACATATATGTAGTACTACTGTGGGCTAAATATTGAGGATTTGAAGATGATCAAATGCCATCACTGCCCTCTAGGAGTTCAGTCTTAATGGGAACTCAACACTCAAACAATTCCAATACAAGGCAATAAATGTATAAAGACGTACACTAGAAACATGGTGGAGGAACTGGCTGATCTGCCCAAGAAAGATGTCACAGGAGGGGACACTTGAGCTTGGTTCTAAAAGATGAGTGGAGGTTTTCAAATAGGGTGGTAAGGAGCTTTTTAGAGAAAGCAAACAGCTGAGCCAAGTCACAAAGGCACAGAATTGTATGGAGTGTTCAAGGAAGGTGACCAGCATTGCATAAGGATTAGAGTGGCAGGCGATGAGCTGGAAAGGCACATTTGGACTACGAAATAGAAAAGAGGAAACAAGTGATTGTCTTAAAAGCTTTAGCATCCCCCTGCACCCCAAACTTGTGGGTTCAGCGATGATGGGGTTGCCTCTCATTGACCTTCTACCTGTTATTTACTAGCCCAACTTCTAAGACAAAGTTTTGAAGCAGGCAAAGTGCACGTAGAACACTGTCCCCCTTCTGCCTCCCTTTCACCCTTCCCAAGAGAACCCTCAGCCACCAGACTCCTGTCTAGCTTCCTTACCCTGTGCTCTAACAGAGTCTGCCAGCTAGAGACTCCCTTCCTCATAGCTTTGCTCCAGGCTCTACCCAATATGATAAACGCATTGAAAAACACAGTAGCTTCACTGTGTTATTTCTTAAGATAACATATCTGACTCTTAGTGGAAGTGTTTAATATTTTATACAAATCAATTTTTGGATCTAGCAAGTTTGTGCATGTGGTTGTGAAGATTTGGTGGGGAGAGGAAAGCAAGTGTTTTCTGGTCTGCTGAAGCCATCTGGATTCACCTATCACTGAGAGTGAGGAGCTGGCCGCCTCCAACCTTCACCATCTTATTGGCTGGTGTGTCCATAGTCCTATCACCTGCAGTCTGGTGGCTGAATGGGGCTTCCGCTGGGCTTGAATGGAGCCTCAATGTGCTAGGTTAATATGTTTACAATATTTATAATACCCCCTATTGGAGATGTAGTAGATTACAGTAACAAAACAACAATGAATTTTATTTACAAAGTCCCACTATATTTTGAAGAATCCATAGGCTTCCTATCTTGATAATAATTGGTATTTAATGGGCTGTTTTGAACAAATTAAAGACAGAAAACAGAAATGATAGGGTTTTTAATTATGTGATGGTTTTGTTGCCAGTATTGATCAATCATTTACAAGCATAAATATCACTGTCATCATCTATGAAACCAAAGATGCTCCCTGGATCCTACTATAATCAAGTGTCACTTGTCATCAGGGATATATTCTGAGAAATGCATCACTAGGTGATTTTGTCATTGTGCAAACATCACTGAGTATAGAGTACTTACACAAACCTAGGTGGTGTAGCCTACTACACGCCTAGGCTATACGGTATAGCCTACTACTCCTAGGTGACAAATCTGTACAGCATGTGACTGTACTGAATATTGTAAGCAGTTGTAACACAATGGTAAGAATTTGTGTATCTAAACGTATCTAGACATAGGAAAAGTACAGTAAACATACAGTATAAAAGATTAAAAAATGGTATACTTGTATAGGGCACTTATCATGAGTGGAGCTTGCAGGACTGGAAGTTGCTCTGAGTGAGTCAGGGAGTGAGTGGTGAGTGAATGTGAAGGCCTAGGACATTACTGTACACTAGTTTAAATTCTATAAACACTATACATTTAGGCTACACCAAATTTATTAAAAAAGTTTTCTTTCTTTAATAATAAATTAACCTTAGCATACTGTAATTTTTTTACTTTGTAAACTTTCTTTTTTTAACTTTTTTGTAATAATACTTAGCTTAAAATACAAACACATTGTAAAGCAGTACAAAAATATTTTCTTTCTTTACATCCTTATTCTATAAGTCATTTACTATTTTTAAAATTAAAACAATTTGTTTTTTACTTTTTAAACTTTTTTGTTAAAAACTCAGACACAAACACACACATTGGCCTAGGCCTACACAGGGTCAGGATCATCAATATCACTGCCATCCACCTCCACATCTTGTCCCACTAGAAAGTCTTCAGGGGCAGTAACACACATGGAGCTGTCATCTCGTATGACGACAATGCCTTCTTCCGGAATACCTCCTGAAGGACCTGCCTGAGGCTGTTTTACATTTAACTTTTTTTTCCTAAGTAAAAGGAGTGCACTCTAAAATAATGATGAAAAGCATAGTGTAGTAAATGCATAAACCAATAACAGTCATTTATTATCAAGTATTATGTCCTGTACATAACTGTATGTGCTGTACTTTTATATAACTGGCAGTGCAGTAGGTTTGTTTACACCAGCATCACAACAAACATGCAAGTAATGTGTTGCACTATGACATTATGGCAGCTATGATGTCACTAGGTGAGAGGAATTTTTCAGCTCTGTTAAAATCTTATGGGACCATCATCGTATATGTAGTGCGGCATTGACCAAAACATCATTAAGCAGCATGTGATTGTATTCTTGGCTGACTCGAAATAGTAACTCATATACAGCCCATTATAGGAGATATAGATTTGTAATATAGTCTCCATGTTCTATATGAGATTCTAGAGGATAATGGAATGAAGCGAGTGTTTAATATTAGAGGTATGATTAGAGAAATGTAAATCTTTTAGTGCAAGCCAAAATCTGCGTTGTGATAGTTAAGGAAGAGCCATTTGCCTTTCATTGTATCTAGTCTGAACCCTTTATAGTCTGCAGTGGCAGTGCTGGGAGGCAGAAGTAAGGGATGATACTAATAAGCTCTGATCTTGCAGATGCAGGATGCTGGGCCAAGAACTGACTATAAAAGGCTTTTCCAACTGGGGATCCAGAGCTGGCACTCAAATTAAAATGTGAGAGCTTCTCTTTTTTGCATGAACCCTTTCCTCGCTACAAAGAAACAGAGGCCTAAGTACTCTATTCCTAATTTTATGGGGAGCCTTTAGCTTCATGGACAAAGGGAGATGGAAGTTTTAGTTTGAACCAGTATCTTAAGCAGGCCAGCTGGGAACTCGTCTACATCTCATGGGAAAGCTAAATACAGCAACGTGTGCCCAGGGCCCCCAAGGCCCTTTGTCACTATGTGACAAAGCAGGGTTGGATGTATTGTGTAGGCCTTCATGACAAGCATCACAAGCTAGTCTTTGGCTGGGAGGGGATATCTAAAACTGCTAGTTGCTAAAGGTGATGAGCTACCTCCATGCAGTCACGGGAAACAATTGTTCAAGGCTGGTGAAGCAGAGTCTTGAGAATTTTGAGCATGATTCTCTTCTCCTGAACTGAACTCTTCTCCCTTTATTTGATACTTGCTATGTGCAACGCAGATTAATCCATTGCCTTGGATAAATGAAAATCCAAACTGAGGGTCCACAGAAGCCAGGAGTATGTTTTTGCATATTAGTACAGAAGCTCGACGAGCAGCAAGAGGGTTGTTTGTGCTTGGGTTATGTTTGCTGTGTTCCAAAACTTAGGTGAAATCTGGCCTCAGATCCCTGAAGTGTAGCTAATCTGGTAATGAACTGAGACAGCTTGATAGATATTGTTTCCACCCAATTCTCAGACTGTTCTGCTCTGGGAAGATTTTTTTTTTTTTAATTGAGAATGGGGTAAATGTAATGGGCCCTGCTCCAAAATGACAAATCTCATTGTAAAATCATCTATAAATGAGAGCTGGTGATGCCTTAAAATATTCCTCTGTTTCTAAAGTTATATTCAAGAGTCTTATTGTCAAGAAAACATGATAAGTTTATTAAATACCCTATAGAATACTGTACTCAAAGCGCCTGCTTTATCTTATGCAATTTTTCTATTTAATCTGAGCTGTATGTATGCTACTGCAGCTTCAAAACATCTGGGCACAGCAATTTTTTTCTATCCTGCACCTGCAAGGGTAAGTACACACATAAACAAAAAAGAAATTAAATCTTCTGCAGAGCTGGGGAAAAAAAAGAACCCAACCAGCCATGAAGCTCAAGGGAACAGTATGACAAGTGCTGAGCTGTAAACAAGCTTGAGAGGGATTTAATTCTTCTGACAAGTGCCAGTGGTGGCATCTCACATGGACTCAGCATATGCACACATTTCAGAGAGGAGCCACACAGGATTTAATGCAAATAGAAAAAGAAGAAAAAAAGAAAAAGCTCTCAGCGCATCAGCTTCTCCTCATCTATAAATAGCCCAGCAAATCAAGATGAGCTAGTGTTGTAATTATCTTGATTTTCAGAATTTTTGCCACTCAGAAGAGATTTTTAGAGTCTCCTCCCTGCTCTTTATAATTATAGCTGCTGTTCCAACCTCTGCCAAGGGTTGGTGGCTGCAATGTGATATTCGCCAGGTGGCTGCTCTGCAGCAGAGAAAATTACCAAGTTTCCTTAGTTGGTCCAGGTTTTGTCATTTAAGATCCAAATCAAAACTTCAGAGGGCAACCATTCATCATCTTGTGACAGCCACTTCTTCACTTTTGCTTATAACTTCTAGACTCCGGCGCTGTGAGGCCCTTCTGTACTTGAGTAAATGACATGACTAAGATACGAAAGTAGCTGTGCTTCACTTTGCATAGAATCACAGATACTTATGTTAGGAAAGGATTAGAAACCAAGCCGTGTGACAGCCCGGAAGCTGGACTCCCTCCAAATGTGGAACGCGGCATTTACTGATCCATACACTCTTTGTGTGTTTAAGAACTACAGTGCAGGGTAGGAAAGGGGGAGGGAGAGTGATTCCTAAAAACAGACAGGTGGGATGGGAGATCTGCTAGTTGCCCACCTAATATCCTTCTGCAACATCAAAAGTGGCCAAACTCTGACCCACAGGCTTAATCTAGCATGCTGGCTGCTTTTATAAATAAAATTGTATAGGAACACAGCCTCACTGTGTATTGTGTATAGTTGCTTTCATGCTACAAGGGCAGACCTGAGTATTTACGACAGACACCATAATGCCCACAAAGCCTGATATATTTACTACTGGGCCTCTTATAGAACAAGTTTGCTGACCCCTGTCTTATATTAAGAGAAACTCATTTTGATTGTGGCAGCCATGTGCCAGTTTTTCAAGTCACTTTCTGGTAGCAAGGGGTAGCCACGTAATCCAGTTGTACCTAACGAGATGCAAGAGAAAGTAGACTGGGTAGGGGAACCTTTGTTTGCCTTACAAAACTGGCAGCAGCCATTGACCTTCTCCTTTCTTTTTCCCTCTCTTCCTGTGTGGAGCGGCTGCGCTAACACTTTGGAGCATGATTCCCGCTACTGGAGCATGGTGGACATGAGGGCTCTCCCGTGACTGTGAGGGTGAAAATAGCATTCCAAGGATAAGAAGGGGAATGTGGGTTCTTAATGAGCCACCTAGGTGGGTTTGTATAACATGCAAAGAAATGGAATCCTAACTGACAACTAGGCTGCTCCGCTGGTTTTGATGGTGTAGGAGCAAGGGATGTCAGAGATTGTAAGAAACTGCCCTCCCTGTCCTACTTGCGTGAAATTATTCCAGGACTAAGACTAAAATTCCCAAAGTCTTGTAATGGGATTTCTGTCTACCTTTAGTGTGAGATGAGCATCTGAATCATTTTTTAACAAATATTTCAAACTGTCAATACACACTGTCTATATTGTAAGAAGAAAGTTTCCTGAATTTCTTTCTTAAAAGTCATCTACTTTTGTGGCATACTCCTCTTTAGATCATTAGCTAATCCCAGGGTCAGTAGTAGCATTGTGTGGTGGAGATAACTCCCCTTGACTTAGTAGGTAACCATGATTATATTTAGGATGCGAAAAAAGGTGGAACCAGATGGAATACTGTGCAGCTCTCTACTCAAAGACTTGATTTTTATCCCCTTTCTGAGGAGGTAGAACTATTTCTGCACGACTTCCACAATTCTTCCCACAGTAATTCTCCTTTTCCTGCCCTCTCCCCTTTCCTCTATCTGCTGAGTTCCCATGCTTGATACTTTAGGGGCTGGGGGTAGTGAGATTAGAGAGTTCATAAAATAATCAGCACAATTTCTTTTTGTCATCTCATGATATGCTGATCAAACTGCATCCATTAATGGACTTTTCTTAAAAACTATGCTTGTATTAATAGTAACAGAATTGGTCCAGGCCAAAATGACAGCTTCAATGGAGACACTGTCAAAACCATCCTACAGCCCCTTCTGCTTCCTTCCCTAGGCCTCAGTAGGACAACAAAGATTCTGCAATAAAATTTTAAGTGCAATTAGAATACTTAATATTTTCTCATAAAATCCAAAGACAATATGCACATATTTATGGAAAATTATATGGCTGATGCATTCCTCTTTAGGGTCCAAAAAAGTCTACAGTTAATATGATCTCACCTTATATGTGATCAATGCTAATTTTTAAGATACAAAGAGGGTAAAGTTCTGGAGTTGAATTCCTAACAGTACTTACTACTCTTAGTAGAAATTTTACTTCATTTTTAAATGAAAAAACCTTAAAAAATAGTCTAATGTGGCCACTTGCATGAATGCTTCTATCTCCCAGACATCATTCAGGAAAGCACAGAAAATACTTTTTGGGGGGTATTAAGTTTAAACATTATTTGATCTATTAATGCTATCTTGATTTGATTGCTTTATTTACAAAAGGCCTGTAGTTGGTTTTATTCTTCATGGTTTTGTCTACAAATTATTACAGACTTCTGGCTACCATGCTTGTGAAATTTTGAAGCCAAGCAAATGTAGTTAGATATGTAAGGAAATATGATCAGACTATATAAGGCAATTGGCGCCTTAAATCATCATATTTCCACAATTTAAAGAAATCACTCTCTCTTCTTTCTTGTCTTATAAATGCCATCAGATTCACCACACTCCCTCATCAGAAATTGCTCTAAAATGTAAGCTCATCCGGTAACAGCCCAGCCTCCTCCACATGCATCTGTGACATCACAAATGGTCTGGCAATATCCCTGAATTTTTAAAAAAACAAGAACAAAAACAAACCCCCTAGGGTTTAAGGGTTCTGAGTCAGGAAGACAAATATAAATAGGCTCTTTATTTAAAAAGAAATCTGGGAACGTTGAAGGGCCATTCTAAAATGGCCCTTAGGAGTCCCACCCTTTGGGGTACACACCCAATATAATCTTTCCCCTGGTAAGCAGGCAGAACTTGTGAATATGGTGGAATATCACGTATCAGGTTACTAATCGACTGAGCTTTAGTTAATCCAAAGGGAGATTATGTGGGTGACCTGAGAGACTGGAGGTGTGAACAACTATGGTGGGAACGAAGTAGCTAAGACCTACCGGCAACCGCTGGGAGCAGAGAGCAACTCCTGGCCCAGCTAGCAAGAAACAGGAACCTCAGTCGTACAACTGAAAGGAAATGAATTCTGCCAACAACCTGATGAGCTTGGAAGAAGACCCCGAGCTCCAGATGAGACCCCAGCCCCAGCCAACACCTTGATTTCAGTGCAGTGAGACCCTGAGCAGAGGACCCAGCTGACCCGTGCCTGGATTTAACCCATAGAAACTATAAGATAATAAATTTGTGTTGTTTTAAGCTGCTAAATTTGTGGTAATTTGTTATGCAGCAATGGAAAACTAATACAATCACAAATTCAAAGCCTATCTTTGATAACACTTACAGCTGTGGGAGCTCTATATTCTACTGTGGGGAAGAGATGTCTGTCTTCAGAACTTCACTTCCGGGATTGATGGTCTGCAGGCTGGATGTTGTACTTGGCGAGAATCCCACAAAGGTTCATAAGGATGGCTTAATCAACAGTAAAATTCATTCATTCACTTATTCATTCAAAAAGTATTGGAGTGCCTACCACATGCCAGGCATGCTTCCAGGTACCATTTTATTTGATGGTGCTCAGTATTTTCTATTTTCCCCTCTAGATACTATCCCCACCCTGCTGTGTCTTGGAAGGCTAAATTTTGTGAACTGCTCTATAGGGCTTTTGCGTATTCTGGATTCAGCTAATGGAATGAACTAGCAAAATTAAAAGAAAGAGAGTGAATAAGTCAGGGAATGTATTTTCCTGGATTTTCCCCTACTGCATTACCTTGAGTTAGCTGCCTCCCCCAACTCTCATTGGCGTCTCCCTCCTAAGCTACTCTCTCTCTCTAAGTAGTCCCCTCCCCTTACCCTGGCCCGTGGATGGTAAGAACTCCCCAGTATCGCTAGCCCTGGTGTACTGCACTCTGTTGTTGTACTCAAACCCTGGCCACACCTTTATAGACAATCTCTTTATCAAACTCTCTTCATTTCTTTAATGTTTAAATGTACTCTTTCCTAACAAGATCTTGAGGATACAGCCCTACACATCCCCCTGAAAACTTGGTATTTAGAAACACTGGATCAGGGGATTGGATTCTAGTCTCAGTTCACCCGCTACCTAACTATAGAAACGTGGTCTTTCAGGAACACTGTTTCCTTATCTGTACGATGAAAGAAGTGGTTTAAAGTATCTCTGAGGCCTCTATCAGGTCTCATAATCTATAAATCGGTAGGTGGACTGTAAAGCTTACATTAGGTGATGTTCACAGCAAATAAAATTTCTTTACTTGTGACTGATCTTGACTTTCTCATGAATCTCAGCCCTTCAGTGTTGGAGAAACTATGGTCAGGCCAATCCAGTGAAATAATGTAACTATCCCTTTCGATAATAGAAGGTCTCTCTAAGTAAAAATGCCCAGTCTCTTGAATTTCTTACTTCAGTCTTTAGTCCCTTTTCCAGCGTCTCTCCAGGATGGCTTCTGGGTACCTAGAGGGAGGGAATGGGCTTATGTTATGTGACCTCATAACTAAGGAAAGGTGCCTCTCTCATTGGGCTTGCTTGTGTCCTGTGGCTCTTCTGAACCCCAAGGCACTGTCTCCTGTCTCCTTCATTATAGCCAGACTCTCATAGGGTCTAGGGCAGAGGTTTGGGAATTTTTTCCATAGAGGACCAGATAGTAAATATTTTAGGCTTTGTGGATCATATGATCTCTACTACTTAACTCTGCAGCTGAAAAGCAGCCAAAGAAAAAACTTACATATCAGGTACAATGAACACTATTCTCGTGATGGGCATGCTAAAAGCCCCGACTCAAGCATTACGCAAGGTATCCATGTAACAAAAACATTTTTATCCCCTTAATATTTTGGTATAAAAAATAAATAAATAAAAAATAAAATAAAGAATAGGAAAAAAACTTTAAAAAAAAAAAAGAAAATATATACACAAATAGGTGTCTGCAAAAATAGGCCACCAGGTTAGATTTAACCCATGGGCCATAGTTTTCCAACTCCTGGTCCAGAGGCTCCTTGGCTGACTCAGCTTCCTCTGTGTAGACCCCCTGGCTCCATCTGGCCCCCTGGTCCAAGAAGTCCATCCATGCCTCTGTTGTAAGGTCACCTACTAATTCTAGGGTAAGCCCTCCCAGGCCCCCAACTTTGAACCAGGTCACATGGGAACAAAAGCAAGCTGCAGCCTTTTTCTGATGTACTCCTCCCTACATTGTGTATATCCCTCCGTTTAGCTCGGTGTTTCCATAGCCATCCTGTCCTAATGCTTTGCCCCAAGAAGAAAGAGAAAAAATAAAAACTCTGGAGCTCACTGTCTCTAGTTTCCTTCTTCTTGCTATCCCCTAAGGTCAGAAGGGTCAGTTTTCCTCTCCTGACCTTTATTCTTTTTCTACCATATTGTTATTCTTACCATAGAAAAATAAGCTGCTTGGTCTTGCTATGGAAGGAATATATATATATATATATATATATATAGAGAGAGAGAGAGAGAGAGAGAGAGAGAGAGAACCTTCTCTGCAATATGAGAGAACTCTTTGAGTTCTTATTAATAATATGAGAACTCTTAGTTCTTAGTATGTTCAAGGGGGAATGAAGGAATTTTGAAAATCCTATCTTGAGAAAATAGCCTGGTTTTAGGACTAACATCTTTCTGCAAAATTCTATTTTGAATATCAAGAGCTGCGTGTTAACTCTTTCACTTTCTTTATATACCTTTTGGAACCATCTCTGCTGCCACTAAACACGTACAAATACTTCTAGTGGATGAGGGAGAAACTCTTGTATTCAGGAAAACAGATGAGAAAAGCACATTAATATTTTTTCTAAATACTACCCCTGTTGAAAGTGAAAGGATAAGCAAAATGAGGCAGCTATATAAGATACACCAGAAAAGCAGACTCATTGTAAACAGTTAGATATTATCTTTTATTCAAATCAAGATTGATCACTCACCTTACTCAACATATGTGGC
The DNA here is from genome assembly GCF_020740605.2 of Lemur catta. Lineage (NCBI taxonomy): Eukaryota > Metazoa > Chordata > Mammalia > Primates > Lemuridae > Lemur > Lemur catta. The sequence continues at coordinate 88,049,350 of NC_059128.1, read as the reverse complement.
TTTAAATGACTCTGGGCTATTTACTGTCCAATATACTCTCAAAAGACAAAGTTTCCCTATCCAAAGATGTCACAAACATGTGCCAATGGCTTTGAGGCACATCTGAAAGGGATAGAGTGTGTGGAACAAGGGAAAGAAATCATGCTTTAGGGTCTTACAGAACCACATTCCCTTCTGTGGTTTGCCCCTGAATTGCTATGAAATTGTGGACTAGTTCTTTATTGTTTCTGAGTCTCATGTCCCTTATTTTTAAAATTAGCTTTATAATATGTGATATAAATACAACTACCTAGAATAGGACCTCATATATGGTAGATGCTCAATAAAAGGACTTTGATAGCTATAATCATGATTAGCAGACATTTATAATGTCTTTAATTTAGTCCAGTCAGTGGATAGTCACAACTGTGTGTTTTGTACATTCTGTGTAAAGGATTTTTAGTGAGTTGAACTGAACTTGGACTGAACTGGATGCTGCCTAGATAAGTCTCCATGGCCTTGACTGTGTTTCTTTACTCCTTATATATGACCTCCAGTAGAGGAAAATATGATAATAACTTGGTTGGTACTGGATATAAGGACAATTTGTGGTAAGAATTACACATAATTGCCTTTTCATTTTTTTAAATTTTTTTGTCTTTTTATTTTTTAAATTATAATTCTTGGTTGGCAAGGTATATACACACTAGTGGACTATACTACTTTAATTGACCAAACTGTCATTTAGACCCTGTAGTTCATTTCAAGAAAGAAGTGGGTTTCAGATTTGTACAAGTAATTCCATAGTTTTCCCATTTTCAAAAAACAGACAAGAAAAACCTGCTGCCCCCCCCCTTTGGCTTCATTCTCAATAATACTTAGTGGGAAATGCATTGTTAAATGAGGTCAAATAACAACTAAGTTCAGAACTGTTTAAAAGTCAGTACCTATTGTTACATTTCCTACAGAAAATTCCACACCAGAAAATAATTAGATTAGGTACCAAGCCCACCAATGCTAAGCCTTACTCCACTGATTTCCATTCTTTGTGGAGAGGCAAACCCAATGCTATTGCCTGAAAATTGTTCTATAGATTTTAGTTTCTTAATTCCCATGAGAGGGTTCAAATGGCACAGCTGCTGGGCTTATCAAAGTGTAGCCCCAGACATCTGCACCATGTTTTCTGATGTTTTTGATATTCCCTATGGTTATTTAAATGTACTGTGACTGACCTATAGCCCCATCAGTTTAACTTTACATTGAGAGTTTACTGAGGTGGGGACAGGAGTGAGCTTCATGATGAAAACTTATGTGCAGAGGGAAAAATATGTCTCTGGGGAGAATGAGGAAGTAGACTAAAGAGAAGAAGAAAATCATACCCACAAAGGCTGCCCAGATAAGAACCCCATAATAATAACTGAAGAACTGTGGAAAACAGGAAATAAATTTGAGAAATAGATAATACTTCTTTGGTCCACCCTGTGACCATTCTCTCTTTCCTTTGCCCATTTGGCAATTTCTCTAACATTCTATGCCTGGGCCAGGGGCACTTCCCCTAAACCTCCCCTTCTTGTCTACCATTTCCTTAATCTTCATTAGGATGTGCTTCTAGATCCCTGGCCACCCAGGAAATGGAATTGCTGATATGAAGATTTGATATTAGGTATAAAAGTGTTGGTGTCTGCAAGGCACTCTCTTTAAATTCTACAATGACAACTTGGGAGGCTGAGGCAGAAGGATTGGTTGAGGCTAGGAGTTCGAGACCAGCCTGGACAATATAGTAAGACCCTGTCTCTGAAAAAAAGAATTCTACAATGAGGGTTTGGGGAGCCTGGGACTTGTCTGACCCTAATGGAGAGAAGACCAATCATGGAAGCAGGCTAGTTGGGGAGATCGTTGAGGGCAGGAAGCTAAACTGAAAGACTAGAGTTCCTCAAGTTATACCTGCTCAAGTATACCTGATATACAGAACATGTATATCAGAATATCAAGTTTCAGTTTGATGAGGATAAATGTGCCAGTCTGAGGAAAGATGGCAGGATGGGAGGGCCCAAATCGTAGCAGCAGCCCACTAAAGAAAAATCAAGAGGTCAGAGACGCTAAGAAGGTGTAGCTCCCAACTCTGTGCCTGCCGCTACTGTACTTAGAGAGTGGTGGAGATGGAATTCAACAAAAAGGAGGTGTGGCAGCAGGATCCTTGACACAAGTTGGATTTTTTTTTATTTCATTGAGAGCAGGGATCAGATGGTAACTTTGATTGCTATGGAGCTTGGGTTTTATTTTATAGGTGGTAGGGAGGTTGAGGAATTCCTGACACTTTTGTACTATGAAGCATGAAGATTTGTCTCAGGCCAGGTTAGCTCTCTGTTCTCCGCTTTCTTCCTTTCTGTGGGTCTCCTTCCCCTCAGATGCCAAGAGCTGAGTTCATCACACCTCTTCCTCTTGGCACCTTGTTGCCATGGGTCTAGGCACAGGCCCTTCTTTATTTCATTATGTTTTATTTTTATTTCATCTTCCCCCTTCACCCATCCACACACCATTCCTTTGTCCTCAGACAGGCATCCACTCTGATGGACTTGGAAGATGTCCTCAGATATTTACGTATCCTTGTAACTATGTTGTGTTCTTTTGTATTTGTTTGTGTTTTTAATGCACACAAACTACTGTGATGTAATTTTTTTTCATTCAACACTGTGTTTAATGATCTAACATGTGGCTCTATGGATATTTAACTTATTGTTTTAGCCTCCTGCATACTATCCCACCAATTCACATTTTCTGATGCATTTCCCTAAAGTTGAACAAGAGGTTCACTGTCTTCTAGAACAAGCACTGCAGCAATCAACATCCTCTTCTCTGTCTCCCTACAGATCCAGGCAGGAACAACTGAGACTGGAGTTGCAGGTAGGAGCTACCTGAATACTTGGTTTTGCCAATTACTGGCAGATCATTCTCCAGAGGAGCTAGACCAGTTTACACGCCCTCTAACAGCACATGAGAGCACCATGTCCCTTCATCCCCACCAACATGTTATATTTTCTGACTTTGTAATTTTTGCCAAATGTATGTTTGTCAAGTGGCATCTCATTTTTAATATACATATTTCTCTGATGACTAATATGGTTGAGCATCTCTTCAATAATTTGATAACTGTTCAGATTCCCCTTTATGTGAATTTCTCATTTATAATTTTTCCCTATTTTTCTACTGTCTTCCTTTCTTTTTCATAATTATTTGCAGATATTTCTCTTGTACTTAGATATTAATACCTTGGCTTTTTTAATCATTGCAAACATCTTTTCCCAGGGTGCCACCTGTTAATTTTATCTATAGCATTCTTAGTTGAACAGAAGTACTCGTGTTTGAAAATGTCCTGGTTTTTTTTTTCCTTATCTTATGACATGAAATTTTCAGATCTTATTTAAGTCCTCTCCAGCTCCCAAGTGGACAAAGACTCTCTTTTTCATTTTCTTCTACTGGCTTGTATAGTTTTAATCTTTTATATATTTAGGACTCATTGATCTGAAGTTCACTTTTGTATCTGCCGTAAGGTAGGGATCTGGATTCATTTTTCTCCAAATAGTGAGCAAGTTACCCCAATTCCATCTGCTCAAGAATCCATATGATATGAGGTGACACTGTTTTATATTTATCAAGTGCCTATACATCCATGGGCCCATTTCTGAAGACTCTATTTTGTTCCATTGTTCTATTTATTTCTACAGCATCACCACAAAGCTTTGTAGTCTCTCTTATTTCCGATAGGGTAAATCTATCTCTCTACCCCATCCTTCTTTTTCAAAATCAGTGATGTTATCTGTGGACTTTTGTTCTTCTATGTACATTTTGGAATGTTCGTCAAGTTTCTCAAAAAATGCTGCTAAAATTTAGATTGGGGTTTCTTTGCATTTATAGATTAGTTTGCAGAAAACTGATACCTTAAAACAATTAGGTTGTTGTTCCATCCATGCACATACAAAATCTCTACATTTATTTAGATTCTTTTTTTATACCGTTTAAAAGTTTTAGATTTTTATCTATAGAGGTCTTATGCAAGCTGCATTATTTTACTCCTAGATCTTATATGGCTGTTGTCATTGTGAATGGTGTCATTTTATAAATTAATTGTTTTTAATCGTTAATGTAATGAAAACATTATTGGATTTTTATAAATTGATGTTGTCTTTGGAAAATTTTAATGAACTCTCTTATTAATTCTAATGGGTTTTTGATTCTATAGGGTTTTCCATTTTCCATTGGAATCCAGGTTATACTGATTTCATAAAGTGAGTTGAACAACTTTCTTTTCCTACTTTCTAGAACATCTTGCATATGGTAGGGATTGTATATTTCTAGAAATTTGGTAGAATTTACTTGTATAACAATCTGGGGTGGGAAGATTTTTATTATTTTTAACAGAAGAGTAAATTCTTTAATTATTTTTCACTTTCATCCATGGTTTGAGTCTATTTTCATTTTACATTTCATCTTGCATCAATGTTGGCATTTGTATAGTTTTATAGACATTTATTCTTCTCATCTAGGTTTTCAAATATACTGGTGTATGTGTATGTGTGTGTATGATTCTAAATTTCTAATTTCTTTCTGTATTTTTATGTGCGATGTTTCTTTTTTTCCTTCATTATTCTTACAAGAAGCTTGTATGTTTTATTGATCTTTCAAAAATTCAGGATTTGCTTTAGCTAAATTTCTCCATTTTTTTGTGTGTTACTGTTCAGTATTTTATTGATTTATGATCTAATTTCTTTCCTTCTTATTTCTTCGGGCTTACCCTGTTGTTCATTTTCCAACTTCCTGAGTCAGTACTTAGCTCATTAGTTTTAAATCTTTCTTGCTTTCTGATAAATAAAAGTTTATTTAAAGCTATAAATTTCCTTCTAAGTAGTGATTTATGTGTGGCCTACAACTTTTCATTGATGTATTTTTAATAATATTTAATTTTAAATTTCCTCTTTAACCAAAGTGTTTTGGTACATTTTTTAGTTTCCAGGCATGTGTATTTACAATGTTCTTTTCTTATTATTGATTTCTTATTTTATTGCATATGGTCAGGTAATATTGTATCATTTGATTCTTTGATATTTATTGTGCCTTCCTCTGTGTTCTATTATTATATATAGTTGATTTGTGTAAATGTTTCATATGTGCTTGAAAATGAAGTGTATTCTGTCTTAAAGATGATAGACAGATACATGATAGTAGATATATGTAGGTTTATAGATTCAAGTTCTTAAGTTTATTTAAATCTGCTTTATATTAATTTAAAATTTTTAATTGATACATAACAGATGTACATATTTTGGGGTATATATGATAATTTGATACATTAATATAATTTGTAAAGATCAAATCAGTGTAATTGAGATATCCGTCACCTTAAATATTTGTCTTTATGCTAGAAGTATTCAAATTATTCTCTTCTAGCTATTTTAAAATATATAATAGATTATTGTAAACTATAGTCACTCTACTGATCTAACAAACACTAGGTCTTATTTCTTCTATCAAACTGTATGTTTGTACCCATTAATCAACCTCTCTTCATCCCCTTCACCCCATTCCCTTCCTGGCCTCTGGTAAGCACCAATCTACTCTTTATCTTCATGAGATATGCTTTTCTAGCTCCTACATATGAGTGAGAACATGCCATGTTTGTCTTTCTGTGTTTGGTTTATTTCATTTAGCATAATGACCTCCAGTTCCATCCATGTTGCTGCAAATGACAAAATTTTATTTTTTATGGCTGAATAATATTCCATTGTGTATATACACCACATTTTCTTTATCCATTCATCCATCAATGGACATTTAGGTTGATTCCATATTTTGGCTATCTGTGAATAGTAAACATAGATGTGCAGATATCTCTTCAACATATTGATTTACTTTCTTTTGGATATATCCCAGTAGTGAAACTGTTGGATCATATGGTAGTTCTATTTTTAGTTTTTTGAGGAACCTCCATACAATTTCCATAGTGGCTGTACTAATTTACATTCCCACCAACAGTGTATAAGCGTTCTCCTTTTTCCACATCCTTGCCAGTATTCATTATTTTCTGTCTTTTTGATAAAAGCTATTTTAACTGGGATGAGATGAGAGCTCATTGTGGTTTTTATTTGCATTTCTCTGATAATTAGTGATGTTGAGCATTTTTTCATATACTTGTTGGCCATTTGTATGCCTTCTTTTGAGAAATGTCTTTTCAGATCTTTTGCCCATTTTTAAATCAGATTATTGGGGGGTTTTCTGCCTTTGAGTTGTTTGAGCTCCCTGTATATTCTAGTTATTAACCCATTGTCAGATTAATAGGTTACAAATAGTTTCTCCCATTCAAAAGTCTATATCTTCACTTTGCTGATTGCTTCCTTTTCTGCGCAGAAGCTTTTTTGCTTGATGTATCCCATTTATCTATTTTTGTTTTTTGGTTGTCTGTGCTTTTGAGGTCTTACACCAAAAAATCTTTGCCCAGACCAACGTCCTAGACATTTCCCCACTGTTTTCTTCTAGTAGTTTCATAGTTTCAGGTCTTAGATTTAAGTCTTTAATTCATTTCTTGATTTTTATATATGGTGAGAGATAGGTAAATAGAAGTTTAGTTTCATTCTTCTGCATATAGTTATCCAGGTTTCCCAGCACCATTTATTGAAGAGACTGTCCTTTTCCCATTGTATGTTCTTGGCACCTTTGTTGAAAAGGATGGCTGCAGACTCATTTGTGGCCTTATATCTGGGGTCTCTATTCTATTCCATTAGTCTCAGTGTCTGTTTTTATGCCAGTACCATGCTGATTTAGTTACTATAACTTTGTAGTTTATTTTGAGGTCGGGTAATGTTTTGCCTCCAGCTTTGTTGTCTTCTGTTGTTGTTGTTGTTGTTGTTGTTGTTCAGGATTGCTGTGGCTATTTGGGGTCTTTTGTGGTTCCATATAAATTTTAGGATTTTTTTTTTTCTATTTCTGTGAAGAATGACATTGGTATTTTGATAGATATTGCCTTGAACCTATAAACTGCTTTAGGTAGAATTGTCATTTTAACAATATTAACTCTTCTAATCCATGAGCATCGACTATCTTTTCATTTTTGTGTGTGTCTTCTTCAATTTCTTTCATCAATATTTTATAGTTTTCTTTGTATAGATCTTTAACTTCTTTGATTAAATCAATTTCTAGGCATTTTATATTCTTTGTAGCTATTGTAAATGGGATTGCTTTCTTGATTTCTTTTTCATATTTTTGCTATTGATGTACATACATGCTACTGATTTTTGATATGCTGATTTTGTATTCTGCATCCTTACTGAATTTGTTTATCAGTTCTAACAGATTTTTGGTGGAGTCTTTAGCTTTTTCTAAGTATAAGATTATGTCATCTTCAAACAAGGCTAAATTGAATTATTCCTTTCCAATTTGGATGCCGTTTCTTTCTTTCTCTTGCCTAACTGCTTTGGCCGGGACTTCCAGTATTATGCTTGTTGAATAAAAGTGGTGAAGGGGGCATCCTTGTCTTGCTCCATATCTTAGAGGAAAGGCTTTCAATTTGTCCCCATTCAGTACAATGGTGGCTATGGGTTTGTCATACATGGCCTTTGTTATTTTGAGGTATGTTCCTTCTATATCCAGTTTGATGGGGGGTTTTATCATAAAGAGATGTTGAATTTTATTGAATACTAATTCAGCATCTATTGAAATGATCATATGGTGTTTGCTCTTGGTTCTATTAATATGATGTATAACATTTATTACATTTTGTATGTTGAATCATCCTTGCATCCCTGGGATGTATCCTGCTTGCTCATGATGAATGATCTTTTTAATGTATTGTTGAATTTGTTTGGCTAGTATTTTGTTGAGGATTTTTGCTTCTATGTTCATCAGAGATATTGACCTATAGTTTTCTTTGTTGTTGTGTCCTTGTCTGGTTTTTTTAAATTTATACTTTTAGAGATGGGGGTCTCATTGTGTTGCCCAAGCTGGAATTGAACTCCTAGGTTCAAGCAGTCTCCACCTCAGCCTTCTGAGTAGCTGGGACTACAGGTACCCACCCAGCTTATCTGGTTTTGGTATCAGGGTAATGCTGGTGTTGTAGAATGAGTTTTGAAGTATTCCTTCATCTTCATTTTTTTTGAAGAATTTGAGTAGAATTGATATGATTCTTCTTTAAATGTTTAGTAGAATTCAGCAGTGCAGGTATCAGGCTGTGGGCTTTTCTCTGACAGGAGACTTTTTATTATGGTTTTGGTCTTGTTACTTGTTATTGGTTTGTTTAGGGTTTATATTTCTTCATGCTTCAACCTTGATAGATTGTACGTGTCCATGAATTTATCTATTTCTTTTAGGCTTTCCAATTTGTTGCTATATAGTTGCTCATAATAATCTCTAATGATTATTTGTATTTCTATGGTCTCAGTTGTTATGCCTCCTTTTTTGTTTCTAATTTTATTTATTTGGGTCTTATCTCTTTTTTTCTTAGTTTAGCTAAAGGTTTGTCAATTTTGTTTATCTTTTCAAAAAACTGGCTTTTCATCTCTTTGATCTTCTGTATTTTTTTAGTCTCAATTTCATTTATTTTCGATCTGATCTTTATTATTTCTTTCCTTCTACTAATTTTGAGTTTTGTTAGTTCTTGCTTTTCTAGTTCCTTAAGGTGTATCATTAAATAGTTCATTTGAAGTCTTTTTAATTCTTTGATGTAGGTATTTATTGCTATAAACTTTCCTTTTTGTACTGCTTTTGCTGTATCCCATAAATTTTCGGTATGTTGTATGTTCATTTTCATTTGTTTCAAGAAATTTTTTAATTTCCTTTTTAATTCTTCATTGACTCAATGGTCATTCAGGAGCATTGTGTTTGCATATTTTCTGAGGTCCATAATTTCCACGTGTTTTTGTATTTTCTGAGGTCTTCTTGTTATTGATTTCTAGTTTGATTCCATTGTGGTCAGAAAAGATAATTGATATGATTTTTATTTTTTAAAATTTGTTGAGACTTGTTTTGTGGCCTAAGATATGGTCTATTTTGGAAAATGTTCTGTGTGCTGATGAAAAGAGTGGTTTGTTCTACAGCAGTTGGGTAAAATGTTCTGTAAATATCCATTAGGCCTATTAGGTCTAATATGCAGTTTAACGCTGATGTTTCTTTGTTGATTTTCTGTCTAGATTATCTGATTAATACTGAAAGTGGGGTGTTGAAGTACCTTACTTTTGTTGTATTGCAGTCTGTCTCTCTCTTTAGATCTATTAATGTTTGCTTTATATTTTTGGGAACTCCAGTGTTGGGTGCATAAACGCTTAAAATTTTTATATCCTCTTGCTAAATTGACCCCTTTATAATTATATAATGACCTTCTTTGTCTCTTTTTACAGTCTTTGATTTGTAGTCTATTTTATCTGATATAAGTGTAGCTACTTCTGCTGTGTTTTGGTTTCTAATTGCATAGAATATCTTTTTCTACCTTTTGATTTTCAGTCTACATGTGTCTTAATAGGTGAAGTGGGTTTCTTATAGGCAGCATATACATGAGTCTTGTTTCTTTATCCATTCAGCCACTTTATGCCTTTTAATTAAAGAATTGAGTCCATTTACATTTAATGTTATTACTGATAAGTAAGGATTTACTACTGTCATTTTGTTGCTTGTTTTCTGGTTCTTTTGTAAGTTCTCTCTTCCTTTCTTACTGTCTTCTGCAGTTAAGTAATTTTCTATGATAGTATGTTTTAATTTGTTCCTTTTTATTTTTAGTGAATCTACTATAGGTTTTTGCTATATTTTTGAGTGAGGCTTAGCTGAATACCTCTTAAGGTATTAATACCTCTTCCTTTCATGAAGAATGAAAGAAAGTTCCCATTTAAGCCCTGTGGATGGTGTATAGCCTGAAGAAATGTAGTGTATGTATGTATATGCGAGTGTGTAAGTATGTGTGTATTTGTGTGTGTATCTTTCAGGAATTGGAACACTTGGGCAGCAAACCACTTTGCTTTGGGATATCTTGGACATTAGGGAAACACACAGAGAGGGAATAATACTTTGCTATCACCTCTGAACTGCGGCTACCTGGACAAAACAAGAATGCTCTATCCTGTGGTTGGCAGAAGTGGGTATTTAAATTGGAACAATTTTTTTCTTAGTTCTTTCTTTGTGTGAACTAATTTCAAATTTACCAGAAAGGTATATGAGGATTACACATTAATGGGGTGGTTGGGCCTGAGACTAATATTGTTTTATGTATTTGAGCACTCCTGGGGCTCTCAGAAATATCTTGTAAAAAAACTTGATAATCAAACAGGTGAGGGGTTGAGGACCATTATATTTTGGATATTAAATGTTAATATGACTTAATTTGTACTCATGGGATGGTGACATACTGGTTTTTACATGTATGGATATTACCATATGTATTTAAATGTATGTATGTATATCACATTTTTTCAAAAGAGCATACAGCTGTGTTAACCTGCTTTATACATTCAACAGTATATCATTGATATAGTATAACAGTCACTAAAAATTACTCATAACAGTCATAAGGAATTAATACATTTGAAAATTTTAGGTATTCATCCACTACTCGTCTGTCTGATCAGGCCCAATTTACTTAGCAGGGAAGTATCCAAACATTTAAGTATGCAAATGTAAAAAGCCAAATGAGACATCATTTAATTCCTTTATTGTCTTACAGTGAAAGAGAGCAAATGAGCAAGTTGATGGCTTTATGCCAATTATTTTTAGTACAATTTCTTTTATGCTAAGGTATAGCTAAAGGCAAACCTCGAATTCTAGCACAAACATGCAGCAGCAATAACATGAATATTTTAGGGGCTATACAATTCTTTTCGTGGGTTATGGTTGGAAATAAAAATTTTAAGTTGCAACTCCTTTGGCAAAGATGTAATAAACTACTGGGATTAAGTAAGAACGTGCATGTGTGGCTTCAATCTCAGACGAGCTTCTAAAAGACCCAAGTCCTGGGTGTCCGTCTTCCATAATGTGACCCTCTTTCCTCCTATCTTTCTAGATGAATCTCTTACCACTCACCCCACTTAATTCAGCCTTACACATCCCTCCAGTCACACAAGCTTGTTAGCACAGGACATGCATTTTTATATTCAAAGAATGTGGCTTCTTTCATCTTCAAATACCAAGGCCAGCAAACCTACAGTGCAATGGCAGCAGCACTGACAAACTCAGAATGGCTGGGTGAGCTAAAGAGAGCAGTGGGCCTTCAAAGCTTAGGTCATAGGTTTTATCCCCAGCATGGCAGCTACATTTGTTCTACTCTTTTCTATCAGACTCCATGCTTAACTTCACCTGGTCATGTAGAGACTGGTTCTATTGCTCAGGACAGGGACCACATAAACTGTGCCCCCCAATTCAGCAAACTTCAAAGCCCTGTCCCAGTGACAGCTAGTCTGGAACAGCTATTGAAATTCAAAGGGAAATGTTATTATTCTTGAGGAGATCTAACCAATCATGGTATTTAACCTATTTGTTTAAGGATGTTTTTCCCTCTTCTAGGAACAAAAAGCACAGAATTTCTGTGTTGAAGACACTTCAAGAATTAATGAACCTCATTCTCTTTTTCTTACCCAGGGCACATCATTGCTTAAAGCCACAAAGTGCTGACCCAGCCAGTGGTTCCAGAAGCCAGGGCCTCAGTGCAGCGTTTAAAAGACGCATCCTCATAATAAATTACTATTTTAATGATAGTCTTGGTAGCATATGGCGAACAGAAAACACTTTCTGTAGATTAAGCAACATGATTTTCATTAATGGTTTACTATATTTGAGACCTTAAAGAGATTTAACTAACTGTTCATTTGGTGAAGTTTCTGCTGAATTATTTAAAGCACCTCCTTCTTGCTTTCACTTTGAATTTGCATTAGAAAGTACAATGCCAATTAAGACTCCTGCATTGCCTCCAATGCTCTAAAAATAAATATAAGCTAGATCCTTATGACAAACACATTTCTTTCCCTATGACCTTTCTGTTATTCTGTGCTTAAGTAAAATAAATAAATACACAAAATTTGCAGAGATAGAAGTTTAGGAATTTGTTAGGTAACAAAAAATTAAAATCTAATGGATGCCTTCTTGGAAGTGCTGGAGACACATGGTTCAGAGTTCTACATTTAGGTAGAAAAAATTTAGCATTTACATTTGACTAATACAAGTTCAGCCATCTCCAGAATTACATAATGTAAAATATAAATGTAAGTACTTATGCTTATATAAAACCTAAAATTAAAAGATGTTGGCCCAGTTGGCTGATTTGAATTTATATACTGGGATAAATAACCAAAAGTGAAAACTGGATTATATCCGGTTTTCTTTGTGCATATCTTTCTTTCTGCATATCTTTGGGTGACTGTGTTTTGTTTGCTTATTTTTGCAAAGCTTGTGTTTCTCTTGTTCCCTCCTCACTGTCTTCTCATTACATGAAGCTTAACTATTGATTTTAAGCCTGTCTCAGATGACTTTCTCAAAGTAGACACAAACGATTTCGTATCCCTCACACATACTTCTCTGGTTCCCAAGAAACCTTTCTAAAGGCCACTTCTTCTACCTGCCATGTCTACTTCTTGCTGCCTCATGTCCCTTCCATTCCATTCCAAGAAGTCTACTTCATGAATCCCTTCCTTAAAGGAGTTCTCAACTAATCCCATCTGGATCCAGGCATTCTGATTACTCTGTTATGACTGTGTACTTTATCCATGTACATGTCAATTTTCCTAAAACAATTTGCAAGTGTGGCTTAAAGTTACTTTGGCGTAATAACACATTTTCACATGGGCACATGCTAGCTGATTAGTGCAGTGTCCTGCTTACAGCTACCACTGAATAAACCTTGCTGGGGGACAACAGGGAACTTAGAACATCAGTTTGAATCAGAGTGCCATCTACTGGTATAAATGCTGCAATACTATCAACAAGGTTACATTCTGTTCGATAAACATACTCAATACATTTACACAGACACATTAGTCCTCACAGTTTGACTGAAGAATAAGGACGATGCTATATCAAACCAATACTTTGCTACCACTTTCAGTAAGATCTGTGTTTTCAAAAGAGACACAACAATGAAATAAGAAAATATCTCCATTTCGATCCTCCAAATGAAACTGTCATCTCCAAAAGATGGCCGTGAATTGTGCACTATGCTCTCTGGCCATTTTGTAACCTAGGTCTCTTTCCATTTATTGAAAAAAATCATATATGAAGTGAGGAACTAAAACAATATATAATGGAATGTCTGAATGCCACTAAGGTCCTATACAACTGACATTGTTTCATGAGAAGACTAGTTTTGCTTTGTTTCATTCCAAGATCTTAGCCCCTCTTTAAGGTGATCTGTCCCTACAGGACTTACTACACCTTTCTGTCATGAGTGGCTGAGTAAGCGTAATTCCCCAGCACACAGGACTGTGGAAGGACTGCATAAAAAAGCAATATCGAGAATATCTATCCCTGCTTGTCAGGGTAACATTTTAGCCTATTAAGTATTTCTCAAACCTTTTAATAAATCCAACCATTCTACTCATTCTAAAGAAAATTGCCTTGTGGGTATATTTAAATAAAATGCACAGAAGTAGGTCTGTAAATTAAGAGAAAACTTTTCTTTCCTCACGCTGATTTGGATAGCACACAATCATTAGCAACCAAACAGATGCCCCTGTCTATAGCCCAGAGACAGCTCTCAGCTGTACAGAGAACCTTTCATTTCCAACAGAGAGGTGAACTCAGAACTTGTCACTGATTTTTGCACCTTCTTAATCTTCCTGTTTATTCTGTGCTTCATTAAAGTCAATCTCCACAGGGCAGACTGTCATCCGAGCCAGGCCTGTCCTGCTGTCTGCTCTCTCCAGAGAGCATCCTTCATCCTGATAAACGGGCTGTGAGCTGAGCACGTGACTGAGCTCCTTAAGGTAAATAGATTACAGAGAGTTGCTCCTTCCAGGCCGGCTCAACAGAATTTGATAAGCAGGATCATTGACGTGGGCATCACAGTGGAGACAATGCTTTTTCAGAAAACGGGGTTTCAAATGCACTGTTGTGAAATGAGATAGAGGATATTTATTTTTATAATTGTGTCACACTGTACATCTCAGGCTGTATTAGGTAGTGTCATTCATCTGCCAAGTGTCTCCCTGGGGATTCAGCATCATTTACAGGACGTGTTTTGCATGCCCAGTCCTGTACTTGGCACTGGAGACATAAACATGGATATGGGGAAGGAGAATGGTGGCCGTGGTGGGAAGCGTAGTGCAGCTCTTTGGGAAGCCACACAGCACGCCACAACTACAGCGCCAGCCTGTGTGCCGAGTTTAGCATGTGCCTGTTCGCTGGGCTCGCAGACCATGTTATCCCAGAGCAATTGTTCTACCTGGATGAAAAGGCAACGCTGGGGCCGAAGACTGGTTTCTAGGCAGCGCTGTTCCTACCACGTCTCATGTGGACAGATAAAGCAGCAACGTACCCCCTGTGGGGCCATGACTTTCCTTCCTTCCCGTTAAACCAGACATGGGCCAGACTCTGGAGAATGAAAGTCTGATCTTTCAGCTAGAGGCGTTTAGAGGCATCTTGGATCCCTGAGCGGAGAACAATTAAGTTCCTATGACAACCAGCTGAGTAGTGGAATTACTTTCCCAATAGCTAGATGATGGCAACTATGAAAAAGATACCCCGAGTCTCATGACAAGGGTAGATCCCAGGGTAAAAGCATGGGCAGCACCACAAGACGTTGGAAGCTTCATCCTGGATGATTAAGGCAAGGTCTGTGTATGTTTGACAAGTGGAAAGCGTTACAGTGAAGTTCATTCCTACTTAGCAAGAAGGAGGATGAGGTCATGGAAGATTCCCAGCCACCCCAGCCCAATTTTCTCAGGGTCTAAGTAGCCGAAATCCAGGAAGGGTCCTGATGGTTGGCCTTTCTCAATAACTATGGCAACTTCTGCCTGGGAGGCTTAACCATCAACAAGAAGACAGGACAGCCCCAGGCCCCTGCCTTGTCTTCAGCTCTGTCAGTGATAACAGCATCAGTGAAGAGCTCCACTGGCAACATCAAGAGCAAGGCCGCAACAGCTGCAGGGCTGCCGTCCTGTGCAAATCCTCCCCGGGCTCCGAGCTCACTTCACTCTTCCTGTTAGCTCTCCCTTCCCTCCCTGCACAGCATGCATCTCTCCCTCTTCTAAGCTGTTCTTAGAATGTGCAATTTAGCATTTTATTATGTTAGTATCATAATCTAATTGTCCCTTGCATGTTGTGTAACCACAAGATCACAATCATGTTTTTCATGTCTTTGAAATCAGAAACACTAAGGATCAGATATGTGGCAGGTGTCCAATACTTAATCTAAATTAGGGAATCAGAAAACAGAGTTTGCAGAAACATTTATATAGCTTCCTCCTGTAACAGAATATGAGCCAGATCCAGAGAATTGCTGCTGTGTTCATTGCACAAGCGTCTAGTGAAACTTCTAAGTCACCGTGCTGGGTGCTGTGGGGGAGACAGAGACGGCCAATAGATGGGCCCAGGCCTTGCAGGCCTTTCAGTGAGACGTGAAAAAGGGGACATGTTCACCAATCATTAGAGTGGAAACCCATACGGAAGGTGAAAAATAAAGCCTGAGCGATCTCAGGGGAGGGAGGTAAAGGTCATCTGGGAGACTCAGGGTGGTTTTACGGACATGGTGGCACCTGAGCCCAATCTTGAAGGATTTGATATGTGGGGTTGTAGGAAGAATGTGTAAGTGTGAATGCATTTTATTTTGGCCTTAATTAAGCTTTAAGCCCAACTCAAAACCAGACCACAGAGCCATATGTGACAACTGTGACTGTGGGTATCATCCATGCTGGGTGCTATGGTTTGGAAGTGTCCTGCAAAGTTCATGTGTCAAACACTTGATGCCCAGTGCAGCGGTGTTGGGAGGTAAAGCCTAACGGAGCTGTCTCTGCCCTTGTGAATGGATTAGTGCCCTTATCACAGGAGTGAGCTCCTTATAAAAAGATGACTTTGGCCCTCCTGCGCTCTCTCTTGTCCTCTCCTTGCCCTTCCACCATGTTACGATGTGGCAAGATGACCCTGGCCAGATGCCAACACCGTGATGTCAGACTTGCCATCCTCCAGAACTGTGAGAAATAAATTTCTATTCTTTATGCAGTCTCAGGTATTCTGTTACAGCAGCACAAAACGGGCCAAGATACTGAGCCTCTCGAGGGTTTGCTAAAGGAGACCACTTCCATCTGCCAGAATTGGAGCTCCTCTCGGCGTGGCCATCCCCAGCTCCCCGCAGAAAGAAATCTGTCTCTCTCCACTTGTTTCTCTGTTTCACTCATCCCCTCATACCCGAACTCCACAAGTGCAGGGAGCTTCCAGTCCAACCCACCCTTGGCAGAGGCAGGTGGCGATGGGGCACTGACCCCACCTGGTCCCGGCCCCAGCATGCTAGACCTTGGCACAGCTGTGGGTCAGCTCTTCATTGTTCACACACAGTGTGTATTTATGCTCCCTGGCAGGGCCCTGGCCCTGGTTTACGCAGGGTTCAAACTGTGCTCCTGGAGACAGAGCGGGAGTGCTGCCCATTTCTCTCCCAGCTCAGCCCACGCTCTGCCTCTAGTGTTTGCACTTCCCATGGAGGGAAGCCAGGCTGGGCCTGTTTCTGAGAAAAGCCTGAGCAGCTCAGAGAGTGCAGGCAAGGGGCTACAGAGCCCTCTCTGCTGCTCAGGCCTCTCCCCTCAGCCCCTGCCCCTCACTCTTCCCTCGGCATGGCCTTGCACAGCTCTCCTGCCTGCATGAGGGTGCCTTTGCCCAAGCTAGGATGGTCTTGGTTGTTCTCCCTGACCCTGCCTGGAACTCTGAGTTCTGACCTCCCTACCCGCAAGGAGTAGCAGCTCCAGCCTTGTTATCGTTCTGCTCACCCGACTCGCCCTCACCAGACATCTCTGGTGGCCGAAGTAAGTCTGTCTTCTGCCTCTTCTTGCTTCTCTCTCCCCTTCCTTGCTCCTTTTAGACTTAGCGGGGAGGAAAGGCATCAGGGTGCCAGACAGCAGCATAGAGGGCCAGAGGGGTACTGGATAATGCACTTCTCTTTTTAACCCACCTTAGAAGCCTGACCCCGAAATTTCCTCTCCATTCGTCCTTCAAAACCTGGGCATTCAGTCTCCTGCCCTCAACTCAGCTGGAAGCTGGGTGACAGCCACATTAAAGGCTGTTCTGGAAGTGGCACCTGGATGAAAAGGGGCCTCTCAGGCACTTCTCTCCCTGCAGGCTCTGCAGCTGCCGAGGCCCTCGTGCCTGCTGGTTCCCTGGTCTTTTCCCTGGTGACACCAAGAGTAGGTCGTGTGGAGACCTTCCGTGCCAGGGTCCTCTGGGTTGTCCTGCTCTTAGCCCTGAGGGTTCTCCCTTAGGCCTGGGCAACTCTAATTCACTATTGCTTTAGAGCTGTGTTTTCCTTTTCTCTTTGATTTCTTAATATTCTTTGTCCCAAATTTTAGTACAAGCAAACATTTATACATGGCAAAAAAAAAATGATCCGGTTCTAATCCCTTAGTAGATGTATAATTCCACATTGTTTAATTGTCTTTGAGGTGGGGCAATCAATCAGGGCTTTACCCAATTTACGTTCACCTTCCAGCCACGCCTCACTCTTATCACCTGACAGCGGGCTCCGCCCCAGCCTCCGCCTCCGCCCCAACCTCTGCCTTGGCCCTGAGCCGTCGGTCAAGGCCCAGAACCAGGGGCAGGTCTGGTGATGCTGGCAAGACCCAGCTCACACTGCTGCGTGGGAATATCCAGGTACTTTTAAGCACTGCTTTCTTAGGGCTTTCTGGGGTTTGGGTTTTGGAGTGAAAAGGCGAGAGGGCTGACCTCTGCGTCATAACTGCTCCCAGAGGCTTGGTATCTGCAAGTGTAGGTAGCCACCTCTAGACTCCTGGACTGACAGGAGGGCCCGGAGCTCTGGGAACTCGGGGCCCGGGAGCCTGGCTCCAGGCCAGCCGCGTGGGCGGCAGGTGACCGGAACAGGGTCCTACCTGATCCTTCTCTACTTCCATCCCCCCCGACCCCAACCCCATTAGAGGTTGTTAAATGTCTTCAATGAGCTCACAGTTAAGATGCAGGAGATACTCACTGGGGAAAATGACATGAAATGCACAGACATTAATTACTTAATATTTATCTCCTCAAAAAAAGTTTAAGATCAGTAAAAACTGAAAATAAACACAAAATAGCTTGCATTTTAGAAATTGTCCTCTAGAAGCATTTGAATTTCAACCTACCCAGCAAATGTGTCAGAATCCGAGGCGTGCGAGCCCGAGCGCCCTCTGGTGTCCTCGGCTCAGCCTCTGTTGCAGGCTTCAAACGCTCGGGACCTAGGAACTCTTTCTGGGGGATTCGAAGCCTGGTTCAGCTAACTGCTCTTCCTTTCGGGGCGCCACAGTAGGTCTTGACTGCATGCATCTCCTCCTCCTGTGAGCAACTTTGTTATTTTCTATTACTTGAAACCAATATTTTGTTTGGTTTATAAGCATATTGTTTTTTGTGTATTGTTTCCCCCTACAAAATCACAATTGTGTCTTTGAAATGGTAAACGCAGTATCAGGCATACAATACTATCTAATACTTGAAATTTAGGAATCACAATATCAAGAGTAGGAATGTTCATATAGCTTCCTCCTTTCGCAAACTATGAAGAAGATCTAGAGAACTGTTGCAGTATTCACTCCGCAAATGTCTTGTGAAACTTTCAAGTCACTGCGCTGGGCACTGTGGAAGACACAGGGACATCCAGGAGATGGGCCCAGGTCCCACGTGAAAAAGAGGACGTGAGCACTAACCATCCAAGGTGGAAACCCGTAGGGAAAGTAACAGCAAAGCCTGAGGGATCTCAGGTGGGGGAGGTAAGGGGTCAGCTGAGGGACTGAGGGAGGTTTCACAGAGATGGTAGGACTTGAACTTGACCTGAAGGACGTGTAGGATTTATGTGGGAATGGGGGAAGGTGTGGTGGTGTGGAAGCACATTCAGAAGGGAATGTGAAGGGAGAATATCAGAAACTATGCCTGGAACACCTTAGGGTCAAACTATGGAAGGTGTTGAATGCCACTCAAGAGGCTTGTGCTCTGTTGAGCAGGGAGCATTGCTGAGGGAGAACTTGTAAAAAATTTCCAGCTTCTTGAACATGTATTGGGCTCCCATTAAAAAAAGTAAATCGCCCATCCTTGGAGGTGTTTAAGTACAGACTGGATGTGCTTTTATCCAGCTATCCATTTATCATTTATAGAGAGATTCGTAAAGAGAATTCATGAGAGGACTAGATAACTGCTAAGGCTACTTCTAGCCGAGATTGTACAATTGGCAGGTTTGAATCAGGAACTGACCCTACATTATAGAAGGGGAGACCTTGATTTCTTTTTGTACTTAGTAGGTGCTCAATTAATGCTGCCTCAATTAACAAATGACACAAACAGAGTTGTGTTTTAGAAAGAGGGACTTGGCAGCAAGGTTTAAACTAGATTAGCAAGAATGGGAGAGACAGGATACAGGGAGGCTGCTCAGGACAGTATGGTTCATTTTTAAGGCCTAAACTAGGTTAGTGTAAATGAGAATGGAAAGTAGAGTGACATTGTGCATATGGAATCAAGATTACTATTCTATAATTATTTGAGACCCTCTTTCTCAATGAATTGAAAATTCCATGAGAGCAGGAAGTATATCTTACTTGGCTTTGTATCCCCACTGCCTAACAAATGAGTTTGTGGAATAAATATTGACTGGCTTTATGAGTAAGTAGTTGAGACAGTGTTATTTGAGGGGGCACTGGCTATCCAATCCCCCAGACAAGGGGCACTCAGAGATGCTGGATCTGAGCCCAGGACTAGGGTGGCCCTGGCACAGGGCAGAGGGGACACAGGAGACAGCAGGTGTCTCTGCTTTCTCACTATCCACTCTCTTTAACCCATGGCAGGCAGGTCTTCACCCCTGCAACCTATCAAAATTGTTCATGTTTAGGTCACACACCCCCCATGCCCTTCTCTTCTCTCTCTCATTTTACTTAACTTCTCATCAAGCATTTGACACCACTGACCATTCCATCCTTGGAACACTCCCTCCACTTAACTTCCAGGACACTACTATCCTGGTTTTCTTCCTATCTCACAGACAGCCCCTTTTACTCTAGTCTTTCTGGCTTAATGTCCTAATCCCAATTTTTAAATCAGTGGTTCTCAACCTTAGCTGCACATTTTAATCACTGAGGAGTTTTTTAAATCTCTTGAAACTCAAAACTGAATCCCAGACCTATTAAACCAGGCCTCTGAAGGATGTGTGCAAGTTCCATATTTTTTTAAAAGCTCTCCTAGTGATTCCAATGTGCATCCAAGGTCGTAAACCACTTCCCTAAATATTAAAGTTCAGGCTTTGATCTCTTCCCTTCTCTGGCTGTATCCCTGGTCCCAGGGATTTCAAGAGCATCCTTTTCAGTTGCTGTGTAGCTCTGCACTTCTAGCCCCAGCTCCCCTCTGAATTAGAGACTTGTACGCATTCAGGGCCTAGCTGAGAGCTCCAGTAGGATACAGACATCCCAAGTTTAACATGTCCAAACACAACTCTTGATTTTTCCTGGCCTCTAAGTCTGCTCCTCCCCAGTGTCCCCACCCCAGCTGATGGCATCATTGTTCGTCCAGTTGTGCCAGCAAAGACAGTTGGGAATTATCGTTGAGTAATCTCTGTGTCATTCCTCACCTCTAATCCATCCTCAAGGCCTGTTGGTTTTATTTCTAAAATACATTCTCAGCCTAGTCATGTCCCCCAACTCCGACCACCCTGTTCTTGACCTTCACCTGCCCAACTA
The DNA here is from genome assembly GCF_020740605.2 of Lemur catta. Lineage (NCBI taxonomy): Eukaryota > Metazoa > Chordata > Mammalia > Primates > Lemuridae > Lemur > Lemur catta. Next base: position 88,028,507 of record NC_059128.1, on the reverse strand, counting down.
CTCCACCTGCCTCCACTCTTGCCCCCCTCACAGTCCTTTCTTCACGCAGCAGTTAGAGTGATCTCTACAAACTCACATCAAATCACATTTCTCCCTCTTTAAAAAGCCCTCCAGTGGCTTCCTATTATTACTTAGAACAAAATCCAAACTCTTTGCTCCAGCCCGCAAGGTTCTTCATGATCTGGCCCCTGCCTGCTGCACCACCTTGCCTCTCATCCTCCCTTCTGTTTGCTGTTTGTGGAACACAGCCTTTGCCTGGGGTGCTCTTCTGCCTAAACCTTCACATGGCTTGTTGTTCACCTCAGGTGTCTGCGCACCTGTCACCTCTTCCGGAAGGTCTGCACTTACCTTGCCCCTCCCAGCTGAAATGGCTTCCCCGCACATCAGTTGTCTTCTGTCTTAGCCTTGCCTTATTCTCTTCTTGGCAACTCTTATTATCTGAAGTGATGATATTTGCTTATGTTTTCATTTCTCTGTCTCCCCCCAGTAGAAGGCAGAGACCTTGTCTGGTTTGTTTACTATGGTTATCTGTGGCACCTGGTAGGTTCTTAGTAATTACCAGTTAAGTGAATTGTTAAGTCTAGAGCTGAAATTCAAACTGGTAGTGAAGCAGACCATACTACCAAGGTACAGTGAGGTGGATGAGTAACCTCAACACAAGGCACAATCAAAAACTCTGTTAAAGGTGTTTTAGGAGAGTCTCTGGCTCAGACACTGAGCAGACTTTCTGCTCTAAACTACCTTTCTTGCTCTAGTCATGGTATGTGAAACTTCCATTGGCAATTTAGACTCATGTTTCTATGTTAAAAGATTTCACCTTCTTTTGAATTCTGTACTAAAATTGAGATACTGTCAGCAGGCTCCTATTGGCTAATAAAAGATTAGGGGAAAAAGATGGTCTGAGAAACCAGACCAAGAAGAGAGGGCACAAAGAAAAGAGGGAAGGCAGATGATGGCATACTAAATTTTCTTCACTGTGCCTTTGACAGAATCTTTTGGGGGAATCAGTCCTAACCACCAGGAAGCTGTATAGCCATAGGCCTTAACAAAACATTCGTGTGCGACCCACTGGGACTAGCAACCTCTTAATTTCTCTCTCCCCTACATAACTCCAGTTTCATTTCCCAATCCCCAGTATAATTTCGTGAGTATGGGGATTTGACAGTTTGGTAGTCTACTACTTCAAACGCTCTTCCCCCTCCTGATTGTTTTTCCATCACAGCAAATCAACCAGCCCTACCTGTGTCCAGAGGAATGTAGTTCTGTAGCATGTAATTTAAAAATATCCAAACGATATCATGCTATATTATTAAATGATTATTAAAAACATTTATGCCCTTAGGTAAGGTAATACATTTTAATAACATGTTAGAAATAAAGAATTTGATTGCCTTATTATTACAGTTTGGGTTCCCTAAGAAGCAGACTCAGAGATTAGAATGCAGAATATGTATTAGGGAGTGCTCTTGGGATCCACATTGGTGGAAGGCAAGGAGGCAGGACTGGACAGAAGGAAAGGCTAAGCTCAGTGCAGTCTCATTGGAGGCCTCAGCTCACCCCCTTGGGAGCTCTACAGTTGGATAGCCCTTCAGAGTTGACTCCCCTCACAGTGAGAAGGGTAGGTGTTCACATCCCCACATCAGGCATCGTGGGGTGCAAGCTGATCCTGGGTGAGTGGGCCCTGGGACCAAAGATCATTTTTGCAGAGGGCTGGCAGCTCAGGGCTGTGTGCTGACAGCACTCCCAGCGTCTAGGAAAATAGGTCCTCAGACCTGAAGACAGCATCTGTCACGTGTTTTCATATTGAGTCATTTTTTCAGTTGCTAACATTGTTCTGGGTATCTTTCAAGGCATTTGGATAAATTATGTACTAAGGGTCTCTACTGAGTTTGCTCGAGAAATCTTTTTAATGCCGTACTTTTAAAATATTTTCACTTTCCTATCTCTAATATGTGCTATAATCATATGCAGATAAGAGGTTGTTTTTTGATGTTGTTTTCATTATTGTTCTTATTTAACATTTTGTGAGAAATACACAGGAGGCACCAAGTCCTGGGGGTGTTTCTCAGCCACCTATGGTGGCCAGTCTGGCTGATTAGAAGGATTCGATTCTCATTAATCCTACAGATTCATTTGATTCCAATTCCTGGGAGTTTTCTTTAAAATAAATAAACAAACCAACCCCTTAGCCTGGATGATGTTGGAGGAACTAATTATTCATGCTTCCCATTATAGTTTTGCCCACATGAAGATTACAGATTGGGGCCCTGAGTAAGCATAATTGAAAATTAATGTGTTTTGTGGCTCAGAGATGGGAAGTAAAACTGAGGCAGCGCGCATGAGGAAAAGACAGAGTCTCATCCTATAAGTGAGACAATAAGGACACGTGGTTGTGGCTGTAACGCTCAGGCCTGCCTGGTGGATACAAACAGAAGCACCCACTTTCCACTATGGTTTTTCACTCTGACAAATTTAGTCTCTGAAATAACACTAAATTACATCTTAGCTTGTTCATCTCTCTGCAAAAACATGGCCATGAAAGAGCAAGGAAGTTATATTTAGTAAATTCTTTGTATGTCTGAGCAAGAATTTGGCAAATCATAGATTCTTATTAGATGTCTGAAATTCTAATATTGTGGTTGGGGCTAGGAGTTGGTACCAGGAACTTCTTAGGCCCCACTCCCTCTCACTGTGCTGCTCCCAGGATCTGGGAATGAGGAAAGAAGTTTAACTGTTTCCTTACAGCTTCAGTTTATTGCTGAGAAGTCTCCATTTAGTGTTTGTTTGGATGGTAATGTGGTCCAGTGGCTTGGCGTGTGGACTCTCAAATCTTGGCCTCATCACTTCGTATGAATTATCTTAGGCATCCAAAATTAACTGCTCCAGGACTTCCTTTCTTTATCTCTAAATTAGCAACAATCATAGTGCCTACTCCTAGAGTTGTTAAAAGGGTTAAATTAGATAATAGTGTAGAGTAGGACTAAAACAATATTTTAGTTTGTTTGATGGTGACTTGTTTTTGCTCTTAGCTAACAGCCAAATTCCGCTTCTATACACAAAGCTTGCTTGCTTATTGCTTGGTTATGATAAAGAGCTAAAACCATGCTCAAATGCAGTTAAAAAAAAAAAAAAAACACCGCAAGTAACTTCCTGATAAAGAGGCCAGCTGTGCAGGGCGAGTGTCCTTGGGGAAAAAAAAATCTCCTGGGAAGGAATCTCTTGGGAAAGAATCTCTTATCGGAAATAACTAGCAACAGACTCCAGCAAAAAAGTATATAAGCTTTGTTTTTACCCCAGGGCGGGGTCCTGGTTCGTAAAGAGACCACTGCGTTGGTGCTCTGGGACTTGGACCCTAGCTCGAGCTAGTCAATAAAACTCCTTTGCCTTTTTGCAGCCTCAGTGACTCTGTCTTTCTGTTTCCAGGGCCGAGGGGAACCGGCTCTAACAATAGATGTGAAGTGTTAATAGCACACAGTAAAACCAGTATTAGGTATTATTATTTTCTAGGATTCAGTGCACAGGTATAAGACTAGGTTAAAGATCACTTGGAAAACTTCTGGGGCAAAGAGTGGGGCATCCAGCCCTGGTTAAACTGAAAATACTTTGAATGCTTACAATTAAGGAAATAAAATAGCAAGAAAGAAGAATAGTTTTCATGCAGAGTTGAAACCAGTGGGATAATTCACTTGTTAAAGTTAGATGTAACTGTGGGCACTGGATTAGACAACTTATTGGCAACACAGGTAGTATTAAACGCTAAACAAGGAATTGCTATTTCTGTCAGTAAAAGTCCAGGGATAGTTATTTTTGTCAGTCATAGAACACACAAGTCAATAAAGGAATTGGACTTTTCTATACCAAAAAGCCTTCCTCAGCTGAGCAGAACAAGATGTGGACTCACCAAACTTAATAACCTGCGTTTCTCTTAAGAAATATTAACTATATAAGTAATATTTCACTTATTCGTTAAAAAGTTCAAGAGCAAAATTTCCAATTTTGATCTGCTAGCCAACTTGTAAGGCCCTGTTTCACTAAAGTGTTATCAACTGGGCAGGAAGAACAGGTCTCTATGAAACTTAATACATTTCTGGCACTCTTCTTCCATATTCTAGGTATTTTATTTGCAAATTTTAGGTTTCTATGTTAGAAATGCATGTTGATTTTCTTGTTTTAGAGAAGTGTTTCCTACATATCATATTGCTTTTTCTAAATGAATGTACTTCATATTTATTTACTCAACAAATGTTTATTGAATGCTCACTATGTGCTAGTTACACAGAAGATGGATGTTCCAAGTGGAGATAAAAGGAGGATAATTTAAAAAGAAGGCTAATTAAGGCAAATATCTTTTAAAATATTTTGTTCACATTGTATTTATAAATCTAAATTAACTTGAGTCTATGCTACCCTAACATTGGGACCACATCTCCATGGTGTTTTGATTAAATTGGTCTCCGACATAGTATCATGTATCTATTGACACATTTGCTAATTGATGCTAAAAGATTGTCATAGTACAGTAGAGACAATGACTCCAAGAACAATGAGATTACCAATAATATACTTCCTTTTACTGGAAGAAAGTAAGTTATAGATATAAATTCGGCCTGAACAAATTATATAATTTGTGGATCTTTTTTTTTCAGCCATCAAGCTTCAAAAAAGTTTGAGGAGTCAAATTTTATTTCTTTAAAATGAGATATAGAAAGGCAAGCTACAAGGAACAGTCAGAGAGAAAAGGGAAGTTAAAATGAAAATTATTGCTTCTCTCTGAAATTATAACTATGCTGGTGAATGCTTTGATAGCTTGCCTGCTGCAGGTGGGAATACTTTCTAAAATATAAAGTAAAAGTTTTACTGAAAGTATTAGGAAAGTCTAGCATTCAGTAGAAATTGAAAATAATCAAGGTTACTTAGGTATTTTATTTATTTACATTTCATTCTTCGATTGCTGCTTTCAACCTCCATCCTTTTACTTAATGAATCTCAAATAATTTACTTTGGTTTTTTACCATGAAAGAGAAATTCCAGGGTTCCATCTATGACCTTCTGAATCAGGCTGTCTGATGATTAGCGCCCAATCATCTGTACCATTTAAAAAAAATTATAGTAGAATAAACATTACATAAAATTTACCTGCTTAACCATTTTTAAGTGCACAGGTCAGTGGCATTAAGTATGTTCACATTGTTGTGCAGCCATCACCAACATCCATCTCCAGAACTCTTTTTATCTTGCAAAACTGAAACTGCATAACCCACTGAACAATAACTCCCCCTTCCCCTCCTCCCCACAGCTTCAGGCAACCACCATTCTACTTCCTGTGTCTATAGATTTGGCTACTATGAGTGCCTCACATAAGTGGAATCATGTAGTATTTGTCTTTTTGTGACTGGCTTATTGTACTCAGCATAATGTCCTCAAGGTTCATCCATGTTGTAGCATGTGTTAGAATTTCCTTTGTTTTTAAAGCCGAATCACATTCCATGTGTGTATATGTATACACGTACATATACACACAAATATATGCAGACACACCACATTTCATTTTCTATTCACTGTCAATAGACACTTGAATTGTTTCTACCTTTTGGCTATTATGAATAATGCTGCTGTGAACATAGGTATACAAGTATCTCTTTGAACCCCTGCTTTCAATTCCTTTGGGTATATACCTACAAGTAGAATTACTGGTCATATGATTATCCTATTTTTAATCTTTTGAGGAACTGCCATACTGTTTTTCACAGTGGCTGTGCCATGTTACATTCCCACCAACCGTGTACAAGTGTTCCAATTTCTCTACATCCTCACCAATGCTTGTTATTTTGGTTCTTTCCCCCAATAGTAGTCATCCTAATCAGTATGAAATGGTACCTCATTGTCGTTTTGGTTTGTATTTCCCTAACGATTAGTGATGTTGCACATCTTTTCATGTGCTTGTTGGCTATTTGTATATCTACTCTGGAGAAATATCTATTCAAGTCCTTTGTCTGTTTTTTTAATCAGTTGTTTCTTTTTTTGTGGCAGAGCTGCAAGCGTTCTTTATGTATTCTGGATATTAACATCTTATCAGATATATGATTTGCAAATATTTTCTCCCATTCTGTAGGTTGCCTTTTCACTCTGTTAATTTTGTTATTTAGTGTACAGAAAGAAGTTTTAAGTCTTGGCCGGGCGTGGTGGCTCACGCCTGTAATCCCAGCCCTCTGGGAGGCCGAGGCGGGTGGATCGCTCGAGGTCAGGAGTTCGAGACCAGCCTGAGCAAGAGTGAGACCCCGTCTCTACTAAAAATAGAAACAAATTATCTGGCCAACTAAAATATATATAGAAAAAATTAGCCGGGCATGGTGGCGCATGCCTGTAGTCCCAGCTACTCGGGAGGCTGAGGCAGTAGGATCGCTTAAGCCCAGGAGTTTGAGGTTGGTGTGAGCTAGGCTGATGCCACGGCACTCACTCTAGCCGGACAATAAAGTAAGAGTCTGTCTCAAAAAAAAAAAAAAAAAGAAGTTTTAAGTCTTGTAATAAAATGTAATAAAATTTATCTTTTTTTTGGTGTCCTATCCAAGAAATCATTGCCAAATGCAATGTGATGAACATTTAACCTGTGTTTTCTTTCAAGGGTTTTGTAGTTTTAGCTCTATGTTTAGGCCTTTGATCCATTTTGAGTTAATGTTTGTATATGGTGTAAGGTAGGGATCTAACTCTTCATTCTTTTGCACATGACATCTGTACTTTTACCTAAAGTTCCACAGATGTTTCTGATGTTGAGAACCACTTGCTATGCCAGTGATATCTAGCCAGTGACCCCTTTCCCAAATATTACATGACCCATGTGTTAAAAGAAATGGTAAAAGGGCCACACACAGAGACAAGTATTTATACAAAATCAATATATACTAAACAGATTTTGTTTACTATTTTCAGATTATTTAAAATGTGAAATAACTGCTACCTACAGTGATGAGATTTCCATATTTTTTCTACTTTTCCCCATCTACTAATTGTCTCAGATATCTCAAACAAACAAATAGGAGAAAACGGTCAAGCCTATAAATAAGCATTTAAAAAGTGGTCCTGGGTTAGTTATATGGCTGTATCCTAGAACAACAAAAAATTCTCCTGTGGGATATATCTGCAACATAGCTTCACAGTGTTCCCACAAATCTCTAACAATGAGCTCACAATCCAGAATTATAAAAATTCAAGGAAATAATCAAGACTGAGAGTTAGCAGAAAAATCTAACAGCAAAATTAGACCTCTGAGAGTTTTATATAATGAAAGTGTCAAATGCAATAAGCTTTGTTTAAACTGATTAAGGAAATGTGGAAGAAAAATCATAAGAAGGAAAAGTTAAGTGTATTTCTACTTTAACAGAGTTATGTTTTAGAATCAGCATACCCAAGGTTAATTGAGCTAGAAAACTTTCTCTTCAGATTACAAATATACCCCTACCTACCCCCCAAAATGACTAAGAATATTATTAGAACTATTCTAGTGGACATTAATTGGTTAATGAGTAAAATCTCTGATTCTCTGAATGAAATAAATTGATAAAATCAAATTTCCAAGGCACAAAAATGGTTCTCCTCTAGAACTTTCAGAAAGGAATGCACCTTGCCAATACCTTAATCTGTGTCTGTTAAGGTCTATGATTGACTCCTGAGCTATAGAACTGTAAGATAATAAATTTTTTTAAGCTACTTTAAATAATTCCCATTTAGGATGAAAATGCTTCACAAACAAAATAAAATGGGGAATAAAATACCTACAGCATGAAAAGCAGCTTATAGCACATAATCTGTATCCTATAGCATGTACAGTTTAATCTGCTGTTAAAAAATAATATATACATACATACTGTAATTCACTAGGTTGTTAATTGTAATCTCTGGGTGACAGAAACATAGTGTTCTTTTTTATATTTAGTTATCTATGTATTCTGATTTTCTATAATGCACATATACTGCTTTTACAATAAAGCAAACATAAAACTATAGCAAACATCATACTTCATAGTGAGATGTCAAACATGAAAGTTTTGAGAATGCCCCTAATATTTCTTCTATTTATCATTTCATTGGTGATTCTAGCCAGTCAAACGATGGAAGGAAAATTGTTAAATGGGATAAGAGGAGGAAAGAAAAGAAAAACATATGTTTATGAATATAGAAAACTTAAGAGAATCTACAGATATGATTAGAATTTAAAATGAAGTTCAGCAAGACTAATGGGTATAGTCAATATACAGAAATCATTTGCATTCCTGTGCATCAGAAATAAACAGAAACTTAATTTTGAAAAAGATATAGAGTTGGACATCTTCTATTTGCCCTTCCAGATTTATTCTCCACCCTCCTCTACAGTGGTAGTGCCTTGGGAGACTGGCCTGCAATACAAGCATCCCTCATCTTTGGCTTCCCATTAGGTTCATCAAGAGATCCAATGAAGGAAGAAAAGAATATTGGGTTTATATTGCATCAGCTCTCTCCCTGTGAGGTTGTTCCTGGTGGGCTGCATCCCTCCACCAAAGGTCATACCTATCAAAGGGCTCTCTTCACATAGCTGTTTCTATCTTTGAGTTCTGGAAAATTGCCTCCTCTCCCTCCCCTTAGGCTTAGAAGTTGTAATAGTTCCCCAAAGTCCTTGGCTTCTGGGTACTGTACAATTCCTGGTGATCTCCTTAAACCCTGGGTACATCTTTTAAAATGACCCAATTTGAGGGTGCTGTTGCCTGCTCAGACTCTAAATGATATAGATATCTATGATAGCAACAAAGAATTTAAAACATCTAGGAATAAACCTAACCAAAAGAGGCATGAGATCTTTATGGAGAAAATTAGAAGACTTTAGAATATATTTTTAAAAAGATATAATAAAGATGTACCATGCTCTTAGATAGGACGGCTTACTATCCTAAAGGCATTGGTTTTTCTCCAAATTGATCCATAGGTCCAATGAAATTCCAATAAAATTCTCAATAATTTTTCCAAGGAACTTGGCAAGGAACATCAAAGTTTATATCAAAGAAGAGAGGGCAAAGAATAGCCAAAAAATTTTTTGAAGAATAGCAAATCAGGTAAGGCCTGCCCTACCAGGTAGCAAGTACTACTATAAATGTACAGTAATTAGAACTTTGTGAAATCAGTACATTGTAGATCAATAGGGAAAGATAATGATGCTGGGACAATTAGTTATCCATATGGACAAAAGAATAATAGAATTGGACCCCTACCTCACATTACATATTAAAAAAATCCCAGGTGAATTAAAGGTATATCATGAAAAGCTTTATGATATCAGATTATTATAGGATTTTTTAAATAGGGTAAAAAAGTACAAATATTAAAGAAATAATTGATATATCTAACTACATTAAATTTAAAATTTCTGTGCATTAAAAGGCTTTTTGAGGAAGTAAAAATATAAGCCATAGCTTGGCAAATCAAAGTAGATGTGCATGTAACACAGTGGAATAATCTCACAAACATTAGGTGGAATTATAATAAAAGCAATTTGCAGAAACAGGACTCAATCTTAATATGAAAGCATGCAAAATAGTATCACATATCTTTTAGAGGTTGATACAGGGTATTGAAAGTATAAAGACATGCATGGGAGCAATATATGCTATTAAATATAGAATAGTGTTATCTCTAGTGGGAAGAAATAGACAGGAGAAAGTGCATTGACAGACAAAACAGATTCCATAGCAGAGCACAATGGCTCACACCGGTAATCCCGGCACTTTAAGAAGTCAAGGCACAAAGATGGAAGATTGCAGCGGAGAGTTGGAGACCAGCCTTGACAATATAGCAAGACTTCATCTCTACAAAAACTTTTAAAAATTAGCTGGGCGTAGTGGCGTGTGCCGGTAGTCCTTGCTACTTGGGAGGCTGAGGTGGGAGGATCACTTGAGCCCAGGCATTGAATGTTGTAGTGAGCTATGATCCTGCCACTGCACTGCAGCCTGGCGAAGTGAGACCTTGCCTCTAAAATAAATGTTTAAATAAACCCACTTCCACTGGTTTTTCGTATGTCCAGTTATGGGTACATGGGTGTTCATACTATTCGCTATAGTTTTCTGTATGTCAGAAATATTATCAATGCAAGTGGACATGACACAAGTAGAAACTGGATATTGGAAATCAATCAAAGTTCAACAAACTAAAAGTTGTGGGATTTAGCTTCTTAAATATAGATATGAGCTATCATATTTGAGAGAAAAATAGGAAAATATCAGTACTATTTAAATAGGCATTAAAAGGATTATAACATAAAAGTTTCTTATTAACTGGAAATCAAAACTGATTGTTTTTTCTAAAACATTTGCTAGAAAATTAACCAACATATTTTTCTACTAATAATTCAATGTTGACTCAGACCCAAGTACAGGTAAAGGCAAACTAAGGGAAGGCAGAAAGCCAAAGAAGAATAAGAAAAATATAATGGGATTAGATAAAGTAGATTTGGGCAGAATTAATGTCCCTGATCACAGATATCCTTGGGCACTTCAGAAATTGGTGAAGAATTTCACAAAACCATTGTCTATCATTTTATAAAACTCTAGCAGAGTGCCTGCTGAGCTCCTGAATACCAGGGGGGAAAAGTCAGCACAATGACTTTTTTTAATGGAAAAAAAAAAATGGCCTTGGTATTACAATGTGTCTATCAGGTCAAATTCCTTGCCCAGAAAGCTTTTGAGCCTTTTGTGAAAGCATTAATTTGCAATCTTAAAAAATAATGTTGGACTTAAAATCAACATGAGTTAGTGAAGATTAAAATCTGTCAGTTAAATCTAATTTTCTTCTGTGATGTGTCTGTTAAAGGGCAGTGACAGTGTAATTAATTGCTTGAGGCTCAGAAACCCAATTAATCTCTAAGTTGACTTTTATTTCATAGAATGTTAGTTCTAGACGAGGCCTCAAGGATCATCTAGCTCACCCTCTTCATTTTATAGAGGAACTAACAGACGTCAGGGAGGTTAAATAACTTGTTCAAGGTCAAAGATATGGCCTATCCTTGCCACTGTACCCCATAAAGTGATTCAGTATTGCATCCTTAAAAGCTTTTATGAGTTTCTGTGTGTCTGATCATGAAATACTATTTGAATACAGGTTGTTCTTTTATAACAAAAGAACAAAATGTGCATTTGTAAAACACTGTGAATGTTTTATTACAAGGGTTTCCAAGACTCAGCTTTTAAAATCTGAAGTCTTTACCCTACTATTTATGCAGCAAAGGTTGCAAAAGGGGAATGGGGAGGGACTGTGTCCTAACAGGCATACCTACCAGGAGAACTCCGGGAAGAGAGGAGCAGCACTGCATGGACTGGGGGATAGAGAGGTGTGCATAGAAACAGGGGTGGCAGTTTGACAAGGTAAGTGATGCCTAACCCTGGTGGTACACTGCAGGCCATGCCAGGAAGAGGCAGGGAAGGAAGGCATTGATACACAAAAACAGCTTCCGTGGTGGGATGCACTGTTCTTGAGAATCCCTCAAGGATTCTGTGTGTCCGATTCCAAGATGTGAGCAGAAAAAGCTAGCATGTATTTTTAGAGGGGAGCTTAGTGGGGCAGCAATGATAGCAAAGATGATGTAGGAGAAGATCAGAGGAAATGAGAGCCACCATAAATGTGGGAAGCACAGTGGCATGCCATGTGTCAAAGTGGCAGCCATGGAGGTGCCCTGCTCAAATCTGCCCTTAAGGGAACATGCTTCAAGGAAAGTGGTTGTCCAAGAAACTCTAGTTGCTACATATTAGGTTTTGCTGCTGTACTCTTGCTGAGACCCTTTTCCCCCTGAACTCTCTAGGCCAATGCCCGGCCATGACCAGGGTATGAAAGCCAGGGCTTTTGGCCCAACATGAGACCTCTCTAAAGGGTAGTTTTTGCTTGGGGACTTCCCGTTAGCCTGGCAGAGACTTTCCCAGGGTTGTGCTGCAGTTTGAGATGCCTCCTTTTTCTTTTCCTGTCTCCTTCTACCAGCCACAGATCTGTATTATGGTCTGAAGGCTCTCTCTGCCTACCCTACCCTCCTTTTCCCATTTATCTTTCGTAGGCCTTTCTCCAAATAAATCTTTTCTTTCTTTCTTTCTTTTTTTTTTTTTTAGATAGAGTCTCACTCTGTCACCCTGGCTGGAGTGCAGTGGCACAATCACAGCTCAGTGTAACCTTGAACTCCTGGGTTTAAGTGATCCTCCCATCTCAGTCTCCTGAGCAGCTGGGACTACAGGTGCACTCCACCACACCTGGCTAATTTTTCTTACTTTTTGTAAAGATGGGTCTTGCTCTTGCTCAGGCTGTTCTCAAACTCCTGGCCTCAAGCAACCCTCATGCCTCGGCCTCCTGAAGTGCTGGGATTACAAGCATTGACCACTGTGCCTGGCCCAAATAAATCTCTTGACCATCCAATTCTATCTTGGCATTTGCATCTCAGAAGACACTAGCTGATCCAGAGTGTAGCAATTGCCCTGGTTGACGCAAAGGAGGGATAAAAATAATATATAACTTGAGAAAAAATTAGAATTTTATTTTGCTGATGGGGGCTTAATAGCAATGGTTTCTGTTTGGTTGTTATAGTTGCCATTATCACAGTTTCTTATTTGTGCTTTCTCATGATGGCATAGCATTAGGACATGTGTATTGCGATAAAATTTATTTCCAGAGGGGGGAAACATCCATGTCTGAAATTGGGATAAGCCTTAAAATAGATGATTTGCTACAGTTTAATTGGCAGGGTTTCTTTTTCTTCTTTACTAATGCATAAAATTGATGGTGTCTTAGATTCAATAAAACATATTTAGCTCAATTCAGGTTGCCAGATGCCAGGTATGATAATAGATTCTAAAGAACTAAAGAGCTGGATTAGCCTTTGTGGGTTATTATATGACTATTTCTTCAGCATATCTACTAGGAAAGGAAAGAAAAACCCTGAGGAACAAAACTATATGGTGGATAAGTATACAGTGGGTAACTATTACTGTGAATATATGAATCTAAAAATAGCCAAAGAAGCATAAGAAATCATAGGAAGCAAGGACATGTGCTCTTGTCACTTATAGTTGTATTCAGTCTTTTCCTTTCCCTTTTATTTATTTATATTTTTGCTACTTTTATGACTAATGCTACCTTATAGGCCATAATTACCAGGTTGTTCTGGTTATTCTTTCATTCTTCCAGCAATATCTTATATAACAAGAGATCTATGATAATAAAGGTTTTCACTCTATCTGTTGAATCCTTTGGTGACAATATGCTCACAAGTCAACAAGTAGAGAACCAACCAAATGAAGTAAGCTTACCAGCAGTCTCCAGGGAGATGGGTCAGATAGAAGGATCTGTTGTGTAGATTCCCCAAACATGTACCTTCTGATCTAATTGGTTCCTTGGCACTGACTGTTTGTAAAATTAGGACTGAAACCATTTTCTTTCTCTCCAGGTGCTATTTTTATGCCTGCATCAGTTTCCCCTAGCATTCCCCATATTTCCAAAAGGGGAAGTCTCATTCTGCTTCTAAAAAAATATAATTGTTATTACTGACCTGGGCATAAATCAGCCAATACAAAATACTCAATAAATAGTTATTGTCATTATTGTTATTATATAAATACTATGTAAGCATATATTGTACAATGATCTATTAGTATATGACATATTGCATTATGTATAGTGTGTTATATACTCTGATATATTTTTAACATTTTATTACAGCCATTAGTTATAATACATATTTTAACAAAACAAAATCAGGTCTGTTTAGGAACAAGTAAATGAGGGATCACTTTGATTTACCAGTCTATAATCATTGGAAGGATTGGTATACTTTGTTGAAAATACTTCAAACATGCCTGATTTAGTAATTCTTTGAAAAAATTATTTGAGGTAGAGTGATGCCGTATATACTATGGAAAATATTCCATAAAATGTGAAATTTGCTACAATTCAGAAGAGCATGTCCCTAAGATTGGGAAAGAGAGACAATGCGGTCTACTTTCACAGTTTTCCAGTTTTTTTGACCTTGACCCTAAGTAAAAAACATATTTTACATCATGATCTAATATGTACATTCCATCTGTCTGCCAATAACTGATTTATTGATCAGCTGATCTACCAATCTATATAACTAAAAATTTTCACAAAACAATACCTAGTTTACTAGATTTGATGCACTCTGATATTTTCTGGACTATTCTGTTCCATTGCTTTTTAAATACTATTTGTAATCCGTAGGTTGAAAAATACTAGACTCATGAAAACATCATGAGCTGGGGAAACAGACTTCGTACGAATCTCTGTGCCACTATTAGCACTTTCTGTGAGCTTGGCTATTACTTCTTTCCTTTGAATGTTATTTTCCTCATATGTAAAATGAATGGAATTGTTCTGATAAGTAAAGACAATTATATACAAAATGACTGGCATGCAGTAAGTGCCCAATAAATGATAAGGTAGCAGAATAGTGTTTGCTAATGTTAGTCAGGTGTTTTCCATTGCATTTCCTTATACATTTTGTCATCTATTATCTCGAGGTAAGGTTGTTACAGAATTTCTGGACCATTCTTGTCTGTTTCCTCTTTCAGTTAATTGATTCAGCCTCTCTCTCCTCCTCTCTCCCCAAGTCATCCAGCAATGGTCAAAGCAGGGTGGGTCTGAGGACAATGTAAACAGCCTTGGACCAATACTCCCCTGCCTTGCTTCCTGTGCTCACAGCAAGCTCAGGCTCTTGACTCTCCCTCCTTGGTGACCACCTTCCTCATCTGCTGTTCCTCCTGGAGGGTGATTGTGTCCCTTTTCTTCCCTAGGACCTTTGAGTCAGTGCTCAGCTTCTGAGTGCCCAGTTATTCTCCTTTCTCATCATGCTGCCCAGGCCCCCACAAATTGCCTCCTCTGGGCCTGCCCCTCTGGTCTTCCAGACACACTTACTTTTCTCTAGGTACAAAGCTGATATACCATAATTTACTTAGTCATTCCCTTATCATTCCATATTCTAATCACCTTGCATTTTTTGCTAAATTAGAAAATTCTACAATAAATCGTGCACTTCCTGGTTTTAAATTTTTGATCTGGTTAATTTTTCATTAGAAAAAATTGCCATAAATATACCAAATTTGATCAAATTAGGTACCTTAAAACATGAAAAAAAGAGACCCTTCTAAAGGTAGTTTACATATGTGCACATATATATATATATATAGGAATATACACACTTTTGAATAAGAGCTTATGTAATTCAGAAGGGGACTCCTCTGCTCTTCACAATGGATTTAATGTGGTCATCTTTATTTTACCACTAACCAAATTACAGTCTCTATGCATCACATGACAAATCCCTAAGTAACTGTTATTTGACATCACAAGTTCTATACCATTTATATATACATGATATATATGCACCAGTCTCCTATTTTGCTAGTAATTTACATAGCTTTAAACTCAATTCTGTGTCTACACCTGTTGTGTCTCCGTTTCTCTTAGTATGTAACCTTCAATATACAAAATGGATAATTGAGGCAATTATCCCAATCGAGGTCATTTTTTCTCAAATATTTTTTAAGTAAAAGTGTTTTTTTACAAAATTACCCAGAAAATTTTTATTCCTATCCACAGTGAACAAGCGTTCTTTCTGTGTAGTGTTCCCCAGCCCTGGAAATTAGGATACAACAATTCTGTAGTTCTTTTCCAATTTTATTTTATAATTCACAACAAGTCTGTAGTTCTTTTCCAGTTTTATTTTATAATTCACAAAGCCAGGAATCTCCTATTTGCTGTAGACTGCATGAGGTTGCAAGAGCAAGAGTGAAAGTGAGAGAGCAGGAAAGAAAGCGATCCACTAACCTAGGTTCCAACAGGGTGACAAGTAAGCCATTTCATAGTGTCCTTTTACCCCCAAACAATTATTTAGCACTTTATTACATCATCATATAGTCAATCTGATTCCCAGATTATGGTAGCTGAAATATCTAGAAACATATTTTATTGTCTGAATGAAACCATCAGATTCAACATATGGAAGCTGGCCTATTCTGAATCCACCAGAAAGTAGTCACTTTCTAACTGCATACAACATAGAGGAAAAGTACTAAAGGAGGTTATATACAATGAAACCATTAAATGCAGATTTGCCACAGGGCAAGATGGTAATACTTGAACATTATGAAGTGCAAAAACTGCACAAACACATTATATTTTAAACACTTCATCTATTTAACAAACTACGTACACTCTTCAGCTAAATAAGATGAATTGAGATTCAAGAGGCAGCACCGTACTGGCAAATCTCATCCTAAAGGCATCCATTAATATAAATCAACAGTAGCAATTTGGTTTGATCATTTATTTGCAAGAATCATTAAGGTTTATTAGCATAATTATTCCCTGTGGGATTTCATGTCGAGGAAATGAAAAATGGCATTATCAATATTTAAAAGATAAGTGTGTAATGTTCAGAGCACTTAAACAGTCATCTGCAGGTGGTGTCCAGCTGCAGCAAATTAGATTAAATTTGGGCATTTTTCTGAACAAAAGAAAAATTGTTTTGTCTTAATTGCTTTGTTTTATAAAGCAATACAATTTTCATATATAATTTTTACTGTATAGTTACAAGTTATACTGCATACCTATTAATGTGCCTTATTTCAGATCAACAACTCTGATATGTTCAACCTCGGTATGTTGTAACTACTGGAAAACATTAATCAGTATAATCCATCATTTATTATTAGGAAAAGCTCTTTCCCTTTGGTACTTTAGACCTTTTAGTCTAGATCTGTAGGTAAAAAGCTATTTTCCAAAGGGAAATGAACCAGAAGATTTCTCTTTAATGCTGGGAAGGCATAAATCCTCCCTTAACAATGAAGTATCATTTATGATAGTAATAATTTACCACTAGAAATAATCTTTAAATGTAATAATTGTTTTTTTAAATGCCATATGATGGAATATTATTCAGTGATAAAAATAAATGAGCTATCAAGCCACAAAAAGACTTGGAGGAAGCTTAAATGCATATTGCTGAGGGAAAGAAGCCAGTCTGAAAAGACTACATGCTGTACTTTATGATATTCTGGAAAAGGCAAAACTATAAAGACAATAGAAAGATGAGTGATTTCCAGGGGTTTCAGAGGAGAAAATGAGGGCAGAATGAATGGGTGAGGCACAGAGGATTTTTTAGGCAGTGAAATTATTCTGTATGATACTGTAATGGTAGATACACGACATTATGTATATGTCAAAACCCATGAACCTGCATAAAACAGAGAGTGAACCCTAATGTAAACTACGGACTTTAATTAATACTAATATAATATATTAATATTGGTTCATCAATATGTACCACATTAATTTATATGCTAAAAGTGGGGGAAACTTTGTGGGTGTGGGGAGAAGAGGGAACATAGGAGAGTTCTTTGTATTCTGTCAATTTTTCTGTAAACCTAAAAGTGCTCTAAAACAACAAAGTCTATTAAAAGATATGATTGTTAGGCTGATTTTTTTTCAGGTAAAATCAGCTAATTGTTTCAATTAATTAAATTTGTCTTTGATTTAGGTCAACATTCTGGCCCCAAATCCTTTTCTCAGACAGACTGCCTATTAAATTACATGAATCCTTCTATAATACCCAGGGGTATACTGAAAATAAGGAATAATAACTAAAATTCTCTTAGAGCCAAAGGTCCTCAATTAGAGAAGCAAACAATAATGAACAAACGTACATGTTTGCTGAAATATTTTGCAATGCTGCTGTTTCCCTATTAGGCATGAACAAATTGTAACCCACACTCTATTCAATGTGATGTACCATGTTTTACCCTGAACCTATCCTTATCTCCTACTTCTTCTACAGAGACCCCAACCCTTTGGGGAGATAGGTATACACCAAGAACAGAAATCTGCAGCAGGCTGCCTGCTTTGCTCCACCCCAGATCAATTTATACAGAACACCAAGAGGGGAAGCTTGTGCCTTCTCTCTATTCCTCTCAGACAGTAATGCCCATCAGTAGGACAGTAGAAATAATACAGATATGCAACCACATGGTAAATGACCCAAGGACAGTGAGAGGAGTGAAAGGTTTGCAGTTCTCAGAAATTCAAGACTCAAGTCAAGCTTTTTTATTTGTGGTTTGTATTCTTTTCTTCATGGTCTGTCTTCACTGCCTATATCCATTTCTCACACTCCTCATCAGAATTTCCTTCAAAATGCATGTTGCATGTTAAATCTGATTATGTATCGCTGTACCTTTATTACCATTTTCTTCATTAGTACACATTTTTTTCTTATTATAATGTACCTTAAGGGGCGGGTCCTTTTTGCTGGGGAAACCTGAGTGCATTCTTTGACTGAAAACTCAAACTACTTGATCAGCATAACGTCGAGTTTCTGGTTCCCTGTCTTGTGGCTAAAAACATGCAAAGCATTCCACATTTTGGCCTTCTAAAAATTCTTCTTTTGTTTCTCTTGTCTTGTAATTCTAGTCAACCTACATGATTTCCCCTTAGCATAGTAAAGTGTTTTTGGAAAATTCTCCCAGTAACTTCTTATAGAAAAGGTATGAAAATACTGGTAGTACATTATTAAAAATTAGTACATTGGTATCTAGTTGAATCATCAAACTCAAAGGTTGATCTCTTTCCCTTGAGAGAGATATTCTAGGGGAGCATGTCAGGCCTCTGTGACCTCCCAGTCTTAGTCTATATTTTTTATCTATGACGTATCTGAAAATATAAAATGCATGCTTATCCAATTTATAAATGACATGACTCAGGGTGGTATCAAATTACTAGGCATGTATATTTTGGAAAACAAAAGCTAGAATCAAAGGTTGTGATCAACACTCTGAGAGAACAAGGATTAAAGGAGAGAAAGTGGCTAGTAGCTTCTAGAAGAAAAACAAGGGAGAGAGAAAAATATGAGAAAGGAAATCAGATGTTTTCTACTCTGCTTACTAATCTTTAGAATCAAACATTGAAAAAAAAGCAATTAATACTGCAAAAGTTTTGTTTTTCTTAATCATTTCACTCATGAGATTAAACAGAGATAGTCGTTATATCACTTAGGAATTGCATTCAACTAACAGTAATACAGTCCTAGAGAGAGATGGTGACAAGGAGGCTTAGATAAATTAAACATTTATTTTTCTTTCATATAACATGGAGTCAGGGTATCCCACGGCTGGTGTGATAACTCTGTGGTCATAAAGAACCAGGGATTCTTGTATTTTTCTGCTCTGCCATCCATAGCATGTGTTATTCATGGACAAGAGCACTGGTGGAGTTTCAGTAATCACATATATTTATAAAGGGTGTAGATTGGCAAGTGCCTTCTGGGCAGACAGATCCACACATATAAAGGCCCTCTGGCAGAAAAGCGCTCAAAGAAGTCCACTGTAGCTGAAGTTTGAAGAAGAAACCTGAAGAGGTAGACATATATGCCTTCACAGGCCAGGTTAAGGATTTTGAAATTTCTCTAAAGAAAATAAGAAAACAGAGAATGCATACTAACATTAAGGAAAGATTTTTTTGTAATTTATAAGACTCCTACACACCAGAGACCCAGAAGGCCAGGGCCTGCCTACCATTGAGACTGGACCAGGATGGCAGAGAATCACCTCCTCCAAACACCTGGCTAGCAAGCATGAGCAACAAAGAAGAGTGATCTACTGCTTAGGGGGAGGGGCAAGCTAAGGCTGAATCAGGAACACTGAGAGAAGCCTTTCTGGAAAACAGGCCCCAGTATAAGCATAAGACAATGCTAGTGAACTTTGAAGATAGTAGTGCATGAAAAATAACCATAGCAACAACAATGTTCAAATCCAGCTCAACTCCTGACCACATTGACTCAACCTCCTATACTAATAGTCTAGCAGAAGAAGAGGTGTGATTATTTCCAGGCATAAATATAATTTACTTCAGTCTCTACTATCTTACACATGATGTCTGACATTCAATCAAAAATTATGAGACCCACAAAAAATAAGAAAAAACATTGTAAAAAGGATGAAAAGGCAAAGCAATCAATAGGACACAACTCATATAACTCAGATGGTAAAACTATTAGAAAATTTTAAACACTATGATTAATATATTAAAGGCTGTAATGGAAAAAGTGGAAAATATACGTGAAAAGGGTTAATTTTAGTAGAAAAGATAGAAACTAAGAAAGAGTTAAGTGGAAATGTTAGATATAAAACAAAACAGTGATGAACATTAAGAATGACTTTAATAGGCTCATAAGAAGACTTGACACAGCTGAGGTAAGAGTCAGTGAATTTGAAGATATCTAACTAAAAATTACCCAAACTGAAACATAAAAAGATTGGAGGAAAACAGAACATTTGAGAGTTTTGAGATAATATCAAATAATCTAACATATGTGAAAACCTATGGGTTGTGGATATATAGCATATGCAAAAGTAAAATGTATAACTATAGCCCAAAAGATGAGTAAAAGGAATTGGAAGTATATTGTTTTAAGGTTTACACATAACCAATGAGGCAGAATTACATTATTTGAATATTTAAATCTATACATTGTAAAAATTAGGGCAACCACTCAAAAATTAAATAAAGACACATAAATAAGCCAATAGTAAATATAAAACAGAATCATGAAAATAACCAAAAAGGTTAAAAGAGAAAATAGACAAAGAACAGATGTAACAAATATTTTAAAACTAGCAAAATGTAGGCTGGGTGTGGTGGCTCACGCCTGTAATCCTAGCACTCTGGGAGGCCAAGGCGGGTGGATCGCTCGAGGTCAGGAGTTCGAGACCAGCCTGAGCAAGAGCGAGACCCCATCTCTACTAAAAATACAAAGAAATTATCTGGCCAACTAAAAAAATATATACATATAGAAAAAATTAGCCGGGCATGGTGGTGCATGCCTGTAGTCCCAGCTACTCGGGAGGCTGAGGCAGAAGGATTGCTTAAGCCCAGGAGTCTGAGGTTGCTGTGAGCTAGGCTGATGCCACGGCACTCACTCTAGCCCAGACAACGGAGCAAGACTCTGTCTCAAAAAAAAAAAAAAAAACCTAGCAAAATGTAGATTTTTATCCATCCATGTCAGTAATGACATTAAATGTAAATGGCATAAACACACCAATTAAAAGATAGAGATTGTCGAATTAAAAAAGCAACACCCAACTATATACTATCTATAGGAAAGCTACTTTAAATATAAAGACATATATGATTCAAAGAAAAATGTGGAGAAACATATACTAAACAAACTAATTAAAAGAAAGCTGGAGTGGCTATAATAATGTCAAATAGGCTTCGGAATGAAGAATATTACCAGGGATAAAGAGGGTTATTTCAAAATGTTAATATCAAATGTTATCAGGATAGAATAATAATTGTGGAGGTATATACCCCTAACAACAGAACAGCAAAAAAAGATAGAACTGAAAATAGAAATAAGTAAACCCACAATTATGTTTGATGACCTTAACACTCCTCTCAAAAACTGATAAAACAAATAGAAATGCTGTAAGGATACAGAATACCTTCAGCATTCTAAACCTACTTAACCTTATTGACATTTATAGAATACCCCCACCCAGCACCACCAGATTACACATTCTTTTCAAGTGCACGTGGAACTATTCACCAGGATAGACTGTTCTGCCAATAAAACAAACTTCAACAAATTTAAAAGAATAGAAGTCGTACAAAGTATGTTCTTTGACCACAGTGGAATTAAATTAGAAATCAATAACAAAATGACATCTGGAGAATCTGAAATATTTAGAAAGTTTACAACACACTTCTAAATAACTCATGGGTCAAGGAAGTCTGAATATTTTGAATTGAATGAATGCAAAAGTACAACACATCAAAATCTGTGGGAGGCAGCTAAAGCAGGGGTTAGAGGGAACTTTATAATACTATATGTTTATATTTGAAAGGAATGGTCTTAAATAAAAATTTAAGCTTCCACCTTAAAAAATTAGCAAGAAAAAAAAATTAAATCCAAAGCAAGCAGAAAGCATATAAGGATAGTGAAAGCAGAAATCAGTGGGCTTGGAAATAGAAAAAGCATAGAAACAACTTAATAAAGCTGAAAGTTTGTTCCTTGAAAATATAAATAAATAAAATTGGTAAATTCTAACTGGACTGATGATTGATTTCTCCAAAGTAGTTTCTGGGTAGAATTTTCTCCATATGCCTAATGGTAGTATTATTTTAAGCATCTGTTTATTTAGGAAATATTTATTTAGCACCTACTATATGTCAGGCACTACTTTAAATGCTTGGGATACTTCACCGTTCAAAACAAAAATTTCTGGTGACATCCCAGGAAAAAATTTTAATTAGAGTCTACTTTATGAGAAAATATGCATAAACTATATTTTGTGTAGAGTTCCCATGGAGGTTGCTAGACTAACAGGAGATCAAATGCATGTATAATAACATTGCATCCTTGATTAAAAATGTTTTATAAATACCTTGCAATTAACTTTACTGTTGTGGAAATTCAGTTTATAATAAGACCCTAAAAAACATAAACATTGGCAATCCCCTGACCCTAGCCCCCAAAATTACTCTTCTAATATAGGAGATGAATTTGAGTCTAAAGTGAGGTCTAAAAGCCCAATAGGGTTATTTATTTGACATTAATCTCTTTGCATTTCAGTTTGGGAAGTTTCTATGGACATATCTTCAATCTCACTGGTTCCTCAGTCTTGTCTATCGACGGATAAGCCCATTAAGGGATTCTTCATTTATTATAGTAGTTTTCATTCCTAGCATTTCTTTAGGATTCTTAGAATTTCTGTCCTTCTAATTATCCATTTTTTCTTGCATCTTGTCCACATTTTCCAGCCCTTAGCATACTAATCATAGTTATTTTAAATTTCCATCTAATAGTCCTCAAATGTATCATATCTGAGTTGGGTTCTGACGCTTACTTTGTCTTTTAGACTATTTTTCTTGCCTTTTAGCAACTTGCCTTTAGCCTTGTAGTTTTTTATTGAGAACTGGACATGATGTATTGGCTAATAGGAACTGAGCCCTTTAGTGTGAGGTTTTATATTATATGGCTAAGAGCTGGGCTGTGTTTAATGTTTGCTGTAGCTGTAGGTGCCAGAAGCTTCAAATTCCTCCAGTGTTGTTTTTGATGGATGTTGGTCTGGTTCATTTCATAGGGAAGTTAGCCACTAAAGTCTATTTTAAATGCAAGAGTTTAAGAATAAGAATGGATTAGATCAATTAGTCAAATACACTGATTTTAGAGATGTTATGTTTAGAGAAATCTTGTCAAAACTAAATTTAAAAAAAAAATAGTGGTAAAACTTGCCTTAGTTTGTGTTATTCTAATTTGAAGTCCATCTTTTGTAGCAATATGTCTGCTTAAAGATGATTAACAAATAGGACTTCCAGTTTCAGTTCTGATGTGTAAAATGTTTGGAAGTTGCCACACCCATTCTTACGACCAGAAAAAAGCTTAACAAACTAAAAATCAATGACTTCTCTTGGATCTGTCGTAGAACTGAGGTCACAGAATAAACCACTACCCTGAAATCTGAAGAGAGGAGAATACAGTGAGTCACAGATAAGACCTGCTTACATGCAGCAGAAGCCACTGGAGCCCTAAACTAGTAGGAGCACTTGAATTGGGACTTTGAAAAGCTGCTGGAGACTGAGTATGGCCTATCTTGAGAGAAACTACTGGGGATCACATTCTAAGGGGAACCCCCACACTTCCAGGAATCCCACCAGCCTCTCATAGTGAAGAATCAAGAAAGATCTTCTGGGACATATGGTGGGGTTGGGAAGAATAATCTTTGAGAAATACATCCAGAGCCTTCTTACAATAAAAGCCTACTTTCCAGAAGAAAAGCTTTTATCAGAAACTTATCCCACCTGGGGTAAGGACATTTCTTTCAGTACAGCTCCCTGTAGCCCTCCTGTCTCACTTAAGTGTAAGAGGGGACCTAAGAAACACTTGTAAAGGTCACAGCCTTACTAAAAGGCTGATATTTAATAATAAAATGATAGAACACTTCCCCTTTCCCACACTTTACCACCACACCAGCAGGGCTTCAATATAACTAGATTACAGCTGACAAGGAATTCTTAAGGAAATCTAAAGACAAAGATAGACAAAAACAAAAACACTGGAGCAATTTGAAGCCTCTGGTACCTACAGCTACAGCAAACATTCAACACAGCCCAGCTCCTAGCCATGTAATATAAACCTCCCACTAAAGGGCTCAGTTCCTATTAGCCAATACATCATGTCCAGCTCTCAATAAAAAACTACAAAGCTAAAGGCAAGTTGCTAAAAGGCAAGAAAAATAGTCCAAAAGACAAAGTAAGTGTTAGAACCCAATTCAGATATGACACATTTGAGGACTATTAGACGGAAATTTAAAATAACTATGATTAATATGCTAAAGGCTGGAAAATGTGGACAAGCTGAAGAAAAAACTGGATAATATAATTAGAAGGACAGAAATTCTAAGAATCCTAAAGAAATGCTAGAAAGGAAAAACACTATAATCATCTAATCTGCTCTCTTATTGGTACCTGGACCACATAGCTGAGTAAGATTTATGTGGCTCATACATTTCATTCCCAAAGTTTACCAACGGCTTCTGCGAGTGTTGAGGTGAAAGCTCCTGGAAGTACGGGCAACCCACAGTGTCTCACAGTAACCCAGTAAGGGGGATGGTGACCTTGTAACGGCCTATACAGCAAATCCAGGGCCTACAGCTGGCCAGTTAGCTATAGTTCAGCCATTTTGGCTGTGGCTGTAGATGACTCATGGCTGCATGACCTATGTACAGAAAGAAAATATACCCTGTAAAATGGAAAACAAAGTAATTAACTTGTAACTGATTGTTTAAAATCCTCCAGCTGTATACAGGTTAAATTTTACTATGCTTGAGAAGTGTTCCTTAACTGATGCTATCTGCTTCTGTAAACTCACTTGTGTATAGAGTGTAATCAAAACAGGTGGTCTGAGGCAGGTCCCAGGCCCCCTGGTAATGGAATTTATTGCAAAACTGGCTCCACCTTGTATACTCAGAGTCACATAAGACCCGATGTAGAACAGTATGAAAACCCTTCTTTTCCGGTTAGGCGCTACTCTCTGTGCCGCCGCCTTTGGCGGTGCAGGGGATAGTCGCTGGCCAGCTAATAAAGACTTCAGGTTTGGCTCAATTCGGTCTTTAGGTGGTCATTTCTCGCGTCTCA
Source organism: Lemur catta (assembly GCF_020740605.2). Taxonomy (NCBI): domain Eukaryota; kingdom Metazoa; phylum Chordata; class Mammalia; order Primates; family Lemuridae; genus Lemur; species Lemur catta. Next base: position 88,003,310 of record NC_059128.1, on the reverse strand, counting down.
GACCATAGCAACCTGAGACTCTTACTGCTGAGGATGAAAGAAAGCCATCAGCCCTAGCGGAATAGACATTGAGAGGGCAGGATGCTCCGTGAGTGGGCAGTAGCTTGTGTATTCCTTTGTACTTAGTTTCCACAGGCCTCAACTTGGCTCCCAAGCCCACCTAAACCACAGAGTTAGGTGCTGGGGGAAATCTGCTCCCCAGCAGACTGCAGGGCTTGCGTCAGGACACCGGACCTGAACTTCCCGCCTTTCTAGTTTAGGCCTATAGAGCCAGCCCTCCCGCCGGGCGCCTAAGAAGCTCAATGCCGATTGGATCTCTCCGCGTCCAATGGGAGGCCACGCCCTGCGCGGGTTGGCGCTGGTCGGGCTGGCGGCGCGCGGCGTCGGTTGCCGGGACGCGGCGCAAACACCAGAGCGGGCGCAGCCGGGAGCGGCTCCTTCACGCCCCGGGAGACTGACTGCGTTTGCCTGGAGAGGGGGTGGCCGCCCGAGCCGGAGAGGGGCGCTTTTCGTCAGCTAGGATGGTGAGCCAGGCGGGAGACTGGAAACTATTTTTTGATTTAATTATAGTTTAGAGCTCGCCTGCTTCTAAAACAGGATTTGAAGTGCCTAATCCGAGAATTAAGTGCGAAACTTTTATTTGCTTTTCGAGGCCTCAGGTGCTGTTATTTAAGGGAAGCTCGCGGTGGTTTCCAGCCTTTTCTGTATTTTCTCCATAGTGTATTAGATACATCTTGAAATCTGCCCGACAGAACCTCTGAACACACGAGTGACTATAGAAGTCTAGGAGAGAGCGAATGAATAAGTAGCAGCGGGTTGACTTAATTACATTTATGTTAGGAAAATCTGACCGGCGTTCTCTGGCCCCGGGGGAGGGGGCAGGTGGTGGTTGTGGTGGTGGTGGGTGGAATGAGGAGAAGAGGAATCCCCTGGGTAGTGGTAAAAAGCTGGGTCTGTAGAGTACCATTGCATATCTTTGAATCCTAGTACCGCTGTGTATTAGCTGCGGAACCTTGGGTTAAGTTACTCTTACTTTCCATGCCTCATCTATAAAACAGGGACTAGTATTAGTACCTATTTAATTGATATATCAATATATTCGTCTACCACTTTACTCTTTATTAGGTATACTCTGGATTTAGGAAGGAAGCCAAAGACCCTTTGTATCATTTGTTACTGGGAGTTACATCAATATATTTTAAAAAATTAGATTTTGGAATATTGAAGTATGCATGCTTTTTCCCCCCCATTATAGGCTTCCAAAAGGAGAACTTTGAGCTTTAGTGAAAGGCATCAGAAATCAGTAGATGAAAACTACCGCAAAACATTGCATGTCCAAGCACTAAAAAACATAAACAGTCAAATCAGGAATCAAATGGTGCGGAATAAAAATGATAACCATGTTGAATGCAAGAGATTCCTCAGATTATTACAAGATGAACAATTTGAGTTGGATATGGAAGAGGCCATTCAAAAGGTAAGTTTTATTAGTCATTGTTTCGTTTTTTTCTTCATTTGCACCTTGGAAATGATGGAAGCCAGCTGCTAACACTAGAATTTAGTAGATGGACAGCAGCATCAGGTAAGGGATGCTTCATTGTGAGTCACCTCAGTGTACAGGAAAGAATGGGGTTTCTGGAGCTATACTGCCTTTGAGTCTTAGCATTGCTGTATCTTAGCTGCAGAACCTTGAAATAAGTTGGGTCTACTTTGTATGCTTCATCTGTCAAATGCAGAATAGTAATAGTATTAATACATCTTACTTAGGATTGTTTTAATAATGAGTTAATACATGCAAATCCCTTTGGGATGGTGCCTGGAATAGAATAAGCACTTGGGGTTTTTTTTAATGTAAATGTGAAATCCATAATTATTAACTTCCACAAATTTCTAAAGACAAAAATTTAAGAATGCCTTTTTTTTAACTTATTGAAATTAAACACATACATTACTAAGTAGTAGAAAATGGATACTTGTGTTTATGTATAAATTTATTCATTTTTTTGAGAAACTGCCTTGAAAAATTCAAGTAATATCTATATGTATATAACTCCTGAATATAGGGATAATTTTTCAATGGAATTTCTAAATATTTTAAGGGATCAGAGTGGTAGAAAAAGGGAAACTGAAAAGTGAGATATATGAAAGAAATGAATTCTCATAATGAAAAGGGTTTTCTGATATTTCAGTAGTTTTTGAGTGCCTGCTATCTGTTCAACATTTTATGGAATATGGGGAATAACAAAAGCAAATTTTAAAAGTGGTATCCATCCCTCTGTGTTCCAAATTCCAAAAGCTTAGACATGATTTTTTAATTCTGAGCAAGCAGATCCTAGGGATTCAATTTTTCCATTCTTTTTATTGTTTAATTTAAAGAAAATCCCAGATATCATACTAACTCTATCCTGCATACTTCAGTATGCACCTAGTGAAATATGGATGTTTTCTTACAGGGAGTACCATAATGCCATTACCTCACTCATTCCATAAACAGATTTCTGTGGTTGTGTCAGAAATCTTTTATAATTGGTTTGTTTTAACTGGGATCTAAAGTTTATACAATGTATTTGATTATGTCTGTTAAGTCTTTCTTAATGTAAAACAACCCCTACTTCATCCTTTGTTTTTTTGACTTCATGTTTTTAACTTGTTAAAAGAAAGTAGACCAGTTGTTTTATAGAATATCCCACATTCTGAATTTATCTGTTTGCTTTCTTATGGTTCCTGTAATTTGTTCCCCCATCCCTTATATTTCCTGTAAATGGGACTTAGCCCTAAATAATGTGATTAGATTGAGGTCCAATTTTTTGGCAAGAATACTGCATAGGTGATGCTGTCCTTGTCATTGTTTCACATCAGGGGACACATGAGGTCTGGTTGTTCCACTTTTAATAATGCCAGTGTTGATCATTGGGTTTAGTGAGACAGCCTGTTTCCTCCACTGTAAAGGTTTCCTTCAAATTTTCATCTGTGGTTTCACAAAAGAATCTTTTCTTTCATTAGGGGTTGCAAAACACTGATTTTCTAATACCATTATTCTTTCACATTTAATTAGCTGAAATTCCTGTGTAAAGAACTTTTCCTCATCAACTAGGATTATTGTTCTTATGGAGAAGGGAGATAAATAGATAATTTTCAGAGTATAGAGTGTACCCTACTTCCATTGGTGTCTGCCTTTGTTGTGGTTTTTTAATTTTCTTTAGTTTTTGACTTCTTCTGTTTTTAAAAGTATCATTATGGATTCATGGATCTTCATATTCTTAAATTAATTGCATTTAATTTTTTTTTGGATGCACAGAATTATCCCATTCTTGGCCACTGGATGACTTTTTATATTGCTTCTGTGTCCTTTTGACAAGACTTCCTTGATTTTTGATACCTTCCTTGCTTTCTGTTAAAACAAATTGTTCCAGGCTTGTGATGGTTAATTTGATATGTCAACTTGACTAGGCCGTGGGGTGCCTAGTTATTTGATAAAACATTCTGGTTGTTTCTGTGAGGGTGTTTTTGGATGAGATTAGCATTTAAATCAGTAGACTGAGTAAAGCAGATTACCCTCATAATGTGGATGAGCCTCATCCTATCAGTTGAAGGCCTGAATAGAACAAAAAGGTGACCTTTCCCTAAATAAGAGACAATTCTTCCTGCCTGACTGCCTTTAAATTGAAACATCTGCTTTTTTCCTGTCTTTGAACTCAAACTGAAGTGTTGACTTTTCCTGGGTCTTGAGGCTGCTGGCCTTTGAACCTCACCATCAGTTCTACTGGTTCTTGGCTTTTGGATTCTGACTGGAACTAAACCATTGGCTGTTCAGCTTTCCAACTCACCCTGCAGATCTTGGAGCTTTCCTACCTCCATAATCACTTTCTCAGGAGAATCCTTACTAATACAAGGCTCATCTAATATATTTCTTGCCATACACCTGGAATCAGCCATTGTGCTGAGGAGCTCTATTATCATTTAGTGGAAATAATATCTAAAGACAACTTGGGTACTAGGTACACTCTTTATTCTTGGGTTATCATTGCTTCCTGGTCTTTTCAGTGGACAAAACTTAGAAATATGTTTATTTTTAACTTTTTATTTTGAAATAAGTTTAGATTTATAGGAGAGTTGTAAAAATAGTGTAGAGGATTCTTGTATACCCTTCACCTGACTTCTTAACATCTTATATAGAAAGATGAAAATCATGGAAAAGTTATCAAAGTGAAATTAGGTTTGATATACTACTGTTAACTAAACTTTGGGATTTATTCAGTTTTCATCAATTTTTCCACTAATGTCTTTTTGTTGTTGTTGTTCCAAGATCACAAATTGCGTTTAGTTGTCATGTTTCCTTAGTCTCCTCCAATCTTTGTCTCTTCTGGTCTGTGAGAGTTCTTCATTTTTCCCTTTCATGACCTTAACAGTTTTGAAGAGTACAGTTCAGTTGTTGTAGTATTAATAGTTTTCTATTGCTGCATAACAGTTTACTACAGCAAGCAGCTTAAAACAACATGCATTTATTATCTCACAGTTTCTGCAGGTCAGAAATCTAGGTGTGGTGTAGCTGGGTTCTCTACTTGGTCTCACAAGGCTGAAATCAAGGCATTGGCTGACATGCATTCTCATCTGAAGTTCAGGTGCTCTTCTAAATTTATTTAAGTTGTCAGCAGAATTAATTTTCTTAACAGTTGTAGGACCGAGGCCCTCATCTCCCATGGGTCACTAACATTCCCTGCCACATGGCAATTTGCTTCCCTAAGGCTCCCTGGGGAGTGATTTTAGGTATTCCTTGTCATTTTTAGGGCTCACCTGATTAGGTTAGGCCCACCCAAGAGAATCTCCCTTCTGACTAACCCAAAGTTAACTGATTGGAGACCTTAATGCTCTTTTCCTGCATCTTATCAGGGGATAGATAATCTCAGTATGTGTTATCCTTGACACTGACCTTGAACATTTGGTTAAGAGGGTATCTGCCAGGTTTTTCCTCTGTAAAGTTACTGTTTTTCACTTTGTAATTACTAAATACGTTGAAGGAGGTACTTTGAGACTGTGAATATCCTGTTTCTGTTTAAACTTTACCCCACTAATATTAGCATTCATTGGTGAATGTTGCTTTCAGTAATTATTACTATGGAGTTCTAATGGTAATTTTCTATTTGTCTCATTCCTTCTTTATTAATTGGAATTCTTCTATAAGAGTTGTCCCTTCTCCCACATATTTATTGAGTTATTTATGTGTATAATCAATATGTATTCCTTGATATTTTTTTCTTTTGCTTATAATCTAGTACTATTGTTATTTATTTTGTTGCTCAGGTTGTTCCAGTTTTGGCCATTGGAAACTCAGGTTGCTTTTCTTCTGTGCCCTTCTGACATTCTCCCACATTTTTTTTTTTTAAGTGTTTACTTGCTCTGGCACCATAAGATGTTCTGGATTCAGCTTATTCTTTCCTTACCTTAAAATCAACCATTTCTCCAAGGAGACTTGATTCCTTTTATTGAAGAATAATATATAGCAACTGAGATCTGTATTAAGTGTGCCCCTTTTTACTGAGGTTTTACTGTTGAAATAATGTTTTAATGTTGAAAAAAGTATAGATTCTCAGGAGGTTACAAAGATGATATGGGGAGGTTAACTGTACCATTGGCCAGTTTTTCCCAACAGTTATATCTTACATAACTGTAGTACACTATCAAACCCTGGAAAATGACATTGGTACAATAGGTATGTATATTCTTGTGTTATTTTATCACATGTGTAGATTTGTGTAACCACCACCTCAATCAAGATACCAAACTGTTACCACTAAGATCTTACTCATGCTACCCAATTTTAGTAATACCCACTCTCTTCAACCTCTACTCTGCCTGGCAATCACTAATTTTTTTCTCATCTCTATAATTCTGTCATTTCAAAAATGTTTTATAAGTGTAATCATGTGTGTGATTCCATATATATGTGGAATCATGTCTTGTGATCTTCTGAATAGGCTTTTTTCACTCAGCAAAATGCCTTGGAGATTCATCCATGTTGGGTGTATTCATTTCTTTTTATTGCTGAGTAGGAGTGCATGGTGTGGATGTACTGGTTGATTTCTTCTTAAATTTGCATATTATAGAATGCATTCTGGGCGGGGTGTGGTGGCTCACACATATAATCCCAGCACTTTGGGCAGCTGAGGCAGGAGGATCACTTGAGGCCAAGAGTTCGAGATCAGCCTGGGCAATATAACAAGACCTTGTCTGTACAAAAAATTAAAAAATTATCTGGACACAGTGGCGCACACCTGTAGTCCTAGCTACTTGGGAGGCTGAGGCAAGAGGAGGATTGCTTGAGCCCAGGAGTTGGAGGTTACAGTGAGCTATGATTGTGTTACTGCACTCTAGCCTGGGCAAAAGAGCTAAATCCTATCTCTGAAAAAAAAAATGTATTCCTTGTGATGTACAGTTTTATGGATTTTTGACAAATGCATAGATTTTCTGCCATAACAATGTCATGGAAAACAATTCTGTCAAGCGCAAATTCCCTCAAGCTGCCCCTTTATAGTCAACTGCTCCGTGTCCCAATCCCTGGAAACCATTTATTTCTTTTTGTCCCAATAGTTTTGCCTTTTCCACAGTGTCATAGAAATAGAGTTATACAATAGTGTTGCCTTTTGGGTCTGGCTTCTTTTAGTTAGCAAAACAAGCTTAAGATTCCATGTTGTTGCATGAATCGATACTTTTAATTGTGGAATAGTATAGTAGTAGTCCATTCTATGGTTGTACCAAAGTTTGTTTATCCATTCACAGGTTGAAAAAAATCTGGGTGGTTTCCAGTTTTTGGTGATTATGACTACAGCTGCCATAAGTATTTGATTACACACTCGTGTGTGAACATGAATTTTCATTCCCCTTGGGTAGATATTTGGGAGCAGGATGGCAGGATCATGTGGTAGTGGTATGTTTCATTTTATAAGAAACAATCAAACCATTTTCTAAAGTTGCTGTACTATTTTGCTTTTCCTCAAGTAATATATGAGAATTCCAGTTGCTTTGTGTACTCACCGGCACTTGCTTTTTTTAATTTAAAATTTTCTTGAAATAAGTGTAGATTCATATTCAGTAAGAAAATAATGCACAGTGATCCTATACACCCTGTACCTATTGTCTCCCAGTGGCAACATCTTACAAAACTATAGTACAGTATCTCAGACAAAATATTGACAATGATTCAATTTACCAATCTTGTTTAGATTTCCCATTTTGTGCTCGTGTGTGTGTTTAGTTCTATACAGTTTGTCACATGGGTAGGCTTATACATAAGACACCATGGTCAAGACATAGCATAGTTCTATAAGTATACCCATCTGTTTCCTGTCTATCTCTACCCATCCCTAAGCCAGGTAACCACTAATCTGTTCTTTATTTCTGTAATTTTGTCATTTCAAAAATGTTATATATACAAGTCAACAAAAAACGAAAAAAAAGAATTTCAATAACCATTTCTCCAAAGAAGATATACAAATGAGCAATGAGCACAAAGAAGATGTTCAATATCATAAATTATTAGGGAAATGCAAATCAAACCCACAATGAGATAGTACTTCAGACACATGAGGATTGCTGTAATAAAAGATAAAACAAAAACAGAAAATAAATGTTGGCAAAGATATGGTGAATGTTAAACCCTTGTACATTGCTAGTGGAAATGTAAGATGGTGCAGTGACTGTGGAAAACGTTTTGATAGTTCCTCAAAAATTTAAACATAGTTACTGTATTACTCAGCATTTCTGCTCCTAAGCATATACCCAAAAGAATTGAAAACATGTCTATATATAAAAACTTATACACAAATGTCCATAACAGCATTATTCATGATGCCCCAAAAGTGCAAAATATGTTAGATCTATACTATGGAATATTATATAGCCATAGAAAGGAATGAATTACTGATACATGCTACAACATGGATGAGCCTTGAAAACATAATGCTAAGTAAAAGAAGCCATATACAAAAGGCCACATATTGTATTATTTCATTTATGTGAAATATCAAGAATAGGCAAATCCATAGAGACAGAAAGTAGATTAGTGGGTGCCAGGGTCTAGGGGTAAAGGTGAGAGGATGGTGAGTTACTACTAACATAGTAGTATAAGTATAGGTTTCTTTTGGGGTGATAAAAATGTTCTGGGATGTTGAAATTTTATGTCCATACAAAAACGTGCATACAGGTCTTCTCTATATAGCATATACACAATCATATATATATCTCTATAGCATGTATAAAAATATATGACAGCTTTATTCATAAATGCCAAAACTTGGAAGCAACCAAGATGTCCTTCAGTAGGTGAATTGATAAATAAACTGTGGTACATCCAAACAATGGTTTCTCTGTCATTCACTGCTAAAATCAGATGAGCTATCAAGCCATGAAAAAATGTGGAGGAACCTTAAATGCATATTACTCAGTGAAAGAAGCCAGTCCAAAATGGCTACATTCTGTATAATTCCAACTATGTGATATTCTAGGAAAGGAAAAACTATGGAAATAGTACAAAGATCAGTAGTTCTCAGGGATTAGGGGAGGGAGAGTTGAGTCAACAGAGCACAAAGGATTTTTAGGATGGTATCTGTATGGTACTCTTATGGTAGATACATGTAATTATGCATTTGTCAAAACCCATAGAATGTACAACACCAAGAGTGAACCCTAACGTAAACTGTGAACTTTGGGTGATAATGATGTGTAGGTTTATGTAATGTACATGGAGGTTTATTGATTGTAACAATGTACCACTGTAATGGGAAAGGTTGATAGTGGGAGAGGCTACGCATGTGTGGAGACAGTGGATATGTGGGAACTCTGTACTTTCTGCTCAATTTTGCTGTGAACCCAAAACTGCAAAAAATAAAGTATTTTTTTAAAGTTCTAGAACTAGATAGTAGTGGTGGTTCCACAACATTGTGAATATGCAAAATCACTGTTGTGAGTTGTGAAAGGTGAATTTTATACTATGTGAATTAGATCTCAATTTTTAAAAAAGAACATCTTCCAAGAATGTTATATAAATGACATCAAACAATGTGTAACCTTTTGAGATTGGCTTTTTTCACTCAGCTTAATTCCTGGAGATTCATCCAAGTTGTTGCTTGTATTTTTTTTTTTTTTTTTTTTTGAGACAGGGTCTTGCTCTGTTGCCCAGGCTGGAGAGCAATGGTGTGATCGTAGCTCACTGCAGCCTTGAAGTCTTGGGCTCAAGCAGTCCTCCTGCATCAGTCTCCTGAATAGCTAGGACTACAGGTGTGCACCACCATGTCCGGCTAATTTTTAAATTTTTTTTGTAGGGAGGTTTCCCTATGTTGTCCAGGCTGGTCTCAAACTCCTGGCCTCAAGCAGTCCTCCAGCCTCAGCCTCATGAAGTGCTGGGATTAAAAGCATGAGCCACTAATGGCCAGCTTTATATCATTTTTTATTGCTTCATTCCTTTTTATTGCTAATTAGTATTTCATAGTATCGATGTGTCACAGTTTATTTGACTATATACATGATGAAGGATGTTTAGAGTATTTACAGTGTTGCTATTATGAATAAATTTGCTGTAAACATTTGGGTGTTTTTAAATAAACATAAATTTTCATTTCCCTGGGATAAATCCTTAAGAGTACAATTGTTGAGTTGTATAGTAATTGCATGTTAGCTTTATAACAAACTACCAAACTGATTTCTAGAGTGGCCGTACCATTTTACATTCCTACTCAGCAATGTAAAAGTGTTTCTCACCAGCATCTGGTATCATTATTGTTTTTTATTTTAGCCAATCCAGTAGGTATGTAGTGATATCTCGTACCTTTAATTTGCATTTCCTGATGGCTAATGATGTTGAATATCTTTTCATGTTCTTAAATACAGAGTTTAATCAAGTCTCTAGATCTTGTCTACCATTTTACAGGAAATATAAACAGAAAACAAGTTAAGTTATATCCTGGGGAAGCAATCAGTCAAATGTAGAATGTGGAACATTCTAATAAGACGTATGTTCTAATTTCTACAACAAATAAATGGCTTGGGAAAAAAATATATGTGTATAGTGGGGGTTGGAGGTGACCATGATAGAATATAAAGAGACTTGAGATAAATAATAACTAGATACAATATGTGAATGTTGTTTGAATTTTGATTTGAACAAACCAACTAAACAAAAGCATCTTTGAGACATTGGGGAAACTTAATTATGAACAGGGCATTTAGATGTTGCTAAGAAGTTATTGCTAATTAGATATGTTAATAGCATGATTGTTATATAAAAATAAATTCTGATCAGGTAGAGATTCATACTAAATTGTTTAAATGGTAATGACGTGTCTAGAATTTGTTTTAAAATACTCTAGTAAAAAGAGAACAAGGAAAAAAGTGGAATGGAAGGTAGAGTAAAAATATTGGCAGAATGTTGATAATTTTTTTAAAAGATGGGTGATGGGTACCTAAGGGTATATTTTAATATTCTTTTTACTATTGGTGATATTTGAAATTTTCCATGATAAAATATTTGAAAAAGTATTATTGAAATAATATATTTTAAAATAAAAGATAAATAGTTGATCATTGGTCTTAAGGCATTTATAATGGTTTTCTGATAAAATAAATTCAATCTTGATGGAAAAAAAATCTGATTCTGGAAGACAAATAACTAAAGGTAATCTTTTTTATTCAGGCAGAAGAAAACAAGAGATTGCGGGAACTCCAGCTTGAACAAGAGGAAAAACTGGCGATGGAATTGGCAAAACTAAAACATGAAAGTCTAAAAGATGAAAAGATGAGGCAACAAGTAAGAGAAAACAGGTATCTTGGTTTCTATAACTTTTATTTATTTAGTTTTTGTCTTTAAACTTCTATGTAATTCTTAGCACCTGAAAGTGAAATTTCTTTGTTTATATCATTACACTTAGGTAATATTTTGCCTGGAAATACTTATTGCTTTAAATCCTATAAATACTCATTTGAGAAATGAAGTTGTATTCATAGAAGTGTTAATATTTACAGTGACAAATAAATATCAGTTCCTCTGCTCTTTAAACGTCAATTTTTAAACAACCTCTTATAAAACATGGATTTGTGGAATCCTAGTCTTAAGAGAAACCTTAGTGATAACTAATTTAATTTTACACCCCTACATAAATTTCTTACAGTATTTCTGGAAGCTCAGCGTGTGTTTCAACATCTCTAGTAATTACAGTAGGAACTTACTTTTTCATTTGCCTTAATGTTAAATAATCTTTCCCCCCCATTTTAAAATTAATTCCCCCGTAATTTCCATACATCTATCTTCTTTAGGATGTCCTTTCATATACATGAACCCACTAAATGTTTTCTTCTGTGAGTTAAATATCTCTTGTTCCTTCAGTTGTTTCTTACACATCATGGCTTCAAGTTTATTCACTATCCTACTTTCTTCAATAGATGTAGTTTAGATTATTAGTGTTCCTTAACAAAATATTGTCTAAGTACTCCAAATGGTAGTACTATTAATTACTTTGTTCTAAAATGTTTCTTAATCTTGCCTAAGATCAAATTACAGGGGCAGCTGAGTCACACTGTTCATTAAAACTCAGGCCAAGTAAATGCCCATTCTGTACTTGTGTAGTTTAATTTCTGGCTGCACAGCTTTAATCAGATTCTCTAAGAGATTACTGATCCTTAGAAAAAAATACTGAAGTACTGCTAAATCTGCCTATTGTTCTAGTCACAAACCATTAAATCTTTTTGGAGACCCTAATTCTCCAGTCATCATTAGCTATCACTCATAGTTTTATGTCATCTGAAGATGAAATAAATATTTCATCATGTCTTTGTCTAATTCAGTGATAATAAGAGTTAAATAGAAGAGCTTTTCACTTCTAGCAATAGCAGACTAGGTAATTCAGATAAGTGTTCTCTCTGAGAAAAGAAAGTCTGGAGAAAGTATAAAATTAATATCTGAGAGAGGAAGGAAACCAGAATGGTGAGTCTGGCATTTGTAGCTGAATTTCCCTGGGAAGTTTCTGCTGATTCCAAAAGTATGTGAGTTGAAAGTTAAGTGAGGCAGAGCTTGGCTGATAAGCTTGGCTGATGGCAGTGTGTTCAATAGCATTCTATAAGCTGTACACTTAAGATTTGTGCACTTTAGTGTGTGTTTTGCTTCAATAATACAGAATTTAATTAGTTTTATTAGACAGACATAGATGAATGGAAAATTTGTGAACAGGTTGGTGAAAAATACTTAGGAATAAAACATGGAGAGAGAAAAGGATAGAAGTATACAGATGAAAATTTAAAATTTGAGTTATGGACTATGGTGGAAAGTTCTAACAGATGTACAATTTTATTCCTGGTAGCAGAGGTGAAAAAGAATGATACAGAAGTATTATTTGATGAGATACTGTCCAAGAATTTTGCAAAAATGATAAAAGACATAAAGCCACAAATTAAATAATGAAAACTATACCTATACTCATCTTAGTCAAACTTTTGGAATCTGACAATATAGAAAATAATAAAAGCAGCCAGACAAAACAAACTATTACTTTCAAAGAAGCAACAATAAGAACTATGACTGAGTTTTGAATAGAAACAGTGGAAACTAGGAGATAATAGATTTAAAGAGCCAAAAGAAAATTACAGCTCATTCAAAATTCTATACCTTGTGAAAATGTTCTTCAAACTTAAGACAAAAGTCATTCCGTTTAGTACTCTTTCAAATTGAGTATGATGCTCATACTTCCAGCAGTGTCAAAATTGCTAAGAGTTTATTTTGTGCATAAGCCATGCTAAAATTTTGACTGACATGCAGAAATGGACCATTTTTCAAATTGGTGTATTCATCTGCAAATTGGCAAGTCTAAATTCAGGGAACTGTTTCCTGTGGTGCTTAAAATGTATCCTAAGTAATTCAAAATCACCTATATTAAGATTAGGTTCTTTAAGAGAAATTCATTTTTAAAATGCATGGTAAATTTTTAAAATCCTTGAAGTTTATTTTGAAAATATTTCAGTTCAGAAATCGTAAGATTCTTTTGGTTAATTGATTTCTGAACACATGATTTTATAATCCAAGAAAATACTTAAAAGACAATTTAATTTTTGCATTGTGTTTAACTGGAGTTGGGAAACTCACTGCTTATTTTTAGGAATCCTTTAATCAATAATTATAAGTAATTACACAATTAATTATAAATATATTTATTATATAGTTAGCACAGCTTTATGAAAGCAAAAACAAGTACCTCATATATATTTTGTATTTAAATTCTGTAAAAACCAGCTCAAAGAAGAGATAGAGACAGTTTTCCCTACTAATGCTATCATCATTTCCTTGCTGATGCCAATACAGTTATGTTTTGGACTGATAAGCTGTTAATTCATAAAAACAAAATAGATGAGATGGATACAAAATAAACATAAAATAGATGAGATGGTCAAAAAATAAGCATAAAATAACATTTTCAGACAAAAAGAGAAGATTGATCACCAACAATCCTGCACTAAAGGAAATACTAACAGTTTTCCTTAGGTAGAAGAAGAAAATTGATCCGAAACTTAATTTCAGTACTGCAGGAGGTAAATGTGTAGTAAATTTAGGTGAAATCTGAATATTTAAAACATTTCTTATAATGTCTTTTGTGATTTAAAATATGTGAATTGTTAAAAAAAACAAAAGTGAGATGGGAAGTAAATAAATGAAGTTAAAGTCAAGAACCTTTTATTTTCCAGTAAATAATAATGGACACATTTATTAGACTTGAAACAACGAAACATGCTAATCTCTATAATAAAAATTTAGAAAAGAATATATATAGTTGACAAATTAATAGAAGAGAAAATATGATAATAGGAAATGATGACTCCCAAAGAGGCTGTGTAGAAAAGAGAGAACATAGCAGACTTTAGACTGGTATCCTTATAAAGTCTTGCTTGCAAGTTGAGTCCTTGGCTGGCATTGGGAAACTTGGATTTTGAGAAGCTTTCCACCACCTTAACTGCTAAGAGTGACTCACTGAGCTTAAACTGTGAAAACAATATAGTTTATGCTGAACACCTGTTTTCCTTCTGGGAGTCTGGAATATTGGTACATGCTAGGCAGAGGATGCCTAAGTGACTAGCCCCCAGTAAAAACCCTGGGCACTGAATGTCTAATGAGCTTCCCTGGTGGACACATTTCACACAGGCAGACGCTCCTTGACTTATGATGAGGTGATATACTGAAAAGCCCATTATAAGTTGAAAATATTGTAAGTCAATTTACAGTATTTTAAATTTAATTGGGACATAATCCCATTGTAAGTAAGGAACATACTAAATGCATATGGCTTTTGCACCTTTATAAAGCTGAAAAATTGTCAAGTTGGGGTCTGTAATCAAAAGTATTTTTAACTGAATGACAGTGAAAATACCAACAGTAAAAGTTGTTGGATTAGACTGACATTAGCAAAATAGCAGAGTACGCAGCTCCAAACTCCTGTATCTCCCCCTCCCCATTTCCCCCACCAGAAACATCAGAAAACAAACAGAAACTGTCAGAACCAATTTTTAAGAATTCTAGACAACACCAAAAGATTTACAGCAACCAAGCAAATGCTGAATCAAGAAAAGGGCAACCTAAAAATGGTAGGAAAGCTTTGTGGTGTTTTTACTTGCCCATGCCCCATCTCCTCCCAGCTTAGAGGCAGGCAGCCATATTCCCAGTATGGGACCCTGGTTCCTGGTTCAGGAGGAGCAAAGAAGACCTTATTCACAAATTGTTATGTATGTCTATTCTAACCGACCTTGGGGCTACCTGAAGGACTGACACAAGGCACTCATCTTTGTTTCACCTAGCTCAGAACTCATTTAGGCCAGAAGAACAAATTGTATCCGATAAGGATTTAAAATCTAGAATATATGAAGAACTCCTACAAGTCAACAACAACAAAAAAACAACGTGATTCAAAAATGGGCAAAAAACTTAGACATCTCTGCAAAGAAGATGGACAGTGGGCAAATAAGCACATGAAAAGATAACTCACCATTATTTGTCATTAGGGAAATGCAAATCAAAACCACAAGATACCATTTCACACCTAATAGACTAGTTTAATAAAATCGGTGGACAATAACAAGTGTTAGTAAGAAAGTGCAGAAATGGGAGCTCTCAGACTTTGCTGGTAGGAATGAAAAATGATACAGGCACTGTAGGAAAAAGTTAAAACATAGAATTAATTCTACTCCTAGGTATATATACAAAAGAATTGAATGCTGAGACTCAAATGGATACTTGTATGCCAGTTGTCAGTGCAGCATTATTTACAATAGGCAAAAGGTGGAAACAACCTGAGTGTTCATCAACAGATGAGTGGATAAACAAAATGGAGTATGTACATCCAATGGGCTATCATTCTTTTATAAAAAGGAATGAAGTTCTGATACATGCTACATTATGAATGAACTTTGAAAACATGCTAACTGAAGAAAGCCAGACACAAAAGGACAAATATTGTATAATTCCACTTACATGAAATATCTGAAATAGGCAGATTTATAGAGACAAAAAGTAGATTAGGAATTACCAGGGTTTAGGGAGAGGAAGGAATGGGGAGTTATTGCTTCACGGGTACAGCATTTCTGTTTGGGGACATGAAAAAGTTTTGGAAATAATGTTGATGGTTGCAGAACATTGTGAATGTAATTAACACCACGGAATTGTATACTTAAATATGGTTAAAATGGCAAATTTTTGTTATATATATATTTTACCAGAATAAAAAAGTTATAGGATTAAAAAAAAACCCAAAATTTGTGTAATGTAGCTAAAGCTGTTCCTCAAGGGTAGTTTTTAATCTGAAATAATTAATTGTATCAGAAAAGAAGGCTGTGTCTGGAAGACAAACAGCAAAGTCCCATCTGGAATGATTATAAAAGGAACGTAGGAGGAAGACAATAATAAAGATCACTTGAAACAAGTGAGTTAGAATATAAACATAAAGGAGAATAAACATAGCCAAGAATTGTGCCTTAAAAATGCTAATAAAATTGATAACCCTTTGGCAGGAATGATAAAGAGTAAAAGAGAATGTACTAATAACCAATTTTAGAAATGGATAATGGGATATTACTATAGATTATACAAACATTTAATAGCTCAAATCAGGATATTGTGAACAGTTTTATACAAATAAATTTGAAGATTTAGATGAAATAGATAAACTCCTAGATAGCACATTTTACCAAACAGATTGGCACAAGAAGAAATAGAAACCTAAGGGTTCCTATAATTTTTAAAGATATTGCATCCATAATTTAAATCTTGTGCATGAAGAAACCTACAGGGCTACATGAATTTTAGCAGACATTCAGGAAGAATTAACACCAATCTTATATAGTTCTTCAGAGCAGAAAAAGAGAACACTTCCCAATTTATTTTAATCAGATCAGTACCTGAATAGGATATTATAAGAAAATTATAGACTAATCTTTCTCATGAATTCAGCTGCTATTAATATAATCTGAAATATTGTATTAGTCAATATAAAATCCAGTAGTATATAAGAAAGATAATACATCCCAACCAAATTTAACTTATTCTAGGAATATAAGATTGGTTTAACATTTTAAAATATCAATAAATGTAATTCATTCTATTAACAGAATCATATGTGTAGAAAAAGCCAGTTGATATGAATCAACATCACTCTATGATTTTTAAAAAAGCTTAGCAAACTAGGAATAAAAAGGAATCTACAGCAACATTATACTTAATGGCAAAATGTTAAACACTTTCCCTCTGACATTGAGAAGATGATAGGGATGCCTGGGCTGTAACAATTTCTGTTAATCATTGTATTAGACATACTAACCAGTGCAATAAGGAAAGAAAGAAATGGAAGGTGCTGGGATTGGCAATAAAGTAATAAAACTTTTATTATTCACAGATGATATGATTGTGTATATAGAAAATTCAAAAGAATCTACAGATAAATAAGAATAAGTAAATTTAAGTGTTGAATATGAAGTCAATATGTAAAGATTATATTTCTATAAATCAGTAACAATTAGAAAATGAAATTTGAAAAATGATAATCTGCATAAGAATATAAAAAAAAACTAATGAAAGATATAAAACTACTATACCAAAATAAAACAAAACACATATACAAACCATTGATAGACTTTTAAAACCTAAATAATTGAAAGGATATACTGTGTTTATTGAAGACTCAGTAACATAAAGATGTCAATGCTCTCCAAATTGATTTATGAATTCAGTGCAATCCCAGCCAGTTTTGTTTATTGTAAAGTTTGACAAACTGATTCTAAACAATGTATAATATATAGAAATGCAAACTACCAAGATGGCTAAGACAGTCTTTAAGAAGACAAACAAAATTGGAGACTTCTCTAAAATATAGACATTATAATCTACGATAGTTGAGATGGTGTGGTATAGGCATAGGATAAACAAACAGATGAATGTAGGAGAAGAGAGCAGTCCTCCACAACCATAAAATTTAAGCTGTAATGCCCTAAGGCATCCATTAAATGTAATGAATTAGCTTATCTCTCCTGTGGATATAAAATAATAAGTTATATTCTGTCTTTGAGAAAATTAAAAATATAGTCAGTTTTCTGTGAGACTTAATTTTCTTATGGTCCTTAAATTTAAATTTTTCTTTTTTTTTTTAACAGCATTGAGCTCAGAGAATTGGAGAAGAAATTAAAAGCAGCTTATATGAATAAAGAAAGGGCAGCTCAGATTGCTGAAAAGGATGCCATTAAATATGAGCAAATGGTAATCATGTTTGTGGTCTTTATATTTTTAGCTGCATTTAGAAAACCAAAAATAGGGCCAGGCGCGGTGGCTCACGCGTGTAATCCCAGCACTCTGGGAGGCCAAGGCGGATGGATTGTTTGAGCTCAGGAGTTCAAGACCAGCCTGAGCAAGAATGAGACCCCGTCTCTACTGAAAATAGAAAGAAATTATCTGGCCAACTAAAATATATATATAGAAAAAATTAGCCGGGCGTGGTGGCGCATGCCTGTAGTCCCAGCTACTCGGGAGGCTGAGGCAGTAGGATCGTTTAAGCCCAGGAGTTTGAGGTTGCTGTGAGCTAGGCTGACGCCACGGCACTCACTCTAGCCCGGGCAACAAAGCGAGACTCTGTCTCAAAAAAAAAAAAAAAAGAAAAGAAAACCAAAAATAGGCCAGTTTTTAAAAAATTGTTATATTCTATAAAGAATTTATACTGCTAGATTTCTCAAATACTTGTATCCCTTGGCAGACCTTTAAGGTATAGAAAATTTTGGATGATTTCGTTTGGAACCTTGTTTAATGTTAGAGCCTTTCAAACAGTTTGCTGCTTAGAATGAACAATAACTCCTAGCATTCTTTGTAGTCTCTAACTGATTTATGCTATGACAAACTAGTACAGTACAAATTGTTAGCATGATAAGTGTATTTTAGAATGTTATTAAATTTTTTATTTTCAAAGATTTTTAAAAGCAAACTATAATTTTATTAGGAAAACTTTCCCAATTTATAAAAGCCTTCTCTTTTTCTTATGTTTCTCTGTTTTTTCCCCTTTTCTAACTCCTGACATGCTACCAAGTTCAGGGCAAGAGTTACTCTTGGGCAAAGGAGTCTCAGACATACTCACCAGTAGTGTTATACAGTATAAATATAAAATAGTGTTTACTAACAGTTAAAAGCAGGATGGACATTATCACTTGGGCTCCCATTATCAAACAGAAAGACCAATTATATATGAATGCATGTAGATACACATAAGTATTGTATATATCAACATAAACATATGTTCACACATGCATACAATTATAAGGATGATCTCAAAATACTTAACCAGTGCAATGCAATATGGGAATCAATTAGGAGTATATGCTGGCCATAAATGACACATTGTGTTTGTGTGGCGTTTGTGTACATTTATTTTAGTTTAGAAAATACCTGAAGAGTTACGCAGCATGCTGTTAGCAGTGATAACCTTAGGTGTGGCAGGTAGCAGGAGAAGGTGGGGAGACTTTATTTCTTAAGCCATATAGTTCTATCCCTTAAAGATAAAGTAAAACACAAACAAGGTACTATTTGTTCAGTGATTTGCAGTTTAATTATCCTGATGGTTGAGGTTATGCAAGGCAGTTGTAGATGTTTTAATCTGACTCCTAAAAGAATTGCTGTTATTTTCTAAATAAAAATTGGTCCACAACATTAAAGCCAAGTATTCCTAGAACCTGTTAGGTGTCAGGATATGTATTAATGGAAGCTAGTTTTGGTTCTGTCTCTCTAAGCTTTCGTTTTCTTATCTGTAAAATGAGAATATTATATTTCTATAAGTGAGTGATAATATACATATAAATATTTTTGTTATCTCATAATTTTTATAAAGAACCTAGTACATGTGCAAAGAAAAGATAAGCAGAGAAAAATTTTGGCCAATTCATATTAGGATATACTTTAAAGGCATCAGTTACATCAGGAGTGACATTTAGCCTTCATATTTTAATCTGTTTCTTCTTTACGTTTGATGCTGCTAACCACTCTGTCATTTGGGATGTGATCAGAAATGTAAAACGGTAATTTTAAAAATTACCCCAATATATTTAATTTAAAATTTATTTTGTTAAATGATTTGAAAATGCTCAAAAGAAAAGAAAGATTGTATCTAACTCAGTGAGAATGGTCTTGAGTGAGGGAATTAAAAACTGCAGAAAATAGGTACTGTAACATATGACTCTTTTTAAGTTAAAGTGATTACAAAGGGCCTTTAATAAATGACAAAAGGGAAACTTCAAGGACCAATGGAAGGAAAGAAAATTTAGGCTAGGAGAAACTTAAGAGTTGCTCAGAGCCATTTAATAGCAGACCTGTAAGAAAGAGGTAGTACCGTCTTTACTCTAAATAGCAGCTAATGAACAGTGAAGCTAAAAACTATGAAAATTGCCTGGATCAACTTATAAATAAATACGAAAAAGATGACTACTTTGGCAGTTAAAATTATTAATAAAATACTTACAATTTTATTTACCAGTTTTCAAAGGTGGATTTATTAATAATCCTTATCAGATATGCCTGAGAGAGAGTTCCTTAAAGGAATAGGAATGCTTCTTTAGGCTCTAACCCATCACTCAAACTCTTCATGTAACAATGACTTACTTTTGCCTTTTACCTAAACCAATGAAATACCTATTTTATGTAACAGGCTTTAAAATATTCAATTACATCAGTTTAGAATATTCTATCATATTATGCTCAGATTTGAACATGGAAAGATGAAGTTTGTTTTAATAACAGAAACGTGATGCTGAAATAGCCAGAACTATGATGGAAGAACATGAAAGAGTAATAAAGGAAAAGAATGCTGCAGAAGACAAACGAAACAAAGTAAAAGCACAGTATTATCTTGACTTGGAGAAACAACTTGAAGAACAAGAAAAAAAAAAGCAGGAAGCTTATGAGCAATTGCTGAAAGAAAAACTCATGATTGATGAAATTGTTAGGAAAATCTATGAAGAAGATCAATTGTAAGTTTATCCCAACTGTCTTTCATGCCCAAACATTTACTTTAGATTTATCATCTAAAGTTGTGAGAAGGTAAAACACCTGGAACTGTGCCTAATACATAATAAATGCTCAATAAATGTTAGCTATAATCACATAAATTGAGATCAACTCTTCATCTTGTTAGCATGATAATAAATGAATTATCTGACAATAAATGTTTATTGACTGAAGGATGTAAACCTTTGTCTTAAATATGCTCATATCATAGGTCAGAGGAAATGTTTTCTGAGGAATTTCCCTGGTAGACAGCTTAAGTGTAGAGTGCTGCAAGGCTTATGTTAACAGATTGTAGCCTTTCTGTAGCATTTCAGTGAGATGCATAAAACTTCATTAAGAAGTTAGAGGAGAGGCATAGTAGTATTTTACTCACAGAAAATTCATATTTGGCATTATATTTAGTGGCACATAATAGGCATTCAAAATGTTTGTTGTATAAGTGAATGAAGAAACTTTAAATAGGAAAGGTGTTTTTCTCTACATTATTATTAACAAAAGGCAGTTACTTTTTTATTTTTTGATGTTTTATTGTTATTTCTATTACTATAAAACTGTACCTACTATTGCTTTTTAGGGAAAGACAACAAAAGTTAGAAAAAATGGTTGCAATTCGAAGGTATATAGAAGAGTTTCAGAAAGAGCAGGCTCTCTGGAGAAAAAAGAAACGTGAGGAGATGGAAGAAGAAAACAGAAAAATCATAGAGTTTGTCAGCTTTCAGCAGCAAAGAGAAGAAGATCGGATGGCAAAAGTTCAAGAAAATGAGGAAAAAAGGCTGCAGCTTCAGAACGCGGTATTAAAAAACCACTTCTTTGACACTGTTGAAATTCTGAAATATTAGTTATGGAATTTGAGTCATATTAATATTTGTGTTTTTAAAAAATTTAATAGCTGACTCAGAAATTGGAAGAAATGCTGCGGCAACGTGAAGATTTGGAACAAGTGCGACAAGAATTATACCAGGAAGAACAAGCTGAAATGTATAGAAGGAAAATAAAAGTAAGTTTCAGAAGTTGAAAGAATGATTAACATAGAGAAGAATATAATTTTGAGACAAAACAGTAGAAAGATAGTAGATGTAAATCTAACCATACTGATAATTACATTAAATAGTAATTACATGCTGTAGTAATGACACTACAGTTAAACAGAATTTTCAAGCTGGATAAAAAGTTAGACCCAGGAAGCAGTTCACGAACTGCATCATAACAAACAATGATACAATTATGTTGTCTATAATAAATATAACTCAAATATGAAGACATATAGTTTAAATGCCAAAGGGTAGAGAAAGATATATAACCATGCAGACACTAATCAAAAGCAAGTTGGAGTGGCTTTGTCAATATGAGACAAAGTCAATTTCAGGACGAGGAATTTGTGATAATAATAGGGTAAAATCATCTAGAGGATGCAATAGTCCCGAAGGTGTATGAGCCTAAATAACAAAGTTTCACAATACATGAAGCAAAACTGACAAAACTGAAAGGCAAAATAGACAAATCCACAATCAGAGTTCAAGATTTCAACACTCCATTCTCATTAACAATATAGACTAAGTAGTCAGAACTACAGGATATAGTGTTGAACAATATCAATGAGAATACTCCACCTAACAACAGCAGAATACAAATTCCATTCAAGTAGACATGGAATATTCACTAAGATTGATCATCTTCGAGGACATAAAGTAAGTCTCAATAAATTTACAACGTTTTAAATTATACCAAATATATTTTCTGACTGCAGTGGAATTAAATTAGAAATCAGTTATGAAAATATACCTGCAAAATCCTTAAATATATTGTAACTTTTACAGTCTACTTTTTTTTTTTTTTTTTAGACAGTCTCACTCTTTTGCCCAGGCTAGAGTGAGTGCTGTGGCGTCAGCCTAGCTCACAACAACCTCAAACTCCTGGGCTCGAGCAATCCTCCTGCCTCAGCCTCCCGAGTAGCTGGGACCACAGGCATGTACCACCATGCCCGGCTAATTTTTTCTATATATATATATATGTTTTCAGCTGTCCGTATAATTTCTTTTCTATTTTTAGTAGAGACGGAGTCTCGCTCCTGCTCAGGCTGGTCTCAAACTCCTGAGCTCAAACAATCCGCCCGCCTCGGCCTCCCAGAGTGCTAGGATTACAGGCGTGAGCCACCGCGCCCGGCCTACAGTCTACTTCTAAATAAGTAATGACCAAAGGAGAAATCATAATGGATATTAGAAAAATATTTCAAAATGATAATTTAAAAAAAATAGCATACCAAAATAGATGTAGTTTAAGTAGTGCTTAAAGGAAAGTTTGTATCTTTAAATGTGTATATTAGAAAAGAAGAATGATTAAAAATTGATCTTATGTCTATGCAAAAACTTGTACATCCGCAGCATTATTCATTCATAATAGCCAAAAGGTGGAAATAACCCAAATGTCTGTTGGTTGATGAATAGATCAACAAAATACACTATATATCCACGTAATAGAGTTATTCAACTATAAAAAGAATGACGTGATCACACTAAAACATAGATGAACCTTTCATTGTATCTCAGTTAAAAATAAAATGCCTCAAGAATGTTATTTAAATGGTATCAGATAATGTGTAACCTTTTGGAATTGACTTTTTTTACTCAGCATAATTCCCTGGAAATGCATACAAATTGCTTGTATCAGTACCTTGTTCCTTTTTATTGCCGAATAGCAGTCCGTTGGTATGTATGTACCGATTTATTTGACCATTCACCTATTAAAGGACATTTGGAGTGTTTCCAATTTGGGGCTCTTATGAGTAAATCTGATGTAAACATTCATTCAGGTATGTTTTTATATAAACATAAATTTTCATTTCTCTGGGATAAATGCTCGAGAGTACATTAGCTGGATTTTGTGGTAATTGCATATTAGCTTTGTAACAAACTGGCAAACTGTTTTCCAGAATGGCTGTACCATACCATTCCCATCAGGAATGTCTGAGTGATGCCGTTTCTCTGTATTCTCACCAGCATTTGGTGTTGCCACAATTTCTTGTATTAGCCATTTTTAATACCCGTGTAGTGGTATCACATTGTAGTTTTATTTTGCATTCCCCTGATGGCTGCTGATGCTGAACATCTTTTTGTGTGCTTATTTGTCATCCTCTTCATTATAATATCCTCTTTGGTGAAATATTTAAATATTTCATGTTCTTTGCTAATTTCCTAATTGGGCCGTTTGTTCATTTATTTTTGAGTTTTGAGAGTTCTTTATATATTCTAGATACTAGTCCTTTGTCAGGTGAGTAGTTTGCAAATATTTTCTCCTTGTCTGTAGCTTTGCCTTTTCCTTCTCTTAACATGGTCTTAGAGCAAATGTTTTCAATTTCTTTGAGGTTCAGTTTGTCAATTTTTCCTTTTATGGATCATGCTTTTGGTGTCAACTCTAGGAATTCTTTGCATAGATCCTGAAGAATTTCTCCCTTTTTTTCCCTAAAAGTTTTTTCTCATACATTTAAGTCTGTGATTCATTTTCAGTTAATATTTTGTACAAGCTATGAGACAGGTCAAAGTATAGTTTTTTAAAATTTCTGTGTGTAAAGTATTATGATAAGCTCTGGGGTGATTAAAAACTAAATGAGACAGTATGTCTGCCTTCAGTCAGCCTTTTGACTTCTGTATAATACAGTTGTCCCTTGGTGTCTGGGGGGGATTTGTTCCAGGACCCCTGTGGATACCAAAACCACGGATGGTTCAAGTCCTTCATATACAGTGACATAGTATTTGCATATAACCTATGCACATCCTCTCATATACTTTAAATCATCTCCAGATTATTTATAATACCTAATACAATGTAAATGCCATGTAAATAGTTGTTATACTACATTGTTTTTTATTTGTATTATTTTTTATTATATATGTATTTTTTATTTTTAAAAAATAGCTTTGGTCTACAGTTTGTTGAATCTGCGGATGCAGAACTCACAGACACAGAGAGTCAACAGTACATGGCAAATAAATAAAAAATATGTATTATAAGAGCAGTATGTGCCCAGCATCCCAAAGAAAAACAAGATATCTGGGAATTTATTTTCAGTGAGGAGATAAGGCATGTACACATGAAATAAAATTAAGTGATGGAGAAATTAATGCTATTTAATTAAGAGGTCAGAAAGAGGGATGAGTGATTGGGAGAAGACTTTATGGAGGAGGTAGGATTTGAAAGGGGATTCAATTAGGGGTAATGAAGAAGAGGTTAAATATGCAATATAGAATGTAATGAACAAAGTTGATATAGCTGATGCTGCAAATTGGCTCACTTAACACCCACTCCTACTACCATCTTTTAAAAAAATTGTCTTACTATATTATAAAAACTATAAAGTTAAAACTATATTTCTCTTCTTTTAGCTAGGGTTCTTCATATAATCTTAGGTTATCTCCAACAGATATTTACCCACCTCCAATGTGTGAAGATGGAAGTGAGCAAAATGAGATAGGTCCTACACATAGATCAGATCATTTGGGGTAGCTTTGGTAGCGTTATCATCATGGGGTTTGAGCAGTGGGGTAGCATCTTGGTTGCCTTGCTCTCCTGCAACTTCCATATGCCACCTAATGGCCTATAGTAAATCCCTTATCATCTCTGTTATCTGTAAGAACCCTGACCAATAGAGGTGTTAAGGCAATATTTTGGATGCCTTGAGGATATCAGCCTGCCTGGAGCTTTTGATAGAATTGGACAAGTTAGTCAGGCATGGTGTGTGCATCTGTAGTCCTGGCTACTCAAGAGGCTGAGATGAGAGTATAGCTTGAGCCCCTGAGTTCTAGTGAGATGTCTTAGTCCATCTGTGTTACTATAAAAGAATACATAATTTCCATGGCTGGGTGATTTAAAAAGAAGAGATGTATATTTGGTTCACGGTTCTGCAGACTGTGCAAGAAGCGTGGTGTTGGCATTTGCGTCTGGTGAGGGCCTCATGCTGCTTCTGCTCATGACGGAAGTTGGAGGGCAGCTGGCTTTAGCAGAGATCACATGGGAAGAGAGGAAGTAACAGAGAAGAGAGGTGCCAGGCTCTTTTTAACAACCAGTTCTCACAGGAACTAACAGAGTGAGAACTCATTAGTATGAGGACCAGCACCAAGCCATTCATGAGGGATCTGTCCTCATGACCCAAACACTTCCTATTAGGCTCCACCTCCAACATTGGGATCAAATTTCAACATGAGGTTTGGAGGGGACAAACATCTAAACTATAGTAGCACGTTTGGTTAGAGAATTTAAAATTTTCATTAGTCCTAACTGAATATAGTCGATGAAACATACGAGTAAAATGTTATTGGTAGGATCTAGGTATTAAGTATGATGATCACTGTAAAATTATATTTTTGGTATGTTTGAAATTTTTCATAATAAAATGCTTAGAAAATAAAAGCTTGTAAGAAAGGACTTTAATTGTACCAAGAAAATTTGAATTTCCCTGAAAAAGGTCTGATTGTCATTGCTAGATTATTTTTAAATCTTAGAGAATTTTAGAGAATGGAAGGAATATTAAAAGACTAGAGGTGGCTAAATGTAGCTCTGATTTCATAAAGGGAGGAAAGTGGAAATTGAAAAATGCTTAGTGGTTTGGAAAGCTGTTTAAGGCAAGATTCTTGAGTGTTTCATAGTTGGTACAAGTTTCACAGACTTTGGATTAATAAACTCACGTGTGCAAAAAGTTCTTATATCAGGTCTTTTTTAAAGTAGTTATATGTTAATTCTGACTACAGAAATAAGATGGCAAATATATACAAATTAAAATTTTTAAATGAATTATTACTTTGGAAGACAATCCAAAGGTAACAAGTCCTTTATCCAACTAGTTTTAAAAGGATGGGGCAAAGTGTTATCATGAAAAGCCTTAATTTTTCAGTGTGCAGGATTTCATGTTGTAATGGTATCCTTAACGAAACTACCCCACCCTTTCTTTATAAATCTTATGTAAGGAAATGGTTACTGAATTAACTCTTAGCTGTATTGGTGTTTAGGAAGAAACAGAAGAGAAATTGAGAAAGCAAAAAGAGATGAAGCAAGATTTTGAAGAACAAATGGCCCTGAAGGAATTAGTGCTACAGGCTGCAAAAGAGGAAGAGGAGATCTTTAGAAAAACCATGCTAACTAAACTTGCTGAGGATGATCGAATAGAATTAATGAATGCTCAGAAACAAAGAATGAAGCAACTGGAACACAGGAAGGCTGTGGAAAAACTTATTGAGGAGCGTCACAATCAGTTTCTTGCAGACAAAGTAAGAAAAAAGTGGTTTTTTTGGATTTTTTTTTTGTCATTATCATTAAACAGTATCTGGCTCATCTATCATCTACTAACAGTTACTCAAAATCTTTTACATGCCAGACAATGTTAGATAGCTGTTTATTAATCATTATATATACATTTTCTGGCCAATCATTTGTTAATACATATAGAGAATATTTATTGGTGCTTTCTATATGCTAAACACTGGTTGGTATTGAGAACATAAAGGTAAATACAGCTAAATCCATATCATCTATGAATTTATGGTCTTAAAAAAATAATATAAAAAGTAATGGTAAATATGTTATATGCATGTGGTAACAGTCATACAGGTATGGACGTTTGATATGGCAGAGAGAAGAGACAGATCATGAATGCCCTGATGGTAGTTTGAGAAAGTGGGGTTTTTCCAAGGGAAGCCACTGAAGAATTAGGAAAGCTACATGTTTAAGATCTGCATTTTGAAAGATAATTCAAGTAACAGCATTGAGGGTAGATGTGAGAAGAGCTAAGACTGGAGGTAGGGAGACCAGTAAGGAAGTTAT
The DNA here is from genome assembly GCF_020740605.2 of Lemur catta. Lineage (NCBI taxonomy): Eukaryota > Metazoa > Chordata > Mammalia > Primates > Lemuridae > Lemur > Lemur catta. The sequence continues at coordinate 87,975,946 of NC_059128.1, read as the reverse complement.
TACAGTAATCCCAGTGATATGTGGTGAAACCCATGCAAATGGAGAAGGGATCTGAGAGATGTTAAGGATATAGAATAGAGGGGGATTGGTGACCAGTGAGATCTGGAGAGGTGAGAGAAGACTTAAGGCTACTACTAACAAATAATACTGTAATTTCCATCTTTACTGAGTGGATGATGTCCTAAAGAAAGTGTATATAAGAAGAAAAATAGATTTTGAGGGAATAAATAATTCCATTTTGTCCACATTGATTTTGAAGCCCTGGGGAAGATTTCTAGTTGGAAATGTGGATTTAAGAGTTGGAGTGGGAATGAGGCTTGTGACCTTGGACACATTGATTTATCTACTTACGTTTCATCCATAATCTGTCTTATTAGATTTTTGTAGTTTAAAAACTAAATGAGGTAATAGGTAAATGCTTTAAAAGATAAAGAGCTGTAAATATGAAAAGTATAATTTAGGCATATGGTAAATACTTTTAAGTAATAATAGAAGTGGTAGTAATAATAACTAACATTTATTGAGCATTTATATATGTCATTGTCATTCACTATTCTGATCTCATTATAAGCAAAGCAATAACTTTTAACTTTCAAACTTTTGAATTAGGTACCATTGCTATTCCCATTTTAAGGATGTGAAAACTGAGGTATAGATTATGTATATTGCTCACGGTTTCACAGTAAATAGTGGCAGAGCCGGGATTAATAAATTAATTAATATCATTATGCCAGTCTTTTCCTCAATGGGTGGACAAAAAGAATTCCCAGGATGTTTTTGTAATCAACAGATACTGACCTGCTAGCCATTCTGCTGTGTGTTGGTGAGGAAACCAAAACAAAAGCTCATTCTGGTAGCTTCTGATGTGGTGCAGAAAATAGGGTTATAAGTACCCAAAAGACTGGATTATATATAAAACTTCATGATATACTAAGAATACATTTCTTAAATGTATAAACATTTATAGAATTTGGTAGTATGCAATTTACTAATTGTGCAATACATTTATGGCAGAACTATGTGAGTTTACCTGGAAATACATAAGAGAGAATAAAAGGAGAAAGGGAGAGGCTATTCTAAATTGGCAGCATATGGAATGTTACTACATGGAAAAACTGGAATGTTTGGCAGAGGAGTTTAGACATGATATTGTAGGAAATTGATTAAGATGGTATTGAAGGCCGGGCGCGGTGGCTCACACCTGTAATCCTAGCACGGAGGCCGAGGCAGGTGGATTGTTTGAGCTCAGGAGTTTGAGACCAGCCTGAGCAAGAACAAGATCCCGTCTCTACTAAAAATAGAAAGAAATTATCTGGCCAACTAAAATATATATATACAAAAAAAAAAAAAAAAAGCCGGGCATGGTGGCGCATGCCTGTTGTCCCAGCTACCCGGTAGGCTGAGGCAGTAGGATCGCTTAAGCCCAGGAGTTTGAGGTTGCTGTGAGCTAGGCTGACGCCACGGCACTCACTCTAGCCCGGGCAACAAAGCGAGACTCTGTCTCAAAAAAAAAAAAAAAAAAAGATGGTATTGAACGTGTGGTCTTGAACAAGAGGGAAAAATACTAACCAAGAGTGAGGTGATGGACTGGAATAGGCTATAAACAGCAGTAGGAGAAGAGAGAAAGAAGAATGTAAATATTTTTAAAGGAAAAACAGATGAGACTTGTATGACTTTTTAAAAACCATATAGGGTAGAGTGGAGGAAGGAGTCAAAATAATGCAAAGGTTTCAAATTTGAGAAACTAAAAGAATACAAGTGCTGTTACATTTCAAGCTAGAGCAAAAAGATAAAAGAACTTTGGTTTTAGGCATGGTGAGTTTGAACTAGAAATGCAAGTTGAAAATACCCTGAAGGCAGCTGAACTGAAGAATGAAGCGTAGGTTAAATTTTCTTAGAAATGCATATCTGAAATTAAGTAGCACAAAGATTCAAGCTAAGATGATTCCTTCAAAGAATATGTTATAATGAGAAACAACCTGAGGGCCATTGACTGAGTCTTGGAGAACATTTTTATTTAGGATGGAGGAGGAGGAGGGAAAAACCCAACAAGACCAATAAATGGTCAAAAAGGTAAGAGAACCTAGGTGGTATAGTCACAGAAAACCAAGAGAGATCAGCTCCATAAAATGTTGGGGTACTTGGGTTCAATTTTTGGTTGTCCTCTATTCTTACCCAACTCATGCCATAATTTTATTGCCATATTTCTAGATGCCTAAAGGACATTGTTGGAAATCTTGTGAGTGCCTTAGGATTTAGTTTTCCAAAGGCGAACATAAGCAGACAAAGCTTTTTAATTCCTGTAGCCTGAATCTTGGTTAAAGACAATATATTCAGTCACCCAAGCCCATCACCTTGGTCCTGGATTTTTCCTCTTTCCTATTTAATGATTTTTAGTCAGCCACCAAATCCTATTCATTCCACTGCAGCAATAACTCAAATTCAGCTTCTCTTCTTCATAACTTAGTTCAGACATTCAGTAGCATTCCTGTACTCTACCAGATTTGTCTTCTAAATGGTCTTGTGACTATAGTCCATCTGCACCAGTTATACCATGGTTTAAAAAAATCTCATTATGTCCCCTTCCTACCTAAATCTCAGTGGACTCCTACAGGATAAAATGTTAATTCCTTAGCTTTGATATAAACCAATCATGATCTAACTCTAGCCTTTAAGGGGTATAATTATTTATAAAGCACTTAGCACTTTGCCTGGCATGTGGTAAATACTTTGTTGAAATCAATGAAGGTGATCAACCATATCACACAGAGCACAGTAATCAAGGAGGCACAAAATTAAAAGGCTTGCTGTTAACCAGGTTTGTATACTTCTTGCCTATAGAAAGGTAGAACCAGTGACTGACTGTCCTACCTTGTGGCTTACAGAGCTAGTAAGAAATCCTCTAGAAGCTAAGCAGGGTTGGTCCTGGTTAGTACTTGGATGAGAGAAAGCTCCTGGTAAAAGTTACCAAGAAAACTATAAATGGAAATCATATAAAGCCACCTAATGTAGATACTTATACAAATAACTTATGTCTTAATTTTTTTAAATTTATAAACATTGCCAATGTGAAGCTGTGGGCTTAGGTTTAGGTGTAAGATTGGGCAACACTTTTGTTCTAGCCCAAAAGCAAGGACAGATCTTCATGGTGATGGAACTCATATTATTCTGCCTCCCTCTTAAAAAATCATATGGTCAGACAAAATCTGAAGCTCTCTAGGAGATAGTTTCTTACCACCAGAGCTATTCATACTTTGTCCTCAATGGATAAATAGGTTTAACAGTTTACTCTAATTTACTATAAATTTTTTAGGAGACACATTTAATGTGGCCTACCAGATCTTAAGAAGGGAAACCCTGTATTATGTTCCAATTAAAGACTCTATGTCATTGAACAAAAATCTAACAAGTGTGCTTTCCCTGTGACGTTACAAAGCTTTCTTGCATTTCTCCTTTGTAAGGAATGGATCAATTAGGAATAGGTTTGGCTGTACTTACAGAGTCTCAACAGTGGTGTAATAGATAGTTTACTGTTCTCTTACATAAAAGTCTACAGATAGGTAGTTCAGGGCAGGAATGGAGGCCCCTGTTCTATAGTCTTCAGGAACTCAGGCTCCTTCTAGCTTTTCACTGTGGCATCTATAGCCTATAGCCCTCTCTTCATTGGATCTTTAGCCTTTATATCCATGTTTCAAGCAGCAGAGAGAAGTGAAGAAGGGATAAAGGGTGTACATAGATTGCTTCCTGGAAGCTGCCACGATGACACTTTTGCTCTAAGAACTCTTGCTGCTACTCTTGTGCTTCATCCAGTCTTTATATGTATATGAAAATACTTATCCTTTAGATACATATCCCTGTTCTGTTTTACTATAATAATTTTTTTGTCTTACCCTGTAAACTCTTCAGCATCTGGTATATGGAAAGCATTCAATAAATATTTGTTGAACTTACTAGACAGTCCCTCCTTTGAATTTCTTCCCTTGGTAATGAAGACATTTTCCTGAAAATATATACTTGCCTCCCTAAAATCCCAGGCAATACTATTATTCTTGTAATTTTAAAGGAATAATGATGGTAAAAAATATAGGTGTACATACATATAAAATACAGTAATATATAAAAGATATATACTATCTTTTGAACTTAAGTGTCATAAATAGTTCATCAATTTTATCATTTAATTGATTGCATGAGTAGTTTTATTTGGAAGCTTGTTAAAAGGTATTTTGTGATAATCAAATTTCATTTACACTTCTAGCAACGTGAATTGGAAGAATGGCAGTTGCAGCAAAAAAGACAAGGATGTATTAATGCAATTATTGAAGAAGAAAGGCTAAAACTTCTCAAAGAGCATGCTGCAAAATTACTAGGATATCTCCCTAAAGTAAGTGGGATTTATCTCAAGGCATAATCTTCATGATCTAATAGTGAAAGAAGCATGGTATTTGAAATTCAGAGGGCCCAGGTTTTGCTCCTTTCTTGGTCTGTTATGAAGCAGCAGTGGGCTCTTGGCCAGGGATTCAACCTCTCTGGGCCCATTTAAAAATCTCTAAAATGAGAGTTGGTCTTGGCACACTATTATAGAGGTATGACCTTGATTTTCTAAATTTATATTTTAGAGGTTTTCTCCTCTTGCAGTGTAGGAAGTCTAAAACTTCCCAAGAGCAGCTGTAATATTAATACTTGATATAGAAAAGACAAGAATATACATGGAAACATTAATCAGTACATGCTTGAATTGAGTCTGAGACAGATCTGGTCTATAGTAGGAGGCTATAATTAGGTTCTAGGTAAACTTGATTTTTTAAAATTCCAGAAGATAGAGAATTTTCTTGTGTATGAGACTATAAGTAATTGAGTTTCATAGGCTACACAGACATCTAGACTTATATAGATAAAAGCACCATCCTTCAAATATAGGAATCATGCCATTTGATTATTTTATTATTTTGGTATGAGTGCATATTTTGTGTTCAGTCTGGTGCTAAGGGAGAAGATATATATGACTAATTACTGCCTAGCCACAGGACCTTATAGTCTAATTGGTTAAACAAAATTAATGAATATAAAATGATGTATTAATGATAAACTCAATATGTAATTGATAAATTTAATAAACCATTATAAATTCTAGGAGATACTTTAGGATATTTTTGTAGGGGAAATGATTGTGGAGGCAGGAGGAGCACTTAATAAACCTGATATTAAAAAATGACCTTTATCCTTTAGATCCTAAATGGCCCCAAATGACCCAAACTATCCTTTAAATTGCAAGTGTTTAATTTTATTTTAAAGAGCCTTTTGCTGTAGACTATAGGAGAAAATAAAAACAGAACAGTGAAGAATTCCAAAGGGCTTGCTTAAATGGCTTAACTCCAAACCTGGATTCTTTCCTGGAAAATTCAGTGTTTTCTGATTATCCATAGAACTGAGGCATGAAAAAACCAATTCCATGTGTGAAGTCTCTTCACCCCTTGCCTCCCTCATGTAATATTACAGAGCTGTTTGTTTTAAGACAAGGTGTAGGGTATAATGCACATTAAATTCCTTCCTATCCAGGCATTCCAAGCAGTAGTACTTACAACAGTACTGTACTACTTGTAGTAGTAAAATAGAGGAGCCCAGCTTCCTACAGTTTCTACACTGAAGCTGATAAATTAGGAAATTGGGTCAGTCTAAGAATATTCACTGTATATATCAATTTAAAAATTTTAGAAAATATTGATTTTTTTTTAATTTAAAACTTTCATAAATCTATTCAACAGATTTTTTTCTTGGACATAACTTTACTAACCTCATGTCTTTGTCAGTCTTAAAGCATTTAGTGAAATATTCTGGCATTCAAAAGTAACCAACAAAATATTTTTATTGTAGGGAGTATTTAAAAAAGAGGATGATATTGATCTGCTTGGTGAAGAGTTCAGGAAAGCGTATCAGAAAAGGAGTGAAATTTGTGAAGAGAAGTGATACCAAGCAAGATTGGGTAAAATCTGGATCTTTTGTATGTTACCACTAGATGTCAGCATAACTTTTGTTTAACAATCTCTAAAACATTACTGAATTTCATTTTAGTCAAACTTATTTTTGTACTGATAATTTGAAAATCTGAATTCTGTAACACCACCTTATTACAATACTCCATATACAGAAATATGTTATAGGGCAAACCCAGGAGGCTAACTTCTCCATACCACTCCTGCTGTTCATCCTCAAGACAATATATTCATCTTGACGAATACAGACTTCTAGCCCAAAGTGAACTGCCCTCTATGTTTAGGAACTTTACTTCCTTGATTGGCCAAGGAAATAAATATTTAGAATTCAGTTGTAAAGTTTCTGTTTATTGTAATGTGAAGAATTTCAAAGTGCTTTATTATCTAAATTGTCACATTAAGAACTTAGAATTTCTCCAGAACATAAAATATTTTAGTTGTAAAAACTCAAAAGAAAGGGCTAGTATGTCATAAATCAAACGTTAAATTCTTGTTGCTTTTACAAAATGTCTCCTTTTTCTAATAATTACATATCAAATATCTTCATTACTGATGACAAGTAAAAATAATTCAAACATTACAACTTAAGTCAAATAAAATGCATATCCATCACACAGTCATAGAGACTAACTGAAGTAGATCATTTACGAATTTTCCCATTCAAGTGCCTTCATAAATTCCTCTTCAGTGAAAGATAGCATCTTGGCAGCTTCAATATGCATCTGTTTTAAAAAAAAAAAAATCAATAGTCTGATTTAGTATACTACTTAGATACAAAATAACAGGAAATGTATGGATAATATAACATCAAAATGTAAGTTCTGTTATACCTATGTTTAGAGTAAGGAACAATAGTGGTTTGGTATCAATGTTCACTCTAAAGTTTGACGAGGTAAACAATCCTCTAAGATAATAGTCATACATGTATGTACACAGTGCTTTCTGTAGTTGCAAAGTACCCATACTGTATTTCATAGTCCTAGTTTCCACATAAATTTACTTAGATAATGTATTATCTAAGGAAGTAGATATTTTCTCCTATGTTAGATTTCATATGTATGATGCATTTTATATAAAGTTTTGTGCCTAAGGATGTCAAAATAAAAATTAAACATACCTAAAATAAAAAGACTATATAATCTATGATTTAATTTTAAGGGTAGACTCACCTTCTGCTTTTTTAAAACATCAATTAATTTTAATTGTTTCTTGAATCCTATCATTAATTCTCCTTTTTGTTTTTCTAGCTTCTTGTTTTCTGATTTTAACACTTCAATTTTTTTTTGTTCTTCATTTGCTATATCCTATAAAAGGAAAAAATTCCATATATTCTTTAATATGCAGTCTTTTAATGGAAAGAATTATAAAAACTACTATTTTTTAAACTGAAATTTAAAATTTTTTTGTAGATAAAAATTCCTTTGCATTACTGAATTGCTCAGGTCTCCCTCATTGAATGAATTGTTTAAAAAGTGACTTGTAATTGCAAAGCAGCTTGTATTGGACCAATTCTGACACTAACAAATATAAACTCTGGACATAATTTTAAAAATATATTTGAAGGCATAAATAAAGGAACTGAAAGTGATATGATCCTTGAAAGAACAGAGGCATACTGGTTGAGATCCACATTCAACTAGCTTCTCCTGAGAGCACTTTCTAGTTCATGGGATTACAGAGACTACAACTTAAGCAAAAAGTAGTAGTCTTACTGAGCTGAGGTGTGAGAAAGCAGGGCTGCCAGGGTGGTACAGATTTCCAGGTAGGCTATCTTAGAAAAAGGTAGCCCTCAAAATATGCATACATATTTCCCTCAAATCCTTGGCAGACACTAAGTGTCATTTACACAGTGAGACTCCTAGGAACCTGTGAAAGGGAATGGCTATGGTCCAAATTGCTGAGCAGAAAATTCATCCACTTGCCATGACAAGGGAGACCAAGTTTGTAATCTTGGTTAAAGTTTCCTAGATAAGCTCTGCAGCAATTTGGACAATCCAGAAACTTTAAGACAGGAAGACCCATACTTGAAATGTTAAAGGAAGTCTTTCATAAAGAAAATGAGTCCAGAAAGCAAGCTGAATCTGTGTAGACACAAATATAGGATTCTTTTTTAAAAATATCTTTGAAAGAGGCAGTAATGTCAGTAAGATGAGGGATTAGGAAGCTCCAGGCCCTTGCTCCCTCACTAAAATATCACATTGTGCAATACACAGACCAAAGTAGTTTTGTGAGAACTCTAGAAACCACATAGGCAGCAGAAGCAACTAAGGGAACACCTAAGAAAAAAACACACTCAAAATGGTAGGAAATGTCATGGTGTTTTTGCTTGCCCTTTCTCTACATCCTTCCTTGCTGGCACAGCATGGTCAGGATGAATCCACTGGCCACACAGTTCCCAGCTCCTCCCTTGCAATGGAAGGAAAAGAGTGGAACTTGCTTTCAACATTCTGGCTTTTCTGGGGCCTTCCTCAGACACTGGTATCTGTTTTGCCCGACTCAGAGCACTGATGGGAATAGTGGGATTATTTGGATATCAGGTTGGGAGACTGATGGATGTGAGAGGTGCAAGGAGTCTGTAGAACTGCAGGAACCAGGTGACGAGATTATTCAGTAGAGGAATATAATACAGCATCTAAAGCTCTGAGATGCAGGGGTGAGACTTTTAGAGAAATTAGGACATATAAAGGAGCCATGTGTACAGAAAACTGGGATTAAAGCGCGTGCGCGCGCGCGCACGCACGCACGCACACGCGCACGCACACACACACACACACACACACACACACACACCCAGGGGAGAGACATCCCCAGAAAAAGTTTCAGAAGATCCTGAGCCCTTACGCCATCCTGATTAGTAAAGGCCTTCCCCTGTGCACAGACACAAGACAGAGAAGTGGCTTTTTCAAATGCCCATTTTCAACATATATGCTCATCACAAAATATACAAAGAAACAAGGAAATGTGGACCAAAGGACCAAAACAAATCTCTAAAAACTGACCCCTAAGCAACAAAGGCCCCTTATTTGACAAGGACTTTAAAACAGTTGTCTTAAATATGCTTCATGAGCTGAAGGAGACTACTGACAGACAACTAAATGAAATTAGGAAAACTATATATGAATAAAATGCGAATACCAACAAGGAAATTATTTTTAAAAATTCTAAAGCTGAAAATATAATAACTGAATTGAAAAATTCACTTGAAGTGTTCAACGGCAGACTGAAGTAGAAGAAAGAATCAGCAAACTTGCAGACGGGTCATCTGAAATAATCATGTCAGAGGATCAAAAAGAAAAGTGAATAGAGGCTAATGAACTTATAGGAAACCATCAAGTGAACCAATATGTACAATATTGTAATCTTAGAAGAAAGAATGGGGCAAGAGGTTTATCTGAAGAAATGATAGCTGAAAACTTACCAAATTTAAGTAAAGAAATAGATATACTAATAGAAAAAGCTCCATGAACTCCAAGTAAGATAAACCAAATGAGACCCATAGCAAGACACATAATCAAAAGTGAAACACAAAGAGAAAATCTCAGTAGCCACAAGAGAAAATGACTTGTCACCTGCGAGGGAGCATCTGTAAGATTATCAGTGGATTTCTCAATGGAAACCTTGCAGGCCAGAAGGCAGTAAGATGATATATTCAAAGTGAAAGAAAAAAAAAAAACAGTAAGAATAATATATTCAGCAAAACTGTCCTTCAAAAATGAAGAAAAAACTAAGATGTTCCCAGGTAAAAGCCAAGGGAGTTCGTTACCACTGTATCTGCCCTAGAAAATGCTAAAAAGAATCCTTCAAGTTGAAACAGAAAGATACTAGATAATAACCGAAAGCCATATGGATATATGAAGTTCTCCAGTAAATGTAAATATATGCCAAATATAAAGGCCTGTATTATTGTAATTTAGGTTCATAACTCCACTTTTAATTTTAATAGGATTTAAAGCAGGGGTCCCCAACCTATGGTGAACTGTGTAATTATTTCATTATATATAAGGTAATAATAATAGAAATAAATGGCATAATAAATGTAATGTGCTTGAATCATCCTGAAACAATCTTCCCCATACTGCCTGGTCTATGGAAAAACTGTCTTCCATGAAAACAGTCCCTGGTGCCAAAATGTTGGGGACTGCTGATTTAAAGGACAAAAGCATAAAAATTACTATAAATCTATGTTAATGGGTACATAACATTTAATATATAGCTTGTGACACCAGTAACACAAAGTAGGGGGAGCTATAAAGGAGTCCTTGTACACAATTGGAGTTGCTATCAGTTTAAAATAGATTGCTATCACTTTAGAATGTTTTATGTTACCTCCATGGTAACCACAAAGAAAATATCTACAGAATGTACACAAAAAGAAATGAGAAGGGAACAAAAATGTATCCTTACAAGAAATCAACTAAACACAAAGGCAGGCAATAAGAGAAGAAATAAGAGGAGAAAAACTTTAAGACATACAAAAAACAATGAACAAAATGGCAAGATGAAGGTCCTTCCCAATATATAAATGGACTAAATTTCCCAATCAAAGTATATAGATTAGAAGAATGATCAAAAAACTAACAAGAAGGAAAAAAAGTAGATTAGCAGTGACCTCCTCTGCTCCCAGAGTAGGAGGTGAAGAACTCAGATGGTTACACATGAGTGGATCGCTCCCTTCCAAAAACAGTATTGTGAATCTGCAGAGAACGTGCAGGACAAGCAGCATTGGGGAAAAAAAGAGTGACTGGGAGAAACAATCACAAAGTCTGAAGAATGTGAGATATCCAGATGGAAGCAGCACACAGAACTTGTGGGAGACTCAACGTGAAAAGGCAATCACCACGTCACGTAGTTATTAGGCTGGCCAAAGTAAACACGAAAGAAGCAATCTTTCGAGCGGTAAGATGAAGACAGCAGATAACCTGCAAAGGAATACCTATCAGACTAACTGCAGACTTCTCAAATAAAACTTTACAACCCAGAAGGGACTGGGCACCTATCCTCAATCTTCTAAAACAGAATAATGGCCAACCTAGAATTCACTACCTGGAAAAACTAAGCTTCATCTATGAGGGAGAAATAAAGACTTTCCAGACAAGCAATCACTGATGGAATTTGCAAAGACCAGACCTGCCCTACAGGAAGTGCTCAGACCTGCATTATACACTGCACAGCGCGATAGACACTCACCAAAGTAAAATCACTCAAGAGTTAAAGTCCAGAACCTGGATTCCACAATGGCTCAAGAGGTAAAAACAATAAGAATTTATCCAACAATGTCAACAGAAATCTACCCCAAATATCAATTCTCTCAATAAATGTGAATGGCTTGAGTTGTCCTCTGAAGAGACATAGACTGGCGGAGCTGATAAAAATTCTTAAGCCAAGTACCTGCTGTCTAAAGGAAATACATCTAACCCACAAGGATGCTTTAAGACTCAAGGTCAAGCTTTGGAAAACAAACTTCCAGGCAAATAGAAGCCAAAAGAAAGCTGGAATAGCTGTACTTATTTCAGATAACATAAGCTTTAAAATAGCAAAAGTAAGGAAGAACAAAGATGATCACTATACAATGGTGAAACAAAAAATCCAACAAGAAGACTTAACAATTCTTAATATTTATGCACCCAACACAGGAGTGCCCAGACCAATAAAGCAAACCCTGTTTGATCTAAATAGCATGATCAACAGTAATGCCATAGTAGCTGAGGATTTCCACACCCCACTGACTGAACAGGACAGATCTTCCAAGCAGAAAATAAGCAAAGAAATAATGGGTTTAAACAGAGTTCTAGAACAAAACAGTCTAACAAATAGCTTCAGAACATTCCACCCAAATAAAGCCAAATGAATATACATTCTTCTCATCAGCCCATGGAACTATCTCCAAAATCGATCACATCCTAGGCCACAAATAAGACCTCAACAAATGTAAAAAAATAGAAATTATACCCTGTATATTCTCAGACCACAGTGGTATAAAATTAGAGTTCAATTCCAACAGAAACACTCACCACTTCACAAAGATATGGAAATTAAACAATCTACTGCTGAATGACTATTGGGTCAAGTAGGAGATACAGATGGAAATCAAAAGATTCTTCAAACTAAATGATAATTGGAGACACAAGTTATCAAAATCTGTGGGATATGGCAAAAGCATTCCTGAGAGGGAAACTAAGAGCATTAAATGCTCACATCCAAAATACAGAGAGCTCAAAAATCAACAAACTAATAAACCGTCTCAAGGGACTGGAAAAGGAAGAGCAACTTAATTCTAAACCTAGCAGAAGAAAAGAAATAACTATGATCAGACCACAATTAAATGAAATTGAGAATAAAAGAACTATACAGAAGATCAGTAAAACCAAAAGTTGGTTTTTTGGAAAGATAAAAAAAAAATGACAGCCTTCTTGCTATATTAATAAGAACTAGAAAGGAAAGGACTCTAATAAGCTCAATTAGAAATGAAAAAGGAGAGGTCACCACAGACATCCTGAAAATACAAAACATCTTTGAATACTACAAAAATCTATATGCTCCAAAACTACATTATGTGGAGGAAATGGACAAATTCTTGGAAACATACAACCTCCCTAAGTTCAATCAGGAGGAAATAGAATTCCTGAACAGGCCAATATCAAGCACAGAAATTGGAGCAGCAATTAAAAACCTTCCAACAAGAAAAAGTCCTGGACCAGATGGGTTCACATCTGAATTTTACCAAACATACAAAGAAGAACTCATACCTATACTGCAGAAATTATTCCACAACATTGAGAAAGATGGCATCCTCCCCAGCTCATCTACAAAGCCAATATCACCTTGATACCAAAAGCCAGGAAGGACACAACAAAAAAAGTACACTACAGACCAATATTCCTCATGAATATAGATGCAGAAATTCTCAACAAAATCTTAGCAAATCAAATCCAACAGTACATCAAAAAAATAATTCATCATGACCAAGTAGGCTTTATCCCAGAGATGCAAGGCTGGTTCAACATATGCAAATCTATAAATGCAATTCACCACATAAATAAAAGCAAGAACAAAGACCATATGATTCTCTCAATAGATGCAGAAAAAGCATCTGACAAACTCCAGCACACCTTTATGATAAAAACTCTTAACAAAATAAGCATAGATGGGACATACCTTGAAATTATTAAGGCCATATACAATAAACCCAAAGCCAGTACCATACTGAATGGGAAAAAAATTGAAAACACTCCCGCTTAGAACTGGAACCAGAAAAGGTTGCCCACTGTCTCCACTTCTATTCAACATAGTGCTGGAAGCCCTTGTCAGAGCAGTTAGACAAGAGAGGGGAATTAAGGGCATCCAAATTGGGGAAGAAGAGATCAAACTCTCACTCTTTGCTGATGATATGATATTATATCTAGAAAACCCCAAGGATTCAACCAAGAGACTCCTGGAATTGATAAATGAATTCAAAAAAGTCTCAGGATACAAAATCAATGCACACAAATCAGTGGCATTCATATATGCCAATAATAGTCAAGCCAAAAATCAAATGAAAATGCAATACCTTTCACAATAGCTTCAAAGAAAATTAAATATCTAGGAATATATTTAACAAAAGAGGTGAGCGACATACATAGGGAGAACTATGAACACTGTGAAAAGAAATTGTAGAAGATGTAAATAGATGGAAAAATCTACCATGCTCATGAATTGGCAGAAACAATATTGTTTAAATGTCCATACTACCTAAAGTGATCTACAGAGTTAATGCAATCCCTATCAAAGTACCATCATCATTCTTTATAGACATAGAAAAAATAATTCTACGCTTTGTATGGGACCAGACAAGACCTCATATAGCCAAAGCAATCTTAAGCAAAAAGAACAAACTGGGAGGTATCAGTCTACCAGACTTCAAGCTTTACTATAAGGTTATAGTAACCAAAACGGCATGGTACTGGCACAAGAACAGAGATATAGACTTTTGGAACAGGACTGAGAATCCAGAGATGAAACTATCCGCATATTGTCATCTAATCTTTGACAAAGCAGACAAAAATATACATTAGAGAAAAGAATCTCTATTCAATAAATGGTGCTGGGAAAACTGGATAACCACATGCAGAAGATTGAAACTGGATCCCCACCTCTCACAAGAATCATCTCAGAATGGATAACAGACTTAAACCTAAGGCATGAAACCTTAAGAGATCCAGAAGAAAATGTTGGGAAAACCCTTACAGACTTGGCCTAGACAAAGAATTTATGAAGAAGACCCCCAAAGCAATCACAGCATGAGCAAAAATAAATAAATGAGACCTCATCAAATTAAAAAGCTTCTGCACAGCCAAGGAAACTATCATTAGAGCGAATGGACAACCTACAGAATGGGAGAAAATATTTGCTTTCTACACATCTGATAAATGGCTAACAAGAATCTATATAGAATTTAAGAAGATCAACAAGAAAAAAATCAAACAACCCCATCAATAAATAGGCAAAGGACATGAACAGAAACTTTTCAAAAGAAGACAGAATAATGGCCAGCAAACAGAAAAAAAAATGCTCAGTATCTCTAATCATTAGGGAAATGCAAATCAAAACCACAATGGGATATCACCTAACTCCAGTGAGAATGGCCTTTATCAAAAAGTCCCAAAACAGAAAATGCTGGTGTGGATGTGGAGGGATTGGAACATTCTTACACTGCTGGTGGGACTGCAAATTAGTACAACCTCTGTGGAAAATAATTTGGAGATACCTCAAGGAGCTAAAAATAGAAATACCATTTGATCCAGCAATCCCACTACTAGGCACCTACCAAAAGGAAAAAAAAGATGTTCTATAATAAAGACATGTGCACTCAAATCTTTATGGCAGCACAATTCACAATTGCAAAGATGTGGAAACAACTCAAGTGCCCTTCAATGAGTGGATTAATAAAATGGGGTATATGTATACTATGGAATACTACTCAATTACAAAAAACAATGGTGATCTAGCACCTTTTATATTATCCTGGATAGAGCTTGAGCCCATCCTTTGAAGTGAGATATCACAAGAATGGAAAAATAAGCACCACATGTACTTGCCATCAAATTGGTACTAAATGATCAACACTAAGGTGCTTACATGGTAGTAATATTCATTGTTGGTCAGGTGGAGGTGGGTAAACTCACAACTAATGGATGTGGTGCACACTGTATGGGGTAAGGGCAACACCTCTAGCCCTGGCATGGGTGAGGCAAAGTCATTACTTGTAACAAAAATGTCTGTACCCCCATAATATTGGGAAATTAAAAAAAATAAAAACTATATTGTAAGATGAAAGAAAAGAAACTAACAGGATCCAACTATAAGCTGTCTACAGGACACTCACTTTAGATCTAAAGACATGTACAGGTTGAAAGTACAAGGATAAAATAATATATTCTATACAAATGGTAACCCAAAGAAAACAGGAGTGGCTACACTAATATTAGTCAGTGAAAATAGATTTTAAGACAAAATTGTTAAAAGAGACAAAAGAAGGACATTATATGTAATGAAAAAAGGGTCAATTCACCAAGAACATATAATAATTATAAATATATATGCACCAAACATTAGAGCCCCTAAATATGTGAAACAAACATTGACAGACTTAGAGAGGGAGAAATAGATAGCTCTATAATAGTAAGAAGACTTCAATACCCCACTCTCAATAATGGATAGAACCACCAGACAGTTGATCAGTAAGGAAATAGAGGACTTGAACAACACTATAGACCAACTGGACCTAAGACATACAGAACACTCTTCCCAAGAATAGCAGAATATAATTTTCTCATGTATACATGGAATATTCTCCAGAATAGGTCATGGTAGGCCAAAAACAAGTCTTAATAAAGAAATCATACAAAGTATCTTTTCCAATCATGGTGGAATGAAATTAGAAATCAATAGCAGAAGGAAAACTAGAAAATCCCCAAATATGTGGGAATTAAACAACATATTCAAACTACCAACAGGTTAAAGATGAAATCACAAAAGAAATTGGAAAATATCTTGAGTCATGAAAACAAAACCACAATATACCAACACTTATAAGATAGAGTATAAACACTGCTAAGCGGGAAATTAATAGCTGTAAGTGCTTACATGAGAAAAGAAGAATGATCTTCTTTGTAGAGTCCATCTCTACAAAAATAAATTTGTTTTGATTAGCAACGCATGGTGGCATGTGCCTATAGTCCCACTTACTTGGGAGGCTGAGGTGGGAGGATCCCTTAAGCCCAGGAGTTCGAGGCTGCAGTGAGCTATGAGCACACCACTGCATTCCTGCCTGGGCAATAGAATGAGACCCTGTTTCCCCCCTAAAAAAAAAAAACACCCAACCAACCAACCAAAAGCACAATGAGCAGGAGACAGTAATGATAGTATACTGGAAGTAAATAAATGGAAGTATACTACTAAAAGGTTTTTACATTATTCATAAAATGCTATACTACTACTTGAAGGTAGACAGTAATAAGTTAAAGATATACATAATAAATGCTAAAATATACACAAAGTGGTACAGAAAATGAGCCAATACAGAAGATAAAATGGAATCATTAAAAAAGGAATTTCAAAAGGTGGCAGAAAAAGAAGGGAAAGAAAGAACATATGAATCAAATAAAAACAAATAGCTAGTTAATAGACTTAATGCCAACCATATTAATAATTACATTAAATGTAATTGTGTAAACACCCCAATCAAAAAGTTAGAGATTGTCAAGTTGAATTTTTCTACAAAGGAAAACTCAACTATATGCCATCTATAAGACACAAAGGACTTACAAGTAAAAGGGTGGAAAAAGATAAGACAATCTAACACTACTTTAAATAAACCTTAAGTTGCTTAAATACCAAACAAGGTAATACAGGTTGAGTATCCCTAATCCAAAAATCCAAAATCTGAAACTTTTTGAATGCCAGCATGACAGTCAAAGATGAAATTTGCTCATTGGGGCATTTCACATTTTAGATTTTCAGATTAGGGATGCTCAGCCAGAAAGTATAATGTAAACATCCCTAAATCTAAAAAAAAAAATCCAAAATCTGAAACACTCTGGTCCCAAGAATTTTGGATAAGGGATACTACTCATCCTGTATGAGAACACAGACTATTACCAGGAATAAAAATAACCATCATAATAAAGGGCTCAGTTCATCAAGAGAACATAACAATCCTGAATATTAATATAACTAATAACACGGTTTCAAAATAGATGCAAAAATTTAATAAAACTGTAAAGGGAATAGACAAATCCACAATTCTCTTCAGAGTTCAATAACTCTCTCTTAATCATTGATAGAACAAGTACACAGAAAATATGTAAAGATACAGAACTCTTGAACATCACTAGCAGGCAACTTGACATAACTGAAATTTATAGAATACTCTACCCAATAAATGGAGAATACACATTCCTTTCAAGGGCATGTGCAACATTTACCAATTTAAACCATATTCTGGACCATAAAACAAGTATTCATACATTTAGATAAATAAGACCAAATACATTCACTGTCCATGGTAGAATTAAATTAAATCAATAGGAACAGTATCTGAGAAAATCCCCAAATATTTGAAAATGAAATGACAAACTTCTAAATAACCCGTAGGTCAAATAAGAAATCAAAAAGAAAATAAAGTATTTTGAGTGGAATGAAAATAAAAATACGAAAAAACCCCCCAAATTTGTGAGAAGTAGCTAAAGGAATTCATAGAGGAAAATTTACAGTGTTAAATGCTTATATTAGAAAAAAAGAAAGGTTTCAAATCATCAACAGTCTACTTCATTTTAAGAAATTAGAAAAAGAACAAGAAGAACCCAAAGTAAAGAGAGGGAAAGTAACAACAAAGAGCAGAAATCAGTAAAAGAGAAATCAAAAACAATAGAGGAAAATCAATGAAATCGTACTAATTTAGAATTAGGAAACCTATAGGTAAGACTCATCAGGAAAAGAAAAGAAAACACAAATTACCAATACAAAAATGAGGAAGTGGCGGGGAAACTCAAGAATGTAGTAGGAATATTCAAAGGACAATAAGGAAACAGAACACAGATGAAATGGGCAGATCCCTATTTACCCAAGAAAAAAGAAAGCATATGTCCACACAAAGACTTAATACATGAATGTTCATGGCAGCTTTATTCAAAATAGCCCAAACCTAGAAACAAACCAAATATCCATCAACAGGTGAATGGATGGACAAATTTTGGTATATTCATACCATGGGTAAAATTTTTAAAAATGAACTATTGTTACATGCAACACAGATGAATCTCAAAATAATTGTACTGAGTGAAAGAAGGGACATTTAAAAAAGAAAATAAAATTCTAGATAAAGCTAATGAGTTGCCTGGAGCTGAGACAAAGACATAGACTATAAAAGGGACACGAGGAAACTTTTGAGGATAACAGATATATTCATTATCTTTATTGCAGTGATTATTTCACAGGTAAATATGTGATCAAAACTCATCCTATTTTACAGTAAATATGTGCAGGTTTATTATATGCCAATTATATCCCAATAAATGAAAAAATAAAAATAGAAAAATATATACTTAAAGATAGGCAAATAAAAAAATTGTAGGACATCACTAAAGCATCACTTAAAGAGAAATTGTAGCTTTAATGCTGTCAGGAAAGAAATATTTAAAATCAACAATCTAGGCCAGGCGCGGTGGCTCACGCCTGTAATCCTAGCACTCTGGGAGGCCAAAGCAGGAAGATCTCTCCGGGTCAGGAGTTTGAGACCAGCCTGAGCAAGAGTGAGACCCCATCTCTACTGAAAAATAGAAAGAAATTAGCTGGACAACTAAAAATATATAGAAAAAATTAGCCGGGCATGGTGGCACATGCCTGTAGTTTCAGGTACTCAGGAGGCTGAGGCAGTAGGATTGCTTGAGCTCCGGAGTTTGAGATTGCTGTGAGCTAGGCTGACACCACAGCACTCTAGCCAGGGCAACAGAGCGAGACTCTGTCTCAAAAAAAGAAAAATCAACAATCTCAGTCTTCAACTTCAGAAGCTAGAAATAGAAGAGCAAATTAAAACCAAAGCAAGTAGACAAAAGATGCAATAGAGAGAATTCAGTGAAATAAAAAACAGACAATAGAGAAAACAAAACCAAAAGTTTATTCTTAGAAAATATTGACAACTCATTAGCAAGATGGGTCAAGAAAAAAAAAATCACAATATGGATGAATCTCAACATTATGCTGAGTGAAAGAAGCTACACAAAGAAGAGTACATGCTCTGTGATTCCTTTTATATGAAATTCAAGTACAAGGAAATCACAACAGTGGACTCTGAGAGGGGCCTAGAAAGGGATACGATGGAACTTTCTGGGGGTAATGAAAATATTCTATACAGTCATCCCTTGGTATCCATAGGGAATCGGTTCCAGGATCCCCTTCACCCCCATACCAAAATCTCCAGATGCTACTTTATATAAAATGGCACAGTATTTGCATATAACTCATACATATCTTCCTGTATACTTTAAATCATCTCTAGATTACTTATAATACCTGATACAATGTAAATGTGAATAGTTGTTATACTATATTTTTTATTTGTATTATTTTTTGTTGTTGCATTGTTATTTTCTTTTTTGTGTGTTTGTTTTTTTCTCCCTGCTGCCTGCCAAATATGTTCAGTCCTTGGTTGAATAAGCAGATGCAGAACCCATGGATACAAAGGGCCAACTTATATACTGATTGAAGTGGTATTACACAGATGTTATATAAGCCAAAACTCATTGAACTATACATGTACAATCTAATCTACATAAATTAACTCATTAAAAAAAATTCACCCAACTTTTTTTTTTTTTTTTCCAGAGACAGGGTCTTACTCTGTCACCCAGGCTGGAGTGCAGTGGTATTATCATAGCTCACTGTAAGCCTATGAACTCTTGGGTCAAGCAATCCTCCTGCCTTAGCCTCCTGAGTAGCTGGGACTACAGGTGTGTACCACCACACCCAGCTACTTTTAAAAAATGTTTTCTTATAGAGACAGAATCTCACTATATTGTCCAGGCTGGTCTCGAACTCCTGGGCTTAAGCGATCCTCTCACCTTGGCCTCCCAAAGTGCTGGGATTACAGGCATGAGCCACCATGCCCGGCCCTCACTCAACTCTTTATGTCCCTCCACAGCTCTACCCTTTAGTTAAGCATCTTGAAAGAAGTACAGATATTCACTGTCTCTATTTGCTCATCTGCATTCATTTTTCGTCCCCCTTGAACTTAGCTTCTTTCCTATATCACTCTTACCAAAACATGTCTACAGTCACTTCTGTGTTGTTAAATCCAGCAAATTTTTTCAGTTTTCACAGAATTTGACGTCTCAGCAGTATTCAATACTATTCACCACTCCTTCTGAAGTACTAGAATTTTTCACAGCTCATTTCTAGGCCCTTGCTTCTCCCTTCCTTTTGCCTATCCTGTCTTCCTATCTCTGTGCAGACTTCTCTAAGATTTCTCAGAGTAATTTCAAACTTAACATGTTCTAGAAAAACTCATCATTTTCTCCTCAAACCTCCTCCAATGTTTTTTATTTCAGTAAATAGCACTATTTACCTAGTCATGAAAACTAGAGGTAAAAAAAAAAAAAAAAAAATCCTCCCTTAGGCTTCCCTTTCCCACAAACCCATATCCAGTCCATCACTAAGCTCTCCTAAATGTATTTTTTGATACTTGGTTTCTTTCCTTTTCTACCCCTATACTTTAGTCCAAGCTATATCATCTCTGTCTTACACTGTGACTCTTAACCAGTCTATTCACATCCATTCTGGCCACCTTCCGGTTGATTCTCTACAGAGAAAACCTGTACAGTGGATTTGTACTGCTCTTTGGATGAAATCTAAAATCCTTAACCATGGCCTAAAGAGCCAGTTGGCATAATTCCTATATATTATGCAGATTTTAGCATTACATTTGGTTACTTAACTCAAAGCACTACATATCCTCCACAGTATTTAACACAGCTGGACCTTAGTTTTGCTTGATAGATTATCTAAATTAGATAATTATCTAAATTATCTTGTTTTGCTTAATGGATTATTTAAACATCCAGCTTCTCCACTCCACCATAAGGTGCATGACTGCAAGGACATCTATTTTTAAATTACCTTTGTATCTCTAGCCTGTAGGTACCTAGCAGGCCCTTATAAATATTCCTAAAGATAAATTAGTGAAGAATTAGAAATTATCCATTCTTAAATGAAGTAACATGGACTTTGGTGTCATATTTTAAATGGATTTCACAAACATCTAATCAAATGCTTTGTTTTTAAGTAGAATTCCAGTTAAACCATCACTTTCATGGTTCCTTCCTTCCGTGTGTTTCAGAGGCAATTACTATGTGCCAAGAAATAGTAGTGAATGAGACAGTTAGGGTCCATGCACTCAAACAGCATTGGTTTTAAGTTGACTGACTTTTCATTTCAAAAGTTACTCTTACTTATCATTTTGAAAATAGATCTTTAACTTTCTGATGACTATGAAGTAATCTTGTCCTATTTTATGGAAACCTTAATACTTCCCTGTCATATTTTCTTAAACATATATACCTGAATAACTTTAATTACATATTAACTATATGTCTGATCAGAATGAGAATCAAAGTACAAAGAATTGAAATAGAAAAAATACACCTGCTCACAAAAGAAAACTTATGCACAGATCAGACTCCAAGGACAAAGTTATTACATATCCCAAAACATCCCTCAATTACAAAACTTAGAAATAGGCAAAATATGGCCGGGCACGGTGGCTCACGCCTGTAATCCTAGCACTCTGGGAGGCCGAGGTTGGTGGATCACTCGAGGTCAGGAGTTCGAGACCAGCCTGAGCAAGAGCGAGACCCCATCTCTACTAAATATAGAAACAAATTATCTGGCCAACTAAAAATATATATAGAAAAAAATGAGCCGGGCATGGTGGCGTATGCCTGTAGTCCCAGCTACTCGGGAGGCTGAGGCAGGAGGATCGCTTAAGCCCAGGAGTTTGAGGTTGCTGTGAGCTAGGCTGACGCCACGGTACTCACTCTAGCCCGGGCAACAGAGCGAGACTCTGTCTCAAAAAAAAAAAAAAAAAAAAAAAAATAAGCAAAATAATTGACAAATCAAAAGCTTAAGATATTCAGATTTTCAGAAATCTGAAATAAGTTAAAGAATTCTGATCTCAAATGTGTACTTTATAGTAAATAGTAAGCAATATATACTACAAAATGTTATCCCACTATATTTAAATCAATCACCCATAATGCAGACCTATGGTGAGAAGTATTTGAACACACCTAAGTTGTTTTTATGGTGTTGTGGTTTTACACAGTGCTGTTCACATACCAAGTCCTCATTACTTGAATTTTCAAAATGGCTGGCTAGAATAAGGACAGTCATCTCTTGTCATGGAAACCAATTTTTCTTACTACTTTCCTAATATACATGCTAAATATAGAGGTCAAATCTACAATGAGAATCAGGAAATCCTGATACATAGATGGTTACTCTTCCTTTTTTTCTAAAATCCCTTTAAAATGCACCAAATTGGAAATAATACTCTAATAACATGCTAATTATTGGTAAGTCTGTAAAGATGACTTTCTAACTTGTTCATTTAAAAACTTCTATTAGTAAATTCCAGTAGTGCAATCATTCATGGCCCTTGAACATGAAAATAACCTGAGCATATAGCATAAACTATCTCACAGATGACATTTTAAAATTCTGTAGTCAACTATGTTACATTTTTTCCTCTGTTAAATATGTTGGAGGAGACTTTTATCAAGGTCAGTTTTGTTCTATTCCTATTGTTACTAACTTAATCCCAAATGTATTATCTGTGTATGTAATGAAGGTGGTTCCTAATTTCATACCCAAGTCAATGTTAAATTATTAAATACTGTCCTAAGGGAGAGATTCCAATGGAGTATCATTTATTGCCTTTTCAGGTCAACACAGAACCAAAAATTAAGAGGCAATATTTATAGAATGTACAAAGAGCTTTCACACATATCAGTATTTGAGCCTTCATTTATTCAACAGATAGTTAAGCAATCGAATGCTAATTCTATGCCAAGCATTAGCTAGACGCTGGAGATACGATGGTGATCATCACAGTAATTCTGTAACAGTGGTTATCAAAATGTGGCTTCAGAACCAGTAGCACCAGAATCAACTGGGAACTTGTTAAAACTGCAAATTCTCAGGCCTCGCCTCAGACCTACTGAATCAGAAACTCTGGGGGTGGAACCAGCTAATCTATGTTTTAACAAGCCCCCTAGGTAATTCTGATACATACTCAAGTTTGAGAACCACTGCCCTGTAAAATAGTCCCTCGCTTTATATATTAGAAATTTGAGGTTCAGAGAATATAAAAGACTTGAGATACAGATGACACTTTTTATTCTACTGCTTATTTCTCAGAGCTTAGAAAAATGTCTGGCATATAATATGGTTACCCAATAAAATTTGATAGATAAATAAATGAAGCTTCCAAAGAGTTGTGCTCTCAACCAATTATAGCAACAGCATATAATCCTAACATGTTGAAAATGTACATATTAATATATTTCTTCTGAAAAGAAATCTTCATTATAACATCAAGAATTATAATTTTAAAACTATTATTTTTGACATTTTCATAAAATAGGAGGATACCAAAGGTAATCACTACTAAAGCTATTCAGTTTTTCCATACCTTGTTATCTTGCCTTAATTTACTTAACTCCAATTTATACTTGTCTGCTTCTTCTAGAGCTCTATTCAACCGAACCTCTGTGGCGCTTTGACTGCTTGCAGCCTGTTTTTGTAGTCTTCTTTTATTTTCCAATTCCTGTATAGTAAAAAAAAAACATATGGAACATTTATAAGCATATCTCCCTTTTATTATTTTGCAACATTTTCCATATCCATATTTATGGCTGTCTTCCAAATTTTATACACAATTTCTCTGTCTCTTTCTCTCTCTCTCTCTCACAAGCACACACACACATACACACAGCTAGAGGCTGAGCACTAAGTGACAGAGGTCTCAAGAAATTCTTGCCCCAAATGGTATTAGAAAAATATGAATATATCCTAAAAAAAAAAATGTAGTCATGAATGGGGCTTTCAAATTACTTTTTGTTTGGACCCAAGACACACAGTATACTTGTCCTCTGTATTTATTTTATAAGCAATTCTTTATAACCATAGTTATTCTTTTGGGAATCTCCCCAAAGACCAATGTAAGACACAAACTCTCTTATAAATACTGTTTTTGTGTAGACCTGACAAAGTATATCATTTAAAAGAAAATATTCATTAAATACAGAGCATGCTGTATAGCCCTATAGGAAAATCCAATTCTGAGCAGAAATAACATTATGGATTATTTTCCAAGTCCTGGGGTGGGTGTAGACCTATATTTCTGTGAATATTCTAGGATACTCTGTTGCAGACAGTCAACAAGCCAACATCTGAAGAAACATGAACATATAGGATAAACTCCAGACCCCACTATAATCTGGGACCTGTTAACCAGCCTCATCTCCTTTGACAGATGTTATTTTCAGTAACATCAGTGGTACTTGATCTTTCCCAAACAGCCATGGTGTTTCTTGCTGCTGAGTCTTTGCTCATGTTCTTCCTCCTACCCTGATCCCTCCCAACTCCTCATTTTTATCTACCTTACACCTACTCATCTTTTAAGACTCGGTGCTAAGGTTGTACCCTAGGGTTTTACCTCCTCCAGGAAGCTTTCCTCTCTAATCCTCACTTAATCCCAGGTTGTATTAAGTACCCTTTTCTTCATAGCTTCTATAGCACCAGACACGTTTATCATAGTACCTGCCGTGTGGTACTGAAACCATCCATTAACTTTATTTTCCCCACTATGGTATAAGCTCCTTGAAGATTGGTGCAGTCTTAATTTCTGTATTCTCAGCACTTCAGTGGCATATAAAAGGCACTAATGACATGCTTATTAAACTGAACTCATTTTGTAATACTTAACCCATTCTTGTTTGTATCCCCTACAATGTAAGGCCTAGTCCAGAGCCTT
Organism: Lemur catta; assembly: GCF_020740605.2. Lineage (NCBI taxonomy): Eukaryota > Metazoa > Chordata > Mammalia > Primates > Lemuridae > Lemur > Lemur catta. Next base: position 87,950,884 of record NC_059128.1, on the reverse strand, counting down.
AAACAAAGCAGATACTCAATAAATATTGTAAAACTGAAATGGTGCAGTTAAAAATATAGTCATCTGTATTTTTCTTTTATAATTTGTCCCTGGCTATATCACTGTTTTATTTGAAAACTGGTCTCCCTGGCTCTGAGTAATTAAGGGGAAAACAAAACAAAACACATGCTGCTCTTTATGTAGGTTTCTAAACAAATCAAACTGTGTATGGATACCATCTGCTATCACAGCCTTCTTCACAGCTTTGTGGGTGGTAGCTACACGAAGAGCTAGCCTGATTTATCTCACTGCTCACATAGAAAAGGCAAAGATTCTCATTAGCTGCAAAGTCCATAGTTCTTGCTGCCTTATTTCAGCCTCCTCTCATTAAAATGTGGAAATGAATCTTTACACCCTTCTCTTGGCCTGCTGGTGACTTTGTAACCTATTTCACAGAAAAATGAAAGCCATCCTTCATCATACAATGTCCCCCATCCCTGAATCCATACAGCCCCCTTCTTGGGAGGTGTGGAGGAAAAAAAAAAAAGATAGCCAGGAGAAGAGTGGAGTAGGAAAGAAAGTTTTTATATGTAAGTAGATCCACTAAGGAAAGGGAAAACCTTATCAAAAACTTGAAAACACTGCTGTTTCCAATCATACTCAAGTACCTTTTACAAAGTGCAGACAAGATACCAATATTGTTATGAGAACTTACACATCCTGAAAATAACGTCAATAAAATAAATCTATTGTTACCAAAAAAATTTAAGCAGTTTACATGCTGCTGGATAAAAATTTTAAGAAAAATCTCAAGCTCTGAATTTTATGCTAATTTTAAAAGAAGCTAGATAGTGTAAAGAAAATCAAATTTGACGTTAAAACTAGAATACTATAAGCTTCAAGAGGAAATAATTTACCATTCTCTCATAATTATGAAAGCACTCATAAGGACACTAGGGGAGGGCAAGAAAAGAGAGAGGCATGTATCAGCCACAGCACAAGACAAAATTTAGTAAATGCTGTAAGAGGAACACAGGGTGCCACAGTAATTCAGATGAGGATAAATAAATGATCAGATAAGGTTCCAGAAACAAGTGACTATGGTAGAAAAAGAATAGACTTGGAGTCAGAAAGCCTGCCAGCTGTGATAGACTGTTTTTCCATATCTGAAATTGGAAGTAATATATCTATATCTAATAGAGTTCATTCATTTATTCAACACATTTATTGATCACTTACTATGTGCCAGGTACTATTCTACGTGATGGGTACATGGAAATTAACCAAAGTTCCTCCTCTAATGAAGCTGCCATTCTACAGGAAGAGACAGATAATAAGCACATGCACACACATATGTACATATGTAATATCTGGTAGAGAGAAGGGCTATCAAGAAAAATAAAGAAGGGTGAAGAGACAGAGCAATGAGGGAAGGGCACAGTTAAAATAAAGTAGTCAGGGGAAGGCTTCCAAAGGAAGCCAGGGAGTGATTCATGTGAAGATCTTGGGGAAAGAATTCCAGATAGTAGGAACAATGAAGACAAACACCCTGAGGCAGGAATCAACTGAACATATTCAAAAATCACCAAGAAGGTTAGTGTGGTTTCAGCTGAGTGGCACAGGCACAGTGTTAGGTCTTGAGATAGGACAAATGGGCAGGGCGAGCTCCAGTGGACCTTGTAAGCATTACTTACAAATTTGGATCTTATTCTGAATGACATGGGAAGCCTCTGGAGGGTTCTAAAGCAGGGTGTGTGTGTGTGTATTTGGTGATCTAAGTTTTATAAACATTCCTCAGGCTACTGTGGTATTACCAATCTAGGAGGTTTGGGGAAGAGTACAAGTGAAAGACAGTGGCTTGGGCAGAAGTAATGAATGTTTTGAGAAGTGGTTAATTCTATGTATTTTGAAGACAGAATTGACAGGTCTTATTGAAGGGCTGGATGTAAATGTAGGGAAAGAATGATCAAGATGACTCTTGAATTTTGTACTAACCAACTGGCTGATGTCTTTTACTGAGAGGAGAAGGAGGAGGAGCAGGTTTGCTGAGGTCAAAGAAGCAAGAGCTTCCTTTAGGGCATGTGAAATTTAATACAAGTGGACATACAGGAAGAGGTAAGAGCAAGAAATAAAAACGTGGGGGCGATGAACATACAGTTGGTATATAAAGCCTTGGAAGTGAATGAGATCACATAAACACTGGATGTAGACAGAGAAGAGAGCCAGGGATTGAGCCTTGGGCACTTGAACATGTAAGGCCAGGAAACTTAGGAAGAAAATCATGAGTGTGGTACTCCCAAAGCCAAATGAATAACGTCTCAAGGAAGAAGTAATCAATTATGTCAAATACTGCTGTGATACAAATTAATATGAGGAATAACTAACCACTAGAATTACAATGTAGATTACTGGTGACCTTGTTAAGAATGATTTCATAGCAGAGTAGAGATGGAAGCCTAACTGGAGTAGTTTCAGGAAAGAATGACAAATGAGAAATAGAGACATTGAGTACAGTCAACTATTTTGAGAAACTTCACTATAAAGGGGAGAGAGGATATAGGGCTGGAGACTGATATGAGATCTAAAGAGTTTAATTTATATATATAGGAGTTTCTGTGGCATGTCTGTGTACGAATGAGAATAATCTGATAGACTACATTTGATTTTGTTAGAGAAAGATAGGATAACTGCAGGTGCAAAGTCTTTGAGGAAGAGAGAGTGTATGGGATCCAGTGCATAAGTGAAGGGATCAGCTTTGGACAGCAGAGGTAGTAATCCATTGTAACGAAGGGAGAATGTGGCATATATGGGTATAGAGGCAGAGATGTTTGACAATTTAGTGACAGGATGATGAAATTATCTATTGATTATGTTTTCTCCATGGAATAGGGAGCAAAGTCAAGAGCTAAGACTGGGGATGTTGGAAAGGGTGTTAGAAAATTAAGCAAAGAAGACCAACTGTTTAATAATTATCTCTGAAAGCAAGTAAGTAAATTCACTTCTCAGAAAGTAGGAGTAGAAAATGCATTACACTTGAGATTTGTAAATAATTTAATGTAGGATTGATTAACCAAAAAAAGAGAACAATCATCAGCATTAGGAATTACAGAGGGGTCATCATTATAGATCATACAGGCATTATAAATATCATAAAGGAATATTATGGACAACCACTTAAATGAAGTGGACAAATTTCTTGAAAAACAGAAATGACCAAAGCTGACTCAAAAAGGAATAGAAAATCAGAATAAACGTATAGCCACTAAATAAACTGAACTGGTAATTAAAATCATTCCAAAAAGAAAGCTCTAGTCCACATGGTTTTACCCATGAATTATATCAAACACATAGATCAATGTAACAGAATAGAGTTCAGAAATAGACTCACACATATATAATCTATTCATTTTCTACACAGATGCCATGGTAACTAAATGGGGAATGAACAGTATTTTCAACAAATATTATTTATTATTTGTATAAAAAAAATGAACCTTGACCCTTACTTACCCTTATATCACACACAAAATTAATCTGAAATTAGATCATAGGTCAATTTATATATTATATTGAGATATACACACATACTATAAAACTTCTAGAAGAAATAAGGAGAAAATCCTCACAACCTTGGAGTGGACAAAGATTTCTTGGATAAAATGAAAAAAGCACAAACTACCAGAAAATAATATATTGGAATTCCATCAATATTTAAAACTTATGCCTTTTAAAACACACTGTTAGGAAAATAAAGTCAGATTGGGAGAAACTATTCACAACATATATTCTTCTAACAAAGAAATTATATAAGGAAACATAAGAGAAACAAGGAAATAAAGAACTTTTACAACCACCCAATTGTTTAAGTGGGCAAAAGGTTTTAACAGACACATCAACAACAGAGGTTATATGAACGGTCAATAGGCATATGAGAAGATGTTCAACATCAATAGTTATAAAGGAAATACAAATTAAACCACAATGAAATACTACTTCTTCCCTTTTAGAATGGCTAAAATTATAAGACTGATAATACCAAGTGTTGATGAGGATACAGAGTAACCAGAACTCTCATCTATTGCTAATGGGAATGTAAAATATTAATAATCACTTTGGAACAGTTTGGCAGTTTCTTAAAAAGTTAAGTATATACTTTCCATAAGATGCAAAACTTCTACTCCTAGGTATTTAGTATACACAAAAACATGTGTCTACACAAAATATCTGTATATGGAAATTCACAGTGGCTTTATTTCTAATAGTCCAAAACTGAAAAAAAAATTGAATGCCACATCAACTAGTGAACAGATAAAATGTGGTATACATGTAAAAACTACTCAGCAATACAAGGAAGTGAACTACAAAACATTTAACAACATTGATGAATCTCAAAAAACATTATGTTGAACAAAAATAGCCAGACATACAAAAGTACATATTTATGATTCCATCTGTTTGAAATTTTATTATAGAACAGGAAAAACTAATCCGTAGTGAAAGAAGGCAGATCAGTCGTTGCCTGGGGCCATGTTTAGAGGCTGGAGATTTATGGGGCAGGGGTACAAAGGAAATTTTGTAGGGGTAATAGAAATTGTCTTTATCTTGATATTGTGGTGGTAGTTATGAGGGTATATTACTTTTTCAAAACTCACTGAACTGTACACTTAAAACAAGTGTATTTTATTGTATTTGTTATTCCTCAAAAAAGTTGATATTTAAAGAGATCATTAACAGAAAAACAAAATACAATGCTGAAATAAAATGTTTTGTTTTTATGTTTTAGAAAGGACTCCATCTGTTAGCATCAGCAGCTTAAATAAGTTAATATACATAATAATTTTAGAAATAGTTGGCTTGCAGGTTTGATCCATCAGATTCAATCTCTGTTTGGCATTTCTGTGAACTGCACATTGTGATTTGTTTCTAGAGAGATATAAAATGAACGTAATTAGCAGAGAAAGAGTCAATCTTATGTTCTACATAATCCATGAGAATTATTATTCCTATCTAGCTGGGTATATAGGGACCCAAGCTGGGAGGTTCAGAGCCAATGAAAGTGTTTATAGAAACCTTCAGAGATGCAATATATCATAACTGCTTAGTACATTCACTAGGACCTAAAAGTTTTCAAATATTTAACTATAAACAGCAATGGGATTTTGGAATAGCTATGTGTTTATGTTCATTTAATTTTGGAAGACTGGGGAAAGAGTCCACACGATTTGTGGAAAGAACAGAATTTGGAGTCAGACAAATCCTGCTCTGCCATTATCTACATTACCTTGGATAATTTGCTTAACCATTCGAACTCAGTTTCCCTTTCTACAAAATGTGTTTTGCCTGGCACATAGCACTCAAAAATTTCTCCCTATATAAAGGGAAAGGTATAATCAATGTAGCCCTTTGGGAACATTAATTTATTAACAGAGTACAGGATACAATGGATAAGAACGTGGACACAGAAGGATCAGTTAGAAGGATTCAGAAATAAGATAAAAGCTTGAACCAAGTGGTAGTAATAGGAATTGAAAAGAAGAGATGAGTGAAAAGCATTTGGAAGAAAAAATATGCAGGACTAGATATGATGGCCAAGAAAAGAAAACAATCCAAGACTGCTGGATTGTTTTATGTGAGAACAGAACAGTGACATAACCAGCTCTTGGGTGCATAATGACAATGGTAAAGTCATGACAAATTAAAACACAGTTGTTCCTGCAGATACTAAACCTTTTTTTCTTTAAATCAGTCATCTGTATTTCTTAGACCAATAGAAATAGAATACAAAATACATATGTAATTTTAAAATTTCTAGTATCCACTTTTAGAACATTAAAAAGCAAGTAAAATTAATTTTAATAACATTTCACTTAACCTGATATATCCAAAAGATTGTTTCAACATGTAACCAATATAAAAAAATAAGATATATTTCGAGATATTTTATATTCTTCATTCTGTTTTGCACTAAGTCTTCAAAATCTGATGTTTATTTTATACTTATAGTACATCACAATTTACACTAGCCACATATGGTGAGTGGGTACCATACTGGACAACACAGGCTTAGATTATTAGATACAATAATTTTTATTTTTAGATGAGTAGGTAAACAAACCATAGTACATCCATTCAATGTTTACACTACTCAGCAATAAAAAGTAATGGACTACAACATGGATAAATCTCAAGTGCTTTATGCTAAATGAAAACCTAGACTCAAAAGGCTATCCCCTGTGTAATCCTATTTATTTGACATTCTCGAAAAGGCCAAAATATAATATAAGCACCAAAAAGAGATCAGTGGTTGCTTGGGGCTGGGATTAAGGGGAGAACTTGACTAAATTCACAGAAAATTTTGGGGGATGATGGAACTGTTCTATATCTTGATTATGGTGATGGTTACATGACTACATGAATTTGTCAAAACTCATAGAACTATATACCAAAAGGGTGAATTTACTGTATATAAAGTGATAAATCTGATATTAAAATTATTACAAGATAACGCTAATTATACAAGACCAAAATGTTTTAAAGTGGTTTTTTTTTTGTTTTTTTTTTTGTAAAGAGATGGTATCTTATTCTGTCTCCCAGGCTGGAGTGCAGTGTATGATCATAGCTCACTGCAGCCTGGGTTCAAGTGATCCTCCTAACTCAGCTTCCTGAGTCACTGGGATTACAGGCATGAGCCACCATGCCCTGTGAAAAGTAGGCTCTTTTATATGAACACACTAAAAAGAAATATGATGTAGCAATGAAGGAGGCATATTTTCTTACTACTTAAATCTCAGTGTATGCTATATTACAAAATTCTTGTTATCACTAAACTTTACAAAGTAATCCTGTACAGTATGTTTTATTTTTATTATCACAATGGTACATTAATATAAAATTTTTAAAACTAGGATAGTTTATTTAAAATATATTCTCCCAGGTGATGTCAGCAAAATGGCTGAAAAGAGATGCCTGGTATTCATCCCCCCAACAAGAAAGGAGCAAGGCAATGAATACACAGCTAAGATTTGAGTGGAGTGTTAAAGGAATGCAGTGAGGGAGTGGAGATGCACCTGTGGTGACTGGAAGTCCAGGAGGGCAACGTGGGGGCACCCCACCTTTGCAGCCCTATCTCCCCCACCCAGATGGGATCTGCCTGGAGTCAAGAGGGACTTCCTATTGCAGGGAAAAGATAGGTAGAAGATCCCCACCAGGCCCCATGCCACTGCAAACACCTACAGTCCTTACAACAGGAGAATCCCACAGTCTGTCAATTCAGAGAGCTGCTGGGAATTCACACAGCTGCATTACCCCAGATAGGAGCATAAGGTGTACACACCTCACTTTCTACTTACCACCTGTGAGCCAAGCTGCTGCACCATTGCACCATCTTGAGGTCAGAGCTACTTCTGGAGTGTGCCCTTCTCTGGGAGCCAATAGCCAATGCACCTCTCCAACACTGGGGCTGCATCTTCATTCCACCAAGCCTATACTGGTGGCTGAACATCACAACCCCAGCAGCTGGAGCCTGGGCCCAGGATCAGCTGTGATGCTGGTTCTGCACAGCAGGGAAACCAACTCCCCTCACCTTCACTTCCAGCGAGAGTGACAGTGTGGCAGTCTTGCCGAAGGTGAACCTGCCCTTGGGCCAGCCAAACTTCTATATGCCCTCCCCTGAGCAGGAGAGGCCCTCGAGCCTCTGAGCAACAGCCCTGTGCCCACAAACAGAGCTTAAGAAACAGCTCCATAGGTTGCCTCTGGCAGAAACTCCCCCAGGCCAGCCAAGCAGCTGCGCTCCCATGCCTCAGGAATAAGAAACAACTTCGCAGGATGCCCCAGGCCAGCCAACCAGCTATACACCTGTGTCCTGGGCCCGAGAAAGAACTGTGGTAAGGCTAGCCAAGCAGCTGTATCCCAAGTGTGAGAAGCAGCCCTGTGGGCCAACACTGGCAGGCACAGCCCCAAACCAGCCAAGCAGCCTTGCACACATGTCCCAGGCCTGAGAAGCAGCCCTGCAGGCTGCCACTTGCGGACATGCCCTCAGGCTCACTAAGCATCTGTGCCTCTGCATCCTATGCCTGAGAAGCAGCCCTATGGGCCACCCCCAGCAGACACACCCCCTGGTCACTGAGTAGCTGTGTAGCCACATCCTAGGTCTAAAAAACAGCCCTGTGGGCCACCCCCAGCAATCATGCCCTCAAGCCAACCAAGCAGCCATGCAGCTGTGCCCTGGGCCTGAGAGACTTGCCTGGGGGTCACCTCCAGCAAGCAGGTCTCTAGGCCAGCTGAGTAGTTGTGTATCTGCATACCAGGCCTAAGAAACAGCCCCACAGGCCGCCCTTGGTGGGTATGACCCAAGGCCAACTGATCAACCACATGCCAATGCTCCTGGCCAAAGTAACAAACCCACAGCCCCAGCCCCAGCAAGCCAGATCCCAAGTTGGCTGACCCACTATGTGAACAAACACATTCCAACCTAAGAAACAGCCTGGCAAGCCCATCTTGGCAAAGCTGCATCACCATCACCACAAACTCAGCCTAGGCCACTGAGAAACTCATAAATACCAGTGGTATGGATTATAGCAGAAGAAACTAAACGGCAACTACACTACTGTGTCCAACTAGAACCAAGTCCAGTGCACCCAACCGAACCAACAAACTAAGACCCATTTATATAAATAAATCTTTCCTATGAAACTTACTCCATAAAACTGGAGGAGATGAACTTTACACCAGATGCACAGAAATCAATGTAGGGACACAACAACCATGAAAAGCAAGGAAACATGTCACCTTCAAAGGAAAACAATAATTCTCCAGTACCATACCCCAATCATAAGAAAATATATTAAATACTAGAAAAAGAATTCAAAATAATGATCTTAAGGAAACTCAGTGAGATACAAGAAAATACAGATAGATAGTTCAAAGAAATCAGGAAAACAATTCAGAATTTGAATGAGCAATCTGAGAGACAGATATTCTAAAAAAATAACCAAATAGAAATCCTAGAGCTAAAGAATTCAATGAATGAAATAAAAAATACAATTGAGAGCTTCAGTAATAGATGAGACAAAGCAGAAGAAAGAATTTTTCAACTTGAAGACAAGTCTCTTGAAATAACACAGGCAGAACAACAACAAAAAAGAATAAAAAAGGATGAAAGAAGCCTACAGGATTTATGGGATATCATTAATCAAATAAGTACTCATATTATAGGTGTTCCAGAAGGAGAAGAGAAGGGAAAAGGTGAGGAAAATATATTTAATGAAATCATAGCAGAAAACTCCCCAAATCTCAGGAGACAAATGGACATCCAGGTCCAGGAAGCCCAAAGAATCCCAAATAGATTCAACCCAATGAAGTCCTCCCCTTAAGACACATCATAGTCAAACTGTCAAAAGTCAAAGACAAAGAAAGAATTATAAAAGCACCAAGAAAAAAGTATCAAATCACATGAGGGAATTCCCATTAGATTAACAGTGTATTTCTGAGTAGAAACCTTACAGGCCAGGAAAGAATGGAAAGATATATTCAAAGTACTGGAAGAAAAAACTAACAGTCAACATTATGCCCTTCAGAAATGAAGGAGAAATGAAGTCTTTCCCAAACTAGCAAACACTGAAAGAATTCATCACCACTGGACCAGCCTTAGAAATGCTCAAGGGAGTCTGAAATCTCAAGTGAAAAGATGATATTAATAACTACCACCATGAAAACATGCAAAACTATAAAACTCACTGGTAGAGCCAATACACAAAGTAGAAAGAGAAAGGAATGAAACCTATCACTTCAGAAAACCACTCAACATTGGTGGTTTAAAATAAACAGTAAGAGAGGAAGGAACAAAGGATACATAAAACAACCAGAAAACAATCAATACAATGACAGGAGTAAGTCCTCACTTATCAATAATAACTTTGGATGTAAATAGATTAAATCCCCCATTTAAAAGATATAAACTGGCTGAATGGATAAATAATACAAGACCCAACTATATGCTGCTCACAAGAAACTCACCTCACCTAAAAAGACATACACAGACGGAAAAAGACATTCCACACAAATGGAATCCAAAAGTGAGGAATAGTTGTACTTTTATCAGATAAAACAAACTTTACATCAAAAACTATAAAAAGAGACAAAGGAGGACATTATGTAATGATAAAGGGATCAATGCAGCAAGAGGATATAACAATTCTAAATATATATGCACCCAACACTGGAACACCCGAATGTATAAAGTAAATATTAATAGACCTAAAGGGGGAGCTAGACTTCCAATACAATAAGAGTTGGGGACTCCAACACCCCAGTCTCAGCATTGGACAGAAAATCAACAAAGAAACATTGGAATTAAACTGCACTATAGATAAAATGGACCTAACAGATATTTATAGAACACTACACCCAACAGCTGCAGAATACACATTCTTTTCATCAGCACATGGAACATTCTCCAGAATTGACCATATGCTGGGAGACAAAACAGGTCTCAAAAAATTTTTAAAAATCAAAATCATAACAAGTATCTTATCCAACCACAATGGAATAAAACTAGACATCAATAATAAGACAAACATTCAAAATTATGCAAACACATGGAAATTAAACAGCATGCTCCTGAATGAACAATGGGTGAAGAAGGAAATTAACAACGAAATTTTAAAATTTCTTAAAGCAAATGAAAATAGAAACAGAACACACCAATACCCAAGGGACACAGAAAAAGCAGTGTTAAGGCAAGTTTACAGCAGTAAATGCCTACATTTAGAAAACTGGAAAGATTTCAAATAAACAACCTAATGATGCACCTCAAGGAACTAGAAGAGTAAAAATAAACCAAACCCAAAATTAATAGGAAAAAAAAGAAATAAAAAAGATCAGAGCAGAAATATATGAATTGAGACTAAAAAACAATACAAATGATGAAAACAAAGAGTGGATTTTTTTGAAAAGATAAACAAAATTGACAAACCATTAGCTAGACTAAGAAAAAGAGAGAGAAGACCCAAATAAATAAAATTGGAAATGAAAAAAGGAGACGTCACAATAGATACCCTAGAAATACAAAAGATCATTAGAGACTACTAGGAACAACTAATTGCCAACAAATTTAAAAACCTAGAGTAAGTGGATACATTCCTAGACACATACAATCTACCAAGATTGAACCAAGAAGAAATAGAAGACCTGAGCAAACCAATAACAAGTAAGGAAACTGAATAAGTAATAAAAAATCTCCCAATAAAGTCCAGGACCAGAAGGCTTTACCTCTGAATTCTAACAAACTTTTACAAAATAATTAATACCAATTCTTCTGAAACTATTTCAAAAAAATTTAAGTAGAGGGATTCTTCCTAATTCATTCTATAAGGCCACATAACTATGATACTAAAATCAGACAAAGACAACTACAGGCCAGTATCTCTGATGAACATAGATGTAAAAATCCTAAATAAAATACTAGCCAACCAAATCCAATAACACATCAAAAAGATAATGCACCATGATCAAGTGGGATTTATCCCAGGGATGCAAGGATGGTTCAACATATGCAAATCAATAAATGTCATATATCACATCAAGAGAATGAAGGACAAAAAAACCATATGATCATCTCAATAAATGCAGAAAAAGCTTTTGATAAACATCAACATCCCTTTATGGAAAAAAAAAACTCTTAATATATTAGGTACAGAAGGAAAGTTCCTCAACATAATAAAGGCCATATATGCCAAACCCACAGCTAACATCTTACTGAATGAGGAAAAGCTGAAAACTTTTTCTCTAAGAACTGGAACAAGAGAAGGGTACCCACTCTAACCACTGTCATTCAACATAATACTGGGGATCCTGGCCAGAGCAATTAGGCAAGAGCAAGAAACAAAGGGCATCCAAATTGGAAAGGAGGAAGTCATTGTGTCCCTGATTGCAAACAACATGATCTCATATACAGAAAAACCTAAAGATTCTACAAAAAAAGCCTCTTAGAACTGATTAATGAATTCAGTAAAGTTACAGGATACAAAATTAATATATAAAATCAGCATTTCTATACAGAAACAACAAACTACTTGAAAAAGAAATTGAGAAGGAAATCCCATTTACAATATCTACAAAAAATAAAATACCTAGGAATAAATTTAACCACGGAGGTAAAAGACCTCTACAAGAAAAACAAGATGACACTAATGAAAGAAACTGAAGGGGATACAAACAAATGAAAAGACATCTCATGCTCATGGATTGAAGAATTAATATCGTTAAAATGAAATACAACCCAAAGGAATCTACAGATTCAAAGCAATCCCTATCAAAATACTAATGACATCTTCACAGGAATAGAAAAAATAATACTAACATTTGAATGAAACCACAAATGACCCCAACAACCAAAGCAATCCTGAGCAAAAAGAACAAAGCTGAAGTTATCACACTACCAGACCTCAAATATACTTTAAGTCTGTAGTAATCAAAACAGCATGGTATCGGCACAAAAACAGACACACACACCAATGGAACTGAGTAGATAAGCTGGAAATAAATCCATGCACTTTACAGTCAACTCATTTTTGACAAAGGTGCCAAGAACATACATTGGGGAAAGGACAGTCTCTTCAATAAATGGCACTGGGAAAACTGCATGATCATATGCAGAAGAATGAAACTAGAACTCAATATCTCATCATACACACAAATAAAATAAAAATGGGTTAAAGTCTTAAATCTAATGATTTAAGAGTGATAAAACTACTAGAAGAAAACATTGAGGAAATGCTTCAGGACATTTGTCTGGGAAAAGGTTTTACGAATAAGACCTCAAAATACAGGCAACAAAAGCAAAACTAAACAAATAGGAATATATCAAACTAAAAAGCTTCTGTGCAGCAACAGTGATAATTAACAGAGTGAAAAGACAACCTATAGAATGAGATAAAATACTTATAAACTACTCAGCCGATAGGGGATTAATACCCAGAATATACAAGGAACTGAAATATCTCAACAGAAAAAACAATCCAATTAAAAAATGGGCAAATGATCTGAACAGACATTTCTCAAAAGAAGACATACAAATGGTCAACAAATATATGAAAAAAATGCTCATCACTAATCATCAGGGAAATGTAAATCAAAACCACAATGAGCTATCACCTCAGCCCAGTTAGCATGGCTATTATCAAAATAACAAAAAATAACCAATGCTGATGAGGATGCAGAGAAAAGGGAACTCATATGCATTGTTGGTAGGAATGCAACTAGTACAGCCACTATGGAGAACAGTGTGGAGGTCCCTCAAAAAAACTACAAATATTGTCCTGCAATCCCACTACTGGGAATTTATCCAAAGGAAAGGAAACCATCATATCGGACTGACATCTGCACCCCATGTTTACTGCAGCACTCTTCACAATAGCCAAGATAGGAAATGAATCTAGGTGTCCAATAACAGATGAATAAAGAAAATATGGTGTGTGTGCGTATGTGTGTGTGTACACACACACACACACACACACACACACACACACACACACACACATCATGGAATACTAGTTAGCCATAAAAAAGAATGAAATCCTGTCATTCGCAGCAATATGGATGGAACTGGAGGTCATATGTCAAGTTAAATAAGCCAGGAACAGAAAGTTAAACACCAAATGTTCTCAGTCATATGTGGAAAGTAACAAATATTGCTCTCATAGAAGTAAAATGTAGGACAGAATACAAGAAGCTGGGAAGGGTAGGCGGAAGGGGGGATAGGGAGAGATTTGTTAAAGGTTACAAAATTACAGCTACATAGGAGGAATAAGTTCTAGTGTTCTATCCCACTAGATGACTGTAGGATGACTATAGTTAATGATCACATATTATATACAGGGTGTCCCCAAAATCACCATATATAGGGAAAATGGGAATAGTAGCTAAATATACCTTTATTTACAAAATATTCATTACAAAATTTTACAAAAGCTTTCTTTGTAGAGAGACTTTTGGGACACCCTGTAGTTTCAAACAGCTAGAAGAAGGATACTGAATGTTCCCAACACAAAGACATGATAAAAGTTTGAGAAGATAGATATGCTAATGACCCTGATCTGATCACCATACATTATATGTATTCAAAACATCACTATGTACTCCATGAATATGTACAATATTTGTCAATTTAAAAAATAAAATATATTCTTCCCTTAGATATGATACCAAAAGCATATGCAACCAAAGAAAAATTAAATAAATTTGTCTTCATCAAAATTTAAAACTTTTATACCTCAAAGAGTACCATAAAGAAAGTGAAAGACAAACCACTGAATGGGAGAAATATTTTCAAATCATACAAGGCCTGTCTGGAAAGTATCCAGCCACTGTATTAATATATACATCGTATCCATGGCTGGATACTTTCCAGATAGCCCTTGTATATCTGACAAGGGACTTCCATCTAGAATACATAAATAACTCTATTACTTAATTTTTTCAAAATCCAATTTAAAAAAATAGTTAAAGGATATGAATAGCCATTTCTCCAAAGAAGATATACAAATGCCAATAAGCACATGAAAAGATGCCCAATATCATTAGTTATTAGGGAAATGGAAATCAAAACCACAATGAGGTAACCACTTCACACCAGTAAGAATCAAAAAGATAATTTAGCAAGTATTGGCGAGGATGTGGAGAAATTGGAAGCCTCACACACTGCTGGTAGGAATGTAAAATGGTGCAGCTGGTTTGGAAAACAGTTGGCAGTTCCCTAAAACATTAAACACAGAGTTACCATATGACCCAGCAACTCCATTCCTAGGTATATAACCAAGAGAAATAAAAACATATGCCCACACAAAAACTTGTACATGAATGTTCATAGCAGCATTATTGAAAGCAGCTAAATAGTGGAAACAACCCAAATGTCTACCAACTTGTAAGCAGATAAATTAAATGTTATATCCATATAATAGCCCACTACTTACCAATAAAAAGAAATGAAGTACTGACAGGTGCTGCAACGTGAATGAACCTTGAAACCCTTATGTTAATTAAAAGAAATCAATCACAAAACACCACATATTGTATAATTCCATACATATGAAGCTTCCAGAATAGACAAATATATTCAGTCAATAAATTAGTGGTTGCCTAGGGCTAGAAGAGATTTGGGGAAGAAGATCAGGGTACAGTGGCTAAAGGGTACGAAGTGTCTTTTATGGTTATGAAAATATTCTTAAATTGGTTATGGTGATAATTGCACAACTCTGAATTTACTAAAAGCCACTGAACTGTACACTTTGAAAGGGTGAATTATATCTCAATAAATCTGTTTAAAAAATATTCTTCTATATAGGGGGAAGAGCTTTTAGTAAATACTAAATAGCTGAACCAAAAGTGTTATCTACACAAATATGTTACTTTAATAACTTTAGCTTATCTTCGGCATTGAATTAGGAAAAATAACAAAATAATTACCCTTTCTACTGAAGATAACTGTTGCTGTAATCCGTCACATTTTTTGTTTGCTTCTTCAAAAAGAGTTTTATACTTTTCTATTTGAGACTGTTGCATATTAATTGTTCGTTGCTGTCTCAAACAATCTTCTTCAAAATTTTTTATTTGAGACTTTAAATCCTGAATCTCATCTTCCTATAGTTATAAAATTATAGATTATGTGAAAAAATATACAAGATTTGGTATCAAAACAAAGCAGAAAACAGAAAGCTTCATATGTTCTTTGATGAGATAGTTATATACATTTCATGAAGAAAAACAAATTACATTACCTTTTTATCTTCAAAAATGTAAGTCAGATGATTTATGTGCATTTAATAGCTTTACTTGTAAGTCTAATATACAGAATTCTAATTGTAACAAGTATTTACAATTCTTTAGCTCTGTGAAAATTCAACATTTCAGAATAAAGTTCAGCATACATAATTTTTTTTGTTTGTTTGTTTGTTTGAGACAGAGTCTCGCTCTGTTGCCCAGCTAGAATGAGTGCCGTGGCATCAGCCTAGCTCACAGCAACCTCAAACTCCTGGGCTTAAGGAATCCTCCTGCCTCAGCCTCCCGGGTAGCTGGGACTACAGGCACGCGCCACCATGCCCGGCTAATTTTTTCTATATATATTTTTAGTTGGCCAGCTAATTTCTTTCTATTTTTAGTAGAGACGGGGTCTCGCTCTTGCTGAGGCTGGTCTCGAACTCCTGACCTCCAGTGATCCACCCGCCTCGGCCTCCCAGAGTGCTAGGATTACAGGCGTGAGCCACCACACCTGGCCATTTTTTTTGAATTCAAAATTAATTCAAAACTATGAATTATATCTAAATAAAACTATTCAAAAAATGTATTTGAAATTGTTCCTAAAATGTCTTTGAATATTAGAGCATTTCTTTTGAAATGCTTAATTTCTTTTAAAAACCTTACCTTTTTATTGCATTCACAAACAACATTATCCAACTCCTCCTGCATAACACGGAGTTTGGCTTTCAGAAATCTGATCTGTGCTTCTGTGGATTTAAATAATTATATTACTGTCTTTTGCTGAATCTAAGAAGTCATCATTGTAAGACAGACTATTATTTTATGAAGAAAATAAGCACTCACGATGGGGAGTCAATAGGAGATCCCTGATAGGGGACACTAAAGACACTAAATACTCCTAACGTAAAGATAAATGAGAAATAAACCCACCCAACAGAAAGGAACAGTCAGGAACTATTCACATCTCAACACTGGAGCTAAGAAAGAAGGGGGGAACCCCTCACCTGAGACTCTGAACCACAAGCCAGTACTCACGTAAGTTTGCAGACTGAATGCATACTCACAAAGGTGGTCCAAAATACATCAAACAGAGAATTTAAAGTGGTCTCCGGTTAGTAATGTCCCCAAGTGTTCGGCAGAAACAAACACAAATCCTCTCTAGCAAAGCTCAATTTCAAGCACAGCCATTGTGATTATAAAATACAACTGACTGTAACATGCAACCCAATTTCTAAGAAGTTAAAATGTAGTATATGTGTCTTAGAAGCAAAGAAATACACTAATATCTTACTGAAGCTTTCTCACACAAACCCTCATTAAAATCTACCTTTGGTACTTCATTGCTAGCAAAAGTTCCTTATTCAGTAACATCAGCAGTAAATCTTCGATGTTCATAGGCCCATAAAGTAAATAAAGTGAAAACTGAATATAGAACTTACTCATCATTCATTCAAAAATATAAAGTCTCTAGTATGTTCCATAGTAGGAATACTATAAAACAAGGCTTGCCCTATGGAGGTTATCTTGAAGAAACACTCTGAATTGCACTGAAAAGTCATTAGATCCCACTAAGCCATGCACACGTGATAAGCAGAGACAAACTATCTCCATACAAACTTCCTGCTTTTCTTTGAAGCGCCCCAGTGTTACATGAAACTGATGAACTATGTGGTTGGCTCTAACTCTACCTAGATCTCTCCAGCCTCAACTCTTCTTCCAGCCTCTCATGTAACTCCAGATAAGCAGAGGATAGAAGGGAAATGGCAAATTAAAAAGCGTGAGGTTGGAAGTAATTGGTCTCTGAGGGAAAAAAGGAAGAAAGAACGGGAGACCATAACTTTCACCATTTCTTTCTCTCCCCAACTTTAACCTCAGTAACTCTACCTCAGCTCTCACACAAAGAGCTGAGTGCTCTCATGTCCAGAGGCCCACAGCACTAACCTCCTCTCCCCACTCTACCCCAGCTTTAATTATACAAAGCGGTCTATGCTCCCAAACTACTTCTTGATCTTTTTCTCTCACACATAACCCAACTATTCCAAGCAATCATCTGGAATAAGAGAAAATTCTTCCAAAAAGGGAGATACTTAAGCTGAAGATATTAAAAATGGAAGAAAAGTGGCAAAGCGGCAGAGATGTGATTTAGCAGTAAGAAAAAAGGAGCATTTTAGGTAAAGTCTGTTTGTCCTGGTTCCCTATATCTGGGAACAGGAACATTATAACAGGGCCATGGGTGACTGTCTACTGAGGAACAGCCAACATCTGACGATCACGTCCTTGAAAGCATCTTGAAAGACATGTAAATGTAACTTCCTGCTCCACTTACCTTCCCTCCCCACAACTAGATTCAGAAAGCTTGAAGGTAACAAATGTATTATATAAATTGCTCCCCACTTATGACTAGTATGTGGCACAACAATCATTACACATATAAACTGTTAAGATTTTTCACAGAATCAGAGAATTAAGATAAACTTTGATGATCTCATGCAAATTGCTAAATTTTCAAATGAAGAAGCTGCCATTACAGAGGAGCTAAGTGGCTTGCCTGTAGTCACAACCATAGTATTATAGTTCAGCATTAATTAGTTCATATATACTCAACTGTATTAATTTTTGTTTCAACAGCATAGATGGCTCCTCATAAATTCAACAATTTTAGAGGCATTACTGGTAACTAATAGATGATCTAAATTTAGTAGTATTATTTTTCTAGTGATAGGGAGAGAATGAACTAAGAAGGAAAATTATATTCATTAGAAAAAACTCATTTGATCATTTTACCTGATGCTACATCAATAATTCATTTATCCTTTTACATGTGTTGATCTAACACGCAATAAAGTATATTAATAGTAAATGAAAGAAATTCATAGAAACATTTTCTATTTTAGTGTTTTAATAATAACCTATGAAGCATTTTAATTTTAGTCGAAAGATATGCAATGAAACCAGTACAATATAGTGTTTATTTTTACTTTTTGTAATGGAAAATAGCAAACATATACAAAAGTAGAGAGACTAGTTCAATGAACCTCCCACTTACCATCCACCTTTAATAATTACTGACTCATGGCCAATTTCATTTCATCCATAATCCCACTGATTCCTCCCACTACCGTATCTTACTAGATTATTCTGAAATAAAACATATATTGTGATGTCTTGGGTTTAAATGCAAGAAATAGTTTAAAGGTCTCTTTTTCTAAGTAATTATGATGTAAAGATAAAAATAACAAGCAAAAGAACCTACCTGTTCCAATGTCGTTACTAACTCCAGAGAAAATATCATCATCTATATATTCAGGTAAGCCTTCTTCCTCCAGTTGTCCTTCAATTTTGCTTATTGTTTTTGCAAGAGAAAAGTCTGAGAACTCCTCTGGAATGGCAACATCATTAGCAGTTTCTACATCAGAGTATTTTGATTTAACACTAAAAAATAAAGAATACATATGTACGTATATATGTATATATAAATATAAACAAAATAGAAAGGCAGAAAGGAGATACAGCTTTTACCCAAATAACAAAAGCAGATCAAAATTATTATAAGTTTAGATTTATGATGAGATCTACACTTGATACTTTCAAGGACTATATTACAAGAGACTGTTATAAATTTTAAATTTATGAAATCTACAATTGATATTTTCAAGGGTTACAAGAGCCTTAATAGACTTCCAGTCTTTATGAATCACACAACCACAGGCTTTATGAAGCCGGGTGGTCTACACCCTGCCTCCAAATAAGTGATACCAAAACCAAGAGTACTGAACTTGGCCTTCTAGGTCAAATCCATCCTGTAGCTTTTAATTTTACATGCCTCTGGAGAAGAACTGTAAAAACTGACCATAATTCTACAAACAGCGAAGAATAATACCTCTGGGAAAGAATTATATACTGAATAGTTACTAGCTCAATCAAACTCAACATTTTTTTTTCCACTTAAAGAAATACATTCTAAGGCCGGGCGTGGTGGCTCACGCCTGTAATCCTAGCACTCTGGGAGGCTGAGGCGGGTGGATAGCTCAAGGTCAGGAGTTCAAGACCAGCCCGAGCAAGAGCGAGACCCCGTCTCTACTAAAAATAGAAAGAAATGATCTGGCCAACTAAAATATATATATAGAAAAAATTAGCCGGGCATGGTGGCGCATGCCTGTAGTCCCAGCTACCCGGGAGGCTCTGGTAGTAGGATCGCTTAAGCCCAGGAGTTTGAGGTTGCTGTGAGCTAGGCTGATGCCATGGCACTCACTCTAGCCCGGGCAACAAAGCGAGACTCTGTCTCAAAAAAAAAAAAAAAAGAATTAAAAAAAAAAGAAATACATTCTAACCAGCCTGATCATGGGGGAGACCCTATCTCCACCAAAACCAGAAAAAATTAGCCAGATATGGTGCCGCATGCCTGTCATCCCAGCTACTTGGGAGGCTGAGGAAGGAGGATTGCTTGCGCCCAGGAGTTTGAGGTTGCATTGAGCTATGATGATACCACTGCACTCTAGCCAGGACAGAGCAAAACTCTCGAAAAAAAAACCATTCTAAGCAGGATCAAAGTTAACCAAAAAGTTGGATTTGATTTTTTTTAATGAAGTAGGGGAAGAAACGTGAAATAAAACTCAAACCTAAAGGCACTGAGGAATGCGCCAAGCCTAACCCATCAATAAGTTTATGGTTCTGAAAGCCTAACTTATATTTAAAACATAAGCAAAGCTTCAGAATTCTGTTTGGAAAAAAAACCTTTTTTAAAAAGCAAATCTGAAGTCTAAAAACAAGATAACCCTTCCCAGTTATATACATATGCACATATGTATGCAGTGTATGTTCTTCTTTCTTCTCTTCAATCTATATTTTCCTTATCCCTTTATTCTTTTTTTCTTCCTTTTATTAAACAAACAAGTTATTTAAATAATTAAAAGAATTAACAAAGATTTTTCAATCTTTGTTATCATACAATTATAATTATAATGCAATTACCAGTTTGGGTAAGTAATAGTAATATAAATTTAATAACTTATTGAGAATAAGAAGCTGCTCAGTGCAATACAATCAGTCCTCCTTTTCTAGAAAGCCTCCCATCCTAGAGAGCCTCTTGGGTCCATTTTTATGCTTATAATACTAAGGACAGTCTTGAATTCTTTCTTACCAAAAACAACAGAATGTGAATTATAATATATAATTCTATTTAGAGCATGCCAAACCATTCTATATTTCAATATACACAAAAATGTATGACATTCTGTTAAACACTTGAGAAGACTATTTAAGCCTTCTAGTTTTTGAGTATCTAACAGAAAGAGCTTAATAATTAAGAATGATAGTACTGTGAATTATAAAACTAAAAAAAATGAAATACTTTTAAAACTATACTATACCTTGAATTTGGTTTCATTCCTTTATTTGCGGAGTGTAGTTTGTTTTGAACCTTGTTTATTGGACCAATGTTTTTGGTCTTTGGCTACATGAAAATAATTGAAACTTTTGATTAATTAGAGTCTGATCATTTCCCAAGGAGAGGAGTTTTGTTAACACATAGAACTGCTATTTTGCTACATAGAAGATTTGCTATTTTCATGGAATTACTCAAATTGTAACGTCAAGAATCCCAGGACTATATAGCTGGAAAAGGCCTAGATATCAACAGGACCAAGACATTAGAGGATAAAGAAAATGAGTCCCAAAGATTCAAAGATATTCAGCTAGCCAGTGGAATGTTAAATCTGGATGATCTGACTGACAGAATTCAGTTCTCCTCACTAACCAATTATTCTCCAGGCAGGCCTTCCCGGGCCTTCAGTTATATAGTTCCCTCGGCTTATATCTCTATGGGTGGGAAACTTACAGAACCCAGTATGCCCAGCACCTGGAAGAGTGATTTCTACACTATAAATATTTAAATGAATGAACCAACCTTTCAAATCACCTTCTTTGTATGAGTACCTTTCTTTTTCAGGTCTTTTTTCTACTAGATTTAAGCTTCAGAGAGAAAACTGAAAAGCCTCAGGTTACAAACTCATTTCACTTAGAATCCTTCCACTGTATCTCCAAATTGTTCAGTGAAATTATGAGACAAAAAAGGATTCAATTTGTTTTATGAGCAACATTTCATGAATGCATCCCTTCTAAGTATCAAGGTTTGTATTCTATTTTTATTGAGTCATACCTCCTCTCTCTTTTCTCTAAGTCTAAAAAATAATCTAAATTCTACAGAATGTAATAGCATTCACAGAAAGTTTGATTTCATACCTTAGTTTCTGAATGAAGATCAACTGTGCCTTCAGATGATAATAGACCTCTACAGACCAAAAATAAACATTATACATTAATAGTAGATGGCACTGAGTTAAGACAATCAAATTCAACAGTAATTATACTTGAAAGGGAAAATATACAACTATCAGGATGACTATACTATAATTCTAGTTATCTACACATTAATTTATTTCGAATGAGTATCATTAACAAGCAAAGTGCTTTGGTTAAATTATTCACCTTTGAGAAGATACACTATAATGCCAATATTTTTCTGGGAAAATGTAGCAAAAATATCAATGAATAGAAATCATAAGAAGTGATTATCAGCTATACACAGCGATTATCCATTTTAGGAATGATTCACCACAGGGCTTTTTATGGTGAGCCCACTCAATGTTATCATTCTTCTAATGTATAGAAATACTTAGTCAGTGTCCATTTTCGCCATTACACCGTCAACTCTATAAGGGTAGAAATCGTATCTGCTTTGTTCACTGCTCTATGCCTAGTGCTCGGTATAGTACCTGACACTAAAGCTCTTAAATTGGCACTAAATATTTGTTGAATGAATGAATAAATACATCTAACATGCAATTCATTGCTATACGCAATGTTTTCAAAATGTTTATAGCTTAAAACAAGGAGTATATTGGGGTGTGCGAATGAAAGGTGCAGAAAAGGTACTGAGGAAATGGCAAACATTAATTTAAAATGAGGGAGATTAAAGAGGACACTTAAAATGTGTATAATATTTGGAAACAGTTTCATGTCATATGTGAGAATGATTCTTTAGTCTTTGTAATTTTGAGATATTTTGAAAGCCTTTTTTTCTTTCCAGAGGTACTTCGAGTAGTTCTTTAAATGGTTGTATTTAATATTATCTAGGTATACCTTTGCATTACTTTTGGTAGGCAGAATGTTGTGTTATAGTTCACTTTTCACGGAAATACACTAGCAAAGTAATATCACTGTGAAACCTGAGGGAGACAGATAACCATTAAATGTCTTCTGGCTGATACATGTGTGTGTGTAATATGATCAAAATGTGTGTGTAGGGATTGTTTGTGGAATGAAAGGTTTGTTTGTAATATGATCAAAATGATTTGTGTGGTAAGCCTTGCTTCAAGCAGACTGGTGGATATGTATGCTATACTATTAGGAAACTAAATTCTGGTTTCCCCAACATATGTTGTTGACAGAGTAACCCTGGGTGTTGAAGGATATCATAATATATTCTGCCTGACTGTAATTATTTATGTGGATTATAAATGTTCCAACCTGAAATGAATGGCCTCTTTACAGCATTACCTCCCATCTTCAACAACTCACAATAGCCAAATGCCATATTTCACATGGGAAAAGCCATCTGTTCAAACAGTAGCATTAAAAAAGAATATATCTGATCTAGTTGGAAAATTTAGTAAAAAAACAAAAACAACAAAAATCAACAGATTTATTTTTTATGCTTGTAAAATCAGTCTCTTACTTGCTTCAACAGAAACTGGGAATCATCTATTGTTACCATCATTTCAATCCTTCAGTTTACTGGATAAAAGCCTAATTTATCTTATTTGTAATTCAAATTTTAGAATTTTCATAACTATTAAATATCTTTTTTCATAAAGTATCAGAGAGCACTACATATAAGCAACTTCTTGTTATGTGTACCCATTTATGTGTACACCTAATGATATGAAATACTATTTTTTAGTGATGTACTAAAAAAATTCAAAAACAACACACTAAGGCATTAACTTCTTGGGAACAAGATCAGGTTTGTTTACTCACCATTGTACTACCAGTAGCTAGACCTACCACTAATAGTGTTCAAAATTTTTTTCAGGTTTATTGAGATATAATTTATATATCATAACATATACCTTTTTAATGTATAAAATTCAATAAATTTTAATAAACCTACATGGTCACATCACCACCACAACCAAGATAGAGAATATTTCCATCATCCCCCAAAATTCTCTTTTCCTCCTTGGTAGTTAGTCCCCTAACCCCTACCTCAAGCCCTAGACAACCACTAATCTGATTTCTGTCCCTACAGTTTTGCCTTTTCCAGAATGTCAAATAAGTAGAAACATAGATTATGTACATTTTTGAGCCTAGCTTCTTTCACTTAGCAGGTATATTATTGCTATATCAGTAGTTCATTGCTTTTTATTGCCAAGTGGTATTCTGTTGCATGGATATATCATAATTTGTTTAACCAGTCACCACTTGATGGATACTTGAGTTGTTTCTGGTTTTGGTAATTATTAATAAAACTGCTCTAAACATTTGCATGCAGATTTTTTCTTGGAAGAATGTCTTCATTTCTCTTGAGTAAATTATCTAGGAGGGGAAATGCTGGATTGTATACAATAGTTATTTTTTAATAAATTAATTATGTCTTAATATTTCAAGTATACTGCCAAGTTTATTAACACATTTCAGTTTTGTTTCTAAGCCCTATAAGGCAGCGGTCCCCAACCTTTTTGGCACCAGGGACCAGTTTCATGGAAGACAATTTTTCCACAGACCTTGGCGGGGGGTGGTAGACAGAGCTCAGGCAGTAATGCAAGCCATGGGGAGCAGCTGTAAATACGGATGAAGCTTCGCTTGCTGGCTGGCTGCTCACCTCCTGCTGTGCGGCCTAGTTCCTAACAGGCCATGGAATGGTACCGGTCTGCTGCAGCCCAGGGGTTGGGGGTCACAGCTGTAAGCTGTTTCAATATTATGCCCTCTTAGGGCTGTGCAGCTCTGATAGCCTGTTTCTTGATCTTAGAAGACTGGGGATACCAAGGGCTGTTTTAAGATTTAAAACACCACAATTTTAGTCCACTCTTAAAGTTTCTTTGCTGACATAACTCTCAAAAACTAGTGATTTCCTTACCTATTTAATTTCAGTCCGTTCTCAGTGCCATTACCACACCCACTGTTCTTTCAAGACTGTAATTCTTTACTATATTTTCTTACCTGACTCCCTCTCTCTCTCAGTTTAAAAATTGGTTACTTTGAAGTTGTCAAGCTTCTAAGGAGAGACCGTACCTTTAGTTAGATATTTGCCCTGAGACATTTTATCCAACTGAAAAGTTTACTATGTGCCATTTAATGTGATCCTTGGCCTGAGGAACTTAATCCACCGGAAAGACTTATCAATATGTGAAAGCCACATATTTAGTCTGATCTTTGCCTTAAGGGAGTTTTAATAGGCTTTTGTTCCTCAAAGATTTTCTCAATTTTATCTTGTAATTCTTGAAGTCTAAAAGCAACTGATTCTACCATTCTACCATCAAGACAGTGTAGTATTGGCATAAGGATACCTATATAGATCAACGAAATAGAAATGAGAGTTCAAAAATAAAACCATATGTCTATGGTCAACTGATTTTTGACAAGAGTGCCAAGACAACTGGATAACCATGTGCAAATGAATGGAGGTTGATCCTTAACTCATACCATATACAAAAATGAACTCAAAACAGATCAAAGACCTGAATATAAGAGTTAAAACTACAAAGGTCTTCCAAAAAATCACAGGTGTAAATCATCATGACTTTGAATTAGATAATTAGGTATTCCCTTTTGTTAATACTTGCAAACCAGCCAATTCTTTCCCAAACTTGTCTTTTTAACGTCATGCACTGCTAATATTCTGTGTTCCAACCTCTTCCCCCAGAGTACAAGTTGATGTACAAGATGCTTATTCTGCCTCCCAATTTATCACAGATGACAGTTTTACCAAATTCACTGCCACTACATAACATTAATCCTCTATCTTTTCAGCCACCATTATTAGTTTCCTTGTTGGCTACCATCTAACTGCTAGGCTAAAGTCACACTTTAAGTTTTTGCTATGCAGCATTCCATTCCTAATACCGATTTCTATGTTACCATGGATAGCCTAGGATATTAACCCCAAAATCTCAGTGGCTTAACACAGTCAATATGGCAGTAGAAAGGGAGAGAGCGTTCTTTTTTACACTTGTTTCACATGGTCACCCAGAGACCAGGCTGGGAGGTTTTATCAACTGGAATTTCACTGATATTCATGGCAGGGAAAGTCAGCTGGAGGTTCACACACCAACTCTTGTCTGTGTTGGGTTGGAAGAGATTAATTGGGATTTTGTTCATACCCTATTGACAACTGCAAGAGACTTAGACTGTTCGGTAATCAACATTGCCTCTGCTACAGTAAGATTTTACTCACACAGATCCTATACTTTTCATGTTTCCTCTCTAAAGTTTTTAAATGAGGAAAATAGTATTTATTTCAAAATAATATTTTGATAATTACATGAGATAAAGTGGGTAAAGAGCTTGCATTGTGTCTGACTGGTATAAGTCCCCAATTATTATTTTATACACTACATTATTCTTCTTCAAATAGATTTTCAACATTTGCATGAAAAAAGATTTTATATAGTAAAAGATACCTATAGGTCATTAGAAAAAAATCAATCATATTTGAGAATTCAAGTCACTGACCTTAAGTTGTAATCATCTTCCTCTTCGTATGATTTAATTTGTGTGGAAATAGACCTAGATCGTACTTCTTGCTGATCTCTCTAGTTAAATGAGTAAAGATATGTCATATACAACATAGAAAAAAACCACAAAGTCAGGATATATTCAAGTGCCTCTCTGATCATTAATCATTTCAGAGTTGTCCACAGTTTCTATGATACCAAAGCACACAATTCTGAATGCTATGGTATGAAAATAGGTCTATAGTATTACAGTTTCACCTTTCACATGTTCTGAATTAAGAAAGTCTATCCTAAGGGAAAACTGAAATAGTGTTAAGGCCTTTATATGGTATTTCCAATTCCTGCTTCCCTCCTACCTTAGAGTCTTCCATCCTTGTAGCATGCAATGGAAATTAGAAAGAGGCACAAGAAATGAAAAAATAAATCTGTTTAGTGAGTAGAAAAACTTGTCTCAAATCTTAAGGCAAAACTTGGTCAAGAAGACCAAGATGATGCTAAACATGAAGTATCAGGAGTAAAAAGCTTTCAACAAAGACATATCAAGAAATGAGAGTAAACAAAAATTCGATAAGGCAAAAGTTACATTCAGTTAGCTTCTGCAGAGGTGGGAATGCCCCCTTCCCTTCCCTAGCCCTTCTCAGTTTTCTACTCTGTTCTTTTTTGGTGGGGAAAAAGGTTTTTTTAGGGGATTCCTTGAGCAAAATACATAACAGAGCTCTCATTCTACTATAATGTGGGGTCCTTTTGTACAAGTATTTTCCTGCCTTTTAGACATTGCCAAAAACTAAAAGATAGAATAAAAATAGTTATTTTTAGTAAAATATTTAATAACAAATGCACCTGGCACAACTGTAACAATTATCTTAATATATTACTTGAAAGGTTATATATGATACATTTCTTATCCATAAACTAAGAAATAATTATGGATTTGTATAAGGCGTTAAAATATTGCTTAGATTTCCTTCCCTGCCTCTATGAATGCCATTTTTGGGGGTAGGGAAGATTGAAAGGAAGAATTATAATTAAATTAGGGTAAAAACTAGAAAAAGTTTGAAAGCAGACTCTTTTTTGCAATGAATCTTGCAATGAATCTCCCAGGAGTGAAAAAGAAAAAAATAATAATAATAATAAAGAAAGCAGACTCTATTCCTCTAAGGAGGGCTACTCTATCCTATCAATTAATAATGGAAATGCTGATGCTTAAGAAGGGATGCTTAAAGTAGGAACACCCAATTCGTTACTAAAATGGGGAATAATGAGCTTGGATATATCATCTGGTAATAAAACCTCAGTATATTTTTCCTGACTATAAATATTATTTTAGTCTAGCTCTAAGAATTTGAGTAACATCCAGTGTAGAATTTAAGAAATAAATTATCTGAATATTAGTGATGATTGTTATCTTTTATTCAAAACCATATATATATACCTATACCTATGCACATATATTTATGTTCAATTTGTGATAATTCATGGAGCTGAACACTTACGCACTGGATCCTTTTTGTATATATGTCATAAATCAAATTACAAAGTTAAGTTAGCACTTACATGGAATTTTTAATAATTGTACAGTAACTTACTATTACTTCATCAGCTTGTCGAACCAGGTCAGCTGTTTTTGCTTCCAATTCTGCATTTAAACGCCTAAATGCAGAAAATAAGTTAATGATTGGGATGTACTGAAGACCCTAACAAAAATAAAAAAAATTAAACTTCAGCAATTACACTTTAGTAAGTGACCGAATCAACAAATGCCAAAACATACACATGACATTCTTACTCTAAAATGAACAGAGCTGTTAGAATTTATCCCCAACTCCCTATAATTCCTCTGTCCTTGTGGTAGGAACTCAAACACTAAGTACTCACTGCAGGTGAAGTGACTTATCTAACTAATAAATTTAGGAAGAATAAGCTGTTTGAGTTCAACTCTGTTCTGCTAGTTGTCTTCTTGGAATTAACCTACCTACAAAGAATATCAGTGCTAACCCTTCCTTCTCCAGAGATAGCTCCTGCTCTAACTGAGGGCAGGAGGGGGCAGGGAAGAGGAAAGACCTGTGATTGAGGAGCTTAATCTGGGGTTTGGTGACAGACACAATGTGGCTCACACCTCAGCTACACACTTCATTCACTATCATCATCAGAAATAATGGTGACTATTTTGACTTCCACCTGTCACTCCTTTTTTTAAATTATTATTGTTCATCCTATTTGGAATCTAGCAAAAAATAAGAATACAATATATTTATTTGGTCCCATCAAGACTGCAAGAATGACAGTATCACTGAAGGTAATTGTTTTTAAAGGAAAAAATGCTCATCATCCTACCACCATCATCCAACCATTTTTATTTTTAATATTCCCTTCCAATTTTTATCTATAGCATATACACAGTTTTGTACTGTTTCCCCACAGCAATATAGAAGAAATATGTTTATCTTCACATCTTTATAATTAGCACCTTAAACAGCTACACAATATTCTAATGAATTACAGTTAACATAATGTACTTAACTCCATCACTATTGTTAGTTCAAGTCCCCTTTTCACTTTCAAAGGTTAACACTATAATGAACATCTTCAAAAACATATTTTTTTTCTCCAATTGAAATGTCACATTTCTAGGCTATCTATTAATAGGATCTTTTGAAGTTATATTAAGAAGATATGTTGAGGAATTTAAAAATGAGATCTTGTTTTTCTTAGTTACGTGATTCAAAAGTAACAAAAATGACTTACAATCCCCAACCCCAGGTAAAAAGGAGGAGCAGTATATCATATCCTTTCTTAAAACAATCTTAATATCTTAATTTTAGGATTAGTTGGTCAAAAGTAAAATGTTTAATTAAGAGAGACTTAAAGTTGCATTTTTAGATGCCATTACCCGATTTTTCAAATTTCCCTAACAGGAATCATGAGGACTTGAAATGCCAGATAAAATGCAATAAAGGAAATATTGCTAAGCTCAAACTCAGGCAAGGGAAATGCCCTTGTACTAAGAATAAAGCAGCAGTTCAAAGTGAGAGTAGTAAACAGGAACAGAAGCCAAAATAGCTTAAAAACTAGGAGCCGATGCACATGTGAGCCATGAAGGGCTACACCTGTGAAACACAGGTTACCAAAAACTCTGCCCATAACCTCAGGTGAGCAGAAACAAAGCTACAGCCATGGGTGGAAAAGATTCTCTTGTGAGCAACGAGAACACATAGAGTGAAATCCAAATTCATCTATCCAGATGGTACACAGACACTATGCCAAAACTTTAATATAGAAGAAAGCTGGCCTGGAACCAATGAAAACTCTAAGCTAGTAAAGGTAAATTCAGAACCATACTACAGAGACATTTACCATCTAGAATATATGGGACT
This sequence comes from Lemur catta, assembly GCF_020740605.2. Lineage (NCBI taxonomy): Eukaryota > Metazoa > Chordata > Mammalia > Primates > Lemuridae > Lemur > Lemur catta. Next base: position 87,921,045 of record NC_059128.1, on the reverse strand, counting down.
CCCTCAGAAAGCAAAATAGAATCAGCAGATGTGAGAAAGGAAAAATCTGTACCATAAGAACTAGAGATAATATAAAAATCTAAAAAAGATTTTTAAATTAGCATTTTATTTTGGAAAAAAAGCAAGAATAGAAAACATTAGGCAAGACCCAAATATTATTACAAAAGAGCACTGAATTTGGAAAAGAATCAAATAGAAAGTACATAAATGGAAAACACAGTTACTGAAATTAAAAATTCAATGGATATGTTGAACAACAGAATGGACTAAAGAGGGAATGAATGAATTGGAAGATAGATATGAGGAAATCACCTATAAGGAGGTACAGAAAGACATGAATCTCAAACAGAATAAAAAAAATAAATCCACATTTGTACACATCATAGTAAAACTGCAGAATTTTAAAGATTAAGGGAATATTCTTTAAACTACCAAATCATTATTTTACAAGAAAAGAGAAAATTAGTCTACCAGCATGATTATTTAAAAAGCTGACAGCAGATGTCTCATTAACATCTCTAGATATCAACAGACAATGAAACAGTATCTTTAATGGGCTTAGAAGGAAAAACTGGCCATCTAGAATTCTACGTTCAGATAAACTGTCATTAGAGAGTAAGTGCAAAGTAACAAAATTTTCTGAAAAGTCTAGAGAGTTTAAGACTCAGTCTTAAGTGTAAGTCTACACTTTAGAAAGGAGGAAACTGAACCTTGAAAAACAGAATCATGAAGATATCAGAAACATGATAAATCTAAATTAGTACAGACCATAAAAAGAACACTGATGATTAACTGGGTGTGGGTATATTTAAAACAAAAAAGAAAAATATTATCTCATTTGAAAGACAGAGGAAAACCAACTTAAAACATTCTAAAGTCTTTCCAAACCAGTAAAATAAAAACAATGAAAATTCATTCAATCCAACAGCATACAGACAAGAACCAAACAAAAGACACAGCAAATAAAAAACACAAAAAATAAGACGGCTAAGACAACTTCAAATTAGTAAACACAATAATGTAAATAAATGAAATTCACTTACTAGAAGGCAGAAATTACCAGACTGGTTATAAAAGGAATGCTCTTAAAGCTAAATGACACAGAGTTTGAAAATAATGGGATGAAAAAAGGTAACAGACAATATGTAATAATGAAATGAATCAAAAAGATTTAAATCAAATATAGCCCCAAACAAAAACAGCCACAAATAAATGTAGAAATTTTTAAATTATAATTGTAATTGATAATTTTAATACACTTCTAATAGAAACCAAAAAAGCTAGTATGAAAAAACTGGTGAGGATACTGATATTATGAACAAACTTAATTAGCTTAATCTAACAGATTAGCCAACAAATATTAATGATACACTTTCTGTCAAAGATCACATAGAACATTTACAAAAATTGAAGATGTACTAGGCCACAAATAAGTCTCAATATCATTTTAAAAATCCACATCTCATAAATTCTCTGACCATAGTGCAATTAAAAATAAATTTAAAAATAAAAACAAACCAGCAAACAAATAATCCTATACGCTTGGAAATTAAAAAGCACACTCCTAAATAACCACTATGAAAATCATAAACTATTTAAAACTAAATAACCACAAAAGAAACACATTTCGAAACGGATCTTGGAATATAGTTAACCTATAGTTGGAGAGAAATTTACAGACAAATGCATTATTTAAAAATAAGAAAAACGAAATAAATGAGGTCAAGAAACTTAAAAAATAAATAAATCCACCACAATTAGAAGAGATCATTTCGATCTCTTTCTTTCTATAAAGACTAATGAAATTCTAAAAATAGCAGAGATTAGCAAGAAAACCAAATCTAGTTCTCTGTAAAGACCAATAAAATAGATAAATCTTCCAGCAGGCTTGATACAAAAAGAGAAGATAAAAACAAATATTGGAAAACCTCCAAAAGAAGGGATGTATATAGTTACAGATTACCGTCAAGATTTAAAACATCACGAGCATACAATTAATTTATGCTAATACATTTTAAAACATACATGAAATGAACACTTTTCTAGAAAACTATCAATAACCAAAGATTATTCTAGGAGCAATAGTACATCTGAATAGATGAATAATCATTAGAGACTGAATTCATGGACAAAAGGAATTCCCTTGACAACAAAACACTAGACTCAGATTCTCTGATTATAAAAGCTTCCAAGAACAAAAAAAATTATTCAGCTTATTTCATATAGGTAGGATAATTTTTATATCAAAATCAGAAAGGAAAAGAACTAGAAAAAAAAGCATAACACCAATCTCACTTTTGTTCACCGAGGCAAAAAAAAACTGACAAAATTATAGCAATCAAATCCAGCAGTCTTTAAAGGAAAACAAGAAACCTGCCTTTGTAGTTCAGTATGTTAAAACATTAAAGGAGAGGGAAAAAAACATATCATTAGCTAATTGGGGGGGGGGGGATGTTAGGTAGATATCCAGGGATTCCGGGTCTCCTAGGGACAAAAGTGGGTGCTGTCGCCTTAGTGCAATTGCCCCACTAGGGAAGAAGGATGAAGGTAGGCCCCAGGCTCTCATTTGGTCCTGTCCCACCCTAACCCTCTCCCCAGTGACTGCCATACCTGGGGGAGGAGGGAATAACTTATGAATCAACCAATCATAACTCAGCATGCCAGCTACAAAAGAATGCTGAGGACTCTCTAGCCCACAGGCCAAGCAGCATAGGTACCATAGAGTCCAGAAATTGACATAGAACCACCGCATGTGTAGTACTGCAACTCCCAACTGTCCAATGAAAGTGGTTCCATGGTGACGTCTGACCACCAGGGAGGTCCCAATCTGGGCACTATAAAGCAAGATGCAGACCATAACCAAGTCCTTTGTTTTGCACCCTTCCTTTTGCTCTCCCTTTGCTGTGACAATGGGTCCAGTCATCATCTGTGGCATATGTATCATGCTCTGTAAACCTGCATCTTGCTCTTGCCCTATAATCCTATCTTTCTCTCCTCAATAAACTTCACTTCATGCTTGCCGTACTTTGGTGTGTCTGGTCATTCTTCAGCCATGAGCACACTAAGAACCAACATTTCAGACTAAATACCTCACGGGAACTTTGATAGACTTAACATTCATTCAAATAAGGAATTAAGGAAAACAACTTTAAACCAAAACCTTAGAGCAAACCTCAAATGTAGTGATAAATTATTAAAAACTGGCTCCTCAAAATTATAATCAAGATAAGAAAGCTCACTATCACTTTTTCTATTCCATACTGCACCAGAGATCCTAAACAGAAAAAAAGATGATGCACAAGAATTATAAAGGGTCAAAACTATCAGAATTTGCATATGACTGCCTTCATCAAAAATCCAAGGAACTCTACAGAATGAGTAAGAGTTCAGCAGGGCTGAAGATCCATATTGAAACTGCCCTTTACATATTAATAAAGGGGTGCAAGGTGAGAACTGTGGTAAGGGCCTAAACTTTACAAAGGCACAGGCATAGCTAGAAATAATAATAATGACCAGCCACTATTCCCTTGTTGCTTTCCTTTATTGCTACTCAGGAGTCACATAGCTAATGGTGATAAAGATTCTTAACTTTACCCGTAGATAACATCACTCTTATGAAATATAAGGCTAGTTTTTGAGATATCTTCCTGGTCCTGCATTCCCGTGGAAAGGATGACCCACCCAGATCAATGGCCCATACTGAGGAACTGATTCAACTTGTATTGCAACCCCCACCCAAGAACGAACTCAACAAAGAAGACACTTTCTACACCTTCATGGTTCTGCCCAAACCCAGCCAATTAGCAGACCAAATTGCCTAGCCTTTGCCCACCAAACTGTCTTTAAAAACCCTTTCTCCCAAATTTTCTGGGTGGTGGATTTGAGGAATTCCTCCCATCTCCCTGCTTAGAGCTCTGTGGACTTAAGTCCTTTCTCTATTGCAATGCCACCTGTCTCACTGTATTGGCTCTTCTCTGCACAGCAGGCAATACAACCTGGTTGGGCAGCAATAATGTCTATATAAATACAGATGTGTAGCATCAACATGTAAAAATCAGTAATGTTCCTACATACAACCAATTAGAAAATATAATAGAAAAAAGGCCATTATAGCAACAAAAATTATTCCACACCTTGAAACAATTATATATGTAAAAATTTCATGTAGTGAATGACAAAATATTAAAGGACCAAAAAAAAAAAGCTTGTGTAAATGGAGATGTATCATATTTGTGGAAGGTAAGATTCAATAGCATAAAGATGTCAGTTCTCCACTAATTAATCTATAAATCCAATGTAATTGGGTTTTATGGGGAGGTTTGTGCTACCATTTATGATATAATCTTATTGTTTAGCTCTCTGGTTTTATAATACAGGCCTGAAGCTTGGAAAATCTATCCACTTGAGTGATTAGCATTTTCCTTAGTCTATCCTCTCAAATAGTGATTATTTCCTCCAACTCTTTGACAGGAGCTGAATTGCAGAAGATTCTGGATTGAGGTCCCTGGGAAGTGCTGTGTTCTATCTATTGAAGAGATATCCCTATACTTTTAATACTAAAACAACAGGTGGTAAAATTGATACTATACTCAATTATAAACTCATAATCTTGCTTATAAGGATGGCCATTTTACTCTTCTGCAAGGCACAGAGTGCTCTACAAGATTTAAGCAGAGCCGAGGAGTTATACTCTGTTCATAAGTCTCAGATGTGCACACCTCAGGGTACAGATAACAGAACAAGTAACAACTGGCTACCATTACCATAAAACAACTCCTGCTAGAATAGAATAGTCACTGTAAATATCTCACTTTAAGCAGGACTATATCCCCAACTGTAAGGGGATCAGGGAGGCCACTGAACAAATGTCAATGACCCCAATATAATCCTCTCCCTTAACTAACTACCTGACCTTCCAAGTTGCTTCCCAGAAATGGTGGATTTTCTGCAAGAGGAAGGCTAAGATTCTGAAGGCCCCAGGGCAGACTTCCTGATGACTCACCATCCCCAACAACCTGAGCCCAATACACAGGACCTGCCCCAGCATGGGCCCCTCCTTTAAAAGCCCATGAATTCCCTTTGTTTGAAAGACAGATTTGAGGCAGCTTCTCTCATATTAAAAATTCCTTTCATCTTTGGCAATCCTCCTTGTCTCAATAATTGGATCTTTGTGCAATGAGCAACTAGACCTAGACTGAAACCCCCTTGCAGTTTTGACAACATAACAGCACACCAGAGCCAGGTACAAAATATACCGTAAAATAATTAAACAAATTAACCTAAGCAATGCAAGTATTTAATACCATCTGAGTTAATAGTAATGAGGATAATCTGTTTGGTTCAGGCACAACTGTTACAGAACTCTGTATGGACAACAGAGTGAGTTGAGTAAGTACACTTCTGAACAAGGATAATTTGATCAGAGAAGAGGATTATTATCTGCTTACTTGCTGTGATAAATTGGCTAGTGTACTTGATATAAAAACCGCACACTTCAGTTTTAATTTTAAATATAGATCATATGGTAACCCTGTGTCTAACCCTCTGTTGAACTGCCAGACTGTTTTCCAATTTCAAATTACTTTATATTAAAAAGAAAAGGAGTGTTAAAATATACTTTTTTTGTAAGAGTATAGACGATGGCAAACGTGGTCTCTGCCCCTGTGGGGGAGGCAGACAATTAAAAAGTAAACTCACAAATAAATTTGTTGTAACAAATTATGCTGATTAAAAGGAAAAATCAATAAGAATGAGAAAGAACAACAGGGGAGCCTACCAGGCATGGTTAAGGAAGACCAACTGGCTTTACAGATAGAAGGCATGTGTGATTGCCCTCAAGGAAAGAGAAGGAAAAAGTTTTACGAACTAAAAGGCCACTGAGGCTGGAGAGTTCTGAGCAAAACGGAGAGCACAAAATCAAATAAAAGAGTAGGCAGGAGCCAGATTTGTCGGAGCTTTTGAGGTACAACAGAAAACTACTGTAGAGTTTTAAGCAAAGGAATGACATAATCAAATTAAAAGAGTATTCTGGCTGCTGTGTGGAAATTGGGGAACCAGGAGTGAAATGGGCCAAGAACGAAAGCACGTGTTGTCACGATAGTTTTAATTACACTGGGAACACACAAAGAAGGGAAATTCTCACTGCCACAAAATGAGGTTGAGCACGGTAATTCGGTTGCCCAGAGAAACAAGCTTTCAATTTAGAAACCAGCCATAAAGGAAATTTGCATAACGTAAACTCCAACGAAATTGAAATTACGCGCAACTAGAAATCAAGCTAAACTAGAACCTGAACTATTCTTGCTATCCAAATCATTCCCAACAGTATCAATTTGTTGACGAACACGTGTACTTGGGCTAAAGTTTCGCCCCCTTCAAATATCTTCTAAGACTCAGGCGAGCTACTCAGGTGAAAGAGAAAAGATAGAGGGCAGATGAGCGGAATGACGGCACAGGAATGCTGGACAGTGAGTGGCCCGAAGATCCAGCCAGTCTCTAGGAAAAGTACTTATGAGCAGCCTCATCCAGATGAAAGAAAGAAGGAAAAGCTCAACCGCTGAATTTCTTACTTATATTCTTCCTCCTTGGCGAGGAGGTCCGGTCCAGGCGTAACAGACTTCTGAACGCGCGGCGGGACCGGAGTCCCTGGAACGCTGCGTCTCTGTAAAAGAAGCAGAGACTTTTAAACCTGAAGTTAAAGGAGGGTCAGCGTCCTTAATCGCTACCCAGGTGTCTGGGGTTGAACTGACCCTGAGACCACGGTTTCGCCCAGCCATCTTTCCCGAGCGCGACGCCGTTACCGAGGCAACGACGCATCTTCTCGCGAGAGTTTCCACATCCCAGGAAGCCTACCGCGAGAACGCCAACTCCTTCCCACTACCCGGCTTACCAGGCAGAGAGCTGCGCGAGGCTAGGGTAGCGCCCGCGGGCTGCGCGGTGGGAATCGCCGCCGCACGCTGGGGTCTGCACTGCCCCAGGAACCCAAGAAGCCATCCTAGTGCTTTGACTTAGAGCCGGTGCAAGTTTTCAACTTGGGGGTGGAGGGGTTTCAACTAAGGAAGGCAGGTTCTTTTGTGCTACTCAATAGAAAGCAAGCTCGTGGAGCCCCGTGCCCTGTTGTGCTTTTCCAGCCATTAGTGGCCGTTTGGACTCCCACCGCTTTTGCTTAAAATGAGCTCTTCAAAGGAATCCTAAAGTTCTGATTTCTAACTTTTATTTACAGCATGCATGGTTAAGAGCTCAGGCTCTCTCAGATCAGTCAGCCTGAAGTTTTGCCCTGGCTCTGCCACTTACAAGGTATAAAACATTAGGCAAATAACTCTGTATCTCCGCTACTTCATCCATCAAACAGGAGTAAGAATAGTACCCACTTAACAGTTACTGTGAGAAGTAAATGAATTCATGCCTGGAACATAGTACTTAAGTTGTCAATAATTCCAGTTGTTTGGGATCTGGCACCTTAGATCACTTGGCCATCCTGATACCCTCCAGTTGTTTTGGAATAAAATTGACAGTCCAGAAATAAACCTTCACATTTACGGTCAGCTGGTCTTCAGCAAATGTGTCAATGGAAAAAGAATAGTCTTCAACTGAATATTCACATGCAAAAGAACACAGTTGGACACTTACCTCACACAATATACAAAAATTAACTCAAAATAGACCAAAGAGCTAGACTTATGAGCTATTAATAAAACTCTTAATGACCTGGAATTAGGTAATAGAGTCTTAGATATGACCAAAAGCATAAGCGATAAAAGAAAAATAGGTAAACCAGACATTAGCAAAATTAAAACTTTTTGTTTCAAAAGATGCCATAAATAAAGGAAAAAGACAAACCACAGGAAGGGAGGGAAATTTTGCAAATTATATATCTGATGTGACTTGTGTCTAGACTATATAAAGAACTATTAAAAAAATAAAATAATCCGGGCCGGGTGCGGTGGCTCACGCCTGTAATCCTAGCACTCTGGGAGGCCGAGGCGGGTGGATCACTCGAGGTCAGGAGTTCGAGACCAGCCTGAGTGAGACCCCGTCTCTACTAAAAATACAAAGAAATTATCTGGCCAACTAAAAATATATATAGAAAAAATTAGCCGGGCATGGTGGCACATGCCTGTAGTCCCAGCTACTCAGGGGGCTGAGGCAGTAGGATCGCTTAAGCCCAGGAGTTTGAGGTTGCTGTGAGCTAGGCTAACGCCAGGGCACTCACTCTAGCCCGGGCAACAAAGTGAGACTCTGTGTCCAAAAAAATAAATAAATAAATAAAATAAAATAAAATAGCCCAAGTAAAAAATGGGCAAAGAGGCTGGATGTGGTGCCTCAGGCCTGTAATCCCAGCACTTTAGGAAGCCAAGGTGGGAGGATCACTTTGAGGCCTGGAGTTTGAGACCAGCCTGGGCAATGTAGCAAGACCCCATCTCTATAAAAATTTTAAAAATTAGCCTGGTGTGGTGGCATGCACCTGTAGTCCTAGCTACTCAAGAGGCTGAGACAGGAGAATCACTTGAGCCCGGTAGTTTGAGATTACAGTGAGCTATAATCACACCACTGCACTTAAGCCTGAGTGACAGAGGGAAACTCTTCCACTAAAGAAAAGAGGCGGGGCGGGGGGGAGTGTCTTGAATAGGAATTTCTCAAAGAAGATATACAAATAGCCAAAAGCACATAAAAACATGCTCAATATCATTAGTCCTCAGGGAAAGAAAATTAAAACCAAAATAAGATCCACTTGACACCAAGTAGAATGGCTAAAATTAAAAGGATGGACAATAACAACTGTATGGGAGGATGTGGAGAAATTTGAACCCTTATACACTGTTGCTGGGAATGTAAAAATTGTGCAGCCACTGTGGAAAACAATCTAGCACATCCTCAAAAGTTTATACATAGAGTTACTCACTCCTAGGTATACACCCAAGAGAAATGAAAACATACCCAAACAAAAAGTTATACACAAATGTTTATAGCAGCATTATTCATAATAGCCAAAAAGTGAAAATAACCCAAATGGTCACAAACTGGTTAGTGGATGAATAGAAAGTGGTATATTCATACAATGGAATACTATTCAGCAACAAGAAGGAATGAAACAGTCATATATACTACAGTATGGATGAACCTTGAAAATGTCACTCTAAGTGAAAGAAACCATTCACAAAGGACCACATGTTATTTAATTTCATTCACAAAAGACCACATACTGTATGATTCCATTTTTCTATGACCACATATTATGTGAAATTTCCAGAATAGACAAGTAGATTAGTGGCTGCCTTGATCTGGCAGACGATAGAGGATTGCCTAAGGGGTTGCAGAGATTTTGAGGGGTGGGGGTAATAAAAATGTTCTAAAAATGATTGTGTTGATGGTGACACAACTCTGTGAATGTACTAAAAGCCAGTGAATAGTATATGTATGTGAAGTACATCACTCAAGCTGTTAAAATATTTTTAAATTACAAAAATTATTTAAAACATCAATGGATAGAGAAATGAACACAATGCTAGCACTCATCATAAGGAAGCTGGAGTATCTATATTAACTGCAAACAAAGATGACTTCAGAATAAGGAAAATTATCAGAAACAAAGAAGAGCATTATACAATCCTAGTGTATATGCACCAAATAATAGAGTATCAAAATGCATGAGGCAAAAACTGAGAGGAATGCAAGGAGAAATAGAAAAATCTATTATTACACTTGGAGACTTCAACACTACTCCTTTAGTAATTGATAGTTTAAGCAGGCAGAAAACGAGTGAGAATATAGTTGCCCTGAGCAGCACTATCAATTAATTTGATCTAATTGACATTTATAGACTACTCCATTCCACAACAGCAGAATACACTTTTTCTCAAGATCACAAGGAACATTCACCATGATAGACCACACTCTGGGCCATAAAACACACTTTAAATGTAAAAGAATAGAAATTATATTAGTTTAGAGCAGCTATAACAAAGTATCATAAACCAAGTGGCTTCGAACAACAGAAATTTATTGTCTCACAGTTCTACAGGCTAGAAGTCCAAAATCTTGGTGTCAGCTGGACAACATTCTCTTTGAAATCTGTAGGGGAGAATCTTTCCTTGCCTCTTCCTAGCTTCTGGTGGTACCTGTCACTCCTGACATTCCTGGGCTTGCAGCTGTATCACTCCAACCTCTCCCTGCCTCTGTAATGTTATAGTATTCTCCCTTTGTGTCTCTGTCTTCACATGGCACTTCCTCTTTTCATAAAGACCCTGGTCATGTTGGATTAGGACTACCTTAATGACTTCATCCTAGCTTGATTACATCTGCGAAGCCCACATTCACAGAAACTGGGGGGTTAAGACTTCAACATATTTTGGAGGGGAACACAATTCAACCTATGACAGAAATCATGCAAACTATGGTCCTAGACCAGAATGAAATTAAACTAGAAGCCAATAATAGAAAAACATGTGGAAAGTCACAAAATATTCAGAGGTTAAATCCATACTTCTAAACAAGATGTGGGTCAAATAAATATCTAGAGAAATTAAACAGTGTCAACTAAATGAACATTAAAATACAACTTACCAAAATTTGTGGGATGCAATGAAAGCAGGGCTGAGAGTACTTAGCATTAAATGCATGTATTGGAAAAGAAGAAAAATCTAAAATCAGCAATCTAAATGTCCACCTTCAGCAACTAGAGAAAGAAAAAAACTTAAGCTTTAAGAAAACAAAAGAAATGATAAACATTAGGACACAAACCAATGGAATTGAAAACAGGAAAGCAATAGAGAAAATCGCAGAAAACAAAATCTGGTTCTTTGAAAAGATCAATAAAAAATCAATAAACCTCTAGCTGTGCTAACCAAGGAAAAAAACAGGGAAGACCCAAATTAGCTGTTCTATGTTCCTTTATGTGATAGAGAGTCAGGTGTGGGCATGAGAGGAGATGCAGGAGAGGTCAGGAAAATAAAGTTCATTATCCTCACAGGTCCTAGAAACAAGAGTCATGCCACATCATAACGCAGTACATTGCAAAGACTCAGGGTGGTCAGGAGGAGGAAAACAGGAGCAAGGGGAAAAACTAGACCAGAGACTTTATTGCAGTTTCCACAGTAAAAGCAAGGCAGGGCAGAGTAAATAGGTTAGGATTGGCTAGTTTGAATAATTTCAGAGGGCCTTCAAGTATAGGAGCTGTCCCTAGTTGCTTGGAACCTGGCCCTGGCATGATTGAGACAGAAGAATATTGCTTCCTGGGGTCTATGGGCCAGACAGAAGAGGTGTGGCTCTGGATTGGTTACTTCGCATATTGAAGGCATGCTAACTGGCTGAACCGTTTTGCTGTGAAAAAGAACTAGCTTGGGCCGGGCACGGTGGCTCACGCCTGCAATCCTAGCACTCTGGGAGGCCAAGGCGGGTGGATCGCTCGAGTTCAGGAGTTCGAGACCAGCCTGAGCAAGAGTGAGACCCCCGTCTCTACTAAAAAAAATAGAAAGAAATTATCTGGCCAACTAAAAATATATATAGAAAAAATTAGCTGGGCATGGTGGCGCATGCCTGTAGTCCCAGCTACTCGGAAGGCTGAGGCAGTAGGATCGCTTAAGCCCAGGAGTTTGAGGTTGCTGTGAGCTAGGCTGATGCCACAGCACTCACTCTAGCCTGGGCAACAGAGCGAGACTCTGTCTCAAAATAAATAAATAAATAAAGGAAGGAAAGAAGGAAAGAAAGAAAAGGGCAGGCAGGAAGGAAGGAAGGCAGAAAGGAAGGTAGAAAGGAAGGAAGGAAGGAAGGAAAGAAAGAAAGAAAAGAAAGAAAGAAAGAACTAGCTTGCCCCAGGAGAGGTAGTCTCTCCCTAGCTAGAGAAGTTTTTTTTTTTTGTTTTGTTTTTGAGACAGAGTGTCACTTTGTTGCCCTGGCTAGAGTGAGCACCGTGGCGTCAGCCTAGCTCACAGCAACCTCAAACTCCTGGGCTTAAGCGATCCTCCTGCCTCAGCCTCCCGAGTAGCTGGGACTACAGGCATGCGCCACCATGCCCGGCTAATTTTTTCTATATATATTTTAGTTGGCCAGCTAATTCGTCTCTATTTCTAGTAGAGACGGGGTCTCGCTCTTGCTCAGGCTGGTCTCGAACTCCTGACCCTGAGCGATCCACCCGCCTCGGCCTCCCAGAGTGCTAGGATTACAGGCGTGAGCCACCGTGCCCGGCCGAGAAGTTTTTTTAAGATGTCAAAACATCATATACAGAAAATTTAAAATATAAACAATATAATACCAATATTAGAAATGGAATAGGAATCATCATTAATCCCATGAACATTGAAAAGATAATAAAGGAATATTATGAACTCTGTATCCACAGATTTAATAAATTAGATGAAATCGACCAATTCTTTTGGTAGTTGAAAGATACCAACTACCGAAATTCATGCAAGAAGAAATAGATAATCCGAAGAGGCAAAGATATTGAGTCAATAACCTTCCAACAAAGAAAGCACCAGACCCAGATGGTTTCTCTGGTCAATTCTACCAAACATTTAAGGGAGAAATGATACCAATTCTATACAATCTCCTATAGAAAATAGAAACAGAAGGAACACTTCCTATTTTATCAGTCCAGCATTTCCCTATTACTAAAGGCAGTTAAAGACATAAGAAGATAAAATTACAGACTGTTATCTCCCATGAACATAGATGAAAAAATTCTTAACAAAATTTTAGCAAACATAATCCAACAATGTATAAAAAGAATTTTGCAACACAACCAAGTGGGATTTATTCCTGCTATGCAAGGATGGTTCATTATTAAAATCAATCAATGTAATTCAGCACATTAGATAAAGATAAAAAAGAAAAAATCATTTGATCATATAAATTTTTTTTCTTCTCAGTAGTAAGATGACATCACTTGTTGATTATATAAACTGATGCAACAAAAGCTTTTGACAAAATCCAACACCTCTGATGGTACAAACTGTCAGAAAACTAGGAATAGAGGGGAATGTCCTTAAATTGATAAAGAACACCTACAAAAAACCTACAGCTAACATCATATTTAATGGTGAGAAACTGAATGCTTTCCCCCTAAGATTAGGAACAACACAGGGTGGGAGGAGGGGATGGGTATATTCACACCTAATGGGTGCAGTATGCACCGTCTGGGGGATTGGCACACTTAATGCTCTGATTTGGGCAGGGCAAGGGCAATATATATAACCTGGGCATTTGTACCCATAATATGCTAAAATAAAAAAGGAAAAGAAAAAGAAAAACAAAAAAAAAGGAAGAACACATGGATGTCCTTTCTCATCATTCTCATTTAATATCAGATCTGAAGTCCTAGCTAGTGCAATAAGACAAGAAAAGGAAATAAAAGTATATAGCTAGAGAAGGGAAAAATAAGCCATATTTGTTCATAGATGACATGAGTATCTATGGAGAAAATCCAAAAGAATAAGTAAAACACTCCCAGAATTAATAAAACTGATAAACAAAATTTGGTACAAACATACAATGGACAATACAACAGCATTCAGCTTTAAAAAGGAATAAAATTCTGGCACATTCTACAACACGAATGAACCTTGAAAACATTATGCTAAGGAAAACATCCAGATACAAAAGGACAAATATTGTATGATTACACTTATATGAGATACCTAGAATTGGCTAATTCATAGAGGCAGAAAATAGAGTAGAGGTTACCAGGGGCTGGGGAGAAAGTGAAATGGGAAGTTATTTTTCCAATGAGTACAGAGTTTCTGTCGGCAAGATGAAAAAGTTCTGGAAATGGATAATGATGATCATTGCACAACCTTGTGGATGCACTTAAAGCCACCAAATTGTATACTTAAAAGTGATTAAGATGGTAAATTTTTTGTTATGTATATTTTACCACAATAAAAAATTCCACTAGAGGGGCATCCTATAAAATGCCTGACCAGTACTCTTCAAAACTGTCAAGATCAAAAAATAAAAATAAAAATAAATAATTTAAAAAAAACGTCAAGATCATCGAAAATAAGGAAAGTCTGAGAAACTGTCACAACCAAGAGGAGCCTAAGGAGACATGACAACTTAATGTAAAGTAGTATCCTGGACCAAACCCTGGAACAGAAAAAGATATTAGGTAAAAAACAAGGAGATCTGAATAAACTAAGGACTTTAGTTAAATTAATAATAACATATCAGTAATGATCTATTAATTGTAACAAATTAACCATACTAATGTAAGATGTTACTAATAGGGGGAACTAGGAGCAGGGTATATGGGAATTCTCTCTACCATATTCCCAATTTTGCTATAAATCTAAAACTGTTCTTAAAGTATTTTTTAAAAAGAAGCTAAAAAGGATTTCTGCTGCAACAGAATTATGAGCTAAATGATCTGGGGCACCCTCTCATTGTATAACAACCAGACTCTTCAAAAAAAAAAAAACAATTTATGCATTGCTTAACTTGAAAGAAGGGGAATTTCCATGTGTCCTCTTGATATCTCCCCCATCCAGATCTCTGCCCCCTAAATAAACAAAATTGATTCTGGGAGTAGGCAATTAAGAATAAAGTGATTAAGCTGAGAAAATGCCCACAGAGCTGTGTTCAGAAAACAAGGCTTACATCAACAGCAATATGGAAGAGCTGAAACCGAGACCTTTACACTAAGCTAAAAACTGGAAGAGGCTAAAAATATTAATAGTTCCAGATTGGTGTTGCCCCCATGCTCCTAGCACAATCAAACACAAATCCTCTTCAGAGAAAAAAAAATCCACAATTAAGCCTACCAGATTCCCAGATTAAGGTCAAGAAAATGTGAGTTCACCATCAAAAAACACCAGACATAAAGGAACCAGGTCACCATGACTGAGAAAGCAGAAGAAATAAATATTTACATCTCCAAGAAGCTCAGATATTAAAATTTTATTAGTTGTGAAATATAGAAGAGCTATTTAGAAAATGCTTACAAAAATAAGAGATACAATCACAACAAAGAGCAACAAAAGACTATCAGGAATGACCAAGCAGATGTGACAAATAATCAAATTCAACTTGTAGATATTAAACATATATTTGTTGGAATTAAAATACTCAGTGGGTAGATAGAATGGCAAATTAGACATAGATAATTAGTAAACCATAAAATATCTGAGAAAATTATCCAGAAGGAACAGAGAATAAAGATGTGGGAAATATGAAAGAATGTTAAATAATATAGAAGCTAGACTGAAAAGGTGTGACATATAAAAAATCATATTCCAAGAAGGACAGATGTGAAAAATTGAGAAGCAATATTACAAAACTTAATTGCTTAGAATTTTCCAGAATTTAGGAAAGAAACAAATGCACAAATTCAAGAAGCACAGTGTATCACAAGGAAGATAAATTTAAAAATCTACTCCTAGAGCTATCATAAATGCCAGAACACCAAAAGAAAAAACAGATCTTCAAAGCAGCCCAAGAGAAAAAAGATTGATAACCTACAAAGACGCAATTACACTGAAAGTAGATGTTTTAATAGCAACAATGGAAGCCAGAAAGACAGTAAAATAATGAGTAAAATCCCATGATAATAAGATCTATTATAATGAGAATTTGGATCAAGCATGGTTATTAATCACCAATTAATCACTAATGATTGGCAGCCTTCTGTCTAGTCTTCTGTCTAGTTCTAATTTCAAATTGAGTAGTATAAACTTTAGTCTTCTGACTGAATGAGGTAGGGGACAGGAGGGAAGGTAAGATGGGGTGGGACATAGTAAGTACCCTATCCTAGGAAGGAGGGAGCCAGAGGGTGAATCCTTTATTGCTAGTACTCTTCTAGCCCAATCCCTTTTGATTAGACTGTCTAAATGGGCCCCAGCTAAATGGGAGATTACTAATTGCTGTCATTGCCCTGGAAGTCTTAGCCAGTGAGACAGGATCCAGAATTGGCACAATTTGATATTTATTTTGGAGCAGACAGCCACCACCAACTGGTGCTGAACCACAACCAGGATGAGCAAAGATTTTAATTATAGAGCCAGACCATTGGAACTTCTAGCCAATCAGCTAGAAAGGCTCAGGTGACTCATGTCTTTAATTATCAAAAGAAGCCCACTCTTTATTACACAATCAGAAATTTTCATCTTCACTAATTTTATTATGAGGGGATTTTATTGTATCTTAAAAGTGATCAAAGAAAACAATTTCAGTTCAGAATTGTGCACTCATCCACCAATACAATATTGCAAGAGTGAGGGGAAAATAAAGATATTTTCAAATAAATAAGACCAAAGAGATTTAGCACCCACCTACTCATACCAAAGGAACTTCTAAAGGATGTACTTCAGGAAAAAAAAAAGATACCAGAGGAACACTTTGGGATACCAGAAGAATGGTGAGCAAACAAAATAATAAACATGTATGTAGGTCTAAATAAATAATTAATAATCCCATTAATGATAATGTCTAGTTTGTGGGGTCTTTTAAAAAAACAAAAGAGGGACTAAAATATTGGCTTCTTATCAAACTAGGAATAGAAGAGAACTTCTTCAAGATGATGAAGGGCACCTCAAAAAAAAAATCCCTACCTCTAACATTATATTTAATAATAAAAAATCACATGCTTTCCCCCTAATGTCAAGAACAAGATGGGCATTTTTAGTCTCACCACTCCTATTCATAATCACACTGGAGTACTGAAGTTTCCACCCTGTGCAATAAATGAAATCAATCAATCCATCTTGGAAAGGAAAAAAATAAAACTGGGTCTTCATAGATGACAGATCCCTACTTAGAAAATTCCAAAGTCCATGGAACTACTTTGTGAGTTTAGCAAAATTTTAGGATATAAGGTCAATATACAAAAAATAATTATAGCCGGGTGTGGTGGCTCACGCCTGTAATCCTAGCACTCTGGGAGGCTGAGGAGGGTGGATCGCTCGAGGTCAGGAGTTGGAGACCAGCCTGAGCAAGAGTGAGACCCCGTCTCTACTAAAAATAGAAAGAAATTATCTGGCCAACTAAAATATATATAGAAAAAATTAGCCGGGTATGGTGGCGCATGCCTGTAGTCCCAGCTACTCGGGAGGCTGAGGCAGTAGGATCGCTTAAAGCCCAGGAGTTTGAGGTTGCTGTGAGCTAGGCTGACGCCACGGCACTCACTCTAGCCAGGGCAACAAAGCGACACTCTGTCTCAAAAAAAAAAAAATAATTATAGTTCTATATACTAACAATGAACAATTGGAAATCAAATTTTTAAATGCAGTACCACTTGTAATAGCACTAAAAAATATTCATGGATTGGCAGACTCATTGTGAAGATGTCAGTTCTCTCCAATCAACATCCCAGTAGAATTATTGCAGAAATTGACAAGCTGATTGTAAAATTTATATGGAAAGACAATGGAGCTAGACTAGCCAAAACAATTTTGAGAAAAAGCAATGTTGGAGAATTCACGATACCTTATTTCAAGATTACAGTAGTCAAGATGGTGTATTACTGATAAAAAATAAAGACAGGTGGGTGTGGTGGCTCATGCCTGTAATATCAGCACTTTGGAGAGGCTGAGGCAGGATTACTTGAGGCCTGGAGTTTGAGATCAGCCTAGGCAACATAGCAAGACCCAGTCTCTACAAAAAATTTAAAAATTAGCTGGGTGTGGTGGTACACAACTGTAGTCCCAGCTACTCTGGAAGCTGAGACAGGAGGATCGTTTAAGCACAGGAGTGTGAAGGTGCAGTGAGTTGTGATTGTGCCACTACACACCAGCTGAGTGACAGAGTGAGACCCTGTCTCTAACAACAACAACAATAACAACAACAAAAAAGTATATATAGAGATCAATGGAACAGAAGAGAGAGTCCAGAAGTAGACCCACACATTTTATTAAAGTGCAAAAGTATCCAATGGAGAAAGGATAGCCTTTTAACAAGCACTGGTGAAACAACTGTAAATCCATATCAAAAAAGCTATACTGGACTTCAGACCATATAAAAAAATAACTTGGCAGTGTCTCATAAAGTTAGACACATACTTACAATGCTACACAGCAATTGAGGTAATTACCCAAGCAAATAAAATATGTCAAACACAAGAAACTATATATTATTCTATTAATATTAAATTCTGGAAAAGGCAAAACTACAGTGGTTGAAAGTAAATTGATAGTTGCCTGGAACTGGGATGGGAGAAAAGCCCTGAGTGCAAAGGGCCACCATGAGGAATTTTAGTTGTTGGCAATGTTCTACATTTTGATTATGGTCATGGATACATGGCTATACGTAAATGCCAAAACTCATTAAACTATATACTTAGACTGGGCAAATTTTATTGTATGTAACTTATTCCTCAATAAAGCTGGGGAAAAATAAACTGGTTAAGATATTCCTAAAACTTCTTCATGTTCAGTTTGACTTACTTAAATCCCTTTTCAACTGAGTCATGGATGTCCACCCTTCTCCATCCAGTATTGTCTTCTGTATATCATGTTGGTTGTGCAGGATTAGTAAGAGTGCTCTACTATTTTCTCCAGAATTTTCCTTCATGCCTCTAACACCCATTCTGCAAGTTTTGATGTGAATGTCCAAGCAATGATATTACTTCTGCTGCTTGTCTGACTGTGACTGTAAGATGCCTACTGACCTCAGATATGTTAAAATGTGAACAAAATGTACATCTTGGAATTGAAATGTGGTATAAGGAAACAAAGTTTAATTTCTGGTGAGATAAACTTTTTATTGTAATGTAATGATCTCTTTAAC
Source organism: Lemur catta (assembly GCF_020740605.2). Classification (NCBI taxonomy): domain Eukaryota; kingdom Metazoa; phylum Chordata; class Mammalia; order Primates; family Lemuridae; genus Lemur; species Lemur catta. Next base: position 87,902,331 of record NC_059128.1, on the reverse strand, counting down.
TACAGTAATGAGTCAGTTTTATCTGATATAACTTAACTAACTTGGCATTCTTTTGATTAGTCATTTTCCTGGTATATCTTTTCCCTACCTTTTTGCTTTTAGAAATCAGCCTTGCTTGGACAATTCAGGGGCTCTAGAGAGCTAGTGTAAGTGTGCAGAAGAGTCCATGATGCCTGGTGAGAGGTGGATACCTGATAGAGGAGTAGCAGTACCTTTAAGGTAAGACTTGTTGACAAGTACATATCAGACACCTCTAAGGACCCCCAGAAATACTTGAGGAACATTGCAGAAGAGGCTAATGTTCTCTGTAAGCAAGTGGAGCAAAACCCAACGACATCTGAGTATTAATGTAAGAATGACTCCTATCTCTGTCCCCTATCGACCTATTTCAGGACACATATATACAACATATAAAAATGTACTTAAAAGCCAGGAAAGATTCTACTAAACTGTTAACCTTGGTTATCACAAATGATGAAATCTGTATGTTCTAGTTCACTACAAAGAACACACATTACTTTTAGAATATTTAGAACACTAAAAATAAAATGAAACAAATATGAGATTACCCATCTAAAACACAACGGAATGACTGAGCAATAGGCAGACTGAGAAAAGGCCTCTAAATTTGGCAAGAAAGAAGTCACTGCTGGCCTCAGGAAGGATATTTATAGTAAAGTAGAAGAACTAGAAGCCTTGTTACAGGGAAATGAGTAGAAGGCAATTACTCTCAACAACATGTTAGAGGAATTTGATGCCAAAAAAGGGTTGCATATTTCTTTTAAATTAGTCCATATCGTAAAATCGGAGGCTTGGGCCTGACCAACTAATTTGCCTCATGCTGATCTCTATGTATTTCACCTTAAGTTTTTACCATATCATCTCTTTTTGTTAGATATTTTTTTCACTTTTTATTAGATTTAATTTTAAATAAGTAGTTTTAAATCACAATCTTAATCATGGTCAAAAGTTACTTTTAATAATTATTTGATTCCATTTAAATTAATGTAACCTTAAAAGAAGCTGTTACAACTCAGAAAGCTGTAGATAATTCTCAAAAGTCTACACTATTAATTTAGTGTACTCATATGATTTTATATTTTTCCTCAAAAGTTTTATAGAGATATCAGAAATTGAGTAATAATTATTATTTTTAATTTTTACTTAAAAATATCCAAAGCCAAACAATTTTTTGTGTTATCCTTGGAAACCAACTATTCATTTTTCAACAGATTAGTCATTGTTGTGAAGGGAAAAAAACCACAGCCAAAACAACAGCATGTACATTCAATTAAAACAAGTTTATATTTTCTGATTTTTTCTTAACAAATTTGCAAACAATCTAATAAATCAAATATACATTAAAATGTATAAACTAGTTATAAGTCAATAAAGGAAAACAATGCCAATCCAGTCAAGGCAATAGGAGAAATTTAATATTGGATTATGGAACCAATTTAGTCTTAATTTATCTCACCTTGGTTACAAATTTAGTAGGAAAACTTTAAATGTGTTTTCCAGTTTTAATTGTCAAAAAACTTTGCAACACAAATTTATATAGGGAAATTTCTCATTTTTTCTTCACATATGGAAAAAGCTACTGCTATTAAAATACGGATTGTCTCTTTAATATTTTATGATAAATGTAGATGCCTAAGTAAAACTTTTCTATTGAAATGACTTGCTTTGAAATTATCTGAAAAAATACATTTTTTAGTTTAAATTTTAAAAAACAGACTAGTCCAATGCTATATAATACAATAATAATACTTATAATTAAGTGGCATATTATATATAAATATAATATTAATATAATTATACATTAATGAGAGCAATATTGTATTAAATATTTAATAATAAAAATAATAATGTTATTTATAATGAGTCAAGCTGAACACATAAAATAGTTAAGTAACATCTTTTTCATCTCACCATTATCGCTAACATAGTTATATATTTTTGGAGGGAGAGATGATTTCTGGATGTTCTTCTTCCTCAGTATGTTAAGAATTGGCAGCAAACAAGGTCACATACACACACCCTTATTATTTGTTATGTATTTTTCAGCAGCTGTTCTCTACCTTCAAACATTGTGTAATTAATATCACATGCAGTCAGACAAGAATGTAATTAAATCTGTAGCCCTTCCTGACTGAGCAAAAGCAGAGTCCTAGCCATAATTATTCAAAATCTTTTTTATGTTAATATTCATGCTCAATAATTATCAGATCTGGTTATGAAGCTGTACCTTATTTCAATCTGTCATCCCCCAAATGACAGATGTCTCCTCAAGTCTTGCCCTGATACTACTGATTTTCTGGTGTCTTTCAGGTAATACTTGTCTACCTACTAAATGGCTAAAAGATTCAGCTCCAAGTCAAGTCATGGATGGAACATATCACCTCTCACAATGCTCCTCTTGAATAAGGAAGTACTCTGTGACATTTATCAAATAAACAATGCTTTTGATTTCTTCTACTTTAAATGGAACTTGTAAATTCAAAATCACTCTCCCATAATTCAAGTCTGCAAATATTTGAAAAATTTAGGAATATTTATCATTTTACGTAGCCAACACATCTGTTTTGAAATAATGTTTCAGAATGTATAAAACATAGCAATTGGCTATGGAATCATTATGAAAACAAACAAGAATTAAAGAATATTGTGAATTCTGGATCTTTATCCAATAAAGTTCATCAGTTTGGATGTTACTTGAATAAACATTTGCAGTTGATTCAATATATGGCACTAGTAACTATAATAGAGAAAAGTCTTATAAGAGGGTGGGGAAAAGGTATACTAGAAATAAGGAAATTCAGTCTAATGTGTATGTGAAGCAAATATTATACAACATGGAAAATTGAGTGTCTAAGATATCTTTAACGTTAGCTATGAACAGAATCCCAATCTATTCAAAAAATCTATTTTTTTTTTTAATTTTGAAGTTTTTAATGCACAAAAAGACCATCCCAGAAACAGAACAGGTACTGACTTATTAACGATAAAGCACTATGTAAAGGAGACCCCTCCCCACTTAGTAAATGGGAGTATAGTGTACATAGGCATGAAAGGAGGTGAACACTTCAGGATTAAATGCGAACCCTAAAGTTGTATACAACATTCATATATGGCTTATCTCATAGCAATAGTATTTTCATAATGGTGTATATGACATTTATCCTTATTGGTAAGATGCTTTTTTTTTTGACTCAAAAGTTAAACGAAAACACCGAAGAGGTAGTTTTACCAATGTAAGGTAAGAAAACAGTTTACCTTGCTTTGGTGGTTTCCTCAGAGATCTACAAGCATTTCTTTTTTGTTCTAATTTTCTCCTGGATCAGCCAAGATGATAATGATGCTTTTAGAAAAAGCCCATTCACAACCCGATAAAAACTGGTTCCCCCAGGTGGACAATGATGGATATGAAATAGATTCTGGCTCAGTGAAGACCTGTTAAGATCTGACCAGCAGTCATAGGAATTCACCCTGTTGTCTTGTCATTCTGTGCATGGACTTGTGATGGTGACTTCTTCAGTGATCTAAGAATATTATTAGGTGCCCTGACATTAAAAGTCTGAAATTAAATTAAAAAAAATTGAAATCAGAACTAAGTTTGAAAAATTCTGTAGCTGGCCTGTGAAATTGCATGATAAGTACTACAAGTGACTGCATGTAATTTCTCATGTTTTGGGTTGTGTTTCTTAAAGTCATCACATCTTAGACTCAAAGGGAGTTTTGCCAGATGCTGCTTTATCTGTGTGTGGGACACATGGAGTGGGGAAGGTCTGTTGATATTCAAATTCTTTGACGCCGGTCATTTGACTCTATATACAAAAACTAGTTTATCCTATTCTTACAATGAGAAATAATCTGACAAAGAAAGAAGTTTCAAGAAGCAACAAAACATTTGTCAATTTTGTCAACTCGCAAAACTAGAACAGTCATTTACCAGACAATGGTTAGGACCCACTAGAAACAAAGTGACATCGTGTTAATCGGGTATTTTTAAAGTTCAGATGAAATTTTTCTATAAAATCATAGAATTTCAGAGCAGTACATAATCTCGCAAAAGCCCCTCATTTTACAGTAAGGAGGAAATCAAGTTCTAGAGAAAAGATTCACTCAAGGTTACATGGTTCCTTAACAGTAGATTTGAGATTAGAAGACAGATTTGTGACCCAAATCCCATTGTTCTTTTTACTGTAAAAATTATAAATTAGACTAGTATTTTAATTTTACAACCAGTATAATAATGTTTTTTTCTAATGTGTTTTACATTCAAAATTTAACCCTTGAACTGTAAAAAGTATAAAGTTTAAGAAAAAAAATCCTGTTCTGACATATGTACAACCAACTATAAAAAGTATAAAAATAAAATACTTGCTATTTTAGAGGTGAAAACTAGGCCAGATAGGAAACTCCATTACATACAAAGCTGTATATTACCAGATCATACAATACTTAAATGATGTTGGAAGAAATGAGACTGAAAAAATGCAAAAGTCAAGACATAAATATAATAGAATTTATGATTTATGATTAAGTAAGGAAAAACTTAAGGAGGAAGGAAGGATTTGAGCTGGGCCTTAAAGGACATGTAACATTTGTCAAGCATTGGAACAGAAGAAGGATTTGGATATGGATTGAAGGGAAGAGGAAACTGGCATGCCTGGAATGGGGGTTTATGGTGGGTTGCAGGGAATAATAAGGGGTGAGTGATAACCAGGAAATATTAAAGGTTCTTGAACCTGAGAGTAGTACTATAATTTTCTTTTAAAGATTTTTTTTTTCATTTTTAGAAAAATTCACCCAACAGCAGTGAATAAAGTGAATAGAGAGCGAAACTGTGTGGGAGTACTCCCTAAGAAACTATTTTGGCAATCCAAACTTTTAAATTATTTGAAAGAAACAAAATTAGACTTTGAAAGACAACATGAGCAAATAACATACACTTTAGACTCAGGCAGATCTAGGCTTGATTCCTGGTCCTGCCACCTCAGAGCTGTGCAACCTTGCAGAAATAACTACCCTGAGCCTCAATTTCTTAATTTTTAAAATGGAGAAACCCATCTGGTAGGGTAGTTATGACAACCAATAGGTGGTGCATTTTAACAAATTTCCAAGATTTATATGCATGTTAAAATTTGAGAAGCACTGCTCTGGGTTTTTTAGGATTGTAAGGAACATTCTCATGTTGTTTCAATTAATGAGAATTTATTGTGGATATACAGAGATGAGGTCACTGGAGGAAAAGGAAACAGTCTCAATAGACACATAGCTAGGCTATAGAGAGAACTGGGGTATCATTAAGAAGGCAACAGAACTTTAGTAACTGCTGACTTCATCCTACTTATAACAGCAGACTTTCATTGCTCTTAAGTCTAGTGTTCCACTACTGAGCTACTGTCCTCATTACTAGTGCTCATTGCTATGAAATAACTTTTCATAGCAGGTGTCTCATTCAAACTCTCTAAGAGAAGGCTCTGTTGGTATTGGCCAGTTATTGGGCACCATGGCACTCCTCTTAGCCAAAGCTCTCATAATAGGCTCACTTGCCTGTCAGCCAGTTCATTTCCTACCTTTGGGTCCAATCAGCAGTGATCATGGTATTGAGATCCTAGAAACCTGAGCAGGGCCACCTAGGCTTAAGGGATGCTTCTGGTTTATTTGTTCAGAAAGGGATCATGAGCAGGTCAGACGCTCAAATCTCATGCCATATATCCCAGGGATTTAAATATTTGTTCATCAGTTTTGCATAATTCCTCTAAGAATAGGAAAGACTAGGAAAGATGGTTTGGATAATGTGCTGAGTTGGAAAGAAGATAGAGAGGGGAAAATAGCAATTGGAAGATATTTTAAAATGTATTTCTACCTATAGTATGAAATTATATAACAGAGCCCAATTTTTATTAACTGAATATCTTATGTCAGAATTGGAGGGAAGTAACTGAAATTTGCTGCATAAAAAGATTATTTTTTTAATTTTAAAGTAATATATCTCTGATGTGACAACAAATGTGTTTGTTGCTTTCCAATAACCTGATATAAAGTATCCTCTGGTAAGCATACTGAAAACAACAGAGATAATAAACAAGAATAGAAGTGACGTCAGCCACTGCATTGTCAAAAGAAAAGTATTTAAATAGGTTTATACTAATAGAAGACACACGGCAAAGCTTGAAATAGAAATGTAGCAATTAACATCTGGGTGTGTCTTTATCAAACACTTCATCATTCAATACTTTTCAACCCACTCCTGTCTGGGATTCCTTTTAAATCTGCATATTTCAACTTCCTGAAAATGAAGTTCATTCTCTAAACTGTTAAAGTTGCTTCTTTTTCAATCTTGTTCATTTTAGAACAGCTTTAAGCTCACTTACAGGGATATCTTCAGACCAAGAGCTTCCTCTTCCACTCAATCTCAAGTACAAAAGAGGATGATAATATTTTCTAAAGTGCCTTTGTTAACAAAGTTCCATACTAGGACTTAGAGAAACCAAAAGAAATCATTCTGTAGCCCTCAACTTGGTACCTTCTCTGAAATAACATTTTGAATTAGAGAAATACATAATGCCAAATAAAATAGACATTTTCTCTTTCACACAGAGGATATTATTAACCTAATCTTTGTGTCTACTTTGAAAATGATTTTTCGAAACCAGAATTTTTTTGAGCTTAACATTTTGGTAATGGCTAAATCTTGATATTAAGACAATTTGCTGAAACTAGGGGTAATAACCTCTAGGTAGGCCTAATTTTTTTGCCTTGCTAGAGATCAGTCAGGGGTTTGCCTGCTGTCCTTTCATTCTCTCCATTCAAAATGATCTTACATAGTATACAGATACCACCACACTGGCTGTAGTCCAACTGCTTATGATGTAACTGTTTTTATATCCAAGTAGAACTCCACACCCCAACTTTTCTGAGGGCAAACTGAGAGTCTTTTGCCTGCAATCAGATATCTTCCTCAAGGGAAGATGGAGTTATAAGTCTCTTATAATTGGTTTTTGGGCTGAAACATTCAACAGGCATGGTGTCCTATCATAGCTTCATTATCTCATTTGAGACAGGTTTATTAGGCAAGTCTTTCTTTGTACTTTACTAGAAACAATAAACAGAAAGCTGGCATAAATTTTGAACAAAGTTACATTGGATCTGCACATTTCCTGTGTATTGCTATAATGTGAAATTTATCTTTCTTAGAAAGGTGCACAAAATCTAGGTAAGACTTACGAGTTATGGTTAACAACCACAGTTGTTAATTTCTTCTCGAGAGAGGGAAAGTATTATTCGTTGTATTCTGAGTGTCTGAGGTTTGGTGTCCTATGAAAGGGAAAATTGACCTAGGGTCTCCTGAAACAGTGACTCTCAATGAAGCTATGGAAATTTTTTATAGTTACCATTCGTCTACCTTACCTATTCCATTGCCACATGTACTAAAAACACCTTTCTTTAATATTCATCATGTGTCACATCCCTGCCTGGTCTTGGCCTCAGCTAGCTATCAGTTAACTGAATATCTTCTAAGGTGTTTCCCCTTCACGACCATTTTCATTGTATTTTGGGACCTTTTAAAAACCCATGCAAGCACAAGGCCTAACAAAATGAATAAAAACCTATGAAATTTATGTGACCAGGATTGCTGTATCCCCCAACGGAATAAAACTAATGGCTAGAGCTCACCAGGATAAAGGTTCAGACTAACCGGGTCGCAACGCTATTCTAGGCTAAGTGATTAGAATCTGGAATTAGTTATCGCCAATGGAATGAGAACCCTGTAGGCATCTGTGGACTCGTAATGTGGCTGTCTTCGTCTCTAGCCCCCACCACTAGTGCCTGCTCAATATAACATAGATTCTATCTCATATCGTAATTTGAACTGCCATCCCCATTGCTGTGTCTGGAATCCTTAGTAGGACCCTGGTCTACTTGGTTGTTCTTTATAATCGTCCTATCATTACTAGGCCAGATGTTATGTTGTGCACATGCCCTTTAACATTTTAATTTGAATATCTGTATGTTACACAATTGCCAATAGGGAATTATAAAATACAATGTATGTGTATATTTTGCATATTAATACAGTGTTCAATAAAATATTTAGCACCTATACACCAGACCCTGTACTAGACATTGGGGATACAAAGATAAATAAACAAGGTAGAGTCCCTGAGGTCAAATTCATTTCTTTGTTTTTTTGGTTTTTTTTTCTAAAAGCCCTGACTTAAACATTTTTTTTTTTTCTTTTTAGAACAGTGTCTTGCTATGTTGCCCAGGCTGGTCTGGAATTCCTGGCCTCGAGTGATCCTCCTACCTCGGACTCTAAAAGTGCTGGGATTACAGGAATGAGCCATCATGCCTTCAAATTCTTGAAAAAGAAGTATATACATAAGTAATTTCAATACATTATAATAAGTATTATAAGCAAATTTGGTACCAAGACCTATGAGAGCCTAGGGGAGGGACACCTAACTTTCAACCTTTCTGGCTAAAGGAGAGGGGAAAAGGGAGGGCTTCTCTGAGGAAGTAAAGTCTTAATTGATCCTTAACAAATGAGCAGGCGTTCTCCAGATAAAAAGGAGAGGAATGGGGTTCAACTTCTGGTATAGCTTAGTAATTTACTAGGCCAACCCATTTGCAGATAACTATAAACTCTGGACATACAGAAACACACACACACAAATCACCTGTAGGCACTAGAAAATGATAAAAAGCAGGCAATTTATAAAATAAAAATGATACTTGGATGAAGGGAATAGCATGAGGTGAGTTTCCTATTTTATAGCTTTTAGTACGAGAGCAAGCTACAGTTGGCACAACACAGGGTGGCTAAAACTCAGATCACCAGAGATTCAGACATCCAGATACAAGATAGTCATCAAACACCAGGAAGATTCATAGCAAATAGGACATCTCCAAGACACATAGTAATCAGCCTGGCAAAAGTCAAAATGAAGGAGAAAATTCTGCAAGCAGCAAGATGAAAGCAACAACTAACCTACAAAGAAAAACCTGTCAGGCTAATTGCAGACTTCTCAGTGGAGACCTTAGAAACCAGAAGGGAGTGAAGCCTCATCTTTAATCTTCTTAGACAGAACAACTGCCAGGCTAGAATTTTATATCCTGCAAAAACTAAGTTTCACAGGTGTTAGAGAAATTTAGTCTTTACCAGGCAAGCAAACACGAGGGAATTTGTCATGACCACACCTCCCCTGCAGGAAATACTTGGAACTGCACTATATATCAATCATCACTATATCTACCCACCAGTGTAAAATCATCCCCAAAAAACTAAAACTCACAACTCTTATTAAACAATATCACAAGAGAAAGCAAAGCAACAAGGTACTACCCAACATCAAGAACAGATCAGTATCCCATCAATTCTATCACTCAATCTTAATGGTCTGAATTCTCCACTCAAAAGACATGGGCTGGCTGAATGGATGCAAAAAACAGAACCTAACTATCTGCTGTCTCCAGGAAAGACATAGAAATCACAAGGATGCACACAGACTCAACATGAAAGGATGGAAAAAAATATTCTACACAAATGGAAACCAAAAGACAGCAGGTATAGCTATTCTCATATAAAATAAAATTGATTTTAGATCAATAAATGTAAAGAAAGACAAAGGTGGTCATTATATAATGGTAAAGGGAGCAATTCAACAAGGAGAAATAAAGATCTTAAATATAGGCACCTAACATAAAAGCTCCCAGATACGTACAGCAAACTCTACAAGAGCTAAGCAAAGAAATAAATAGCAGCATCATAATTGCTGGGGACTTCAACACCCCACTGTCAGAGTAGGACAAATCATCAAAGCAGAAAATAAAGGAACACTGGACTTAGACTGGACTCTAAATCAAATGGACCTGGCAGACATTTACAGAACATTCTACCCCAAAACTACTGAATAAACATTTTTCTCATTAGCACAAGGCATGTTCTCCAAAACTGATCATGTCTTAGGCCACAAAACAGGTCTGAACAAATTCAAAAAAATCATAATTATACCATGTATCTTCTCAGACTACAGTGAAATAAACCTAGAAATCAATCACAAGAGAAACACTTAAATTTACACAAAGTCATAGAAATTAAACAACCTGTGGCAGAACGATTGTTGGGTCAATAATGAAATTAACATGGAAATCAAAAGATTCCTTGAACTGAATGAAAAAGGGGACACAAGCAATCAAACTCTGTGACATTCAGTAAAAGCATTCCTTGGGGGAAAATTCATAGCCTTAAATGCCTATATCAAAGAGACAGAAAGATTCCAAGTTAACAACTTAATGTCACATCTCAAAGAACTAGAAAAGGAATAACAACCCAAACCCAAGGGCAGCAGAAGAAAACAAATCACAAAGGTCAGAGCAAAACTAAATAAAATGAAAAACAGCAACAACAAAAAAATACAAAGGATCAATGAAACAAAAATTAGTTCTTTGAAAAGATAAACAAAATCAACAGACCTCTTGCTAGATTAACCAGGAATACAAAAGAAAGGACTCAAATCAGCTCAATCAAAAATGAAAAAGGAGATATCACAGCTGATAACAAAGAAATACAAAACATCATCCACAAATACTATGAAAATCTCTATGCACATAAACTAGAAAATGTAGAGTAAATCAACAAATTCCTGAAACACAGAACCTCCCAAGACTCAGTCAGGAAGAAAGAGAACTCCTGAACAGACCAATAACAAGTAGTGAGATCGAAGCAGTAATAAAAAACCTCCTGCTGCCCCACAAAAAAGCCCTGTACCAGATGGTTCACAGCTGAATTCTATCAGACCTACAAAGAAGAGCTGGTACCCATAATACAGAAATTATTCCATAATATTGAGAATGAGGGAATCCTCCCCAACTCATTCTATGAAACAAGTATGACCTTGATACCAAAAACAGGAAAGGACACAACAAAAAAAGAAAACTACAGACCAATATTCCTTATGGAATACTGAACATTTGTAGATGCAAAAATCCTCAATAAAATACTAGCAAACTGAATTCAACAGCACATCAAAAAAATAATCCAACAGGACCAAGTTGGCTTTATCCCAGGGATGCAAGGATTGCTCAACAAACATAAAGCAATAAATCTGGTTAGCCACATAAACAAAAGCAAAAACAAAGACCATAAGATCATCTCAATAGATGGAGAAAAAGCATTTGACAAAATCCAGCATCCTTTCATGATAAAAAAAAACCATCAATAAGCTAGGCATAGAAGGAATATATCTCAGAATTATGAAATCCATATATGACAAACCCACAGCCAACATCATACTGAATGGGGAAAAGTTGAAAGCATTCCTCCTAAAAACCGCAACAAGACAGGGATGCCCATTACCACCACTCCTATTCAACATAGTGCCGGAAGTCCCAGACAGAGCAATCAGGCAAGAGAACAGTAAGGGTATCTGAATTGGGAAAAAGGAGGTCAAACTACCACTCTTTGCTGATAATATGATCTTGTATCTAGAAAAACCCAAAGATTCAACCAAGAGTCTGCTGGAATTGATAAATAAGTTCAGCAGAGTTGCAGGATACAAAAATAATGTACATAAATCAGTAGCATTTCTATATACTAATAATAGTCAAGCTGAGAGTCAAATCAAAGACACAATACCATTCACAATAGCTACAAAGAAAATAAAATACCTAGGAATATACTTAACCAAGGCAGTGAAAATTCTCTACAAGGAGAACCACGAAACTCTGAGGAAAGAAACCACAGAGGATACAACCAAATGGAAAAATATATCATATTCATGGATAGGTAGAATCAACATTGTTAAAATGTCCATACTACTCAAAGCAATTTGCAAATTCAGTGCAATCCCCATCAAGTTATCAAACTCATACTTCACAGATCTAGAAAAAATAATCTTAGACTTTGTTTGGAACCAGAAAAGAGCCCAAATAGCCAAACAATCTTAAGAAAAAATCTGGAGGCATCAACAGTGCCAGACTTTAAACTATACTACAAGGCTTCAGTAACCAAAACAGCATGGCACTGGTACAAAAATAGAGACAAAGCCCAATGGAACAGAACAGAGAACCCAGGTAAAAAAACATCTACCTACAACCAACTGATCTTTGGCAAAGCAGACAACAATGTACACTGGGGAAAAGAAGACCTATTCAATAAACAGTCCTGGGAAAACTGGATAACCACATGCAGAAGAAGGAAACAGGACCACCACCTCTTACCACTCACAAAAATTATTCAAGATGGATAAAAGACTTAAATGTAAGACCCAAAACTATAAAAATACCAGAAGAAAACCTACGGAAAAGTCTCCTGGACATTGATCTAGGCAAAAAATTTATGATTAAAACCTCAAAAGCATAGGCAACAAAAATGAAAATAGAAAAATGAGACTTAATTAAAATAAAAATGCTTCTGCACAGCAAAAGAAATAATCAACAGAGTGAAGAGACAACCTGATGAATGGGAGAAAATATTTGCAAATTATTCTTCTGACAAGGGACTAATATTCAGAATATATAAACAACTCAATAGGAAAAAAATTCCATTAATGAGTAGGAAAAAGATATGAATAGACATTTCTCAAAAGAAGATATTTAAATGGCCAACAGTTATATGAAAAAATGCTCAACATCACTGATCATCAAGGAAATGTAAATCTAAACCACAATGAGACATCATCTTACTCCAGTCAGAATGGCCATTATTAAAAAGACAAAAAATAACAGATGTTGGCAAGGATGAGGATAAATGGGAACTCCTATACATTGTTGATGGTAACGTTAACTAGTATAGCCACTATGGAAAATAGTAGGAAGATTTCTCAAAAAACTAAAAATAAAACTCCCACATGATCCAGCAATCACACTACTGGGTATCTACCCAAAGGAAAAGAAATCAATACATCAAAGGGATACCTGCACTCCCATGTTTATTGGACCACTATTCACAATAGCAAAGATATGGAATCAACCTAAGTGTTCATCAATGAATGGATAAAGAAAATGTGGTATATATACAGAATGGAATACTACTTAGCCATAAAAAAATGAAATCATGTAATTTGCAACAATATGGATGAAACTGGAGTTCATTATCTTAAGTGACATAAGCCAAGCACAAAAAGATAAATATCACATGTCCTCACTTATATGTGGGAGTTAAAAAATTTGATCACATGGAGGTAGAGTGTGGAAAGACAGATAACAGAGACTGGGAAGGGTGATGAGTAGTGGGGAAGGATGAAGAGAAGTGCATTGAAGGGTACAAACATACAGTTATATAGAAGGTATAAATTCAATGTTTGATAGAGTGGGGTGACTACAGTTAACAAAAATGTATTGTATTCGAGTCATGGACACTCTTAATACCCTGACTTGATCATTACACATTATACACATATAATAAAATTTTATATGTACCCCATAAATTTGTACAAATAAAAATTTTTTAAAGTAAATAGAACAAAGCCAGGCATAGTGGCTCATACCTGTATTCCTAGCATTTTGGGAGGCTGAGATGAAAGGATTGCTTGAGGCCAGGAGTTCAAGACCAGCCTGAGCAAGAGTGAGACCTCATCTCTACAAAAAATACAAAAATTAGCTGGGCATGGTGGCTTGCACCTGTAGTCTCAGTTACTCAGGAGGCTGAGGAAGGAGGATGGCTTGAGTCCAGGAGAGCCCAGGAATTTGAGGTTGCTGTGAGCTATGATGGCACCACTGTACTTTAGCCAGAGCAAGAGTGAGACCCTATCTCAAACAAACAAATAAATAAATAAAATGGAACATAAATTTGATACATGCAGCACCCCTAACCCCCAGGTTGTTTGATGGTAAATTGTATAGAAAATTTACCTACTTTTATGTCCCTTTACCTTTTCCTGTTTAAGCATACAATTGTTCTAATATTTCATTTATATACATTAAGAACCACACCAGACTGTGTTAAACTTTTTGCTTCAGTGAAAACTCATGAGAAGAAAAGAAAGCCTATTTTATTTGCCTATAGTTTTGCTTGACATGTTGTTTCTTCCTTCCTGATATTCCAAGTTTCCTTCTTTAATTGTTTCTTTTCTGTTTAGAGAACTTCTAAACAGAATACTGGCAAGGATGTAGGGAAAGGGGAAACTTTGTATGCTGTTAGTGGGAGTGTAAATTAGTGCAACCACTATGGAGAATGGTATGGAGGTTCCTCAAAAACCTGTAAATAGAACTACCATATGATCCAGGAATCTCACTGCTAGGTATATATCCAAAAGAGCATTCAGTACAAAAAGATATCCATACTCCTATGTTTGTTGCAGCACTATTCACAATAGCCAAGATTTGGAATCAACCTAAGCTTCCATCAACAGATGAATAGATATAGAAATTATGGTACATATACAAAATGAAATATTATATAACCATAAAAAGAAAGAGATCCTGCCATTTGCAGGATGGAAATGGAACTGGAGAACATCATGTTAAGTGAAATAAGCCAAGCATAGAAAGAGAAATCTCGCATATTCTCACTCATATGTAGAAGCTAAATATTAAAAACAATTGATCTCATGGAGACAGAGAGTAGAACAATTGTTACCAGGGGTTGGGAAGGGTAGTAGGAAGAGGGGAGTAAAGTGGGGATGCTTAATGGGTACCTAAATACAGTTAGATACTTAGATAGAACAGATAATATTTAATAGCACAACAAAGTGACTATAATCAACAATAAGTAAGTAACTAAAAAAGTAGAATTGGAATTTTCCTTTTTATTGAGACAGAGTCTCACTCTGTTGCCTGGGCTAGAGTGCCATGGCGTCAGCCTAGCTCACTGCAACCTCAAACTCCTGGACTCAAGTGATCCTACTGCTTCAGCCTCCCGAGTAGCTGGGACTATAGACATGTGCCACCATGCCCGGCTAATATTTTTTCTATATATTTTTAGTTGTCCAGCTAATTTATTTCTCTTTTTTTTTTAGTAGAGATGGCGGGGGGCGGGGCGTCTCACTCTTGCTCAGGGTGGTCTCAAACTCCTGAGCTCAAACAATCTGCCCGCCTCGGCCTCCCAGAGTGCTAGGAATTTTTTTTTTTTTTTTTTTTTTTTTGAGACAGAGTCTCACTCTGTTGCCCGGGCTAGAGTGAGTGCCATGGCGTCAGCCTAGCTCACAGCAACCTCAAACTCCTGGGCTTAAGCAATCTTTCTGCCTCAGCCTCCCGAGTAGCTGGGACTACAGGCATGCACCACCATGCCTGGCTAATATTTTTCTATATATATTTTTAGCTCTCCAGATCATTTCTTTCTATTTTTAGGAGAGACGGGGTCTCGCTCTTGCTCAGTCTGGTCTTGAACTCTTGACCTCGAGCGATCCTCCCGCCTCGGCCTCCCAGAGTGCTAGGATTATAGGCAAGAGCCACTGTCCCCAGCCTGGAATTTTCCTAACACAAAGAAATGATAAATGCCTGAGGCTATGGATACCCCAATCACCCTGATTTGATTAATTCACATTGTATGCCCATATCAAAATATCACATGTGCCCTATAAATATATACAACTATTATGCACCCATAATAATTACAAATTAAAAATTTTTTTAATTCTAAGAGCTGTAGTGCATCAGAGGGTAGTCTCTCTTACCTCCAAATTCGAATCTTGCATGTGTCCTAAAGAAAAATGTGTGGTTGGATCATAACACATATCCCAAATGCATTATCAATCAATAAGATACACCTAGGGACTAAGGTAGGAGAGAAATGGGTTGGAAGACTTGAGACCCTGGACAGCAAATGGAAGGTGGGCTGACTTAATGACCTCTGGAGACAGGTGAGGGGCATTTGGGGGTTTTAAGTGCTTCTTTTTACGCATGGGCCAGGTTCATTGAAAAGATTTGTAAAGGCACTATCATGGGCTCCAGGAAACACCATTTTATAATCCTGCCCCAGCTCATCCCTGGCAAGAGCCAGACACACATCTTGGCCCAGCTGATGCTCGGTTCTGGCAAACTGATAACCCACCTCCCCTGAAGAATGAACTCAGATACCCTAAATCACCTTGGGACTTCACTCCCTGCTTCTCTCCCACCTGTCTTAGGAATCTTCTTCCAATCTCAGTTCAACAATCGACTTCCATTTGGACACCTTCCTGCTGATTAAGATCCCTCACTACAACTGTTTTTGTAAAGAAGCCCTAAGTATTCGTTGTGGTCTGTTAGATCTCAAAGTACAGAAAACTCTATGAGAGGCAAGAGGCAATGTTTATATTAGGCACCCTCAAATTTTTACTTGGCACTGCCATGCATACTGATTCCCACTTCTGGTAGGTCCTCCACTCAGCCTAATGACCCATTGCCCTTCCCAGGCTAACCCTGCAGCTTTTCCATATTATCAGTCAGAAGGATGAGGCCCAGAAGTCAGCCACAGACATCCAGTGGTACCCGCAACAACATGCTATCCAGCTGAATGTCTTTCAAGTAGCATTTGTGACTCCAAGTTGTTCCTTGCCCTAAAGTTACTTACTGCTAGTTTATCCATAGTTTTCTCTGTTCCTGGTTCCTTCATGACCCCTATCACCATAATCTGGGTCATACTATCCCAACCTCTTTCTTATCTTGGCAGTTGCTTTGTCCAAGTTTTCCTCCTACCCACAACCAGGCAGCTCTTGCTCTAGAAACCTCTACTGAAGGGATGGAATTTCTCTCACACTTATACTGCCACTACCCCTTAAAAGGCCAGGAAAGAAGCTGCACATGGTGGTGCATGCCTGTAGTCCCAGCTACTAGGGAGGCTGAGGCAAGAGTCTTGCTTGAGTCCAGGAGTTCGAGGCTGTAATACACTATGATCACACCTGTGAATAGCCACTGCGCTCCAGCTGGGACAACATAGCGAGATCTCATCTCTTAAGAAAAAGCCAGGAAACACTTACATGTGAAGTTGGGATGTAAGCTCAGAATTCTTCTCAACACAGTTCTCCAGGCACACATTATGAGTTGCTTGGCATTGCAACTCCTACATTTTTTGTTTGTTTTTGAGACAAACTCTCACTCTGTCACCCAGACTATGGTGCAGTGGCATCATTGTACTTCACTGCAACCTCCAACTCTTGGGCTCAAGCAATCCTCCTGCTTCAGCCTTCTGAGCAGCTGGGACTTCAGGCACGTGCCACCATGCCTGGCTAATTTTTCTACTCGAACTCCTGAGCTCAAGCAATCTACCTGCCTTAGCACTCCCAGAGTGCTAGGATTATAGGTGAGCCATCGTGCCTGGCCTACAACTCCTGCCTTTGTACCTTCCTCTCTTATGACTACAGTCTTCTGTCCCCTCCCCAAATATGTCATAAAATTGCCCTATACATTGATGTCTATGTTTCCAAAATACCTACTCTTTTAATCACTCATTCCTTTTCCACCCCCAATTTCTATCCATTCGGTGGAGCTCTCTCAGCCTGGGAGGAGATTCATAAAGCTCTGCTAGGATTATCTGCATTTACAAGATTAGCAGTAATGTGTGAAAGAAAGTGAAAGAATTAAAATAGATAGATTGATAGACAGCCAGATAGATGACACAGTGAATTAGTTACTGAATAGATAAACAAAACAAAAAACCAAATAAGATGAAGATACTTTTCCTAGGTTGCTATCTACACTGCTTACTGAGAAGACTGAGTCGGGGTAATATAGGCATTGTGGATGGGGTGTAGGTATTATTTTAAACAGGGATAAATAGTTCTACTAATGAAGAAGGATCTAACTTTTCTGTAATTCTGCTTTTCATGTTCCAAATATATTCTTAATTGTTTTAGAAAAAGAAGAAAACAAACAGAATTCTTCTCATTAGGCTTTGTATATACTATATAATCTTACAGAAGCAAGTGTTTTCCTAATGAATTTTTCCCTAATTTCTCATTTGGCCAAATATCTAAATATGATGATGTCCTACATGATGTGGCATCATTAGAATATGTAATATACAATTCACCCATTTAAAGTGAACATCTCAGTGGTTTTAGTATATTCACAGCATATTACAACCATCACCACAATCAATTTTAGAATATTTTCATTTCCCCAAAATTTGAATAGACCCATAGCAAGTAAAGATATTGAATTAGTAATTTAAAAAAATCTTCCCCCCCCCACACACAAACCAGGCCCAGATGCTTCACTAATCAATTCTACTCAACTTTTATAAAACTAACATCAATCCTTCTCAAACTCCTAGAAAAGGAGGAAACATTTCACAAATCATTCTTATGAGGCCAGTATTACCTGCATATCAAAAGTAGAGAAAGAAATCACTAGAGAAGAAAACTACAGACCAATATCCCTTATGAATACAGATGTAAAAACTCTCAGGAAAATACTAGCCAAACCAAATCCAGCAATATATTAAAAGGATTATGCACCATGACCAAGTGGGATTTATCCCAGCATCACAGAGTCAGATTGACATTCAAAAATCAGTTAATGTAATATCAATAGAATAAAAACAAAAACTACAAGATTATCTCAATAGATACAGAAAAAAATCTGAGAAGTTTCAACACCCTTTCTTAACAAAAATCCCAACAAATTAGGAGTAGAAGGAAATTTCCTCACCCTGATAAAGACCATCCACGAAAAACCCACAGCTAACATCACACTTATTGGTGAGAATCTTAATATTGTTAAGACAGCAATACTCCCCCAAATGACCTACAGATTCGATACAATTGCTATCAAAATTCCAGCTAGCTTTTTGTAGAAATTGACAAATTTATCATAAAACTCCTATGGAAATTCAAGGAATCCCAAATAACCAAAATAATCTTGAAAAAGAACAGTTGAAGGACTCACACTTCCTGATTTCAAAAATAGCTACAAAGACACACTAATCAAGACAGTGCACTACTAGCATAAGGATAAATATATAGATCAATGATATAGAACTGGGAGTACAGAAAAAAAATTCTTCTATTTATGGTAATTAATTTTCTGCATGGGTGCAATATAATTCAATGGGAAAGGATAATCATTTCATCAAATGGTGCTGGGACCACTGGATGCCCATATACAAAAAAATTAATTTGGACCCCTCCTTCACACAATATGTAAAAATTAATTCAAAATGAATCATAGACTTAAATGTAAGAGCTAAAACTATTAGAAGAAAACAGGACTAAATCTTCATGACCTTGGATTGGGCAATGATTTCTTAGATGTGATACCAAAAGCATACATAACAAAAGAAAAAATTAGGTAAGCTGGACATCATCTTTGCCAATATTTGTTATTATCTGTCTTTTTAATTATAGCCATCTTATGGGTATGAAATGGTATCTCATTGTGGTTTTGATTTGTATTTTCCTGATGGTTAAAGATGTTGAACATCTTTTCATATGCTTATTGGCCATTTGTACTTTTTTTTTTGGAGAAATATCTATTCAGATCCTTTGCCCATTTTTAAAATGGATCATTTATCTTCTTATAATTGGGTTGTAAGGAGTTTTTTGTATATTCTAGATACAAGTTTCTTATCAGATATATTATTTGAAATAATTTTCTCCCATTCTTGTGTTGTCTTTTCCATTTCTTGATGATAAAATGTGTTTATAAGGTATCTGTTCATTGCTTCTAAATTGTAAAATTTATTGATATAAAGGTTTTTACAATATTCTTTTATTATCTTTTTAATTGATACAGGATCATAGTGAAGTCCTCTTTTTCTGCCTTATATTGGTAATTTTGTCATCTCTCCTTTTTCACTTCATTAGTCCTGCTAGGGGTGTATTTATTAACTTCATTAATCTTTTTGAAATAACAACTTTTAGTATTATTCATTTTTCTCTATAGTATATTTTCTGTTTTATTGAATTCTGTTCTTAGTTCTATTATTACCTTCCTTCAACTTTCTTTTTTTTTTTGAGACAGAGTCTCACTGTGTTGCCCAGCCTAGAGTGCCTTGGCGTCAGCCTAGCTCACAGCAACCTCAAACTCCTGGGTTCAAGCAATCCTCCTACCTTAGCCTCCCAAGTAGCTGGGACTACAGGCATGTGCCACCATGCCCAGCTAATTTTTTCTATATATATTTTTAGTTGTCCAGCTAATTTCTTTCTATTTTTTTAGTGGAGACGGGATCTGGCTCTTGCTCAGGCTGGTCTTGAACTCCTGAGCTCAAATGATCCGCCCACCTCGGCCTCTCAGAGTGCTAGGATTGCAGGCATGAGCCACCACACCAGGCCTCTTCAACTTTCTTTAGGTTTGATTTGCTATTCTTATTCCAGTTTCTTGGAAGCTTAAAAAAATCAATATTTAGCTTTTCTTCTTTTCTAATATATGCATTTAAGGCTATCAATATTCTCTAGGTACTACTTAGGCTACTTCTAGCAATTTTAAGTCATATGTTCGATACCAATGAGTGCAAATATTTTCTAATTTCTATGGTAATTTCATCTCTGGGCCATTCATCATTTAAAATTATTTTTTATAAACTGCCTTGGACTTTTTCTCTTTATCATAGATTTTTCTTGCCATAGCCCTAACTCCTTTCTCCTGCTATGTTGTCATTCTATATTTCTTGCTTCAGTAGCCTTTTGGAAAGGCAAGCTGGAGTATATGGCATCTGAAGCCTTGCAAGGTAAATTGTTGCCCTTAGAAGAAGATTAAAATCATCTCTCTGGGGTGTTATGATTAATTTTCTCTTCTTTCTCATCTGGCTGACAATATGTGGAGTTAGGTAATGTGGGAGTTTACCCCATCAGGAATGCACACATCCTACTGACTGTTGGGAGACAACAGCTGAGAGATTCCATTTTCTCTCTCTCCAGGAGCTGCCACTTTGGGTACAGCTGCGGGAAGTTTCTTGAATAGACTCCTTAACAAAACCACATTTGTCCTCGTGGATTATATTTCAGTCCACTATAACCTCTTCCTTATTTTCTTCTGTGAAGGCTTTTAAAAAAAGTACTTTACTGTCATTGCACTGGGCCAGTGTTTAGGTGTGTTTATTTCTGCCACTCCCTGACAACAACTTTTCTGTTACGCACAGTGCTTCTCTTTTCTTTCTTTTTAATTAAATACTAAATGCTCTGAATCATAATACTTGCTTTTACTTCTTTTCTTGACCACAGATGGATGGACAGAAGTTTATGGTCTGAATAAAATAAGTGGCCATAGAAAGGACAATTATTCTTAAGTTTTGATTTTTCAGGCCAGTTATGTTGGAACTGCATTTTTTAAAATGAGCAGAGGTAGCCATGTGGCTCATTTATATACTGGTTGTGTGACCTTTTCACTTAACCTCTCTGAGCCTTAGTTTCGTAGTGTGAAAAGTAGGAATTACACTTCCTACCTCATAAGGTTATCGTGAAATATAAGAGAAATGAAGTGTTAGAAGAGTGCCTGAAATATAGATTAGTTATTATTTTTATGGGGTCATAAGAGAAGTTACAACCGATGACAATGTCAAGTGAAGAGGAAGGGGTGATATTTTAGTCCAGACTCTAGGCTTCATCAGACAGATTAGCAAAACACTGAAACTATGTCAATGTAATATAAAAAGCTCACTTGTCAAAAAAAAACCATAGTTGATAAGAAAATCTGGGAATAGCCACATGTGATAAATTGTGAAGATTAATATGAGACCATTACTTTAAAAAACAACTCTTCCATCTCTACCTCTAAAATATCAGCATTTTGCCCATCACCAACTCTTATGTGTACCTAGAATTAACATTAAAGATCTCCTATTAAACTCAGCTTTTTGTACTTACCACCTTTTATATATTTTTTTATGTTTTTGAGACAAGGTCTTGCTCTGTTGCCCAGGCTAGAGCACAGTGGTGTCATCATAGCTCACTGCAACCTCAGACTCCTGGCCTCAAGCAACCCTCCTGCCTTGGCCTCCAAAAGTGCTAGGATTACAGGCATGACCCACTGGGCCTGGCCTATACAATTTATATCCATTTTTCTCTTTTGCACATTCTTATCCACTCATGACCTTTCACAGACTCAACTTCTTAAATGAATTCTTTAAAGAATAATTACCAATATTATTTTTCTGCTCAAATTATCATAATTGACCAATGAAAAATTGCATGCTCTTCTCTACCTTTCTTTCTTCTCTCTCCTTAGGGTTTTTCCTGTAGTACACAACCTCACTAAATCATCCGCACCTGAATTCCCTGTGGCAGCTTCTGTTTCTATTCATAGAAAACCCAATCAGTGACACATTGGTATTAGGTGTGGGCTAGGAAGCAGACTAAGGATGGTAGTCAGGAGTTGAATCACCCCCTGGCCAGCTGTCAATTAGTACTCCATTGCTGCTGATAGGCAGAATATTGATAGTTCCTGGTGTTTTGAAGCAGTAAAATTGTTAAGGCTTTCCAACTGTGGTTGACTGCAATGGGATCGACTGGAAGGAAATGCACTGGATTTTGTAATATCTCCAGCATTTGAGAAGCATGAGGAAAGAAGTAATTATAAGGATTGTGGAACTGCATAGCTGTTGCTGATGATCATCAATGATTTGAAGTGGGAAAAAAAATGATAGGCTAAAGGTGATTACTCATCAATTCAAGACCAACTGTGAATACTAAAGATCTTTGTAACACTTAAAGAAACCCTCACGTGCTTAGAACCTACTCTTAAGAGTAGCAGAACTTTTATTCTCAACCCTAGCAAGTCCCCATGCCATAGAGCCCTGAGATGGGAGGAATGAAACCCTAAGACTTGGATTAAGGATTCTGGATAAATCTGCAGAATTTTGAACCCCAGTTATGCCTGAACCCTCTGGGTCTGCAGAAATGACCTGTTCATTCTCATTAGTTGACGAGGGCTGCTTTGCTTAGGGAAGTGTTAAAAACAGACAAATATTTATAAGACAATGTTTGACCATTTCAGGATCCATCACCAACTCCTGTCTTGGCAACCAGGCCAATAACTAGCATCAAATCATGGCATGATAAAGGAGAGTCAGTCTGCTAAGGGAGGAAGGAGATGGAAGAGTCACAAATGAGCTGTAGGACCTCAATGGCATGCATGCCCACAAACCAGGAAGTCCATCCTGAGGGTGTGGAATCCAGGGGAGCAGAGCATAAAGTGGAATAAGGGAGAGTTTGTTCATGGACGGGCACTCTCCCATGACATTGGGCTGAACATCCTGGCAAGGATCACGATGTCCAGTTCTAATAAGCTGTTGAGATGAATCTTGGAAAAAGCAATGGCTTATTTTAAAAGAAATGGAAATTTCAACAGCTAACTAATTATGCTCCATGGTAGGGCCCTTAGGATATTCTATTTATCAAGGTACTAAGGAATACAATGGTAAGGGTTAGAAGTAGCATCATAGAGAAGCTCAGAAATAGTTGTTTTCTAAAAGAAGAGACTAACAAGAAGAGACTCTATAAAGGAACTAGGCTCCTTAATAGCGATCATGTGATCCCAGGATACTGGCACCTAATTGTTAGAAGCAAGGTGGGCAGCAAAGTTGGAATGGCAGCCATGGAAGCCTCACCCATGGCACTCTATGGAGGTGGATAGTGGAAAATGAGGTGTCCAGAAGCAAAATAGATAGGGATCCAACAAGGGTGTTGCATAATATATACAATCCAAAGTGTTAATATACATTAATATTACTAGGTGAACAAAGGATTGGGGTCAGCTGCCCTTGAGGAAAGACATAATCCCTTGTGTAGTTTCCAGACTTGAAGCAGTTCTCAAACCCAGAACCCATGAATTGAAAGAGAGGCCAGGTCTCTTGAAAAAGGACACAGCAACATCATGGCAGATGTACCTCATAGTGATTTCCCCAGTCCTCACCCAAAAGGCCCCAGATCATTTTCTCAGGTAACCATGGACTGAGAAAGGGAATACCTTTTGAAAGGTGTTGGATACAAGGCCTGAAATGACCTATCCAGTGACATGTTACCATGACACCCCTATTAGAATAAAGGAGGATGTCAGGTAATAAATAGAGTCTTGGCCCAAGTCTATTTCACTGTGAGTCCATTCAGTTCATGGGCCCACTAATGGTCACTTTCCTAATATTTAAATACATAATTGGAATGAACATACTTAGCAATTGGCAGAACCCTCACATTGGTTTCTTGAACTATGAACAAAGAGCTATTATAGCAGAAAGGCCCAGTGAATACCTCTTAAATTGCCCTTCCAAATCTTAGAAGGTTGTAAGATCAAAAACCATACTGTTTCTAGGGGGCATGGCAAAGACTAGTACCATCCTCAAAGACTTGAATGGTATAGGCTTGGTGGTACCCATTATATCCTCATGTAATTGTCCAGTCTGGCCTTTAAAATACAAGGTATGTGTCTAGTCCATTTGGGTTGCTATAACACAATACCATAAATTAGGTATCTTATAAACAATAGAAAATTATTTCTTGTAGTTCTGGAGGCTAAGAAGATCAAGATGCCAGAAGATTTGGTATCTGGTGAGGGCCTGCTTCCTGGTTTAAAGACAGCCGTCTTCTTGCTATGTCCTCACATCACAGAAGGGGCAAGGAGCTCTCTGGAGTCTCTTCTATAAGGACAGTAATCCCATTCATGAGGGCTCTGCCATCGTGACCTAATCACTTAGCAATGACCCTACCTCCTAATACCATGACACGGGGGATTAGGTTTCGACATATGAATTTGGGGAGATGTGAACATTCAGCCTATAGTAGTGGATAATATCTCAAACTTAATTAAGTAGTAACCTTATTGAAGCTACTCTGATAGATGTGGTATCTTTGCTATAGCAGATTAACACAGTCCCTGATAAGTGGTATTCACATGGCAAATGTGTTATTTTCAATATCTAGCAGGCAGGAGGAGCATAAGCAGTTTGCCTTTACATGGGATGGGCAACAGTTTAAATGAATAGTCTTGCCCCAGGGCTAAGTTAACTCTCCCACTCTTTGTCATAATATAGTTTGAAAATACCTAGACTATCTGGACATCCTATAGAACATCTCGTTGTTCTATGACATTAAAGACATGTTAGCTGGACCTAATGAGTAAGAAATGACAAGTACTCTGGATGCCTCAGTAAGACACATGCACACCAGAGTGTAGGAGACAACCCCTGTGAAGATTCAGGCCTACCACATTAGTGACCTTTCAAAGAGTTCAGTGGTCTGGGGCTTGCTGAGACATCCCCTCCAAGTTAAATATTGACATCTATTTCAGGTATGGGTTTACAGTTCTTTCCCCAAATGCCTCAGCCAACACCAGTATAGAAGAGATCACTGTCTCAGACTCAGTGAGCTATTTTATTAATACAAACCAGGTGTGGTGGTGGATCCATGACCATGAGATTCACTGGTCCTATCAAAGACTGCACCGTCCCAAACCTGCAGACCTGATAGAGAGGTGGAGCAGACTTTTGAAAGCACAGTATCATATGAGGACGGGGCACTATCCTTCAGGATACTGTTGGCATCTTAAATCAATGACCATTGTACAGTGCTATTTTCCAAACTGGGGACCAAGGGTGGAAGTAGAAGTAGCTTTTCTCAGTAGCACTCTAAGTGCTTCCTGTCCCTGCAACTTAATGCTCTGCAGGCTTAGAGGTTCTAGTCTGCATAGAGGACATGATTCCAAAAAAGGACACAGTAATAAGAGTCTCAATAAACTTTAAATTATGGCTGCCACCTGGTCATTTTAGATTACTTGTGCCAAAGGCTAGCAGGCAAGGAAGAGTCTGCATACTGGCAGGGTAATTCATTTGAATGAGATAAGGCTGTTATCATACAATAGAGGAAAGGAAGACAATTTAACACTTAGCTGATCTTCTGGTATATCTCTTGATAACTCCCCTGCCCAGTTTTGACAGCAAATGAATAAATGCAGCATCCACAGCCTAAGACAGACATGGTAACTAGGGGCTCAGCCTTCTCAAGAACAAAGGTCTGAATAGCCCCACAAGACAAACCACCTAGCCTAGCAGATTAGTTGAATGTGAAGGGGATATAGAATGTGTGCAAAAGGAGGGAGATGATGAATTATCAGTTGTAGCCTCGCGATTAAATGCAACGTCAGGATTTGGAATTTTTCCTACTAACATTTTTGTTGCAAATTTCTCCAGAAAAAAAGAGAAACCAGAATCAGGATAAGTTATACCCAGATGAGATGAGATTATTACATGAAGCAAGTGAATACAAGTGGTGCAAGGGCAGTCATGCATTGTCCAAATATCCCCTTCAGGGTTGACCTACTTACTCCCATAGCTGCTGGGAGTGTTGAATGCTTATGGTTCACAGCTGAGTCTTCTCTGGGAATTGCCCTCAGCTGAAAAGTAATGCCTTGCCCAAGTTTGCACTCCCCTTTCCAAAGGGCAGCCAACAACCAAAGACTGGTTGATGTAGGGGTACAAAGGCCTAGTTCACTTGCCCTAATTCAGAACAAGTCTGAACGGCCACCCCAGCTCCAAGAACTTTGTTGCATCCATTGAGGCTGTTTTGCAACTGCATTGCAATTCAACTCTCCATCTGCCCCATCCTGCTTCCCTCACCCTCTTTTTTTTATGTTTGAAGATCTTATTTACTTATTTATCTTTTATTTCAGAATATTATCGGGTTACACATGTTTTGGTAAATAATTTGCTTTTGTAGAGTTTGGGTCAAAGTTATAAACATGCCCTTTACCCAAATAGTGTGCATTGTACCCATTGCCTCCTCCACCCTCCCACCTACTTGATTTCCGTTGAGTTTTACTTCCATATGTACACATAGTGTTGACTGATTAGTTCCAATTTAGTATTGAGTACATGTGGTGTTTGTTTTTCCAGTCTTGTGATACTTCACTTAGAAGAATGGTCTCCAGTTCCATCCAGGTTAATATAAGAGTTATTAATACATCATTTTTTATGGCTGAGTAGTACTTTATGGTATACATATACCACATTTTATTAATCCATTAATGTATTGATGGGTACTTGGGTTGTTTCCACATCTTTGCAATTGTGAATTGTGGTGCTATAAACATTCAAGTGCAAGTATCTTTTTTATAAAATGTCTTTTTTTCCTTTGGGTAAATACCCAGTAGTGGGATTGCTGGATCAAATGGTAAGTATACTTTTAGTTCTTTGAGGTATCTCCATACTACTTTCCATAGAGGTTGTACCAGTTTGCAGTCCCACCAAAAAAGTATGAGTATTCCTTTCTCTCATCAGTGCCAGCATCTGTTGTTTTGGGACTTTTTGATAAAAGCCATTCTCACCAGAGTTAGATGATATCTCATTGTGGTTTTGATTTGCATTTCCCAGATGATTAGAGACGTTGAGCATTTTTTCATGTGTTTGTTGGCCATTAGTCTATCTTCATTTGAAAAGTTTCTGTTCATGTCTTTTTCCCAGTTTTTAATGGGGTTGTTAGATTTTTTCTTACTGATTTGCTTGAGTTCTTTGTAAATTCTGGTTATCAGCCCTTTATTGGCAATATAGCATGCAAATATTTTCTCCCATTCTGTAGGTTGTCTATTTACTCTATTGATTGTGTCCTTGGCAGTGCAAAAACTTTTTAATTTGATCAGGTCCAATTTATTTATTTTTGTTATTGCTGTGATTACTTTTGGGGTCTTCTTCATAAATTCTTTTCCTAGGATGATATCTATAAGAGGTTTTCCCAACATTTTCCTCTAGAATTCTTATTGTTTCATGCCTTAGTTTTAAGTCTGTTATCCATTGTGAATTAACTTTTGTGAATGGAGAGAGGTGCAGATCCTGTTTCAGTTTTCTACATGTGGCTATCCAATTCTCCCAGCACCATTTCCTGAGTAGGGATTCTTTATCCCAGTGTATTTTACTGTCTACTTTGTCAAAGATCAGATGGCAACATGAGGATGGTTTCATATCTGGGTTCTCTGTTCTGAGTCACAAATCTATGCCTCTGTTTTTGTGCTAGTACCATGCTATTTTGGTTACTATAGCCTTGCAGTATAGCTTGAAATCTGGCAAAGTGATGCCTCTTGATTTGTTCTTACTACATAAGGTTGCATTAGCTATTCAGGGTCTTTTCTGGTTCCATATGAAGCATAGAACTATTTTTTCTAGATCTGTGAAAAATGATATTGGTATTTTAATGGGAATTGCACTGAATCTGTCAATCACTTTGGGCAGTATGGACATTTTAACAATATTGATTCTGCTGATTCATGAGCATGATATGTTTTCCCATCTGTTTACATCCTCTATAATTTCTTTCCTCAGTGTTTCATAGTTCTCCCTATAGACATCTTTCACTTCATTAACTAAATATATTCCCAAGTATTTTATTTTCTTTGTTGCTATTGTGAAAGTTATCACGTCTTTGGAACTCCTGAACAGACTAATATCAAGTAGCAAAATTGAAGCAGTAATAAAAAATCTTCCAACAAAAAAAAGTCCTGAACCAGAGGGTTCCACACTCCAATTTTACCAAACCCACATGAAGAACTGGTACCTATATTGCAGAAATTATTCCATTTGAGAAGGAAGGAATCCTCCCCAACTGATTCTATGAAGCCAATATCACCTTGATACCAAAGCCAGGAAAGGACACAACAACAACAAAAAGAAAACTATAGACCAATATCCCTTATCAATATAGATGCAAAAATTCTCAATAAAACCTTAGCAAACCATATTCAGCTGTACATAAAAAAAATAATTCACCATGATCAAGTGCTTCATCCAAGAGATTCAAGGATGGTTCAACATATACAAATCTATAAATGTAATTCACTACATAAATAGAAGCAAAAACAAAAACCATATGATAACCTCGATAGATGTAGAAAAAAGCATTTGACAAAATTCAGCACCATTTATGATAAGAACACTTAACAAAATAGGCATAGATGGGACATACCTTAAAATTATAAAAGCCATATATGACAAACACACAGCCAGCATCATACTGAAACAGGGAAACATTGAAAGCATTCCCGCTTTGAACTGGAACCAGACAAGGTTGCCCACTGTCACCACTTCTATTCAACATAGTGCTGGAAGTCCTAGCCAGAGAAATCAGACAAAAGAAGGAAATCAAGGGTATCCAAATGGGGAAAGAAGAGGTCAAACTATCACTCTTTGCCAATGATATGATCTTATATCTAGAAAACCCCAAGGAGTCAACCAAGAGACTCCTGGAGTTGATAAATAAATTCAGCAAAATCTCAGGCTACAAAATCAATGTACACAAATCTGTAGCTTTCATATATGCCAACAACAGTCAAGCTGAGAATCAAATCCCTCACTCTCTCATAGGTAATGTTTCTGAGACTACTGTCCATTAAACCTCCTGCATGCAAATCTCTACCTTTTGCAGTCAGCTCAAGCTACTGTAACAATGTACCATAGACTAGATGAGTTGTTTATAAGGTGATTTATAAATAATAGAAATTTATTTCTCAGTTCCAGAGGCCAGAAGTCTGAAATCAGGGTGCCAGCATGGTTGGGTTCTGGTGAGGGCCCTCTTCCAGGTTGCAGATGGCCACCTTCTAGTTGTATCTTCACTCAGGGGAAAGAGAGATAGCTAACTCTGTGTTCTCTTCTTGTAAGGAAATTCCATCCATGCAATCTCCACCCTTATGACCTAATTACCCCCCAAAGGTCCCACCTCCAAATACCATCACATTGGGATTAGGGTTTCAACATGAATTTTGGGAGGATACAAACATTCTGTCTGTTGCACCATTGTAGAGTCTGTTTCCCAGAAAACCTAACCTAAGACAGTACCACAACCACTGAACAAGTTGAGATAATGGGGATATGATACATAGTTTATCACTGCTATAAACTAACAAATAGCAAGTAATCTGAGAAGTAAAGAAAGTATTCGAACCATATAACTGCACATGGCAGGCCATGATGACTCTGAACTGGTGATACTTGTGTAAAATCTGAAACAATCTTCATAAATATAAAGAAATGGATCCTACGTTGAGATAGCAATGTTAAATGGAACATATGAAGTTGAATTCCTGTAACACAAATGGCTGCATCTTATGAAATAATCATATAGTATTTTGAATTCAAACTTATAAATATTAAGTCATATTTCTGAAATACATTGCCATAATAAACATACAATTGAGTGGCAGCTAAACCTAGCATGAAATCATTGTTCAATGAGACTGAAGAATGGCAAAAACCTGGAACCAATCTAAATGTCCAATGAGGAAATTAAGTAAATTATGGTATATTTTATCATCATTAATGATGACGTAAGTAGATTTATATTTATTGACATAAAAATGTGATATATGGTATTACTATGTCA
The DNA here is from genome assembly GCF_020740605.2 of Lemur catta. NCBI lineage: Eukaryota > Metazoa > Chordata > Mammalia > Primates > Lemuridae > Lemur > Lemur catta. Next base: position 87,872,107 of record NC_059128.1, on the reverse strand, counting down.
CAAAGCAGGCTACAAATTAAAATTGTAGAATGACTTTATGAATAATTTATATTCAGGTATATATACATGTGGAAAAATTCTGAATAAAAGTACATGAAAATATTAATTGTTACTAATTATAACTGTCATCAGCTTGTTGTCCCAGATGCTTCAGTGTACCACCCAATTCTCCATCTGACTTCTAATGGCTACTTCTGTGCCCGAGAGCTTTTTTATTCCAGACCAGCGGAAGACTGTTCTGCCTGTGAGCAAGCTGAAAATGCTGAGTAAGTAGCTCACTCCTGAAGTGGCCTCATTCTGAGGTATTTGTTCTGCAGCATCTGCCAGGGTTTCTCCATGAGAGTTTTCTCTAGTTGCCCGCTGTGGCAGCTGGCTTAAGAACACACCCTTCATTGGCTGGATTCTCTTTCTTATATTACATCTCTATTCCCCTGAATTGTTCTGTATTTTCCAAATAATCTTGCACTCAAATCCTTACTTTATCTGCTTCTGGGAATATTCAAGCTAAGATATTTACTTGTAATTTTCAAATATTTTTATAAATAACTTAGATTATTTATGGAAAAAGTTTATAAATGTTTTAAACAACATTTTATATCATGTTTTATAAATTAGATGTATAAAAACATTTATTTGGGGAAGAAAAGTTGAGTTTATTCTGTATCCTTCAGTAAAGATTTTTAAGTTTTTGTTTTAAAGATGTGATGGGGGCATGAAAACTACTTTCAATGTATTTATCATGACATCAAAGAAACCATAGAAAAAGAGGCTAATAGGTAGAAGTTACAAGGAGAAGAATTTCTATTCAGATAAGAACTTTCTAGTAGTTAAAGTTGCCTAAAATCGAAATAAGCTATTTCTGGGAAAAGAGCACTTCAGTCAGTGACAAGTGACTGTGCTTAAGCAGAGGCTGAATGATCCCTTGACAGGACACTGGCCACAAGGATCTTTAACATCCTTTTTACCTCAGAAGGTCTCTAATTCTTGAGTCTATATCATCAAACTATCTGGCTACCACAGAACCATTTGTACTTTCTCACTAATGACACCAGGACTGTTAGATTATTGGGGACCATATGTTCATTACTAGACCTTCAGACATGAGTGAAGAGATCATTGCAGCACCTTGTACAACTGGTAAATGCACATTCACAAAACACAGAGGTGGAAAGAGATTTAAGATTCTGGATAAATCACTAAATTTGGTTCCAAAAATGTTGACTTAAATTTTCCCATTGTTGGCTGAGCATGGTGGCTCACACCTGTAATCCTGCACTCTGGGAGGCCGAGGCAGGAGGACTGCTTGAGCTCAGGAGTTCAAGACCAGCCTGAACAAGTGTGAGATCCCATTTCTACTAAAAAGAGAAAAATTAGCGGGGCATTGTGTTGCATGCCTACAGCGGCATGCGCCTGTAGTTCCAGCTACTCAGGAGGCTGACGCAAGAGGATCGCTTGAGCCCAGGAGTTTGAGGTTGCAGTGAACTAAGATTATGCCACTGCACTCTACCCAGAGTGACAGAGTAAGACTCTGTCTTAAAAAAAAAAATTCCCATTGTTAACACTGGCTATAGTGGGATCATGAAAAAAGTCTTGTTTTATATACTTGATTCTAGTATTTAAAATATCTTAAATGTCAGCCAGAGACTATTAAAAAGTGGTCATTTTGGACAAATGAGAAAATTAATTATGCATTCTTAAAACAAAAGGAACAATACACTTCTTCCTTTACCTTACGTTACGAGAGGTGCAGAAACAGGAAGAAAGAGCCACTGTGTAATACTGTTGGATCCCCCAATTTTGCTAGTGAGTAATTTCCTAGTGTGGTTAAAGGAGATTGAAAAACTATAGTATTGCAGAAGTGGGGAAATGGGTCAGTAGAAGCAGTAGGAATGGATGAAAGGAATGGAGTGTTTTGCTAGTACCTTTGTAATTCCAAGTCTTTTGTCCTTTCATCCGCATAAGTCATATCAGACTTTCTAGATCACATATCTCATGTGCTCTACTTTGGAAAATATGGCTCTGTTTGTGTGACAATAAGAATTCTACATCTTAACACCCAGGACCTCATCCCTCTTTCACCACTAATTAGCTCTTGCACTAACCTTGAGAAGGTGACTTAATCTTTCTGAGCCTTGATTTCTCCATGTGTAACATGAAGAAGCAGACTATATGATTCTATGATTTGCCTCCAGCATTGGCATTTGCATTTCTATAAGAATGGTACTCAATGCTACAAAGGAAGAACACACATACTCATCTACCAAAGACCCAAGGGCCTCACAAAGCAGGCTGTCTTACGTGGTGTGTTGCCAAGCTGACTTACACCAATTTGATTATTCCTGATCATTAGGCTGTAATGGAAGCGTCCAATGGCAAGAGGTAGGTGAGGACTATCAGTCTCTTCCTTTACCTTTGTAACGTATTATGTGGATTTTATAATGAAATCAAGTTCTAGGCCAAATTCTGCCACACATGTGCAGTTTTTTCTTTGGTAGGAAGGAATACAAACAGTCACATAACATGTAGTGTAATCTTGCTAAAGCCCCAGCTTTCTGTCCTTTTAAGTACTAGAGCAAATAACTTGCATGGAAGATTCACTCAAGGCAAATGCATCATGATTTAGCTAATTATCTAGTCAGGCCACCAAGTCCTTCCTAAGTGGCTGCACAAAGGATTACTTTGGGCCGGGCACGGTGGCTCACGCCTGTAATCCTAGCACTCTGGGAGGCCGAGGCGGGTGGATCACTCAAGGTCAGGAGTTCCAGACCAGCCTGAGCAAGATCGAGACCCCGTCTCTACTAAAAAAATAGAAAGAAATTATCTGGCCAACTAAAATATATATAGAAAAAATTAGCCGGGCATGGTGGCACATGCCTGTAGTCCCAGCTACCCGGGAGGCTGAGGCAGTAGGATCGCTGAAGCCCAGGAGTTTGAGGTTGCTGTGAGCTAGGCTGACACCACGGCACTCACTCTAGCCCGGGCAACAGAGCGAGATTCTGTCTCAAAAAAAAAAAAAAAAAAAGGGATTACTTTGAATTCTAAGTATAGAGTACCATTCCAAAAGACAGAGAGAATGGGTTCACTGCATTTCATACCCTGTCCCTGTTCACAGTACTGTGGAAGGGCCAGTACAATATTCCTAGCCAATCCACATCTGTTGAATACTATTTATTTTACCAATGAAAAATAATTTGTAATGTATTATGCTAATTAACAAACCCTCTGTGTTGATTAAAGATATTAAGAATGCTGCTTGTGGAATGTGAGCCTTTTTAAATTTTTGCACACCACTGATGTGTGTATAACCAACTCAATGTTAATTAGCCTAAGTGTAGATTAAAATTATACACATATATATATCACACTGTTCATAATGAACTATTCTACAGTAAATCGTAGACATATAACAATATGTGTGAGGACTTCCAGGAAGGACTGTTTCTAAAAGGACATGAAATTACACCATTCCTTAATTTTGTTAGAATATTGTAGGATATTTTTATTTCCCTCCTCCTCCTCCCCATCCTTTCTTTACCATCCCTCATCCCATTCTCTCTTTACCATTCTTCTGACTATCCTCTTAGCATCCTTCCGACCGTTCTCTCTTCATCACGTGATGTGTTTTGTATTATAATATCATTATGTGCTGTATTGAGATATTAACCCCTTAGTGTGAATTATGGTAATATTATTTTGGCCCTTTGTTCATCCCTCACACGTATATGGCAAACTCTTGACTCTGGACTAATGAAACCATCTGCCTCCTTCATTCATACACCTGGGCCTCTGAACACTGTTAGAGAAAATCATACAGTTTGTGCTTTGGAGCCACGAAAAACCCTCAGTCTTCAACTTCAGCTAGGCTTCAAGTTGCCTAGCAGCATTTCTACATGTACTACAGCATCTATTTGAAGCCCAAGAGAATAAGGACTCTTAAGACAATATTAAGTATATTATTGCAATGATGAGCTGTAAAAATGAGGTTCTGGCTGGGCAGCAGAGCAAAGCTTTCCCTCTTACCCATTCCTTCTGCACTAAAACCCTTCCAAGCTACCACCATTTCTGCACAACCACAATGGCTTCCTTGCTTCCATATTTGCCTCCTAATGTATAGTCTCCACATAGGAGCCAGAGAAGCTTTTATAAATGCATAACAGGCCAGATAATTCCCCAGCTTACTCTGGATGACCTCCTGCCATGCTTGAAATAATACGCACTTTGTATGAAGGCCTGTCAGACTCCACATGATCGGGCTGCTCCATGCCTCTTTCCTGCTCCTTGCTAGTCACACCACTGTCCTTGCTGATCCTCAAACCTAAAGCTCATGCCCACCCCTTTTGCACTTGCTGTTCCCTCTGACTGGGACACTCTTCCTCAGAGTTGGACATGCTTCACTCCCTCACTGCACTCAGGTCTCTGTTCATCTGTCACCTTCCTCTACCTCCATACCTCCTAGCCTCTTTCCTTGACCATTAGCCTGAACATACAGAAATATCAGTACTCAGGTTCTACGTGCTGCTGCATAAGGGATTTTTGATGCCATCCATCACTTAGTTCCATGGTCCATTTCTCACTGTGTCATTGGGCCTGCAACAGGCTTACATGTGGAAAGACAGAAACATCTTTTTATGCATAAGAAAAAATATAAACTTGTTAAAAGCCATAGTCTAGAATGGTGAGGGCAGGTAGGGAGGCATGGGGAATAGGGAGAAGAAAATGTTTGTCTGGTTTTGCCCATTTAGGCCCTGGATTCTTTCCTTAAATTTTATTTATTCATTTATTTTTAAATTTACATACAGTAGAATTTACTGTTTGCAATATACACTTCTATGAATTTTGCCATATGCCTAGAGTCATTTATCTACCCACCACAATCAAGATATAAAGCAGTTCTACCACCCCCCAAATGCCTTCATGTAGCCCTTTTGTGGTCAATCTCTTCTCCTCCAACCCCTGGCAACCACTTATCTGTTCTCTATCTCTATTCTTTTTAGGTCCTAGAATTTTTACTGTAACCATGATTCAAGGTCTAACTAGTCCTAATATCTACAGGAGTTATTCAAATCAGAACTTGATTAGTTGAGCATGACTGAAAGAGTGTTAACTTAAGCATAGATGTATTTAACAAACTAAACATGAGCTTTAGTGAGAATGTGATACAGATTCTCAGGGAAAAATCTTAGCTGAGGTGGTTAGAAGAATTTTTCTGTCCTGATCTGGCTTGGCTGAGATTCCTCTGCTCCTATTTTGTCAGGGTTCTGCTAATTCCCTTCCCAGTATCTCTTCCTGCCCCTTATAAATTGCCTCTTTATGCAATGCTCTTACTCCCAGTTGCAGCATATTTTTTTCTTTGAATTTTCTAATGTCCAAAGATCCTTTTAAGCACAGAATCATTGTCACTGAATTGCTAAAGGTTACCCTCTAATGACCTCTGCAAAATGCCAGCTGCCTATTCAGTTCCTGCAGCTTCCAGTCTCTTTCCATCTGAGCCTTGCACTCTGAGTCTGCTTCCAGGCCCAGGCACTAGTGCCTTCTTAACCTGAGTGTTCTGCCCTTGGTTCTTTGGTTTGCCACATCAGTGTTTTGACTGTGCCCTGGAACAGGAGGGTTTAAGTGCTAAAGTCCAACTTCCAGCCTGGTTACTGTGGCTCCATTGTATTCCTGTTTGGCCATTTCACACCCACTAATCATTCACACCCACTGGGAACTCTGACCCATGCATGAATTGCATAGTAACATTGAGTTTCCTAGGAACAGGAAATAAAAAAGAATGACAAGAAAACTCACAGGTTAGTTCCTGTGCATGCTGCAGCTGTAACATCAATACCTGGAGTTAATTAAGGTAATGTGTCTGGCAGGCTATAATTGCAAAGTAGCTTTAACAACCTGTGATGATTCACAAATTGGCTTAGGCCTTGTCTCATGCATATTAGAGGGACTACACTGGGTTATAGCTCTGAACTCACCTTGGAGGACTCTTCATTTCCTAGTTCCAGCTACTCTTTCTCACAATATCCCTGAGGGAGACATGTCCAAAGGGGCAAAGGAAAACAAAGGAGCACTTTCGTCTTAGACTAGGATGACCATAAAGCCTGGTTTGCCAGGACAGTGCTGGATGTCAGATGTAATTATTAACAGCACTTTTTTTTTTACTCTCAAAGTGTAACCATTTTCATGATAAATCATATGGCTACCCTAGTTTTAAATAGCATGCAAACACAGTATATTACTCTCCCTAGCTCCACAGCCCTGGAGGGAATATGGAACCATCAGAAGTTAGACAAGGAGAGAGGCAGAGGGTCAAAGAAAGGGACCAAACTCATTTCCACTATTGACAAGTAAAATTGGCAGCCAGGATTTTGCAATTCCTCTCAGAGTGGAAATAATACACCCATAAAGGGAGTTCTTAGGGTGGAATTTGAATTTTTACAAATATAGAGACTAACGAAAAATATTAAGCCTCCTGAAACTAGAAAGTGACACCTCAGAAACGAAATGTGGTAAAGCAGGAAGGAGATACAGGAAAACCACACAGATTGGACCAGAACAGAGACCACTCTGTTCTGACCAATAATGAAGAACTAGTGCTTCATGATGTTTTCAGTTCTGGAATATATTAAAAGATATATTAAAAGGCAGCTAGCTCTTATTCCAATGTGTGGGTTGGGTCATTCTTAACAAATCTACTACCAGTTTTGCAAAATCCTGGGTTGAATAAGCCATAACAAGGATAGGTGGGCCCTACCTGAGTTGTACAATAACAATCCAATAGTCAGAGTGGAAAAAACCAGAAAAACAGCATTGTTAACAAAATGCTCTCTTAACACTGCTTATTTCTGTCTAGGTATGTCACACATTACAAAAGTCCTTGGTAATTCTATGCTTGTTAGGATAACAAACAGTATGCAGTTTTACCACCAGGTACATAAAATGCCATTTTGAAGTACAGATGAGAAAGATATGACACGTATAAGAAAACAGGCTGGTTCTGCAATTCCACTTGAGGACATTTTTGTTCCTTTTCACTTTTGGTTTAGTTTATTCCTTCTGGGAACTGCATTTGTCTGCCAGGTGAGCTATGGTGTGATTGGTTTATATGGTTCTTACTCGTAATAAAATACTGAATTGTAGTCTGCTCTATTTCTGCTATGGTAAACCCCATACTTGTTCCTGCCATTAAGTATCTGAATGTCCTTGTGAAAATCATTTAACTTTTCTGGGCCTGAGATTCCTGATCTCAAGATATAAATGAAAGCTTTGGACTTCATTAGATGTTGTTTAAGGTTCCTTCCAGCTCTGTGATTTTATGTATCTCCAGGTATCTGTGTTTATCATTCTTAAGTTTATGCAACAAATTCCTGAGGAAGAGAAGAACTTTATGTTCATTCAGAACACCCAAGACAAAAAGTAAACAAAAGGGATTGACTGAGCACTTTAGGCAGCTTGGAAGAGAGTCTCTCAGGGAAGTCTTCCTTCTCCCAACTCTTTCTTTCCTCTGAGTAAAGACTGAGCAGATTCCAGGAGCCTGTTTGGAACACCTGCATTAGTGGATGGGATCATCATGCATGAAGGGCCACGCACATGGTTGCAGCATGAATTCTCTCTTCCTTCTTATACTCACAAGGCTTATCCTAGCTGGCTCTTCTGTATCCAATTTCCCACCCATGCAGAAACTACGAAAAACTAAGCCAGGTTCCACTGGTTTTCTTGCCCTCTTTTCTCTCCTGGGCACTGAAGTTCTTCTTGCAGGACTCCTGTCCTTTTGGCCTCCTTATCTCTGGAGTATAAGAAGATCCTGGTCTTCAGATGTAGGCCACATGTCCCTATCAAGCACACCAGAACATGGCATGGGACTGGGGGGGAGGAGAGTGTGAGGTTGGAGGCCCAAGTAGGTTTACTGTATAATAACTGTATAATATCTGGCAGGCCTACCCTAGTTATATACACAGTGTACAACATTCCCCTGAGCAGAAAGAATCTCTTTCTGATTGTGGTCTCAACTGAAAGTGGGTCCCAATATTGGGCAAAATTATCACGCTTTCAATATTAGCTCCAGCCCCAGCCCAGCAGTAGCCATTTAAAAGTGTTACTACTTAATCACATGTGAGCTATTTTCATTTACACAGTTGTGATGGCCCTAAAGGGTGATTATCCCTTTATTTTATGATAATTGTAATATCTTAGGTAATGTCTCTAGAAGTTTGAAATTCAATATATTTCACTATGGAAATTTAAAATTCCTTGTATTTGCCTTCAGAAAAGTGATTCTGGGGATGCATCATGCCACACAACATCCAAATCCAAATAAAACAGTTGTTCTTCCCTTACATTTATGAACTTTGTCTCCATTAGTTAATACAGAAGTTGAATTCTTTCTACTGGCTCAGGCTGGACTGTGGCAGTTTCTGTTCTTACGTAACAGAGTGATCCCTTAAACACTTGGATATGTTCCTTACAGACTGAGTTCTTATTGCTAAGAACTGAGAGCTTTATATCTGCTCTTCTCTTAATTCTTCTGTAAAAGCTCTTAGAGGCCCACGCCAATCAAGGTGTAAGTTATGTTTAAAACTGCTACAGTTATGCATATTGGCTTGGGAATCTCTCCATCACTTTGATGGTCTTTGCCCCATGTCAGCTTTCTTGGGCTCCACCTCATTCAGTTACAGGCCTTGCTGGTTTTTTTTCAATCTAACTTCACTTGAACATGTGACCAATTTCTACCTATATACCCTACCTCTCTTAGAACTTGCCTTTATATAATTATATTCAGGTAAAACCTAAAGGGAAAGGAACCCATTGATGCAGTACATATAGGTCAGCCTTCTAGGGTGGAAAAACAGGGTAGAGAAGGGGGAGAGGAAAGACAAATGGAAGAAATTCAGCATGATGGCAAACTGCTCTTCTCTGGGGTTTTCCTTCTCTTTGACCCTGAAACTTTGTTCTTTCACCAAGCAAACAGATCCTTTACTGCCTCATTCTAAAGATCCTCTAGATAAGCTCAGACAGGTTGAAGTCCTAAGGTGAACACTGCTGAATATACCAAGATGGAACCCCTACCTCACAAAACAGTGATTCCCAAAGGTACATTTTTCTGAGCATGAGAATTCGTGGCTCTCACTGTGAGTGAAAGAATGAAGGGAAGAGGGAATTCGAGGCTATCACTGTGAATGAATTCTCTCTTCCTTTCATTCTTTCACTGTGAAGAAGATAATCAATCTATATCCAATGCCAACAGACAAACTGCCATGGTAGTTCTAAGACGTGAGTCTCATAGGTTTCCTTGAATGGCATATATTTTCAGAGTGGCCTTTTTAAAATTTATTCAAGGACTACGTATAAGCCATTGTGTTAAGTGTTAGGAGTTGTTATGGACTGAATGTTTGTATCCCCCCCAAATTCATATATTGACACCTTAACCCCAGTGTGGCTGTATTTTGAGATAGGGCCTATAAGGAGGTAATAAAGTTAAATGAGAATCCCAGCTACTCAGGAGGCTGAGGCAGAAGGATGACTTAAACCCAGGAGTTTGAGGCTACATTGAGCTATGATTGTGTCACTGCACACCAGCCTGGGCAACAGAGACCTCATCTCTTAAAAAAAAAAAAAAAAAGGTTAAGTGAGTTCATAAGAATTGGGCTCTGATCCAATAGGATTCATGTCCTTGTAAGAAGCAGCAATACCATATCACCCCTCCCCACCCTCTGTGCACACAGAAGAAAAGTCATGTAAAGACAAAGTAAAAAGGAAGCCTCTGCAAGCCAGGAAGAGAGCCCAAACCAAATATTGATCATGATAAAAAATCCCAACAAATTAGGGGTAGAAGGAAATTTCCCCAATCTGATAAAGACCATCTATGAAAAACCCACAGCTAACATCACACTGAATGGTGAGAGTCTTAATATTGATAAGACGGCAATACTTCCCCAAATGACCTACAGATTCGACACAATTGCTATCAAAATTCCAGCTAGCTTTTTTGCAGAAATTGACAAGTTTATCATAAAACTCCTACAGAAATTCAAGGAATCCCAAATAACCAAAATAATCTTGAAAAAGAACATAGTTGAAGGACTCACGCTTCCTGATTTCAAAAATAGTTACAAAGATACACTAATCATAAGACACTGCACTACTGGCATAAGGATAAATATAGAGATCAATGCTATAGAACTGGAAGTACAGAAAAAAAAATCCTTCTATTTATGGTAATTAATTTTCTGCAATGGTGCAATATACTTCAATGGGAAAGAATAATCATTTCAATGAATGGTGCTGGGACCACTGGATGCCCATATACAAAAGAATAAAGTTGGACCCCTCCTTTACACCATATACAAAAATTAATTCAAAATGAATCACAGACCTAAATGTAAGAGCTAAAACCATAAAACTATTAGAAGAAAACATGACTAAATCTTCATAACCTTGGATTAGGCAATGATTTCTTAGACGTGACACCAAAAGCACATGCAACAAAAGAGAAAACTAGATAAACTGGACATCATCAAAAATTTTTTTTCTTTTCTTTTTATTTTTCCCCTCCAAATCTCATGTTGAAACATCATCAAAATTAAAATCTTTTGTGTTTCAAAGGACACCATCAAGAAAGTGCAAAGACAACACACAGAATGGAAGAAAATATTTGCAAATCATATATCTGATAAAGATCTAATATTCAGAATAAAGAACTCTTACAACTTAAAAATAAAAAAGACAACCCAATTAAAGAATGGGCAAAGGGTTTGAATAGACATTTCTCCAAAGAAGCCAAATGGTCAATATGCACATGAAAACATGTTCAACATTCTTAGTCATCAGTAAATGCAAATCAAAACCACAACAAAATACCATTTCATGCCCACTATGATAACTATAATCAAAAAGATGGACAATAAGTATTGGCAAGGACATAGAGAAATTGGAGCCCGCGTACACTACTGGTAAAATGTAAAACACTATAGCTGTTTTGGAAAACAGTTGGGCAGTTCCCCAAAAGTTAAACATAGAGTTACCATGTAACCCATCATTTTTACTCCTAGATATTAATATATACTGAAGAGAACTGAAATTATGTCCATGGAAAAACTTGTACCCAGATGTTCACAGTAGCATTATTCATAACAGCTAAAAAGTAGAAACAACTCAATTGCCCATCAACTAATGAACAAACGAAATGTGATATATCTACTCAATGGAATATTACTAGGTTATGAAAATAAATTAAGTATTGATACACACTACAATATGGATGAACATTGGAAATATTAGGCTAAGTTAAAGAAGCCAGACACAATTATATGAAATGTCTAGAATAGGAAAATCCACAGAAACAGGATATATATTAGTGGTTTCCAGGAACTGGAGGAAAGAGAGAATGGGGAATGTATGCTAATGAGTATGAGGATTCTTTTGGGGGTAATGAAAATGTTCTAAAATCAGATAATGGTGATTGTGTAACTCTGCAAATATACTAAAAACCATTGAATTGTACACTTTAACAGGTGAATTTTATTGGTATGTAATTTATAGCTCAATACACCTGTTATTTTTAAAATGTCTGGCATACAGTAGGCATTTAATAAATGTTGGTCAGTTTTATTCCCATTATCCTAAATTCATATAACAGAGCTGAGACTATTTCCTGCCCAGTGTTGAACACTTCAGCCCTGGCAGGCCAGGCGGGACCACCTGGGGTTACCAGTGAGGGACATTGGAAACAGCTGTCCAGATTGTTGGGCTGAAGAGGGGAGCTATGGTAAAGTATGGAGAATCTAACATTAGGGAATGGATGCAGACTCTCACCAGAGGCTGTTTTGGACAATAAATTTGAGAAAAGGTGGAGAATAAAAGTTGAGAAAAGAGACCCGTGTCCTGTCATCTGGAGGCACCTTAATTCAGTCAACAGCTTCTTATATCCCCCTCTCTGAGTTTCAGTTGGCTGCCAGCTTGATGTCTAACAGAGCTAGGGCAGGTGTCCTACTACTTGTCCTCATGGATATCTAGTCATTTTCCTGTTGGGAAACTACATTTTAGAAAAATAATTATGTTACTGAGCATGGCCAGGAAGAAAACAAATGAGAGTTAAAATTCTAAAATACCCTGAATATGAGTGAAAAAGACTGTTGAAATTTATTGTGCTGTAGTAGCAACTGGTAAACCAGATATAACTGTATTCACGGGCTGCATACATTCTGATTCAGGTGCAACCTTTCATGCAGATAAAGAATTTATTCATTTAATCAATAACATTAAACAAATTCTTGTGGGAACAGAACTAAAATATATCATATTAAGAATTGATTGGTTACTGGACACTGCATTAAGCACTTTTGCAAAGAAGATCCAGAAAGAGAGAGCCTTCTCTTATAATTGGACAACAGTGGCCTTTGAAAAGCAATTTCATTAGACAGGTGAACCAGAGCTAGGCAGGTGGATGATAGTGAGTGGGCAGGGAGAAACTGAGAGTAACCTGTGTGGGCTCCCTTTTCAAGTTCAGCAGCAAAGGGAAGAATAGATGATATAGCTGGAGGAAGTGGCAGGATAAAAAAATTATAGTAACTTACTTTTCTGATTGTATAATATGGGCCCAATGTAGATACATGGAAGAACAGAGAAATATAAAGAAAAAAATAAAGTGGTTGATGATCCTTAAATAAAAATGAACAAACTACAAATCTATGTTTTCTATGTAAGCTCATATTAAAGAAATCTGGATACTAATTTATTTAAAAGCTAGTGCATGATTTAGATTTCTAACTAATGCCAGTATATTTCTATTAAGAATAAAGAAAGGAGAGGTCCAAAAGTGACCTTTTTTGAAGGAAAATTATGGAAGTGGCTGAAGCCATCTGATACTGTGCAGAGATTATTTTCCTTATTAATAACAAGAAACTTCTGTTGACAGAAGTTGGTCTAGAAATTTAGAAGGAAAATAGGGTGGCACAGTCATTAGGATAATTTTGGTGCTTTCTCAAACAGTTTTCTGTAAAGGAGATGCACCATAAACAAAATAAATCGCAAAAACCATAATTGTTTCTATGCAGATCACATAATCAACATGACAGAAGAAATTTTGTGGGACATTAAAATGGCTGAAATGATCAGATTACTATGTTCTTGTTCTTTGGGGCATTCAGACCTAACCAGAGATATGCACGCGTTCAGTATTTGTACCTTCATTCATTAAAAAAAAATATGCACCTACTATGTACAAAGTGTTTTCCTAGAGCCTGTGATGGATATAGAGAATTTTGACACAGTAATTGGCCTCAGGGCATGCACAGTCTGGTTGGAGAAGATAAAACATTACCAAATGCTGTCTTTCAATTAAAAAATGTTGTGGAAAACTAAGCTAGCTGGGTAAAGTGTTAGGTACTTATCCTTAGGAGGACATTTTCTGTTACTGTCAAATTCTATATATTTTCAATTTCAAGGTGTCTATTTTCAAGTTTGTTGTTGTTGGGTAATAGATAAAAGATGCATATGATAAATTATTCAATTGATACAAAAGAGCATTTGTTTTTAAATATATATTTGCATTTCTTACATACCAGGACAAGAGAGATATCCTAATTTTCAAAGACACTAGTTTTTACCTCATTAGCTTATTTTATCACCTTCTGCATTTTACCTCTATCCACATGACAAGCAATATACAGAGCTTAGTAGGGATATTCTAAACCAGCATAATGCTTGTCCAGTTGTCATTCCTTGCTCTCTTTACAGAATTTCTGTAGTATTTTTTCTAAATGTTATTTTTCTATGATATAATCAATCTTCCTTTTTTTAAATTTCCTACATTTCTTTTCTTTTTTAGTCTAATTATGTAACCCAATAGGGATTTAAAAATCTTTATTTCAAGATCTTCTAATCTACTACTGAATTCTTCCCAGACTTATTATTTAACATCTTTGTTCAATATTCTAACCTACCAAAGAGGAATGGCACTCAGATTACCTTGTTTCTTTCAACCTGGGAAAGCAACTCAAAAGACAAAAAAAGTAGAATAATTGAACTCATCGGCTTCCTGATTTGATATCTTTATAATATAGCTTCATTATTTTGACATGAATTCCCTAGATGATGGACCCATATTCAAATTTAAGGACAAAAGCATCCCACAGACAAATATAAATTAGCTTTGAATTACTCAACCCCTGCTTCTACAGACAATTGAGTTGACATGATATTTTACACAGTGAAAAGTGATACCTTTGGCTAGTAATTAACTTTTTATATAACTTTGAGATATTGTAGCCCAAAGAGATACAGTACAGACTTATTAATAATTCCTTTTTAATGTTACATTTAAAATAACTTTAAAATTGGGTCATAATGAGTGATTCTTGAAAAATCCCCAGCTAATTTTAATGCCTTATCTTTAAATAATGCTACAACACAATGGCTTCATCTTGAAAATTTGACAACCAAATTGATACTAATTAAAGCAACTTGAGCAATTTTCCTAGGGCTCTAAAACAAAATGGAATTTGAAACTCAGTAACAAACTAGAATGACTGTCACAAAATTAGGTAATTAGAAGATCTTAAAAGAAGCACACATGTAATACAGTAAAGAGCAGGTAATTCTACAAGGTATTAAATGGAATGTAATTTACGTGAATTTTTAAAACAATATAATACCTGGGTGCATTCAGCACTGCTGATGCTTATATGAGGCTGGCCCTGGGGTATATTGGGATCTCAGACAAGGGTGAAACAGGAGGAGGAACTGTTTCTTGGGTCACAGGGTAGCAAGCAGGTGTTCAAATGGCAAATTCACCACCAATTCAGACTGGCATTGAAATTTGGTTCATTCTAGTGGGCAGGGGTATAATGGAGTAGAAAATAGGAAGCCAGGAGAGCACTTTGGGATTTCAGGAGCAGAAGAGTAACAAGCCTTGGGTTTCTGGAGCACAGGATTCAGCCCCTCAGGAGCAGGCTGTTAGGATTCCACTCACGTGGATTTGGTACAGTGCTCCTGTCCCAATGGGGAGCTTGAATTCTGGGCAGTTAACTGAGGCAGAAATCTAGTCAAATAGCCTGAGGTAACACAGAGGGATGCAGAAGGCTTTGGCGTTAGAACACATGAGAAGCCAGGGCTCTCCCCAGGTACACAAAGCAGTAAAATTAATCTCACACTCTAATGGCTCTGGTTTGAATCTGATAAAATACTGCCTGCTTAGGTACAAAAGCAAAAGCAAGAGCAACGGCTGCAAGATGGTCAGGAACCTAATGAGGCTGAATGTCAGGTTGAGGGTGCCAGTGCCTTTAAAGGAGCAGGCCCAGTGAAGGCAGAAACCAATAAACGGCCCAGTCCCCAAGAAGTTATTCGTGACGGAGAAAGGATGGCACATGCAAAATGGAATGGTGTCTACTTGGATATCAGCTTAGCTAGGCCATCCAGTTAGACCCCCAGAGTGGTTCTTCCTTGAGTCCTTGTGAGTAACTCTGGGAAATGTCAATTCTTTACTACACATCAGGCCAATCAAAATTCTTCCCCAGGAATTTTCTTTTTGGAAATGGGGAAGAAGGGGCTGACTGTCTTAGTCAAGATCTCTAGAAGCAGAGCTTGAGACAGGATTCTTGTACAAAGGATTTTTGAAGGAGTTTGTTCAGGAGAAAGCTATCAGGATGTGAGAGAAGCAGGGTAGCGCAGGGAAAGAAGCCAGGCCAAAAAAAAAAAAGATTTTGAAAAGCTGCAACCTAGTCACAGCCTGATCGCACAGGAAGCTCTTGAGCATGACTGCACCGCAGAATTGGCCCACCTTGAGGCAACGGGCTTTGTACCTCCATATCAGTCAGCCATTGGCTGTAGGCCACCCCTGGGTGTCTGTTGGGGATGGCGGATTACTTCCCAGGCATTTCAGGGTGAGGCAGCTCCTTGTGGCCCAAGGCAATTCTTCAGAGTTGGGTGAAGCTGTGAACCAATATCAGCCACACTGGTAGCAGCTCAGGAATAGGTGCAGCTCCCTTTTCCACTGCTCATTCTAGATTCCCCTCCCCATTGACAAGAATTTCCACTGGTCTAGGTTTGCTTGGTGGAATAGCTCAGACCTCCATTCCCAAGAGATCTAAGGCCCTTCTCAAGTTGTGGTTGCTATTTTTACCTACATACTGTTAAAATCAGGTATAGTAAGAGATGCCCAGCAGGTCCCCTGAATACCAAACCCATTTCTTCCCGTCCCCAAATATATCAACAGTCCTACCTCTTCATGATGATCCTTGCAACTGTGTTCATTACTCTCTGCCTGCCAACTATTGTAGAGGAATCAGAAGCCCAAAGTAATCAGGTAAACAGTAAAGCTAAAGCTTTAAGTTTAGAGGTACTCTGTGTTCCTTGGTAAAAGGATCCCACCCACTGGAAATATAGATCTCTCAACCCACAGATCCTAAAGCTGCAAGCACAGGAAGACAAATTCTCCCAACTGGGAGTGATGCTGAATGGGGATACTATTATTTCTGCCCCTTCATTCCTGAACTGATGTATTTTAACTGCAGTGGACATAGCACCATATAATAATCATTACCTTAAGATGTATACAGGCCAGGCACAGTGGTTCAGGCCTGTAATCCTAGCACTCTGGGAGGCCGAGGCAGAAGGATCGCTTGAGCCCAGGAGTTTGAGGTTGCTGTGAGCTAGGCTGACGCCACAGCACTCTAGCCTGGGCAACAGGGTGAGACTCTGTCTCAAAAAAAAAAAAAAATTTTTTTCACTTAGACAAGAGAAATAAGTTCAAGAGATCTATGGAACACCACTGTAACCATAGTTAATTACAATGTATTGAATAATTGAAAATTGCTACCAGAGTAGACTCTAAGTGTTTTTACCACAAAGAAATGGTAATTATGTGAGATAATGCATGTTTAATAGCTAGATTTAACCATTCCACAATGTATATATATATCAAAACATCATTTTGTACACCATAAGTAATATATACAATTTTTACATGTCAATTAAAAATATAAATAAATATAATAAATGGGGGTGGTGGAGAGAAGTTGTCTCGTGTAATCAACTTGCCACCAAGTAATTCCTTGGACTCCTCAAGGTAGTATAAATGATCCTCTCAGCTATCCAAAGTGAAAACAAGCATTATTGGCTCACCAGTTTCAAACTATATTCTATGGTCATGATGGAGGTTGATGGTATCCTTTTTTCTCTTGCTCAGACTTGCAACATCTATGACCTAGAAGATCTTTCACATAGAAAGGTGTCTCAATCTCATTACAATTTTTATCAATGAGGAAATCTAAATTTACCTAAAGCATCTAGGTGCTTCGGATCATTGCCTTACTTATCAGAGGCTTTAATTCTCTATTTCAGTTGGTTCTACCTTTGAATGCTGTTCACTAGATAAAATGGAAGCAAAATAGGAGTTATAGAGTCCTGCCTTCTTTAGTAAATATTGCTTAACCTGCTTAAAACAGCTAAAGTGTGCCTATTCAATTCTTTTAATCTAATAATCTAAATAGCTTAAAAGAAAGTGGGAGAAGGGACATTTTTCTTATCTTTAGAATTTCTTTTTTTTTTTTGAGACAGAGTCTCGCTCTGTTGCCCGGGCTAGAGTGAGTGCCGTGGTGTCAGCCTAGCTCACAGCAACCTCAAACTCCTGGGCTTAAGCGATCCTACTGCCTCAGCCTCCCGAGTAGCTGGGACTACAGGCATGGGCCACCATGCCCAGCTAATTTTTTCTATATAGATTTTTAGCTGTCCAAATCATTTCTTTCTATTTTTGGTAGAGACGGGGTCTCACTCTTGCTCAGGCTGGTCTTGAACTCCTGACCTCGAGCAATCCACCGGCCTCGGCCTCCCAGAGTGCTAGGATTACAAGCGTGAGCCACCACACCCGGCCATCTTTAGAATTTTTTATCCATTAAATCTTCAGCTTTCCTGATGCTAGTCTTAAAGATTCGTGCTACATTTTGCTGTTTGTCTCTTAATTGTGTGCCACTCCCTCTCTACCTTTTTAGCTCATTTTAAAGCCTGAGTTCATTGCAAAGCTCCCTACATAGCTAATTTTGTTTCTTTATATGCTGGTCATCTGACTTTATCAATGAAATCATTAATGACTGCATAGTGATTAATTTCATACTTATAAGAATCTCTTACATATTTTGAACCATGTTCCTTTATAGATATTCTGGCCCTAGTACCATAATTCATTTCTCTGTGTTTAAAGTAAAATAAATCTCTGACTTCGACATTTTCATTTACGGTTCCACAGCAAGAAGAACCAGAGAGGATATGGTCTCTCTTTTCAGAGATTCCAATCTCACATCATCTCTTAGGCCTTAGTTAGATTTAAGTCTAACTTAGTAGTGTTGCATTTAACATTGTTGTATCACCGTCTTTATCAGAGGAAAAATTTTCCTCCAGGCTGGTATGTATTTTCAGAATTCTCTTTCTTTTCATTAGATTCCAAAAAAAACATCAAAACTCAAGTAATTTTAACCACTACTATTAATTTGACATGGTGGTTTTCTTTACACTTTGTACATAAAATCATTCCCCACCCCCAAGAAATCTTGTCCTTTTTAAAATTGTATAATCTTTTCTGAAGAATGGTATTCCAGAATTTTTGCAACATTCTCTAATCAAATGCTATAAAATTCCAACCTGATCTTAATACTGTAGAAGTTCAGAGGTATGACAAACTGGGAAGAAAATAGCTTTGTATTGAGTAATTAAATCACACACAAGTTGCAGCCTATCCGTGGTTTGATGAGGAAATGAGAAAATATATTTCAAGAAAACAGGAAGAACTGGAAAAACTCAAGAAATGTTCACAGTGAACTAGTTTAGCTGGAGGGTTTGGAGAATCACATGTAAAAGTTAAACCTGGAATGGAAATGTGGAGGATTTATATGCCAAGGTAAGAATTAGAACATTATTCTGGAGTTAACAGGAAGACCTAGATAGTGCTTAGGAAATGAACTGATGTAAGCTTTATTTGAGATGTGTGATGACAATAAGCAGAACTATTAGAAGAAAAACTAATGGCTGTGAAGAAATTTCAAAGTTATCCAGGTATGAGAGCATGCTGTCTCACACTGATGGCAGCAAAAATGGAAATAACGGATAGATGGGAAACCCATTTCAAAACACTGGACTGGTTTGGCAGCTCTTCAAAAAGTTAAACAGAGACTATCCATATGACCCAGCAATTCTATTCTGAGGTATATACCCAAAAGAATTGAATACAGGTGTTTGAATAAAAACTTACATACATATGTTCATAGCAGCACTATTCACAATAGCCAACATATGTAAACAACCCAAATGTCCATCAACTGATGAACAAGTAAACAAAATGTGGTACTATCCACACAATGGAATATTATTCATTCCAAGAAAAGAATGAAGTACTGATTCATGCTGTCATATGGATGAACCTTGAAGACATTGTGCTAAGTGAAATAAGCCAGACACAAAAGAACAAATATTGTATTATACGATTCTATTTATTTGAAATATCCAGAATAGGCAAATTTATAGAGACAGAAAGCAGATTAGTGGTTGCCAAAGATTGGGGAAAGGGGATGATGGAGAGTGACTGCTTAATGGGTATAGGGTTTCTTTTTGGGGTGATGAAAAATTGTGAAACTAGACAGTAGTGATGGTTGCACATCTTTGTAAATGCACTTAATGCCACTGAATTGTACACTTTAAAATTGTTAAAATGTCACATTTTATGTTAAACATATGCTATGGTCTGAATATCTGTGTCCTCTTCAAATTCATGTGTTAAAACCTAATCTCCATTGTAGTGGTATTAAGAGATGGGGCCTTTGAGAGGTAATTAGGTCATGAGGGCTCCACCCTCATTAATGAGATTACTGTCCTTATAAAAGAGGCCTGAGTGAGCTTGTTCACCCCTTCTGCCACAAAGGACACATAGAAGCACCATCTATTAAGCAGAGAGCCCTCACCAGACACCAAATTTTTAGATGCCTTGATCTTGGACTTCCCAGCCTCTGTGAACAATAAATTTCTATTACTTATAAATTACCCAGTCTAAAGCATTTTGTTATAACAGCCTGAATGAACTGAGGCAGTATATTTTAACATAAAACAAAACAAAAAAATGCAGGGCTAACTTCTAACTGATTAGAAATGTTAGGGAAAAGAAGGGGCTAGCCCTAATATTATCATTTAAAGTAGGCCATTGATTGGCTGGGCGTGGTGGCTCACGCCTGTAATCCTAGCACTCTGGGAGGCCGAGGTGGGTGGATCACTTGAGGTCAGGAGTTTGAGACCAGCCTGAGCAAGAGCGAGAACCCATCTCTACTAAAAACAGAAATAAATTATCTGCCAACTAAAAAGAAAAAATATATATATACATATATATATATATATATATATATATATATATATATATATATATACACATAAAATTAGCCAGACATGGTGGCGCATGCCTGTAGTCCCAGCTACTTGGGAGGCTGAGGCAGAAAGATTGCTTGAGCCCAGGAGTTTGAGGTTGCTGTGAGCTAGGCTGACGCCACGGCACTCACTCTAGCCCAGGCAACAAAGCGAGACTCTGTCTCAAAAAAAATAAAAATAAATAAAATAAAGTAGGTCATTGATAGAGGCCAATCTCACTGGGGTTAGGTGATATCTCATGGTGGTTTTGATTTGCATTTCTCTAATGATTAGAGATGTTGAGGTTTTTTTTAATACATTTGCTGGCCATTATTCTGTCTTCTTTTGAAAAGTTTATGTTCATTTCCTTTGCCCATTTATTGATGACATTGTTTGATTTTTTCTTGTTGATTTTTTTAAGTTCTAGATAGATTCTTGTTATCAGCCCTTTATCAGATGTGTAGAGAGCAAATATTTTCTCCCATTCTGTAGGCTGTCTATTTGCTCTAATGATAGTTTCCTTGGCTGTGCAAATGCTTTTTAATTTGATCAGATCCCATTTATTTATTTTTGTTCCTACTGTGATTGGTTTGGGGGTCTTCTTCAAAAATTCTTTGTCTAGGTCGATGTCTGAAAGGATCTTCCCAACAACTTCTTCTAGAATTTTTAAGGTTTCATGTCTTAGGTTTAAGTCTGTTATCCATCTTGAATTGATTTTTGTGAGAGGTGAGAGGTGGGGATCCAGTTTCAATCTTCTGCATGTAGCTATCCAGTTTTCACAGCACCATTTATTGACAAGAGATTCTTTTCCCCGGTGTATATTTTTGTCTGCTTTGTCAAAGATTAGATTACCATATGTGGATGGTTTCATCTCTGGATTCTCAGTCCTGTTCCAAAGGTCTATATCTCTGTTCTTGTGCCAGTATCATACTGTTTTAGTTACTATAGCATTGTAGTACAGCTTAAAGTCTGGTAGACTGATACCTCCTAGTTTGTTCTTTTTACTTAAGATTGCTTTGGCTATATGCAGTCTATCGAAAAATCCCAAAACAACAAATGCTGGCGAAGATGTGGAGAGACAGGAACATTCTTACACTGCTGGTGGGACTGTAAATTAGTGCAACCTCTGTGGAAAAGAATTTGGAGATACCTCAAAGAGCTAAAAATAGAAATACCATTTGATCCAGCAATAGCACTGTTAGGCATCTACCCAAAAGAGCAAAAGACATTCTATAATAAAGACATCTCCACCCAAATGTTTATGGGAGCACAATTCACTATTGCAAGGATGTGGAAACAACCCAAGTGCCTGTCAATTCATGAGTGGATTATTAAAATTTGGTATATGTATATAATGGAATATTACTCAATTATAAGAAATGACGGTGATCTAGCA
This sequence comes from Lemur catta, assembly GCF_020740605.2. Taxonomy (NCBI): domain Eukaryota; kingdom Metazoa; phylum Chordata; class Mammalia; order Primates; family Lemuridae; genus Lemur; species Lemur catta. The sequence continues at coordinate 87,850,344 of NC_059128.1, read as the reverse complement.
CCTCCTATATTTTTCTGGATAGAGCTTGAGTCCATCCTCTGAAGTGAGGTATCACAAGAACGGAAGAATAAGCTCCACACGTACTCGCCATCAAATTGGCACTAACTGATCAACACTATGGTGCTCAAATGGTAGTAATATTCTCCAGGGATTAGGGGGTAGTAGGGGGTAAACTCACAACTAATGGATGCGGTGAGTGTTGTGGAGAGGAAGGGCATGCCTCTAATCCTCGCTTGGGTGAGGCAAAGTCATAAAATGTAATCAAAATTTTTGTACCCTCATAATATCCTGAAATAAAAAATAAATAAAAAATAAAGTATGTCGTTGATCACAATAGCACTCCCTAATCAACATCCCACACTCTAAACTCTAACTCATTCAAATTTCCAGAGAGCACAACCTACAACACTTGATACCAGGAATGGTCTAAAACAGGCAAGATGGGAATTTGGAGTGAGATCATTCACTATCCATTGGGTCAAAAGGATGCTCTTACTGGTGATAAATGAAGCACAGACAGCCCCTGGCTGCAGGTAGCCATGCAACTGTTCAAACTTCCACTAGTGGTGAACTGGGATGGCATAACAGTGGGAAGAAATATCCCAGCAGGTTTGATGTATCAGACACTTGAGAAATGTGGGTACAAGAGTAACTACAAGAACAGTGGAATTCCTTGGCTAAGGTTAAACTGGATTGATGCTCTAGAAAAAGATAACAAAAGGCTGAGAGCAATTAACAGACAGTTGAAAGTCAGGTGGAAAACCAGAGGGCCTTTTTAGCAACATATAAAGTTGCTCTCATTTCCTATAGCAGCAGGGCAGAGAAAACTTTGAACCAGGCCCAGAACTTAATTGTCAGAGCTCTCCAAAGAAAGTTCAACTCCCAAACAAGGGAGGTCTGCTCTACTAAGGTCAAGACACTGTTTGGGAAAGAACTGGACCTTGACACTTGCAGGGGGAACATTTGCGTTGATACCCTTGGGAATCTTAAGTTTTCAGATTTCCCTGAAACCTATGAGCCTTTAGAAGTAGCCCAATCCTCCCTATTCAGAGCTACCACTTTTCTCTTGCTTTAAGAAACTGCATATTTCTCTCCCCTACAAGTTAATACGTGCCTCCCTCCACTCAGAATCTGTGAGGTAGTTTGGAGAAGATTCTGATAACCCAGCTGGGGATATATTGGGCCTAATAATGAAGGAAAAGAAGTGCAGCCATGTGTGGGAAAGACCTAGGGAACTATGCCTGGGACTGAATTCTAGAATGCTTGATTAAAGGGGCTAGCAAAAAGATAGAAAAAGGATAATTTGTAAGCCCTAAGATATAACACCTATAGCAAGGATCCCAGGAAAGATTGTGAACTCAATAAATAGAGTGGCATCTAAGAAGCATGGGAAGAGGATGGCCCATACTAAGGGAAGTAAAAATGCCAGAATTCCTGTGGCAAATGGGAAAAAGGGCTAGAAAAGCTCAAGAAAGTGAATATACTGGAGTAGATATACTGTGTAAGACCAAAAACAAAAAACAAAAAAAAAACAACCCACTAAATGTTTACGTTCCATAGGAAGACCTGTAGGATATATAATTTACCAAGGTCATAAGGGATGGTGAGAGAAAGACAGCGTCACTAAGAAATTCAATGTTGATTCTCTTCATCACCAGAGATAATGACAGAAGAGATTATTACGGTGCCAGGCTCACTTATGGCAACGGGGATGATAACATACCGAAAAGATAGACACCAAGTGGTAGCACTTAGCTATGAGAAGCCAGGTAGATGCAATTATTGTCATGAGTAGCAAGTTCAGACTGGCAGCCAAGGAGCACTGACCCATAGTGAGTTATGAAGACAATCAGTAGAATGTAGCATCCCTAAGAGCAAAATAGATGTACAAAACCAAATGTACTATTCAACTTGCACCATCGGAAAAAATCAAGGACAGCTAATTAGGAGGTTGAAGGCAGCGGTCCCAGTAAAATTTCATGATATTTTGCCTAATTTTCAGAATTGAGCCAGTATTTTTGGATACAGAGGATACCAGTTTCTCAAAAGGAAGAGCCCTACAACAGCAGAGCTAATGTACTTGGTAATATCTTTCCCCAATGAGACCTATGGCCATTTACTCAAATGTATACTGGGAAAAGGGGACTATCCAAACATTTCAGAGACTGTTGGCTATCACTTTGAGGTGAACACAGTAACCTAAAGAAAAATGCCTCTTTCTCTCATGGGAGTCGTGTGCAAGAACCGCAGAGGTGCCAGCTGAGATGAGAGGCATCTAGGGAGACAATGAAGACTAGTGGCCCTGAAACAAGCTACAATTATAGGCACTGTAGTTCATCTCACGAACATTCCTCTCCTAAGCTTTCTCCAGTGGGAGAGGCTATCAGAATCCTGCAAGAGCCTCTCTCTGAACATATTTTAAGAAGGAGAATTGAGCAGTGAAAAAGGTGGATAGTGATATACACAAAATTTTGATGCCCAGATTCCCATCCAAGGAAGGACTTGTTACCAAGTTGATGTGTTTTTTTTTCTTTGTGGACTTAGCTCTCAGCTCCTTAGAGGATTGCCTCAATTGCAAGGAGTGACCTCACTCAAGATGACACCCCTTTGCAATGGCACACATTCAATGACTTGCTGATAAGGACATATGTAGGTTAAAAGTGAAAGGATGGTATATTAGTCAAGGTTCTCCAGAGAGAAAGAATGATTTTGTCTGTGATTTTGGAGGCTGAGAAATCCCACGATAGGCCATTTGTAAGCTGGAGACCCAGGGATACTGGTAGTATAGCCCAGTCCAAGACCAAAGCCCTCAGAACAAGGGAAGCCAATGAAGTAACTCTCAGTCTGAGGTCAAAGCCTTGAGAACCCAGGAGGCCACTGGTACAAGGCCTAGGGTGCAAAGGCTAGAGATCCTAGGGTTCTGATGCCCACAGGAAGGAGAATAGGGTGCCCCAGCTCCAGGATAGAGAGAGAATTTACCTTTCCTCTGCCTTTTTTGTTCTCTCTGGTCCCCCAGTTGATTAGATGGTGCCCAGCCACATTGAGGGCAGTTCTTCCTCATTTAGTCCACCAACTCACGTGCCAATCTCCTCACAGACACACCTAGATGCTTCACTAGCTATCTAGATACCCCTTAATCTACTCAAGTTGACACCTAAAATTAACCATCACAGATGGAAAAAATATTCCATGCAAATTAAAATCAAAAGAGAGTAGGAATAAGCTAAACTTACATCAGATAAAATGGACTTTAAATAAAAAACTGTAAAATGAGACAAAGAAGGTCATTGTATTATGATAATAGCATTAATTCATCAAGAAGATATAATAATTGTCAATATACATTCACCCAACATCAGAGCATCAAAATATATAAGGCAAATATTAATAGATCTGAAGAGAGAGATAGAATGCAATATAATAATATAGTGGACTTCAACACCCCACTTTAAAAATAGACAGATCATTCAGACATAAAATCAATATGGAAACCTTGGACTTGGACTGCACTTTAGAACAAATGGACCTAACAGACATATATAAAACATTCTATTCAACAGCTGTAGAATACACATTCTTCTCAAGCACACAAACAACATTTTCTGGGGTAGATCACATGTTAGGCCACAAAATAAGTCTTAACAAATTTAAGAAGATTGAAATCATATCAAGTATCTTTCCATCAACAGTGGTATGAAACTAGAAATCAATAATAGGAAGAATGTTGGAAAATTCACAAATATGTGGAAATTAAATAAAATGCTCCTAAACAACCAATGGATCAAAGAAAAAATTAAAAGAGAAATTTAAAAATGCATTGAAACAGACTAAAATGAAAACACAACATACCAAAACTTATACAATTCAGCAAAAGCAGTTCTAAGATGGAAATTTATAGCAATAAACATCTATATTAAAAAGAATAATGATCCCAAATAAACAACTTAATGTCATACCTTAAGGAACTAGAAAAAGAACAAACTAAGCCCAAAGTTAGTAGGAGAAAGAAAATAATAATGATCAGAACAGAAATAAATGAGATAGAGATTGGAAAGACAATAGAAAAGATCAATAAAACTGAGAATTGAGGTTTTTTTTTAAGAAAACAAAATCAACAAACTTTTAGTTTGATTAACTAAAAAAAGAGGAAAAACTCAAATCAATAAAATGAGAAATAAAAGAGGAGACATGACAACTGATACCAAAGAAATATAATCATAAGAAACTACTATGAACAATTATATGTCAACAAATTGGATAACCTAGGAGAAATGAATAAGTTCCTAGACATATACAAACTGTCAAGACTGAATAATAGGAAAATTGAATTAGTAATAAAAAGTTTCCCAATAAAGAAAATTCCAGAACCTTATGGTGTTCCTGCTGATTTTTACCAAACATTTAAAGAGCTAATACCAATCCTTTTCAAACTCTTCCAAAAAATTGAAGAGGAAGGAATACTTCCAAACTTATTTTATAAGGCCAGCATTACCCTGATAACAAAGCAAGACAAGGACACTACAACAGAAAAAAATTACAGGCCAATATTCCTGATAAATGTGAATGTAAAATTCCTCAACAAAATACTAGCAAACCAAATTCAACAACATATTATAAGGATCATTCACCATGATCAAGTGGGATGTATCCCTGGAATGCAAGGATGGTTTAACATCTACAAATTAATGAATATGATACACCACACTAACAGAATAAAGGGAAAAAACCATATGATTATCTCAATAGTTGCAGAAAAGGCTTTCAATAAAATCTAATATCCTTTCATGATTAAAACCCTCAACAAATTAGGTATGGAAGGAATGTACCTCAACATAATAAAAGCCACGTACAAAAAGCTCATAGCTCATAGCTAACATCATAGTCAAACAACTCAATAGTAAGAAAACAACATGATTTAAAAATAGGCAAAGGACCTAAATAGACATTTCACAGAAGAAGACATACAAATGATCAACAGGTATACAAAAAAATGTTCAACATCACTAATCACCAGAAAAATGAAAATTTAAACTACAATGAGATATCGCCTCATACCTGTTAGAATTGTCATTATTAAAACAGATAAAAGATAACAAGTGTTGCAAAGATGTAGAGAAAAGGGAAACTTTATACACTGCTGGTGGAAATGTAAATTGGTACAGCCATTATAGACAACACCATGGAGTTTTCCATAATGGCTGTATTTTACAGAAAATTAATTCATAATTTTCAAAAAATTAAAAATAGAGCTACCATATTATCTAGCAATCCTACTGCTGGGTATGTATCCAAATAATATGAAATCAGTATGTTGAAGAGATATCTGCACTCCCTTGTTCATTGCAACATTATTCACAATTGCCAAGATGTGGAATCAACCTAAGTGTCTTTCAGTGAAAAAAATGGATAAAGAAAATATGGTATATATGCATAATGGAATACTATTCAGCCTTAAAAAGGAAGGAAATGCTGTCATTTGCAACAACATGGATAACCCTGGAGGACATTATGTTAAGTAAAATAGGCAGGCACAGAAAGACAAATACTACATGATCTCACTTATTTGTGGAATCTAAAAAAGCTAAACTCATAGAAATATAGAGTAAAATGATCATTAACAGAGGGTGAGGAGGATGGGGGTTTGGGGAGATAATGGTCATTAGTTAAAGGATGCAAAATTTCAGTCAGAAAGTAGGAATAAGTTTAAGAACTATATTTTTCATCATGGTGACTAGAGTTAGTAATAGTGTATTGTATATTTGAAAATTGCTAAAAGAGTAGATTTTAATTGTTCTCACCACAAAAAATAAGCATGCAAGGTAATGCCTACGTTAAATAGCTTGATTTAGCCATTCCACAGTGTATCAAAACATCATGTTGCACACAATAAATATATATCATTTTTACTTGTCAATTAAAATAAATAAATAATTTTCTTAAAAGTCTTTTGTCTCTGACCCAGGAGCCTTGTGTTTTCTGCCAGCATTCCTAGAACTGTATCAGGCTAACTTGTTAGCATGCAAATAGGGGTAGATCTCAGAACCCATGGAAAGTGGGGGAAAAATAGTGGTAGAAAGTTTCCACTCTACTTGTGTGTAGGATTCTTCTGAGTAATCCTTATCAAGCACAGATCTGCTTTGAAGTTTAATTTTTGAACACAATCTTTCTGCAAAAAAAAGATTTATATTTCTCTTATTGACATAACTTTGATTTTGTTTACTGCAAACTTGGCATTATGTTAAAGGAACACAGAGTATCTTCCTTAACCTGGGCTAAATTACAAAGCATCCTGACATTAAGTAATGACAAAGGCCACTCTGTTCAAGTTGCTTTTACCTATCCCTGGGTTTTCCCCCTGGCTATAGGAAGGAGAATATAATTGTCTCAGCTGATCCTGCCTCGGTTGGAATATTAGTGGAATTGTTACAAATATGCCAAATTTGACGCAATACTAGAATATCTAACTAGAAATTTCTGGTAAGTACTTGGACAGAACTTGGGAAAAATGTCAAAGCTGGAGGTAAAGATGTAGTAATGTGAATGTCAATAACAAGTTTAGCTATGATATGCCACTTATTTCATTTTTCTACATTTAAATTTACTTTCTGAACTTGAAACTCCATTCCACTGAGCTGACAGGAAAACTGAACTCAGCCATTCTTGGGGATGCCCTTCTTCCTGCACTGTGCTATAATTTCAGGGTCTTACACAGTGCCAGGGCAAGGAAGAGAACTAATCCAGTTCCCACTGGGTGTCTATTATCCTATCTCCATGGTCTCTCCAATTCTAGACACTTGCTGATGCTTTTATGCCAGTTTAGTACCTGGAGATCTTTAGTGCCTGTGTCCCATCTGCTTAGGTGCTCCAAGATCCATTTTTCTCTAGCTGTTCTCTTTCTCTCTGCTGTCTCCCTGGCAGCACTAGCTGATGTGTCAGTGTCTCAGCTCTGGACCCCACAGATTTCCTTTTCATCTCTCCGATCCCCAGTCCAAGAGAATATCATTTTAATCTGAGGTACATCTTTGTTCTTTCGTGTTTCTTTTGAAGCATGTCATTTATGCCTAAGAAATTTCTTCTCCCTTTCTTTTAACTTACCCTTTAAGTTTTCCTAAGGGCTTACACTTTTGGAATGCAAAAGCCAAGAATTGTGGGCTATTTCTGCTTTTCATTCTGCCACATACCTCCTTCAAGGCAATGATCATAGGAGAGAGAAATGCAGAGATTAAAACCCCATAGATTCATATCTCAAAATAGTTTCCAGACACACAGATTTGATCATAAGCTGAACAAAGTTGAAGTCATGAAAATTAATGAAATATTTTTTATTCTATTACATGAAAATTAAATGATCAATCTTGCATTTTAAATTGTACTTCTGCCATTAAACTTTTCAAACTATTTCAACCCACGGTGATTTCATTTTCTTCTGAACTCACAAGAACTAATTGCCACTATTTTCATCTTTTGGTAATAATCATGTACTACCTTGTTACTTATTTTGTTCTTCAAATATACTGAAGTTTTGTCTGCAACTTTTTAAATCATGAAACTAATACATATTCATTATAAAGAAATTGGGGATTTATTTTTGTATCAGCCAAAAAAGGAAAAACAACTCAAATGTTTTTCATCTGATGACTGGATAAACAAGTTGGTATATCCATGCAATGATAACATTACTCAGCAATTAAAAAAAGTGACTGATAAAACAATATGAATGAATTGCAGTGCATAATGCTAAATAAAAGCAGCCAAACACCAAGTGCTACATATTATATGATTCCATTTATATGACATTCTATAAAGGGCAAAATTAGAGGATCAGAAAAAACCCTGGTTATCAGGGTCTGAGAGTATGGGGAAAGGGTGATTGCAAAGGGGCACAATCAAATTTGGGGGAATGATGGAACTGCTCTGTATCTTGAGTGGTAGTGGTGGTTATATTACTTTATGCATTTCTCAGAATTCATAGAGCTATATAGTAAAAATGGCAATTTTTACCGTATGCAGATTATACCACAATAAACTTGAATTCAAGGAAACCTAAGACCAGCCTGGGCATCATAGCAAGACCCCATCTCTACAAAAAATTTTTTAAAATAAGCCAAACATGGTAGTGTATGTCTGTAATCCTACCTACTCAGGAGGCTGAGGCAGGAGGCTCACTTGAGCCCAGGAGTTGGAGGCTGCAGTGAGCTATGATTGTGTCACTGCACTCCAGCCTAGGCAACAGGGTGACACTTAGTAAAAAAAAAAGAAGGGAAGAAAGGAAAGAAGGAAGGAAGGAAAGAAGGAAAACTAATGGAGTAAATAATAAAGAGAATGACGTAATTAATCCCAAGAAAATTAGGAAAGAAGGAGAAAATAAAGAGCAGGTAACAGAAGTAAAAAACCTACTATGTCTTTGCTTATTTTCTGCTTGGAGGATCTGTCCTGTGCTGTCAGTGGGGTGTTAAAGTCTCCAACTATTAAAGTGTTGTTGTCTATCATTTGGTTTAGATCGAGTAGGATTTGCTTTATGAATCTGGGTGCACCTAGATTGGGTGTATATATATTAAGTATGGTTATGTCTTCTTGTTGAATTGTGCCTTTCACCAGTATGTAGTAACCGTCTTTGTCTTTTATTACTTTTGTTGGTTTAAAGACTAAGTTATTGGAAATTAAAACTGCCACACCAGCTTTCTTTTGGCTACCATTTGCTTGAAATATCAAGTTCCATCCTTTTATTTTCAGTCTAAATGCATCTTTGCCGGTTAAGTGTGTTTCCTGAAGGCAGCAGATACTTGGTTTGTGGTTTTTTATCCATTGGCCCAGTCTATGTCTCTTGAGTGGGGAATTCAGGCCATTGACATTTAGTGAGAGAACTGATAATTGGGACAGATTTCTGTTTATCTTATTGGGTAGAACTTCTTTTCTATGTTTTCTCTCTTGAGCCATTGTGGTGGCTAGAATTTGATCTTTAATTCTTGGGTGGTTTTACATTCGTGGGTCTTTGTTGTGATGATCCGTGTGTAACTCTCTTTTGAGTACTTCTTGGAGGGGTGGTCTTGTCTTGGTGAATTCCCTCAGTCCTTGTTTATCTGAGAATGTCTTAATTTCTCCTTCATATAGAAAGCTTAGCTTAGCTGGGTACAAGATTCTAGGCTGGGCATTATTCTGTTTCAGAAGAGTGAGAATGGGGCCCCAACTTCTTCTTGCTTGTAAAGTTTCAGTTGAGAAATCTGGCGTAATTCTAATGGGTCTCCCTTTGTATGTTACTTGTTTCTTTCTCCTTACAGCTCGAAGAAGGGTCTCTTTAGTGGATATTTTGGTCAGTCTGACGACTACGTGATGTGGTGTTTTCCTATTTGCTATGAATCTACCAGGGGTTCTTTGAGCTTCTTGAACCTGTATATCTAAAGTTTTAGCAAGGCCTGGGAAATTTTCTTCTATTATGTCTTCAAATAGTTTATCCAGCCCTTGCTTATTATCTTCTTCACCTTCAGGGATGCCTATAACTCTCACGTTAGGTTTCTTCACATAATCCCACATTTCTTGAAGACTCTGATCTTTTTTCTTATTTCTTTGCTCTATCTCTGTGACTGTCTTATTTAATTGGAAAGAGTTAAGCAAAGACATAGTAGACTTAAACAGAATGCTAGAACAAATGGGCCTGACTGACATCTACAGGACATTCTACCCTAAATCCACTGAATATACATTCTTCTCATCGGCTCACGGAACATTCTCTAAGATTGACCATATCCTAGGCCATAAAGCAAGTCTTAAAAAAATTAAAAAAATAGAAATCATACCCTGCATCTTCTCAGATCACAATGGAATAAAAGTAATAATGAACCCTAACAGGAACTCTCATTCCTACTCAAGGTCATGGAAGCTAAACAACCTTCTTCTGAATAACAATTTTGTAAAGGAAGAAATTAAGTCAGAAATCAAAACATTCTTTGAATTAAACGACAAAGGTGACACAACTTATCAAAATCTATGGGATGCAGCTAAAGCAGTCCTGAGAGGAAAATTCATTTCCATAAATGCCTATTTCAAAAAGACAGACAACTTACAAATAGACAACTTAATGAATAGACTCAAAGAGCTGGAGAAAGAAGAACAGACTGACCCCAAACCCAGCAGAAGGCGAGAAATTGTTAAGATCAAATCAGAATTAAATGAAAAAGACAACAAAAATACTATAAGGGAAATTAATAAAACAAAAAGTTGGTTCTTTGAAAAGATAAATAAAATAGACACACCACTGGCTAGACTAACCAAGAGCAGAAAAGAAAAATCTTTAATAACTTCCATCAGGAACATAAAAGGAGAAATCACAACCGAAGCCACAGAGATCCATGACATTATCCATGAATATTACAAAAATCTTTATGCACACAAATTGGAAAATGAGGAGGAAATGGACAAATTTTTAGAAACACACAGCCTTCCCAAGCTCAATCAGGAAGAAATAGAATTCCTGAATAGACCAATATCAAGAACTGAAATTGAAACAGCAATAAAAAACCTTCCCAAAAAGAAAAGCCCTGGTCCAGATGGGTTCACACCTGAATTTTACCATACATACAAAGATGAACTGGTGCCCATCCTACATAAACTATTCTTCAATATTGAGAAGGATGGAATTCTCCCCAACACAGTCTACCAAGCCAATATAACATTGATACCAAAACCAGGAAAGGATGCAACAAAAAAAGAAAACTACAGACCAATTTCTCTCATGAACGTAGATGCAAAAATTCTCAGTAAAATCCTAGCAAATCGTATCCAAGTGCTGATTAAAAAAATAATTCATCACGACCAAGTAGGCTTCATCCCAGAGATGCAGGGGTGGTTCAACATACGAAAATCTATAAATGTAATTAACCACATAAATAGAAGTAAAAATAAAGACCATATGATCCTCTCAATAGATGCAGAAAAAGCATTTGACAAAATTCAACACCCTTTTATGATAAAAACACTTAACAACATAGGCATAAATGGGACCTACCTAAAAATAATACAAGCCATATATGACAAACCCACAGCCAACATCATACTGAATGGGGAAAAATTGAAAGCATTCCCACTCAGAACTGGAACCAGACAAGGCTGCCCACTGTCCCCATTACTTTTCAACATTGTATTGGAAGTCCTTGCGAGAGCTATCAGACAAGAGAGCAGAATCAAAGGTGTCCAAATAGGGACAGAAGAGATCAAACTCTCACTCTTCGCTGATGATATGATGTTGTATCTGGAAAACCCCAAGGACTCAACCAAGAGACTCCTGGAATTAATTAACAAATTCAGTAATGTCTCAGGTTACAAAGTCAATACACACAAATCAGAGGCATTCATATATGCCAATACCATTCAATCGGAGAGCCAAATTAAGGACTCAATACCTTTCAAAATAGCAACAAAGAAAATAAAATATCTAGGAATATATTTAACTAAAGAGGTAAAGGACCTCTATAAAGAGAACTATGAAGGCCGGGCGCGGTGGCTCACGCCTGTAATCCTAGCTCTGGGAGGCCGAGGCGGGTGGATCGCTCGAGGTCAGGAGTTCGAGACCAGCCTGAGCAAGAGTGAGACCCCGTCTCTACTAAAAATAGAAAGAAATTATCTGGCCAACTAAAAATATATATACAAAAAAATTAGCCGGGCATGGTGGCGCATGCCTGTAGTCCCAGATACTCGGGAGGCTGAGGCAGTAGGATCGCTTAAGCCCAGGAGTCTGAGGTTGCTGTGAGCTAGGCTGATGCCACGGCACTCACTCTAGCCCGGGCAACAAAGTGAGACTCTGTCTCAAAAAAAAAAAAAAAAAAGAGAACTATGAAACGCTAAGGAAGGAAATTGCAGAACACGTAAATAAGTGGAAATCCATACCATGCTCATGGATTGGAAGAATTAACATCGTTAAAATGTCTATACTACCCAAAGTAATCTATAGATTCAATGCAATTCCTATTAAATTACCAACATCATTTTTCACAGATTTAGAAAAAATAATTATACACTTTGTATGGAAACAGAGAAGACCCCGTATAGCAAAAGCAATCTTAAGCAATAAAAACAAAATGGGAGGTATTGATTTGCCAGACTTCAAACTATACTACAAAGCTGTGGTGCTTAAAACTGCTTGGTATTGGCACAAGGGCAGGGACACAGACCAGTGGAACAGAACAGAAAACCCAAATATAAAACCATCCTCATATAACCATCTAATCTTTGACAAAATAGACAAAAACATACTCTGGGGACAAGAGTCCCTATTCAATAAATGGTGCTGGGAAAACTGGATAGCCACATGTAGAAGACTGAAACAGGACCCACAGATTTCACCTCTCACAAAAATCAAATCACGGTGGATAACAGATTTAAACCTTAAATGGGAAACGATTAGAATTCTAGAAGAAAATGTAGGAAAGACTCTCACAGACATTGGTCTAGGCAAAGAATTTATGAAGAAAACCCCTAAGGCAATCGCAGCAACAACAAAAATAAACGAATGGGACCTGATTAAATTAAAAAGCTTCTGCACAGCCAAAGAAACAGTCACGAAAATAAACAGACAGCCTACAGAATGGGAAAAAATTTTCGCATACTACACATCAGATAAAAGACTGATAACAAGAATCTATTTAGAACTCAGGAAAATCAGCAAGAAAAAATCAAACAATCCTATCAAAAAATGGGCAAAGGACATGAATAGAAATTTTTCAAAAGAAGACATAAGAATGGCCAAAAAACGTATCAAAAAATGCTCAACATCCCTAATCATCAGGGAAATGCAAATCAAAACCACAATGAGATACCACTTAACTCCGGTGAGAATGGCCTTTATCAAAATATCCCAAAACAACACATGTTGGCGTGGATGCAGAGAGACAGGAACACTCATACACTGCTGGTGGGAATGCAAACTAGTGCAACCCCTATGGAAAGCAATATGGAGATACCTTAAACAGATTCAAGTAGACCTACCATTTGATCCAGCAATTCCATTATTGGGCATATACCCAGAAGAACAAAAGTCATTCTTTAACAAAGACACCTGTACCCGAATGTTTATAGCAGCACAATTCACAATCGCAAAGATGTGGAAACAACCCAAGTGCCCATCAATCCACGAATGGATTAGTAAACTGTGGTATATGTATACCATGGAGTACTACTCAGCTATAAGAAATAACGATGATACGACATCTCTTTGGTTCTCCTGGAGAGAGCTGGAACCCATTATACTAAGCGAAGTATCGAAAGAATGGAAAAACAAGCATCACATGTACTCACCAGAAAACTGGTTTCCCTGATCATCACCTAAATGTACATCGGGGAAGGATACCAATTGGATATCAGACTGGGATGGGGGGGTGGGGGGAGGGGATGGGTGTATGCCTACATGACGAGTGTGTTGCACACCCTCTGGGGAATGGTCATGCTTGAAGGTGCAGACCCGGGGAGGTGGGGGGGGGAGGGGATCGAGGTATGAATACATGATGAGTGCCAGGCGCACTGTCTGGAGAATGAGAACGGACGCGCTTGGGACTCTGACTCAGGGGGATGGGCAGGACAAGGACAATGTATATGACCTGAACTTATGTACCCCCATGATGAGCTGAAATAAAAAAAATAAAATAAAATAAAATAAAATAAAATAAAATAAAATAAAAAGAAGTAAAAAACCATAAGCATCATGGTAAATGTAAAGTCAATTATATGAATAATTACATAAAGTGCTAATGGACTAAGCACTCCAATGAAAATGCAAAGATTTTCAGACTGGATTTAAAAAACAATTGTGAGCTGTTATGATTTAAGTACACAGAACGATTAAAAGCAAAAGAACAGAAAAGATATTATCATACAATCAGTAACCTAAAGAAAGCTTCTGTAGTTATATTAATATTAGACAAAAAGTAAACTGTAAGACCAGAAGAGTACTAGAGATAAAGGGTGGCATTTTATTAAGACAAAAGGGTCAATTCAATAGGAAGACACAACAATCCTAAATTTTTGTCTGTGATAACAGTTTCAAGTAATATAAGCAACTGTTGATAGAAGTAAAGGAGAAATAGACAAAAACCCAACCATAGCTTAATACAACTATCTCTGGTGTGTTAGACTCAAGAGAATAACTAGATAACAAAACTTAGAAATTATATAAAATATTTGAACAAAATGATGAATCGATTTAACCTACCTGATATATCTTTATAACACGACACCCAACAACTGGAGAATACAATTCTTTTCAAGTGCACATGAAATGTTTATCAAAATAGACTATATGCTATGGATAAAACAAGCCTAAACAAACTTCAAAAAATTGAAATCATATAGGGTACATACTCAGACCATGGTGGAATTAGACTTGAAATCAATTAATGAAAAGATAATAGAAAATCGGAAAATGTTTAGAAATTAAACAAAGTTTCTCTAAATAATCCAGCAGTCAAGAAAACACAATAAAAATTCAATAATGAAAACACAACACATCAAAATTTATGTGATGTGGCCAAACCATTGTGTGCCACTTACTGATTTATTGTTTCTTAGCTCCAAATTCCTCTTCTTTGCTTGTCTGTGAAAATGGGTTTTGGCACTTTAAATAGTTTTCCTTGCCAACTGGAACTTTGTCATTAGAGGGCACTGGACATACACTGCAGGAGGAAAAGATTTTTTGCTTCCTTGTTCTGGTGTGCTTGCTTGGCAAGCTTCTCCGGGACGCATGGTCTTCCCCAGCACCAGGTTTCTGCAGTGCACGGTGGCCAGCAGCACCCAATGGCCAGAAAGCAGTTTTGTAGCAGAGTACCTTCAGTGAGACATCTCCCCAGGAACATCTTTGCTGGCACCCCGATGGTGGATTTCCAGCACATTTAGCTAGTATGGCACCACAGCAGCTTCTCTGCCATCCAGTGAGCCATAGCAGTGCCCTCTACAACAAGGTCTGGATCTCAGGCCTGGGCAGCTGCCCCTTTGTTAGATGTGCTATCTCAGCTCTAGGGGGAGTGGCTGTACCCTGTATCTACTATTTCTATATTCTTTAGAATCCTCTTACTTATTGCTAGTCAATCCCTCATTACCCCTAATACCCTGGTACAGTTAATAATTCTTTATACTAAACTTTTTTACTTCGAATTATTGTGTGGGTTCTCACTCCTGATTAGGTTTACTGATTCACGATGCTTGAAGGGAAATTGACTTTACATGCCTATATCAGAAAAAAATAAATTAAAAATCATTGTCTAATTTATTGTTTCAAGAACTTAAACAGGAATTTATAGAATGAAAAGCTACCATAGAGAAAAACCAACAGAGCTAAAAGCTTGGTTTTTTTTCAGAATAATTAAACTCTTGGAGAAACCAACCAAGAAAAAGAGCAAAATTATAAATTACTAATATCGGAATGAAAGGGGGATACCACTACAGGTCCTACAGACATAAAAAGACAATACAGAGATATCATGAATAATTTTATATAAATAAATTTGACAACCTATATAAAATGGATGATTTTCTTTAAAATCTCAAGTTCTCTAAATTTTATTTATTTATATTTGAGACAGAGTCTCACTCTATCACCTGGTCTAGAGTCCAGTGGCATCATCATAGCTCACTGCAGCCTCAAACTCCTAGGCTCAAGTGATCCTCCTGCCTTAGTCTCCCAAGTGGCTAGGACTACAGATGCATGTCACCACACCCAGCTAATTTTTCTATTTTTAGTAGAGACAGGTCTCCTTTTTGCTCAGGCTGGTCTTGAACTCCTGATCTTAAGTGACCCTCCCACCTAGGCCTCCCAAAGTGCTAGGATTACAAGTGTGAGCCACCATGGCCAGCCTCAAGTTCTCCAAGTTGATATAAGAAAAATAAGAAAATCTGAATAGTTGTTAAAAACATTCAATCTATAATTTAAAGCTTACCTCTGAAGAAAACCTGGATGTCTTTACTGGTAAATTCTCCTAAACATTTAAGAAAGAAATAATACCAATCTTACAAAACCTCTTTTAAGGAATAGAGAGAGAACACTTCCTCCTAACTCATTTTATAAGGCCAGCACAACCCTGATACAAAAATATGACAAAGATATCACAAGACGAGAAAATTACAGTCCAGTCATTCTTATGAACATAGATACAAAAACTAGAACAAAGTATTAGATAATCAAATACAGAAAATATATAAAAAGAATAATATACCATGACCAAAATAGTTTATTCCAGGGAAAAAATTGGTTTAAATTTTGAAAGTTAATCAATATAATTCACCTCATTAACATAATAAAATTTAAAACCATATGATCACCTCAACAAATGCAAAAAGACCTCCAATAAAATTAACCCCTAGTTCATGATAAAAACTCTCAGCAAATTTGAAATATAAGACAACTTTAACATGATAAAGTTTATATACAAAAAGCCTACTGCTAACATATTTAACGGTGAAATGTTGAGTGCTTTCTCTGAGTTAAGAAACAATTCAAGTATATTTGTTTTCACTGCTTCTATTAATTGTTGCAATATAGGTCCTAGTTAGTGGAACAAGGCAAGAAAGAAGAATTATGAGGTATAAATATTGGAAAGAAGGAATTAAAACTGTCTTTTCAGATGATGTGGTTGTAAACATAGAAAAACCCAAAAGAATACATATACAATTAGAATTAATAAATGAATTTAGGTCATGTAATAAAAAACTAATATATAAAAATTCATAGTATTTATATGTATTGGCAAAAACAATTGGTAAATAAACATTTAAAAACAATACGATTAACAATAGCATTAGAAAACCTCAAATACCTAGCAATAGATCTGAGGAAAGATAAGCAAGATCACTAAATTGAAAAACTACAAAACATTTCAGGGAAAAATTAAACAAGATCTAAACAAATGGATAGATATTACCATGTTCATGGATTTGGAGACTCAGTACTATAAAGAAGTCAATTCTTTCAAAATTAATTTACTGATTCAATGAAATCCCTATCAAGATTCCAGCATGGATTTTTGTGTATGTGTGGAAATTTACTAGGGAATTCTATAATAATTTATATGGAAATGTAAATGACCTATAATAGCCAAGAAATAAAGAAGAAATTGTTGGAAGATTTACCATATCAAATATCAAGAATTTCCATAAAGCTACAATATTTAAGGCAGTATGGTATTAGTGCAATGATAGACCATGGTGAACAGAAATAGGCTCACACATATATAGTAACCCAGTGTACAAAAAAACTGCCACTGCAACTTTGTGTGTGAATAGATTTTTTTTTCAATAAATGATACTGGAACAACTGGATAATTCATATGGAACAAACAGATTTTAATTCTATTTTACACCATTTACAAAAATTAATTACAACTCAATTATAGACCTAAATGTGAAAGGAAAATAGCAATATTCTATAAGAGAAGTTGGTATTTTTTTTGCAAAGGGCTAAATAGTAAATATTTTCAGGTTTGTGAGCCATAGGGTCTCTGTTGCAACTACTTAACTCTGCTGTTATAGTGCAAAAACAGCCCAAGACGATACACAAATGAATAAGAATGGCTGTGTTCTAATAAAAATTTGTTTACAAAAACAGGTGGCAGACCACATGGCTATACTTTTCTGACCCTGTTTTAGAAGATAATATAGAAGAATAATTTCATGACATTGCGTAGGCAATGATTTCTAGAATGAGACTCCCCCAAAAAACATAAATCATAAAAAAAAAGATTGACAAATTGAAATTCTGAAATTCTGTTTATTGAAAGACACCATTAAGAGAAGAAAACAGCAATAATTTAGTAGAGAACATAATTTAGTAGAAGATATTTTCTATATATACGTATTTATTTCTATGTATGTATATATACACATATCATATATATTGCATATATATCCAACAAATAACTCATATCCAGAATTTCTAGAGAATGCCTACAAATCCATAAGGAAAAGACAAACAAATCAATAAACAGAATGAACAAAAACCTTGAGCAGGCATTCTATAAAAGATAATGGTCACTATGAACATAAGCATATGAAAAGATGCTCCATGTGTTATCAGGGAAATGTAAATAAGAATAAACTATAATGAAATATCAGTATATGCCCAGTGGAATAGCTAAAATGAAAAAGACTGACAATATGAAGTGATAGCCAAGATATGGAACAATTAGAACTAGAAAGTTCATACGTTACTAATGAGAATGTAAATTGGCACAATTGCTTTAAATCACTGGGGTTTACTGAAGCTTCCCCTATGACCTAGAAGTTCCAATACTAGGGACATAAGAGAAACATAGGAATATGTCATACAAAAGGAATGCATAAGCTGCTCATAGCATTTTCCTTCATAATAGCCTCAAAATGAAAATTACTCAGATGTCTATCAACAGCAGAATGGATAAATTGTGGTACATTCATACATGGAATACTACATAGCAACAAAAAAACCCTTATGACATAGATGAATATGCAGATGTGACACTAAACAAAAAGCCAGAGACAAAACTAGAACAAGATGTATGATTCTATTTCTACAAATTTTATGGACAGACATTATAGGCTGTTGTGATTAAAGTAAAAATAGTGATTCCTTCTGGCAGTGGTACGATGGAGAAGGGCAATGGAGCATTCTGAGGAGCAGAAATATTCTGTATCTTGATCCGGGTAGAGTTACATGAATAATATCTATGTAAAAATTCATTGGGCTGTATACTAACAATTTGTACAGTGTCTGTATGTTAAAATTCAAGAAAAAGTTTTAAAAATCAAAGAAGTTTACATGAATATATTTTTATTGAATGATCTGAAGAATACTGAAATATTAAGAGTAAAATATTAATCTTGCCTTCATTTCCTGCTCTATTCCTGCTGCTTTCCCTAGAGAAGACGATTAAGTAAGCTTAATTCCAAATTATTTTTTATGCATTTATATGCTTACATAATGCACACGTATAACACTAAATATATATACACATTCACACTTTACAGTAATTTTGTAATTTTATTTTTTACCCTAAAAATACATCTCACAGCTCTTTCTATATCTAATGCAGATCAGCCTCATTTTTAAATAGCTGCATAATGTTCCATAGTACAAACGTAACATAATTAATTCAGTCATTTCCCTACTGGTAGATATTTGGATTATTCCTAAGTTTCCAGTATTTGAAACAATACTGCAATAAACATTCTTGAATTTTCTTTGTGCACACAAATAAGTATTTTGTTTCATATTATAAACAATTTATTTCTTTAGGCTGAAATTGTGGAAATAAAATTGCTGAGTAAAAGAAAACTGCAGAGTAAAAATTTAGGTAAATTCTGCAAACTGCTTTCTAAGAAAGCCTTGCAAATTACAGTTTGACCAACTGGACATGAACATATCTGATTTCCCAGATTGGATATTACCAATATTTTAAAATTTTGCCAGTATAAGTATAAACAAATGCAACTCACTGTTACTTCAAGTTGTATTTCTATCGTTCATTTATATTTCTTCTTATTGAAGTGACTGTTTATATCTTTTGCCCATGTTTCTATTAGGTTGCCTATTTTTTATTATTTTGGTTTATTATATATAATAAAATATATTTTGAAATAGATGTTGAAAATATTTTGTCCTGATTTGCCACCTTTAACTTTTTTTCTTATCACATGGCATTAACTAGGACTCTGAAAATAATTTTGAAAAACTTTAATGGGAAAGCTTCTAACACTTCATCATTAGCTGTGATGCTTGTGCATGCAGACACCATTCATTAAAATAAAGAAGTTTCTTTCTATTGATTTACTAAAGTGGTATTCTTTCTAATTAAACATAGGTGTCATGCCGGGTGCGGTGGCTCACGCCTATAATCCTAGCACTCTGGAAGGCCGAGGCGGGTGGATCGCTTGAAGTCAGGAGTTCGAGACCAGCAAGAGCGAGACCCTGTCTCTACTAAAAATAGAAATAAATTATCTGGCCAACTAAAAATATATATAGAAAAAATTAGCCGGGCATGGTGGCTCATGCCTGTGAGGCAGTAGGATCGCTTAAGCCCAGGAGTTTGAGGTTGCTGTGAGCTAGGCTGATGCCACGGCACTCACTCTAGCCTGGGCAACAAGGTGAGATTCTGTCTCAAAAAAAAAAAAAAAATAGGTGTCAAATTGTATTAAATGCTTTTTTATATCTCTTAAAATAATGATATCATTTTTTCTTAATTTGAATATAGTTATTTACATTAATATACTGTGAACTTTGAATCAGCCTTGGACACTTGGGATAAATCCTAGTTATGGTATGCATTTAAAATATATTTCTGAATTTATTTTGCTAACCTTGGGATTTCTGCATCTGTGTTCATAAATGAATGTACATTTTTCTTGTATAGTTTTACTATCCAGGCCATGTCAGCAGCAATGTAAATGGATAAGAAAGCTTTCTATTTTCCTCATCCTTTAGGTTAATTAACATAGCATAGAGGTCAGGCATGGTGGTTCATGTTTGTAATCCTAGCACTTTGGTAGGCCAAGGCAGGAGGATTGCTTAAGGCCAGGAGTTCAAGACCAGTCTGAGCAAGAGCAAGACCAGGTCTCTACAACAATTAGAAAAATTAGCCAGGTGTGGTGGCAAGTGCCTGTAGTCCCAGCTACTTGGGAGGCTGAGGCAGGAGTACTGCTTGAGCCCAGGAGTTTGAGGTTGCAGTGAGCTATGATGATGCCACTGCACTCTAGCCCAGGTGACAGAGCAAGACCCTGTCTAGAAAAAAAAAAAATAGCACAGAGATCATTTATTCCTTACTTGTAGAACCATCTGTGTTTGGTGACTGCTATTGTCTGAATGTCTGTGTCCCTCACAATTCACATGTTGGCATCTAATTCCCAGTACAATACTATGAGGTGGGGCCTTTAGGGAGGTGATTAAGACATGAGGTCAGAGCCCTTGGTGATGTTATTGGTGCCCTTAAACTGTAAAAGAGGTTGGAGGAAGCTCATTCACCCCTTCCACTGTGTGAAGTTGCAGTTAGAAGGTGCCATTTATGAAGCAGAGAGTGAGCCCTCAGCAGACACTGAATCTGCTGGTGCCTTGATCTTGAACTTCCCAGCCTCTGGAACTGTAAGCAATAAAAGTTTTGTTATAATAGTTATAAATTACCCAGTGTAAGGTGTTTCGTTATAGCAGCCCTAATCAACTAAGACAGTGACCTTTTATAAGAGATAAAGCTTTGATGACCTTTTCAATATCTTAAGTGTGTTTTGTTGCATGTTCTTTTAAAGCTGGTATCCTCTTTTTGATCAATTTTATCAATTTTGGTGATTTCTAATTTTTAGAAATCATTATAATCTAGATTTTAAAAATGTATTAGCTTAAGATTAGTATTCATCTCGGACTTTTTAGAATCTACTTCATATCTATGATTATGTCCCCTTCTCATTTCTAATGCTTATAACTCTCTTTTTTTTTTTTTACCTTGGTCGGACATTGCAAACTTTTGACATTTTTAGCTCTTGTCAAGGAATTAGCTTTTTGTTTTATTCAAATTTACTCTGCCACCCCCATTATGTTATTCATTTCTGTTTTTTTCTTTAGCAATATACTTCCTTCCATTTTGCTTATATATTTTTTAATTTTCTTCCACTAGCTTCTTGAGCTTTATACATGATTTATTTCTACTCAATCTTTTCTTATTTTGTAATATATGCATTTCTGGCTATACATTTTCTCTAAGTATATGTAGATTTTTATTTGTATTGTTTTCATTGTCACTCTTTCACACTATCTAGGTTCAAGTCCCTACTCTGTGGTTTGTGGACTGTGTGCCCTTGGGCAGGTTATTTAACAGAGCTTTGTGATTCAGTTCCTTATCTGTGAAATGAGATGATAATGGCATCAACCTCTCAAGATTATTGTGAAAATAAAAAGAAAATCCATGTAGATCACTTAGCACAATGCTTGTTGTACAGTAACTAATTTTTAGGTTTATCATTTGTAAATAATTCATAATTTCTTTTAAGTTTCTTTTTATTAAAATTATTTAAAGGAGTTAAAGGAGCTATCTTTATTTCCAAGTTTATAAACATTTTTCTATTTATTAATTCCAAATTTTATTGCAGTGTGATCAAAGAAGTGACCTGAATGATTTCTCATCTGAGAATTTAACAGTTTCTTTGTGTTTTAGCAGCTAGTTAATGTTTCATGCATGTTTGGAGAGATTGTGCATTCACTGTTTATTGTGTACAAAGTCCTTTATTCATTCAAGCTTCTTTATTTTGTTATTCAAATTATCTCTACCCTTATTTTTCTACTTGATCTATCAATTTCTGAGATATATGATAAAGTCTTACAAAATGGCTGTATATTTTTCATTCCTACTTATATTTCCGTCAGTTTTTATTTTATAAGTTATATCATATACATAACTTTTGAAATCATATTGTTAGATTTATAAAGGTTCACTATTAGTAGAGCTTCTTATAGAATTGTATTTTTCATCAATGTGAATGTTCTTTATCTTGTCAAATCCATTTCACCTTAAATTCTGTTTTGTGTAACATTAATGTTACCACATTTGCTATCTTTTATTAGTACTTGCCTAGTATATCTTTGTATCTTTTTTTATTTTTTTAATTTTTATATATTTATTTATTTATTTTTTTGAGACAGAGTCTCACTTTATTGCCCAGGCTAGAGTGAGTGCTGTGGTGTCAGCCTAGCTCACAGCAACCTCAAACTCCTGGGCTTAAGCGATCCTACTGCCTCAGCCTCCTGAGTAGCTGGGACTACAGGCATGTGCCACCATGCCCGGCTAATTTTTTCTATATGTACTTTTAGTTGTCCAGATAATTTATTTCTATTTTTAGTAGAGACGGGGTCTTGCTCAGGCTGGTCTTGAACTCCTGACCTGACCTCGAGTGATCCACCAGCCTCGGCCTCCCAGAGTGCTAGGATTACAGGCGTGAGCCACCGCGCCTGGCCTCTTTTTTTATTTTTAATCTTTTTTTAGATGTATTTTTTTCTAAATAACTCCGACTAAATTTGTTGTTGGTTTACCAAATTTAAGATTCTCTTTATTAAAGAAATTTTATCCATTTGTCTTATATTGTAATTATTGATTTGACTTTTTTGTGTGCCATATGGTTGTGTGTGTGTATATTTGTGTTTATTATGTTTTTAGAACTTCCCTTCTACTCTCCATCATGGCTTGTCCCTGACATCTTTATGTTGTAATCATCTATAACAGAGGTTGGCCTGTTCCCTCCTTTTGTAAATAAAGCTTTATTGGAACATAGTCATGCCTATTCATTTACATATAATACATGGCTGCTTTCACAGTACAGCAGCAGAGCTGAGTAGTTGCAACAGAGACTGCATGGATCACTGGCTGAAAATATTTACTATCTGACCTTTTATGGAAAATGTCAACTTCTAATCTAGATTTTAATTTTATGTTGTTAGTTTTAAACATATGCCATACTTAGCTACAAGTGAACCGGTTTCCTCTCCACTAATTCTTGAACCCTCCCTCTTCATCTTTCTTGGATTATTTATTTTGTTGACGTTTATCCCACAGTTATCCTTACAAAGAGATTCTACTGGTGATACACATCTGCTGAGTTTTTTATTTCAAAAATCATGTAAGATCATTCTTTGCTTCATTTTTGTGGTTGTAATATCCTGAACCTCTTTGAGGATAATTGTTATATTTGTAATACTCACAAGTACATATATATTACTTATAATAATCATATTATTCTTAAAATTACAAGATAAAATTTATAAAACAAATTTGTACTTATCTTTATTAACTCTTAGGTACTATTATTTATTTCTATTTACTGAGTTTGATGCCTCTATAAACTTATATTATTCCTGTGTTTGATTATTCTTGTGCATTATAAATGAGAATCCCTATTAGTGCTCTACTTCTGCTTAATGTGGGTTGACAGTGATAATAGGGGAGGGGAAGAGTATACTGCCTGGCAGAGTGTTTATTTTCAGAGTGAGGAGCCGCTCTGTGCCTCCTGGGGTCCATTGCTACTGTTCTGTTCTTTGGCTCCCAGGATCCACAGGGTCCCTACTTTAATCTGTGGACAATTACAAGCAGGAGAAGCGAAAGGGACTAGCAGTCCAGCTGCTCCAAAGGTGGTGTCTCAATTAATCACTCTGCTCATTACCCCAGGATTCACTGAATCTGCTCTCTCTGAGCTTGCAGCTTCCCTGAAATTTGTTCTACCTCCCCAGCAGTCTGCAGCCTATGAGTATTTATGGTACAGTTGTTCTAGTTTGTTTTTCCAAGGTTTGATATCATCTCTGGCACATTTTTGGCCCCAGTCCTGTTACCAATTAATCCCCCCACCCCCTTAATCTTTTCTGTCATTTCATAATATTTGGTAGAGGTAACTTTCCTGCAGTCTGACATCTTGAGTTAATCTTCACACACAGGATTTTTCAATTAACTTCTTCAAAACTCCATTAAATATAATTTGTGGGAGATAACCTATGTTCTTGCCACATTTATTTCAAAATATTTTAAAAGATACTCAGAGTATCTTTGACACAGAAAGAAAATTGAAGCCCTACTTCAACAATATCTCTGAAGGCATTCAAAATGATAAAATTTCCTCAACTATGGAGGAAATGGGTATTAAGTCTTGAGTCACTTGCCTTTAAAAATAAATTGGGGGCTAGGCACAGGCTCACGCCTGTAATCCTAGCACTCTGGGAGGCCGAGGCAAGTGGATCATTTGAGCTCAGGAGTTTGAGACCAGCCTGAGCAAGAGCGAGACCACCGTCTCTACTAAAAATAGAAAGAAATTAGCTGGACAGCTAAAAATATATAGAAAAAATGAGCCGGGCATGGTGGCACATGCCTGTAGCCCCAGCTACTCGGGAGGCTGAGGCAAAAGAACTGCTTGAGCCCAGGAGTTTGAGGTTGCTGTGAGCTAGGCTGATGCCATGGCACCCCAGCCCGGGCAACAAAGTGAGACTCTGTCTCAAAAAATAAATAAATAAATAAATAAATAATAAATAAATTGGGTAATCAATTCAACTTTTTAAAAATATTCTTTCATGGGGACAGCAGACATTGGTTATAGAAGAGCTGTGATTTTTAGCCACTTTTTTCATCTGATATATTGGGCAGTGATCAGTAACATTTTCAATCAGAAAAATTTGGCTAACAAGCTCATCTTGTCTTGGCATTCTAGCCCCATCCCTGCCACACTTCAATCCCTGCCTGCTGAGTAGTCTGTTCAGAGTACGTCGGAAGCTACCTTTAAGAGCACCCTTCCTAGAGTAGCTAGAAAGTATAGATCTTCATCCCCAATATGACCTGGGCTTTTAAATCCCTAAAGAGAGTGGCTGGTCTCCTTTGGCTTCCTTTAGGGACCCCTGAAGGGATATGTATTTGAAATTCCTATGAATACTCTTTGAGATTTTCCAAGTGATTACGAAAACCTTCCCTTCTTTCTCTTTTTGGTGCTGGGGTTGATATTTAGAGTCAGATACCTGTGTGCACTCCCAGAACTCTCTGTGACCGCAGTTATTGAATCTGTCGATTTGCTTGTTGTAGGCAGAAATGTTTTTCCTTGTCATCCAATGGTGCCTCTCTGTCTACTGTGCCCCAATTTCAAACTGGCAGGGTTTGAATGTCCTTCCATGCTCTGATCAAGGAATCTCTGGCAGCAGCTACCTCAGATGCAGTGTGGCTTTTGGTGACCACAACGTGTGCTACCACATTTTACAGTAGTGGCACATGATAACTAGGTTGCTGCCACTTTGGGTTTTCAGGGCTGCTGTTATTTTTAGGGCTCTTGTCCTTTACCATCACCCTATTCCCTTCTCCTCTCCACCTTCCCAGAAATAGAAAGAAAGAGAAGTTCCTATTTATTTGGCTCTGACTATGTATAAAGCATTGTGTTGGGTATTTTCACAAGTATTTTTCATTAAATCCTCAGTACAACTCTGTGAGGGAGTTACTATCCTCACATTTTACCAATTAGAAAACTGAGGCTCAGAGAAATGAAGAACTTGCCTGAGATCTTCATTTGGCAAGTGGTAGGGGCTGAGATTTGGATCCTGGACTCTAAGGTCTGAAGCCCAAGGGATCTCGGCAAGAATGAGCCTCAAGCTTGGTCCACCAGAGTGTGGATCTGAATTAGGATGACAAACTACAGGCTAAAGGGAAAATGTAGCCAACTCTTTTCCTTAAAAGGAACAGGGCTGGCCAGAGTACCTTTAAAACTGGAGAATCATAGCACCAGATGTCAGTCTGAACAGACAAAATTGGCTGCTTGGAAAATTTTTATAGAGTCATGGGGAAAGGAATTTTAAGTATGAATTAACTAAGTTCTCAGTTCCTGCACTATTATTGTGGATAAGTTATTGAACTTTCTTATTAGCCCATTCTGCTTTTTCAGGCATTCTGCTTTTATTTCTTGGCCTAGACAAAAGGAGCTTTTTCTAATTCAATTCGACAAATATTTATTGTTTGGCTACTTTGTGGTAAGGACTATGATATATGTTAGAGACACAGAGAAGAATAAAAACATACTGCCTGACTTAGTTCCCAGTACTGGGAGCCAGAGAGGGAGTGTAGATATAAGTAAACCTATAGTTTCCATATGATGAGCTAGTGTCTAAGACATGAGACTGTGTAAGATACCATAGAACCAGAGGAAAGAGACAGCTAGTACAATCTGGGTGGGCGGGTGGGTAGGGAATGGATAAGGAAAAACTTCCAAGAAGATACAATTCTTGACAAGTGAGTGAACTCTTCAGATGATTAAGACCATAACTATGTATAAGACTTTTGCGGGGGGGAAGAGACAATCACACTATACTAAGGGATACACGGAAGCCTATTTCTGAGGGTCTGAGAAGATAATTCAGTTGCTAGAACTGCATCAGGACCTGAACACACTTTTCATTCCCTAGCTCTTTTCAAGTGTCTATGAGGTCACTTGTATGTCTGTTGCTGGGTTTCTGGGTGGTTATTCCGGATTTCCCCAAGGCCTGGCCAATAATCTGTTTCTTCCTCATGTATGCTCCCTTGGACTGGTGCTCCCTCAAAAAATCTACTCAGTTCCTCTTAATCCCTGGGCCTACCGTTCCTACCATTACCAAGCAACTATCTTTATCTTCTGTAAGCCTTTTTAGCTTGTCTTCTCACAGTTTCTGCTTACTAATTGCCTCTACTGGTTGCTGTTGTCCAATGGTTTCTGAGGTCTGCTTTCTCCTGTGTGTCCTTCAGTTACTATTTTTCCTCCCAACTGTCTATCCCTCTCTCTTTTCAAATTCATATTCTTCATAAAAGAAATCGATTCATTAATCACTCAACTTTTCCTTGAGCAAAGTTCTTATATTTACTGTCTAGCCTATGAGCTAGAGATTGGTGGCTTTGGTGTCAAATACTGAGCCCTGTTCCAACTAGGGGGTCAGGGTTACAAGATGCAGGCTTATGTTAATAGAGCCAGCCTAAGAAGGGGACCATGGTTACAGCAGATGACCTGAGGCTTGGCTGATTCAGGGGAATGACGCTACAGACACAATTAGAGGCACTATAAATGGAGACAACATCAACAAAAAAATCCCAAAAACATACTAACATCAGCCACAATACTACATTGGCATAACTTCAGGAGATGGTAGGGGAAAAAGGAATGAAGAAAAATAGAAAGTTCTGGGAATAAACATATTTATGTACAAGAAAGAGCACAGAAAATAGATCTATTCTAGGAAAGGAGACAGTTTTGCCTACTTCATAGGAAATGACTTTTCCTGAGGCTCATATGAAGAAAGTCAGTCTGAAGACATCTTTCTCTTCTCAGACATATCATGGGTGACATCCAGAATGTGGTGAGTGTCATGGTTACTTGACCTAGCCAAGTTGACCCAGTTATTCAATCATACACTAATCTAGATTTCACTGTGAAGGTATTTTGTAGATGTAGTTAAGATCTACCATGAGTTGACTTTAAGTAAAAAGATTATCCTGAATAACGTGGGTGGGTCTCATCCAATCAGGTGAAAGGCTTCAAAAGGAAAACTGAGATTTGCCTAAGGAAGAAGAAATTCCACCTGTGTGTTGCAGCATCCCTGGCCCAAGAGTTTTTGGTCCATCCTACAGATTTCAGACTTGCCAGCCCCCACAATCATGTTAGCCAATTCCTTTAAAATATATAAATATACAAATATATACATACACACACATATATATTTCCTACCGATAGTTCTCTGGTAGAACCTTGTTTTATACAGTGAGTATGGAAGCACAAACTCTTCAGACTAGCTTCAAGAGACTTGGAATTTGGTACCCCATAAAATCTTATCAGCTGTTCACTCCAATCAGGCCAGTCTCCTGTGTGTTTCATCACGTGTACACTCATTTATTTTCCTGCTTCTATTCACACTGCTTTTCCCTTCTGACTTGTCTCCACTCTTTCTTCTACCTCTATAAATTCCTTCCCTTTACTCAAACTCTCACTCCATCCCAAGTCCTCCATGAAGCTGCCTTTAGTAACTTTGGCTCCTTTTGTTCTTTTCTTTGTCTAAACTCCCTTAGCAGTTGTTAGCTGTGTCATTCATTGAGGTTCCTAAGCTTAAGTATCTTACCTAAGGCTGTTTTGTATGTAGTATCTATATACACCTCTAGAAGGTATAAATTTGCAAGTATAAATCTGGGTGTGCAAGTAATGTCATATTTCTTTATTTTCTTTAAATCAAATTAAATTCACCCCAGACTTAAGTGATCCCAGACTTAATTCTGCTAGAGTAGAAGGAAATCCAATCTCAGCTATTACTGGGCTTTCCTCTTTCCTAGTATTGCAGTAGTCTGGAAGACATGTTGAGCCTAGAAAAGGGGAAAGATGGACTTTGACATCCTCATTGTTCAATGGTAGATAGTCCCTTGAAGCCAGGCAACTCCTCTGCTTATGGGCCAAGAGGGGCAAGGTCACCCAGCCTTCCTAGGGGCACCATGCATCCATCTGAGGTTAGGATATCTCCCTGGGGTACTTCTAGGAAAAAGGCTGGTATCTCCACTACTGGAACACCGATCTTCAACTTTTCTCCAGTTTGGTGAGATTTTTTTTCTCTACAATTCTACCTGCCCACAACCCCTTCTTCCTTCTTTCTCTTTTTTTCCCTCTCCCCAGATGTGTGTACCTTTTTAACCCCCTAGCAAATCTCCTCAAGGAACAAGGAACCTGGAAGGCACATTTCTGGGCATGACTCCAGGGATAACATTGACACTACATTCTAAGGAGTCCTATTCCAGGAGGCATTGTTTACAATGTGGATGGTGTCCCCTGGAGTTGTCTAAGGGAGAGGTCCTATCAAGCAACTTTCTGTCTACTAACACAATATTCCCTTGGAGCCTGCTTGGAATGGAAGAGAGGGAAAATATAAGAAGCACAAAAACCAAATTAATTGTTCAATAAATTATCCAGTTATATGCTTATTTTTTGTTTGTCCTTTGCATTTTTATTTCACTTTAAAAAATATGTATAGGTTGATATATCTTGTGTTCCAATTAGATTATGAACTTCTTAAAAATGAGAACAATATTTTATTTACTACTTATTTTTAAATCTTTTTGAGGTCCCAACACAATAATTTGTAAATAATAGGTTCTTAAATGCCACTTGAAATTCATTGAGGAACGACAGAGTTTCTGGATTATCAGTTAGGCTCCACCAGTTCAGACTGCACTGGACTGACTTTCTCATTGCAGGACTGGCTCCTGTGTCTTTTCATTGCCACTTTTAGTGTTAGGTAAATATGCGCTTTCTTTACCTGTTCCTGTTCACAGCTGCTGCTGGCCTGAATTTCCAACATATCAAATTTCTACTTGGGACCTTTTCAGCCTCAAGTAAAAGTAAATACTTCCTTTAAAATCTAGACAAATGGTATTAACTTGAACCTTCTTTAATATAAGAGAATTGAAGGTCACAACATAAACATGTATATGGTACCAACAGTGGAAAATTTCTAAGTGAAATCAAAGCAGTACCTGGCATTCATTTTCATCAGACCTCTCACTTGAAGAGCCAAATGTATTATGTGAACTGTATCCCATTAATCCTTACAGACAAGCAAAGGGACCTGAAAGAACAACTTGAACAGATGGGGCTGCATAGCCAGGTAGTGATAGTGTTGTTAGCAGCCTGCTGCCTTGCCAATATATGAACAGTTTGGCTATTTTGCCTTAACAGACCATTGTTTCTTTCTTTCTTTCTTTTTTTTTTTTTTGAGACAGTCTCACTCTGTTGCCCAGGCTAGAGTGCAGTGGCATTAGCCTAGCTCACAGCAACCTCAAACTGCCTCAGCCTCCCAAGTAGCTGGGAGTACAGGCACACACCACCATGCCTGGCTAATTTTTTCTATACCTTTTTTTTTAGTTGTCCAGCTAGTTTCTTTCTGTTTTTAGTAGAGACGGGGTCTCTCTCTTGCTCAGGCTGGTCTCGAACTCCTGAGCTTAACGATCCACCCGCCTTGGTCTCCTAGAGTGCTAGGATTACAGGCGTGAGCCACTGCGCCTGGCCAGATCATTGTTTTAATGACAGTGACATATCTGTGCTCTAACAGGAGAATTCACATTTTCACATCATACCTCACGTTAGTACTGGTATTGAGGACATTTATCCAAATTTTCCAGTATTCACTTAGTTTTGAACTCCTCAACTTCCCTCTTCTGTAATCTTGCTTCCTCTTATTTTTCGCCTCTCCCTTCCCTCACATGTCCTGCTCTTTCTAATGCTATTAAAAGTAAGACTGAAAACGCAATCATATTACAGCATTGAAATTTAATATATCAGCTCTCCTAGACTACTTGCATTTTGAAAGACAACAGCTTAGCCCAAAGAAATTGTCACTTTCTGCTATCAAAGAAGAAGATTTAGGGGAGTGTAAAGCCTTCTTTCCTTGTTCTCTCAAATGACAACATGTAGGTAATTAATTACACATACTACTTTCAGCCCCTAGAGGGAAAAATTTGCAATGGAAGAAGCCAGAGAAAGTAATGATCAGGGGAAAAGAGGATTAGGGAGGAAAGAAGGAGAACAAGGTAGAAATTTATCTTTTCCATATCTAGTAAACTACCATAATTTGTGCAAATAAAATGTACACATTCAGCACTTAAACAATATTTACCAATAATGAAAACTATTTAAGGCCTTATCTTCTTTGGACAGAACAATCATAATCAATAACATAGAATAACATTTTTTAAATAGGCTTATGTCTCCCTCCCATTCTTTTCCCTCCCTTATACTCCATTAAAGATCTCATCACAGAGCTAACACATTATTCTCTCAGCAAACAGTGCCCTTTCATGGCTTCACACCAGTGCTCATGTTGTTCCCTTTACCTGAAACCATCTTTCCTCAGTTGCTCTGAATATTCAACTTCTGTTCATCCAATGAGACCTATTTCAAATGCTAGCCAAGTGGACTTCTCCAAACATCTCTTTTACCCTGAGCAGGACCAGTTCCTTGCTCCATTATGTCTCCACAGCACTAGCAGATATGATTACATTTTAGAACTCATCATCTTATACAATTAATGTATGTTAACATGTTGCTCTATTCCACAGAATGTAAACTACCTCAGGTTGGAACCAGGTATTATTTACTCATACTTTCTGTACCTGACACAATTATGTATCAGGCTTCACAAATATATGATCAATATATATGCTACCGTCTGGAAAGTACAAAAAGTTTACAGTTTCATAAATGAGACAAGTTAACAGACATAACAGAGTAAGATAGTATAATGTACCAGGCTAGGAAAATTAAGGTTAAGTAACTACTAAATTCAAAAAATATTTATTAAATAACTAGGAGTCAGGAAGTGTGTCCTGGGACTACTAGGATAAATAAAACATAGTCACTACCCTTAATGTGCTCATAATCCATCTTGCAGATTCTCTTTATGTGCGTACAGCGCTTTCCTGGTTTACATATCACATTACATGTTGGTCCTTACAACAACCCTGTGAAGTAGGTCATTATTTTCATCTTCACAGAGACAGAAACAGAAGGTTTGAATTCCCAGGTCTTCTGACTAGGGTTGTTCTTCCCCACTACATCAGTGTTCCTCACAATTTTCTGCTGGTGTATACTTTCACAGGGGAGAATAAATGTATACTCCTCAGGGTTGGGAAATACAAGTTCAAAGTCTAGTATGCTATTTTAAAAATGTACGCTTACTATAATGTTTTACATTACTTCCCACTGAGTCAAACTGAGCTCTGAGAAGATGAGCCACATTGATCCTGGGTCCTTGAGGGTCCTTAGTACGGGATTTCATAAACAGAGGAGTACACACATAATTTCAGAAGCACATGGCTTCAATCTTACCTTTACCTCAGAGTCTCTGGGTTTGGCTTCAGTCCTAACCCAGGTTTCTTTCAGATTTCTTGGTGGCATAATTTTATTCACAGTCTTCTCTGAAGACTGTAACAAAACTGTACTCCTAGATGTGAAGCGAGCAGTGGGGGCTGACCTTCTCCTCCCGGAAAGCATGTCTCACTCTGGGAATAAGGTCTCCTCAGTCTGATAGTATCTGCCTCCCCTCATTACTCCAGGTGTCTCCTCCAACCACCTGTTGCTCATTGAAGGCCCCGAAGGCTCAGCAACACACTCTGGTCAGCACCGCCGCTAGAGGGCAGCTCGGGGTTGCAGCTCTGCTGAGCCCTCTAGAGGCGGCTGGGGTAACGTGGCTCTTTTATGGAACCTATTAAAAACTCTAAAAAGTTGCACTCGGGAAGCCAGCCTGTGTGACACCCGGTAGCGAAGCTTTTACAAAAAAAAAAGTCTTGGTTCTCAGCTTCCTTTTCTTAAGGCCTTTGGCAGGGCTCAGATATTTAACCTTCCTTGGATGAGTCTCTCACTCCTTAAGGATCTCCCCCCAGGGTGTGACAACTTGGAGCCATCATTCCCTCTTGGCAAGGTAAAAAATTAGAACCCGGGGACTCGGCAACTTTCCCCAATGCCTTTTTACTTCCTCCGTCTTCCCCATGAATATAAGGTTTACACACACACTCAAGATTTTTCAGTATAATCCCAGTTTTAGCATAGCTTGCAGGTTCTGGAATTTTAAACTTCTAGGATTCAAATCCTGGCTCCTGCATTTACTAATTGGGTAATTTTAAGAATGTTATTTAACCTCTCTAAGCTTTCATTTGATGTGTAAAATAGGGAGAATAATGGTACCTACATTATTCAGTTTTGGGGAGGAATAACTATGATAATGTGTGGAAAGTGCTAGTCTGGCACCAAGTATTCAACAAACACTAGCTATTTTTATTCTTCTTCAAAGCTTCTGTCTAGAACATACCGTGGCTATCAATTTGGTCCAGAAAAATACCGTCTTTACATAGGACGTGAAGGCATGTATGCAAAACGAATTTCATAAACAATCTATAGTTTCCCAAAGTGGCTAAGCGACTAGTGATCTTAGGTTATGGAAAAGGGGATTCATTTGTGTGATACAAACAGTGCAGTCGGTATTTGAAGCACAAAGGAATCCAAGAAGCCTGGGTCCTCCTGGAGGAACAGTGTTTTGCACCTCCCCCCCCACCCCATATGCAAGCATTCAGGATGAGTCTGGGCCTTGAGTCTGTGGGCCAGGCCTGAAGGCACAGTGGACAAAAGCAAGAAGTTTTCAGGCCTAGACAGGGAACCGAGAACTCAAAGGCCAGGCAACCCAAGCCAATCAGATTCACCACCCACTAGGAGTCTAAAAGGTGGCAGTGCCTCACAGCCCAAAGTCCATGCACAACAAGAAAGTGGCCAGAGAATCTGACAGGTAGAAACCTGATAAAAACTCTATCAGAAAAGTTAAAGCTGAAGGGCTCATAACACCCACAGGCCCAGAGAAAGGTCAGTGTGAGCTGAGCAGCTGTTCCATCTGGTGCCAGAGGCCTTGGCTGTTGTCTTCTACACCCAGGCAGCTTAGGCCTCCCTAATCAGCCCCACCTAGAAAAGCCAATTCTTCTGCTCTTAAAGGGGACTGCCTTATTTGCGGCAGGGAGTCATACTCTCAGAGGGCAAAGCTACCGCTTAGGTATGAATGGGAAGCGGGTGTGGGGGGCAGGGGTGGTGGGAGGGGGGCCTGTTCAACTGGCTCCAAAGGAAGGAGCTTGTGGCTGAAGCCTTAGCCTCCATGTTGTGAGTACTACATGCGTTTCTTTCAGAGGCAGGCAGGGGCCTTGGCTGCCAGAGACCCTGACAAGCCAGGACTTGAGCTGTGCCTTAGAGCCTGTGTTGAATTGGGAGCGGTATAAAGAAGGAGGGAGGGCATTCCTGGAAAGGGGATGGGGTGGGGTGGGGAGGTGGAGGGGAACAGCATGAGCAAAGGCACTAAGGAAGAATGAATCTGCTGCGCGTAGAGGATGGCATGGAGACTTCACTGATTGGAGCCGGGAGTTCTTGCAGGGGGATGGAGGCAGCGATGATTGGATAGCTAAAGTGGGGCCAGATTTGGAGGGCTTTGAATGCCCGACCCAGGAGCACTCAACCCAGCTCCTGACTTGCGATTTCCGTTCAAGACCGAATTACCTAAAGGGTGGTTAATTCCAACGGGTGTTCTTTGGGGGCTTCTGAAAAGTCAGCTTATCCTCTTACCTGCTTCAGTTCTCTTCATTTACACAGGGAGGAAGTAATCCTCACGTGGGAAGGGGAGGTGGGGATAATGTTGGTTAATTTACTTCACTTGCTTTGAAGATGCCAAAAAAAAAAAATCCCATTTCCACGCCAAATATTAAATTTGGTTTCTCCTCCTCACGCAAGTTCTCCTTCTCTCGCCAGCACCTCCCCCACGTTTTCCTGCTCTCCACCAGCTCGGCCAGTCCCCTCCTGGCCCCTGGCGGCGCGCTTCCCGGGCCACCAGCCCGCGCCCGCCCTCCGCACCCGTGCGCCCCCCTCCCGGCCCCCCGCGCCCGTAACCCGCACACACTCGTCCACGCCCCCCCGGCGGGGCGGTAGGTGTTGTGCGGTCTGCGCCGGGCCGCAGTGCGGCTGCGCGCACTGGGCTGCCTCCGGGGCTGGTAGAGCAGCGGCGGCCGCGGCGGCGGCGGCGGGGCCGGGAGCGAGTGGCGGCGGCGTGGGGAGTGGCGTGGAGCGAAGCCTGGGGCTGAAGCAGCGTGGGGACCCCGGAGTAGAAAGCCCCGGGGACAAAGGAGGAAGGCCGGGCCGAGAAGTCCCTGAGCAACCGTTCTCCTTGGATTTTGGGGGGAGCCTGCCCCCCCACCTCGTCATCAAACGCCCCTTCCTCACCCCCCCAGCCCCGGCCGCTGACGGGAGGAGGCGGCGGCGGCGGCAGCGGGGGGCTGAGGGGCGCCGCCATGCCTCTCCCTCGGTGAAGCGCCCCAGCCGTGAGGAGCCGCGAGGAGCCGCTCGGTCTCCCCGGTGATGTCCCTCAGGCGGCAGGCGAAAGCGACTCACTCGAGCCCTGGGGTAAAGGCCTAGCTTATCCAGCTTCCTTCCTCCTCCTCCTCCTCCTCTTCCCCTCCACCCCCTCCTCCTCCTCCTCTCCCCCCTTCGTCCTCCCCTCCCCGTCTCTTTCCTCACCCTTCCCCGCGCCCCCATCTTCCCTCCCTCCCTCCCACCCACCCCTCCAGCAGCGATGGCAGAGGAACAACAACAGCCGCCACCACAGCAGCCTGATGCCCATCAGCAGCTTCCCCCCAGCGCCCCCAACTCGGGGGTGGCCCTGCCAGCCCTTGTGCCCGGGCTGCCAGGGACAGAGGCCAGTGCGCTGCAACACAAGATCAAGAACTCCATCTGGTAAGAGGATCCTCCATCGCTGGGGTAAAAAAGCCCAGGCACATTTCTGCAGCAAAGGGGGTGGGGGTGTGAGAGGCGGCGGGCGGGGGATCGGAGGTGGAGGTTGATGCATTCATTGAATGTGGGTTTCCCGAGTCGGGTGCATATTTGTAGGACCGCTAGAGCCCCTGGTGTCCTTAGCCAAAAAATGCTTTTACCCTTTCCTCAATTGTGGAGTGCAGATAAACAAATTATTTGTGTTTTTCACTTAGTGTAGGAGGACTATGGGTCGAAATTAAGTCATATTGCATGATGTTAGCATGAATTTGAACTGGGGAATGTGAAATGTGTTTACTCCTTTTTGCAGTCATGGAGGAAGAAGTGTATTGTGAATTTTCACCAAACAGACATTGTGCGTAAGAATATTAATATGCAGCACAAAACCTAATTTAATGTGTCTCTTCCTTTCAGTTGGGTTAGCTGCTGTTTCTGGATATTTTTGCCTCCTTTATTCTAATAGTAAATTTCCCTTCCAGGGAGTTTATTCTGTGTATTGATTGTGAAGAAAGTGCTTCTTTAGTGTAAAATATTTTAAGGTAGTAGCTTACACCGTAAAGTGATTTTTTTAAATTTAAATAAATGGGGACTCAGATGTCTTGCCATTTCATGTGTCTTTTAAAAGAAACCATAGGTTGAATATCCTTTACTATTATTATACTTGTATGAAAATTTCCAATATTTCAGCATTAGATTGAGCTCTTTAAGATTGGTGGCAATCTTTTAATAATTAAATACACTGAGTTAAGTCCATCCTCTGTTAAAGCCATTGCAAATATTCTTTGAACATGAACTTGCATTATTTTGTAGGATTTTTCACTAACTGATGTTTTTAAAAAGTGTAGCACTATTTTTAAAATGGAAAGCAATATTTGGAATTTGGTCTAAGAGATTGCTTTTAACAGAAATTTAAAAATAGAATTTAGTATAAAAAAGGCCCTGATTTTGAAAATGGAAATGAAATCTTGCAGGTCAGTCAATTGAATATGACTACTAGGATATCAAAACTCCTTATTTTTATATTGTAATTTAAAAACAAATGTATCATAAAGCAGCTAGTATTGCATGTACAGTATTTATATATTTAAAAACAGTGACAATTTTTAAATACAAAATTAAGGCTTGTTAGATAGTAATTTATTATTTTCTTGGCATGCATCCATGTTGTCATGATACTAATATGAAGTAGGTCAGTGCAGGCTTTAATAGTTTCATACCACACAGTAGTTGGCAGTTGAACATCTTACTTTCAGTTTTAATTTAAAAATGAAGTTTAAGTATTTTAAAGGAGAATTTTCTTGGCTTTGACAATAGTCATGTTGTGGCCACTTCAATAGGTCAGATAAATATGATTGTCTTGTGTGTGTGTGAGAGAGAGAGAGAGAGAGAGAAAGCAGGCTTTATTCAGTGGATACCCTCACCCCCTTTTAAAGCTGGAATTAAAAAAAAGATGGTTGATTTCCTTCTTACAATCAAGGTTTCCACAAAACCAGTTGTTTTTTTGTTGTTGTTTTGTTTGTTTTACCCCTATTAAGGTGATGTAACTTAGTGTCTCTGAAATCATTAAGCTACATTGAATTAAGCACCTTTTTATATTCAGGTGAGGGACATCCAAGTTTAAAGGATCTCTTAAGAACGGTAAATTTCAAAAGTTGAGTCAGTAAGATATGTTTTAATTTATAATGAGAACAAAAGGGGAAAGGAATCTTCACTGTGTAATTTTAAAATGAGTGAGTTGTATAGGCAGCTAAAGTGTTTGAATAATGATGATAGTGGAGTGCATTTTTTAATAAATCACGTTGTTAAATATCTTTCATTGATAATTGATATTTACACATCCATTACAGTCTAACTGCTTTGACTTCAACATGAGAAAAACTTTTTAAGTGTACTCCAGTTTTGGTACTTTCTTTGAGAAATTAAGGGGCAACAAACACCTGAATCCCAAAATGTGCAGTTTTATATCTTTATTTTAAAATTGTAATGATATACTTACTACCATTTCATTTTCAACTTTAGAAATTCTATTTGCAAAAATGATTTTTTATGTTACATTTGGAACTTCAGAATAAACACTAGTGGACAATAAACAATATTAGTAGATGTATTTAATATATAACGTCATATACCCTGCTCCATAAAACCAGATTTAATATTATTCAAGTGACTATATAAAATAAAGATGTTAAAAAGGGAAAGCTTCTTTACTACCATTTTCTGAGAAATGGTATATATGTATTAAATTTAAATCATTTTTAACACATAAGATTGCAGTTCCTTAGCTCTCTCATTTCACATTTTTGAGGCAATAATATTATTTTATCAATTATTTTTTCACCTGATAATGTTCTGAGGGATTATCAGTTTTATACTACTTCCTGTATCATCCTTTGATACCATTACTAATGAGAACTTAAAATTACATTCAAAAGAAATGTGATATTTAAAAATAATCAAATGGGTTTTGCATTTAGGTTGATCATAGTTTCTAAATTACTGGGCTTGCAGATCACAAACAAGTCTGCACTTGTCTTCCTACTCTACAAATATAAATATAGTATGTGATGTAGGCCTTTCGCTGGACAATGAGTTATTTATTATCTCTGTTCATAATTAATTTATTCTGTTTATTAAACTAAAATGCTGTTTGATAAAAGTATGTCCATTATAATTTCAAGCATTAAATGAGCCTCTGGAAAAAAATATTCAAAATTAAAACCATTGTAGTTAATGAGATTGGAAACTATATTTCTTAAGAAATGGAAATATAATGCATTTTTAAGGTAGTTCTAGAAAATAAAAGATACTGCTAACTTGACAGTGTTGTTATGTTTCTATAGTATGTTTTTGAATACCTTCAACTTAAGTCTAGGTTTACAAATCCACAGTTATTCATTTCCATATCATAGACAAAAGGTCCAAATCACCTACACTCCTTACTTGAAAAGAGATTTATTTGTAGGGGTGTACTTTAATGACGAATATGCTATAAGAATGTTATTTGTATTTTCTAAACAGTAGAATTCTAAAATAAATTTTTTAAATTAAGAAAACTAGTAACCCAAGTCTTTTTTTTTTAAATGAAGGCTCATACTGGCAACCTAAAACAAAGCCACAACCCAACCTAACTGCAAACTTTAACTTACATTGCACCCCTCTTTGGTTACCTCAGAAATGAATACCAAAGCAAGTTTTCCCATCCTCCTATTTCCCAGTGTCTGGGAAAATGAAAATTTATATTTAGTTTAAATAACAACAAAAAAAATTTAAGTGCTATTCTTTACCTTTTTAAAGCAGTTTTACTTGAAACTCTGATAGAATAAAATTGCTCTGGGAAAAATGGGATAGAGAGAATAACATTTGCAATTTCTTCTGCTTGTTTGATTAGTTATGTTTATGAATAGATCATACTTACATGGGTAGGAGAGAATAGCATATTTGTAATGAGGCTGTAACTTAGGTACAGGGTTGATAATCCGTAATCCAAAATCTGAAATGCTCCATAATTGGAAACTTTTTTAGTGTCAATATGACTCCACAAGTGGAAAATTCCACACCTGACCTGTATGACAAATCACAATAAAAATTTTGTGTCCTATACAAAATTATTTAAGATATTATATAAAATTACCTTTAGGCCATGTGTATAAGGTGAATATGAAACAAATGAATTTTGTATTTAGAGTTGGGTCCCATCTCTAAGATAGTATATGCAAACATCCCCAAATCCAGAAAAATCCAAAATCTGAAACACTTCTGGTCTGAAGCATTTCAGATAAGGGACATTCAACCTGTAATAAACTTTTACCTAGAAGTTGAAATGAAACCTGATGTTTTATTGTAGAAAATATTCTTTTATATATATGTATGTAAATTTTTTTTTTTTTGAGACGGACTCTCGCTCTGTCGCCTGGGCTAGAGCACTGTGGCGTCAGCCTTGCTCACAGCAACCTCAAACTCCTGGGCTCAAGCAATCCTCCTGCCTTAGCCTCCCACAGTGAGCCACCACACCTGGCCTGTGGAAAATATTCTAATATTGTACTTACTCAAGCAGATTCACAGATTCTTAAAAGAATTAGTTATCAATTTTTATTTTTATTTATGTAACTCTTTATTTGCAGATAAGATCTTATAAACCTTTTCTTAAAAGGTCATGTAAGATCTATCATTGTTCTACCCACTTTATGGAAGGAGATAAACCAAACCAAATGATATGATCTGTAGGGTTCCTCTGATTCCTTATCCGACCCTGGAAACTGCTGGGGTCAGAGTTCCTTGTCTTTATTCAATCCTGTAAGGCATACAAATTCATGAATCTAGTACATTTTAGGTTTAGAATTATAATCAAAATAGAACTATATATGTGGTCCCTTTTGGATGTTTTCTAAATTCTAACTTAAACTTAAATTGAGCGATTTTGTTTTACTTTCTTATTTATTGTGATAACAATAAACCTCTTGATATTAAGTGATCATCTTGTTCCCATCTTAGCTACAGTGAGCAAAGTTTGGTACTCCATAAGGTGTACACAGTGATGCCATGTTAGTTCTGATTTCTGTCCCCTGTCCTAGAACACATTAGTTCAGTTTTGTCCTTGGTTCTGGGTCAGGCAATTTATTAGCTGTGTCTGAGAAATAGTTATTGTTCTTTCAACTGCAGTGGGAAACATTTACTATAAACTCATAACTTTAGAATTTACTTTAACCATAAGGTCATGATCTTCATTTTGCTTTAAAAATAGAGACAGACAAGTACATCAGTTGACTTTCGTATATTTTGATTAGTTGGTTGACATGCTACTATACCAAGCATGCAAAAAACTTAGGGTGGTTTTTGCTTGTCTGAATTGAGGTCAGCTGTGTTGGTTGTGGCCCAACACCAGGTGTTTCTGATTCCAGAAAGAAGGCAGTTCCTTGCTGTCCCATGATTTGAAACTGATTAAATTGTCTTCCCTATTGGCCGGAAAGGCAAATTAAGCAATTTCAAGCCTGTCAATTTTCTCATCTTGTTTAGGTTAGGTAATGGAGATGTATTTGTATAAATAATTGACCAGTTTGCCCTCTCCATTGGAAGGTGTCTTGAATGATGGTATGTGCAGAACTGATTTGGTTTCTGTCTTACTTTTATTACAGTTTTTGGCATTATTGGGGAAAATGAACTTCATGGTGGTAGAAGAAACAGAAGTGCCTTATTTGTAATGAAAAATATGCTGTGAATAAAAGCTTGCATCACGTTACTTTTTATATTAGAAAAATGTTGCACACTAAAATTGTACAAATAAAAATTAGAATAAGCTTTATCATTTATTCAAATTTAAGCACTTCAAACAAGAACAGTATGTAAGTACTCAAATGAATATCTGCTATATACAAAGTACTGTGCTAGAGACTGGCATTCGAAGAATGCCCATTCACTTGTAATATTAACTTTGTAAAATCAACCTAAGCAAAAATGTGCAATAAAACTTTGCTTTTGTTCAGTTAGAGGACCAGGGAAACAAGTGACAAGTGTCAAAGTATGAATTCTGAGAAAAGTAGACCTTAGTTTCTACATTCATAAAATGAAAGGATTATACTAAATGTCCGTGCAGGTTCCTTTAGCTTCAATTTCTATAACTGTTACTAAATTAATATTGACAATAATAATGAAACATACTGCAAGCATAGTGAAAGACCAACATAATTAAGTTATCACAGTCAATTAGCAGAACATTTTCAATGGACAGATTATTAGGATTTGTCAGTGTTTCCTTGGGTGTTATTCACTTATTGTTACCTTGTGCAAAGATTCTGTTATGTGACATTGTCTGCAAATATTTATCGAGCATGTGTTATATTTGAAGTATTTTAAGAGCTGTTTATTATGCAAAAATATGTAAGGCTATGTAGTAATCCTGGTTATTGGAGAGTTTACTAAGCTGCTGGTTGAGAGATTGTCGTAGGGAGGCAGTTTGTGTGGTGCTTTTGTTTTTTGTATAAAGAGGTGTTCCATACTTAACTTTTTCTCATAATAATAATGTAATATTTTAAGACAGTAGCAAATACCAAATTGTAAATTTGATTATATAAATAAGAAAGGTGTGTATTCTTTTCAAAATAAGTTAGTGTAGGGTTGAGCACCACAACTATTCCTCTTCATCTATGGTAGACATTTTAATAGGTAATTGTGACAGAGTGTACTTTGTAGAGTATAAAGAATAGGACAGTAAGCTGATTACTGCACATCTCTGACTGAAGTAGAGCACCCTATCCAGTGCCTCCTTTTCTACCATTCTATGTTTAGTCTTTTAGTTGCTTTCTTTCCTGCTATCTGGAGGGTTCTAAGAGTTCAGGTTAAAGATGGGCAGCATGGGCCAACCAATAGGAGGAAGAGTCTTCCTGCCTTGGGTAAGATAATAAAATGAGGAACAATAAGTTCTAAGGACTTAATGCACTTGGTTGCTGATTATGAGTTGAGATATTTAGCGCTCAACCTCAATCCACATAAAGAAGAGTTTTAAAACATGGTTTAATTTTTCTGTAAATTATTTAAATAGGCATGTACTGTTTTCTGTTTCATGAGCTGTATACCTCCTAAGATGAAATAGAAACATCCTGAGATTTGGTTAAATATGTACAATATCTCCATCAGGCATCTATTACAGTAGTTCCTATATATATGTTACAAAAAGTTGTGTGGGAGGTGAGGTTTTATATTTCCCCATATCTGAGAGCAAACTGAAAACATGCAGACATTCCTTGCTATTCGAATCTCAAGTTTGGTTCTTGAGTTCAGAGAGTGAGAGGTCAAAGAGTAACAGATTCCAATCTGTTACATCTTGGAGTTTTGGAAGGCATGAGTCCATATGGTATACCATACTATCGCCTTCAAATAGCCTTACCTAAAAAAAAAAAATCTGAACCCATTTGTTGTCTAAGTTTGTATAGGAAGAGTTTAGATAGCAAAGGGGATTACCTTTACACTGATTCCAACACAGGATTAGCAAATGGATTTGAACTTGCATGCTAAATCTGATTGATTAGTGATGCCTATCAAGGGCATGGGAATAGGAGGTAATGGTACCTAAACCTTGTAATTGTTTCCCTTTTCTTTCTGAAATCAGTAATTTTTAAAATTTGGGCTCTGTTATATATAAAGCATCAGAGTGATTGCAATGCCAATAGGGCTGTTTGTTGTGTTGCCATTTATGATACCTTATTTTAAGATACAAAGCAAGCATGGAGAGGCTGTGGATTTGTGTTTTTCTTTTTATTTTTCTCTGGCTTTTCTGCTTTGAGTACCTTGTACTCCCAAGTACAAGATGAGAACAGGGGATTACTGTATCAAGTGGCTACTTCAGTTTGCATTATCCTAACGTTTTTCTTTGCTTTCATTATCTGCTTAGGTGTGTGCTGGTCTCTTTACCTGCTACCTCAAGAAACTTTCTCTTTTTTCTGCTGATATAAGTGTCTAACTTCAAGATCTAGCTTATGAACCACTGCCTCATGTACCTTTCCTCAACTCCCAGGAACAATAATCTGAGTTGTATGATTTAATTATTTTTTTCCTTCGGTAATTTAGAGTGGCCTTATCTGAGATAATTCCATTTTAGTGAGTTTTTATTGAATTTAAATGAAACATTCTTGTTTTCTAATACATAAAGTTTAAATGAATTCAGAGACTTAATATATCTCAAACAAAGCAATTGGTGTATAATCAGTAATTTACACTGTGACAGTAAAATATGTTATTTGTATATGGGGCAGCCAAGAACTTGCCATTGTTTTTTCAGTATATATGAAATTTAACAATTTAATTGGATAAGAGTGTCACTTCAGTGACACGACATCTTGCTTGGAGTAAAGTTGGTGCTTTTGGGAACCTGGGAAACATTTCAACAAGACGCTTTAGCTAATCTAAATTAATCACTTCCCTAATTTGATTGTGGTCATTAGATCTATTAATAGCTTATATATGCAATCTGTGATCTAAAATTTCACTGTCAG
Source organism: Lemur catta (assembly GCF_020740605.2). Classification (NCBI taxonomy): domain Eukaryota; kingdom Metazoa; phylum Chordata; class Mammalia; order Primates; family Lemuridae; genus Lemur; species Lemur catta. The sequence goes on along the minus strand of NC_059128.1, from coordinate 87,806,563 downwards.
ATTATTAAATGTCTGATCCCTTTTTCTGAAGCAGGAGCTACTAGCAAGCAACATTTAGGCAGATCCTACATGTACACATTTTTAAGAAGTGAGAAGCTCAAAAATTAATCCCGAATTTATAGACTCAAGTGCTCAGGGGGAACTGAATTCAATACACATTTATATTAATATCTACTACATACAAGGCGTAGAAGGATTAAAAAATATTAATAGTAAGACACTATCTCCACCTTTAAAACATTCACCCTCTTTTGTGGTAGATATATGCATCATCAATTGAATTTAACAAAAAGTAAGATTTTGTTAAATGCAGTAGTGGCATAATCAGTGGTATAAAAAATAACGGAGTTAGATGAGGGAGGGATTCAGTGAGGACATAATATTGGCAAAAGTCAGGATAGTGGCCTTAATGGAAAATCAAAGGATGAACTATAGATCCAAACACACTTAACAGTATGCTTACTGGGACATCGTTATTCTCACTAGCAGGAATCAGATTCAAAGTTGTTGATGGCAGTGAGCCTTGCCAATAATGTGAATAATTAGAGGAAATTAGCTTGGAAGAAAATTTGCTTGACTAAGGAATGGGATTTCCACCAACCAGTCACAATCCTCTCATCTAAGTTTTAATTTACAAAGTAGAAGAAAGGATATAGGCCAGGTACAGTGATTCCAGCACTTTGGGAGGCTGAGGTGGGAGGATCCCGTGAGCCCAGAAATTTGAAAGTAGCCAGGGCAACATAGTGAGACCCTGTCTTTACAAAAAATTTTTAAAAATTAGCCAGGTATGGTGGCACGCACCCTGCTTGGGAAGTTGAGGAAGGAGGATTATTTGAGCCCAGAAGTTTGGGGCTTCAGTGAGCTATGATTGTAACACTGTACTGCAGCTTGGGCGACAAAGTGAGACCCTGTCTCAAAAAAAAAAAAAAAAAATATATATATATATAAAGTAATAAAAGAGAAGAAAAGGATGTGGGGTGGGTAGGAAACTGGGGCAGAATACCAGAGTACAGGTAGCCACCACCCCTGTCACCTTAAACTTGGCATTTCACAACAACCCTTCTTCTATGCTTTGGTATCATGGCACCTTGATTTGCTATTTACAGTTACTCTTCTTCTGATAGTAGATATCAACTATTCCTTCTGTCAGTCTGTCAGTATTGGTTTCATCTTTGATTTTTCTCTTTCATCCCCATGCCCAGTATTTTAAGAAGTTGCCTAGTTTGCAATGTAACTTAAATTTCTGTCTTCCTATTTCCACTGCCAAAACCGTACTTCAGTGCTTCACCATCTCATTCCTGGATTATTATAGCAGAAACATAGCTGCTGTCTGCCCTTGGCCTTTCTCCCCCACTGAACTATGCCATATATTGTTGTCAAAATAAGTCTTCTAAAACATCCTTTTTCATGTACTCCCCTTCTAAAAACCTACAGTAATTTTTTCTTGCCCAAAATATCATGTCTAAAGAGTCCTGCCAGGTTTCAAAGGCTTGTATAATCTAGCCCCATACAATCAGTCCAATCCTATTTCTTGCTGTTCGCCAGTATTCAACATCCACTTCAGTCCAGCAGGCACCCTCACTGTTTGCCTTATGTTTTGTGGTCCTACTTCTGTTTCTGCTTTGTTCATGCTTTTTATCTTTTCTGGAATCTCTACTTCCCTGTCTCCAAATCCTGCTTAATCACATCTTAACTGGTTTTGAAGTCATAGCTCAAATTATTGTACTGTGAAACATTCCTCAGCTACTCTAGTCCATGTTGGCCTTTTCTTGACCTCATATTGTGTAGTGGGTTCTGTACAATTAAGCACTAAATCACTCTTAATTTTTTCAGTGCTGTTCTAATACACAACAAATACTTTGATGCTGAAGCAACACATTTTGCACCTTTTTATTTCTCATCTAGTGGTAAGTACTAGTGAATATCTTTTTTGTTCACTACATTCTTAGAGGCATTTTTATTTTTTTCTACATATTAATGTTTCTGTATGTGGTATATTTAATGTGTTAATTTCTCCCCCACGCATGTCATTAAACTCATGGGGCATTTTACACAATAGAGGACCATAGCAATTGATCTTTTTAAAAATTGCATTGGTGAAATGGAAGTAATCATTTATTAAGAGTTTCAATTCTACAAGTCCCACACCTTTCACTATATATCAAGATTAAAAAATGTATATTCCAAGTGAGAGCCATTGAGTCCTTCATTTTAAAACTACTGAGGAGATAACTACTACGTGGTTCAGCAACCTTTCATGACTAAGTATACAACAGTATTTGGGGATTTTATAAACTGATTAGTTATTCTGTGTCTCAACCTAGTTCCCAAGAGAGAAACTTGGAATTTTAAAGACCTTTTAACTTTGAATTGGAGATGGCTTCCTTAAAGTTTGGTCCTGGTGGAGAGTTTGAGCTAGTTTTTTAGGAGACAAGACCCAAAGCTAAAGTAACTTGTTGAGTCATGGCTAAAGCCTGAAGATGGCGAAGGAAACCTATGGTGTGAGGGCAACTAAGGAAGGAGGTAGATTTATTTGGAAAGTCTTGAAGGAATAGGACTAAAATAGGAAAAAACTCTCAGGGCCTGCAGTGTTTCAAATTCATAAAACTAGCTACCTAGACTGCTAACATAGAGCTTTTTTTCTTTTCTTTTTTCTTTTGGTCTGAAAATCTTGCTTTAAAACACCCTTTGAGCTTTAAAATTATATTTTATAGTATGCTACTTGGTTTGTTAAGTTCTCAAATTATGGTCATATTAGCATCACCTGGAAACTTGGTGTAGAAATTTAAATTTGGGGGCTCCATCCTAGATTTACTGTAACAGGAACTCTGGGGCTATGGTGAGCAGTCTTTGTTTGAACAAGCCCTCCAGGTGATTCTGATTCTCAAACTAAAGTTTGAGAACCACAGGACTAGAGGATTCATCTTTAAAAAGAATATATTAAGCCAAAGTCTCATGTGGCCAAGTTTTAGTATAGTAGTCCTCCCTCTTCTGCGGTTTCACTTTCCAAGGTTTCATTTACCCTTGGTCAACTGGTCTGAAAATATTAAATGGAAAATTCCAGAAATAAAGAATTCGTAAGTTTTAAATTGCACTCCATTCTGAGTAGCATGTTGAAGTCTCAGGCCATCCTACTCTGCCCTGTACAGGACATGAATCGTCACCTTTGTTTAGCATGTCTACATCTTATATGCTTCCCACCCATCAGTTACTTGTAGCCATCTTGGTTAGTGGTATTGCAGTGCTGCTTTCAAGTAGCCCTTATCTTACTATTAATATTTACTTACTACTGTTACTTATTTTACTATTTACTGTTTAATTGTTGTATTTTATTATTGTTAATCTTACTGTGCTTAACTTATATTTAATAAATTAAACTGTATGATAGTTATACATAGGAAAAAACACAATATATATAGAATCTGGTACTATCTGTGGTTTCAGACATCCACTGGGGGTCTTGGAATGTATCCCTGAAGGATAAGGGAGGACTGCTGTAATCTCAATCATTCTTAAGTACCCTCATAGAATTAATAATAATAATTCCTTAATTTTAATTTTCATAGTATTCAAATATAATTCTGCTATAGCCTTATTAGCCTGTGTTGCACATTTCTCTTCCTCCGAACTGAAACTTTTATTCTCACTAATTGTGTATTAAATGAATTGATGAATAAAAATTGAACACATAATCCATAGTCATCATTGAGCTCAGTCCTAGTCAATAGTTAAAAGTCACACACACACAAAATACCAGTGATTCATGTGCAAGAAAGTATGGGATATGTAACCTAGGGGTCAACAAACTTTTTCTCCAGAAGGCCAGAGAGTAAATATTTTTGGCTTTGTAGGGCATAGACTCTCTGTTGGTGTTACTTTACTCTGCCATTGTATCAGGGGGTTACCCATAGACAATATATAAATGAATGGATGTGGCTGGATTTGGCCCTCAGGCAGTAGTTTTTCGATCCCTGTGACCCAATGACATGCTGAGAAAACAACTCAAAGGATACAGATAACAGTTCTCGACCTTCTCTCCTTTTCCTTGACAAACAATGGATAATGATGACCTCACTTGCTTGATATTAATTGTCCTGTAATTCTCCCTTGGGTAAACCCAGAATTATATGCAAAGCATAGTAGAATACAAATAAGTGAGAGTTGTATTTCAGAACTAGTCTTAACTAATTTCCTAATTTTTTTTTTTTTTTTTTGAGACAGGGTCTCGCTCTGTTGCCCGGGCTACAGTGAGTGCCGTGGCATCAGCCTAGCTCAGAGCAACCTCAAACTCCTGGGCTTAAATGATCCTACTGCCTCAGCCTCCCGAGTAGCTGGGACTACAGGCATGCGCCACCATGCCCAGCTAATTTTTTCTATATAGATTTTTAGTTGGCCAGATAATTTCTTTCTATTTTTAGTAGAGATGGGGGTCTCACTCTTGCTCAGGCTGGTCTCCAACTCCTGACCTCGAGTGATCCACCCGCCTCGGCCTCCCAGAGTGCTAGGATTACAGGTGTAAGCCACCGTGCCCAGCCTTATTTCCTGATATTAATAACAATAATAAAGTCTGTTGACTTCTGGCTTCTGGCCTGACACATCAAGAGCTTGGAAGTCCTCACTCCTGTCATCAGAACAAGAAAAAAAAAAGCTGAACAAAATCAGCAACTCTTCTTAGATCCTTTGGAGAATTGAGGTTACAGGGCAAAGGGCTGCTCTGAATATTGGAGAGACAGGTGGTGATACAGAGAATCATAGATGACCTGGAGCAGAATCCCAGTAGTAGAAGCCCACAGCTAAAGCCAGTATAGGTAGGAGCTGATGAATTGCTGGAGGCACAATGTAGACTATCTTGAGATTTAAAAACTCAAAGGGAGTCTAGTTTTAGGAGCAGTTTAAACTTCCAGGAGCCCTACCAGGTTCTCACTGTGAATATCAAACAAAAATCCCCTTGTGCTTCCTGCAGGGGGAGGAGAAAAGTAACCATTTTGAAATATGCCCAGAGCTCTGTGTTCTCTTTAACAAGATTTGCCCTCAAAGGAAACTGTTATATTTTACCAAAGCCTAATTAACTGGGGCTTTACCAAAGCCTCACAGACCTGGAGGAAGGAAAATACCCACCTCTAGCCCCCTCTAACCTTTGATGTGAGGGAAGGAAAATATTCAACTCAGACTATGTAAGACTGAAACCTAATCATAGAACTCTAGAATGCTTTCCCTCCCCTTACACTTTACCACCACATCAATAGGGCTCCTGTCTAATAACAGAAGATTACAGTTAAAAGAATTATAAGCCTCAGGACCTACTTAAGGAGACTCAATGGACACCCAAAACAATGGGGGGAGATAAAAACAACCCTAGAAAAAAATTTAGCTTCTGACACCACAGTTACAATTAACAGTAAACACAACCAAACTCCTAGTCAAATAAACATACCATCTCATAATAAAGGCATGTCTCAGTTCCATTTACCCAATATATCATTTCTGGCTTTCCACTAGAAATTACAAGGCATGTTAAAAGCAAAAAAACAAAACAAAAACACCCCCCATTTCTGAAGAAGCAAGCCGAGCATCAGAATTAGACTCAGATATGACAGATCTTAGAATTGTCAGGGAATTTAGAATAACTGTGATTAATATGCTAAGAGCTCAAAAGGAAAAGGTGGACAACATGCAAGAATAGATGGGTAAAGTAAGCAGAGAAATGGAAACTCTAAGAATCCAAAGGAAACATTTGAAATGAAGGACACTAACAGAAACGAAGAATGCCTTTGATGGCCTCATCAGTAAACTAAATACGACAACATGACTGAGGAAAGAATCTGTGAGTGTGAAGATATATCAATAGCATCTTTCAGAATTGAAATGTAAAGAGAAAAAATGAAAAAGATGGAACAGCATCCAAGAACTGTGGGACAATTACAGAAGGTATAACATAAGTATAATGGGAATACCAGAAGCAGTACAAAGAAAGGAACAGAAGAAATATTTGAAGTAATAATGGTTTGAGAATTTTACAAAATTAATGACACACACCAAACCATAGATCCAGGAGGCTCAGAGAACACCAACCACGGTAAATACTAAAAATTCTATACCTAGGCATATTTTGTTCAAACAGTGGGAAGTTAAAGACAGAAAATCTTGAAAGAAGCTGGAGAGGAAAAATGACTTTACCTACAAAGGGGATAAGGATAAGAGTTAACATCAGACTTGTCTTCAGAAACCGTGCGAGCAAGAAGAGAGTGGAGTGAAATATTTAGTGTTAAAAGAAAAAAAAACTAAAACCACCAGCCTAGAATTTTGTGTCCAGCAAAATTGGCCTTCAAAATAAAGGAGAAATAATGACTTTCACAGACAAACAAAACTTCAAATTTGTCACCACAGAATGTGAAAAGGTCTTCAGATTGAAGGAAAACAATACAGGTTAGAAACTCAGAGCTACATAAAGGAAGAGTGAGAAGGAAAAGAAGGTAAAATAAAACCTTTTATTTTCTTACATTTAATTGATATAATAGATAATTGTTCAAAATAACAACAACAATGTATTCATTGATTATAGCTCATGGATAAGTGAAATGAATGACAGCAGTGTTATAAGAGATGGGATAGAGGAGTTAGAAATACTCTGTTATAAGGTACTTGCACTAATTGTGAAGCAGTATATTGTTATTTGCAAGTGGACTTGGAGTAGTCATAAATGTATATTGCAAACTCTAGTGCAACCACTAAAAAAAATTTAAATGAAGTATAATTGATATGCTAGGTGTATAGAGAAAATGGAATCATAAAATACTCAAATAAGACCAAAGAAGGCAAAAATAGAAAGGGAAACAAAAAATAGAAACAAAGAAAAAGGGCAATGAATAGTAAACAGTTACAAATATGGTACATGTTAACCCAACTGTATCAATAATCACTTTAAACAATACCAACTAAAAGACAGACTGTCAGAGTGGATAAAAAGCAAAACCCAACTCTATATATTGTCTACAAGTATATAATTTATAGACTTTGGTACTTTATCATTTAGTAACCAGTTACTTGTAACGTACTTCATGGATGTGGTATAACACTGAGTTTGAGAACTTTTGTTATTAAAGTTGCAAGCAAATGGCAAAGCACTTAAGTTATAGAAGAGTTGAAGGGGAAATGGCCATATTTTTTTGCCTAGGTTTATGTTTAAACCACTTGATTTTCTCCACTTAGAATTAATTTGACAAGTAATTATTGAGTACTTAAGTGGATTCTGATTTCTTATAAAACAGCTTTATTGAGATAATTTTCATACCGTTATATTCATCTGTTTTAAGAATGCAGTTAAATGGTTTTTGGTATATTTATAAAGTTGTGCAATCATCACCATGATCTGATTTGAGAACGATTTGATTTTTTTAAGCAGTTGAAAAGTGAATTATAGTGACTGGGCTACATAGCAATTAGAAAGGTTATTTATCTAATTATAATTCTGAAGGGTCAAAGACAGTAGGAACATTTGAGGTAGTGTTTTTTGTTTTTTAATACATGTTGATGAAACTTCACAATAGGATATGGGTTTCTAGAAACTCAGAAGATAAAGTTGCACTTGGCTGTGTTCTTTTTTTCTGCCTTTCCTTGCTTTTATCCTCAGTGGATCAGTGCCCTATTACTTTAGATATGCTACAAAGCTTTCTTCTACTTAGATGCTTACTGCTAAAAAAAATTATCAAAGTATTGTGTTGAGTTTCACCATAACTGATCAAATACTTTTGTGGGTTTCCCGTGGTGCACGTTATTTTCAGACACTTCTATTTTATGTATTTGTAATTATAAAGTACTATATGTAAGCTATCATTTTTTTCTGTGACGTATTTTGAACCATTAAGGTAATTATACTCCCCTACATTAGTTTTCTCTTTAAGATGGATAGAAAATTTCTCTGCCAAGCATAGAAATTTACTAAACAGTAACTTTTATTAAAAAAATCTTGTTTATTTAACAGTTTTAAGGTGAAAAATTATCAGAGTCACAGAGAGGTAATCCAGTATAGTGGTATAATAAGTCATTATTATAAATTCTGTAATTAGTTGCTTGAGTTTGCCACCCAAGTCACCTAACCTTTGAAGCTATTTCCTTTTTCAATAAAACGGAAGTATTAATAGTAATAGTACTTACCTTATACTATTGTAATGAAAACTAAAGGAGATAATTCATATAAAACACCATAGAATCTGGCACATGGTAAGTACTTAATAAATGTTGGCTGTTATTTTTTAACAGCAATAAAATTCAAAGAACCTTTTCATTTTAACATATCATCTATATGCAAGATTATATGATTACTTCTGATTCTTATTACTGTACTGTGATGGAGGGAACCATGATGATATGTGAAGGAAGACTTTTCCAGATAGCAGGAACAGCAAATGCAAAGGTCTTGAGAAGGCTGCATACAAAGAGGCAGTAGCAAGAGTGCTCTGAGTGCAGTAGAGTGTAGCAGATGAGGTCAGAGGTAAAGGAGGGGGCAGGTTTGTGTTGGGCTTTGCAGATCTTGTAAGCACTAAGACTTATGCTTTCATTTTGAGTGAGATGGGCATCACAGGAGGACTCTGAGCAGAGGGGTGACTTAAGACCCGACTGATGCTTTAAAAGGCTCACTTGGCTGCTGTGTTGAGAAGAGAGTGTAGAATATGGGTAAAGGGCAGATACAGGGAGACCAGATGACATGCACTCATTGAAATTTTGTTTGTGTAAGAGATGAAGTAAATACATCTAAATACATCACATTAATAAGTGATGGTCTTAGGGTATAGCAGTTAGCTATGAGCAGTTAGCTTTTCTCTATTTTCCAAAAATTATGTGATGTGTTAGCCTCTTTGATTAGAGAGATGTGCTTGCATATTAAGTACAGTATTATGGGTGCAATTATTAAATCTGAAAGATTTGCCCATCAAAGAGACTAAATGTTCATAATCTGTATACTGAGTACAGTGAAGCATCAGCAATTTCAAATAAATGACCTAAGTAAATTCGTAAAAAGTAAGAATTAAGGAATAAAACATTTTACATATAATTCAATTATTTTAAATAACTAGAATATAACTAAACTAGAACATATTAACAGTAGAGATAGAAGATGCAAACGATTATCATTATAATAGTCTAGCAGTTTTAGTACTCCTGGTTTCCTCTTTCAGTGGAGTTTTGTAAATTACTATTTTGAAATCTCAAACTCTTGTTTAAATAATTGCATTTAGATTGTGGTCTTAATAGACCACTCTAATTGGCCTTGTTCCTTCACCTGCTGTCCTTTTGCCTAATCTACTTTCTGCTAGCTCCACCTCCTTAGGAAATTTAAAATTATCCCCTTCAGAACTCAGCTCAATTAACTATTAATACAAAAGGAGCCTTTCCTGAGTCCTTTAAATTAAGTTCTTGATCACTCTCCCTCTAAATTCTAATTCTTGTTACCACTTGTTAAAATTATAACAAAATAATTATACGTTTATGTAGTTTCCTTTGTTAGATTATTAGAACCGTGTATATGGATTGTATCTCTCTTACTTACAGAAGTTTCCCCAGTGCAGAATGAATGCATGCATGAATGGACAAGCTAACTTAGTAACTACCAAACTTCTTGTAGACTTCAGTTCATGGTCTGGTGCAGTTTTCCTGGGATTTCTCCTCCCACCTCCCACTGTCCTCCCACTCATGTAATGTTTTAAGTTGTAACTAAATGTGATTGAAGCTATAAATGAAAACAGCAAACATTAGTATTCAGTTAAAGTTTAAGTTTCCTTAGTGTACACCATTTTCAATAGCATAGAAGCATAGCTTATTGTTAAGTTTCTCTTTATAGACAACCTTTTTGAAAGTTTTAGTGTTAATATAGATAGCATTACCAAGATATTATACATCGTTTTATTAGCATGCAAATAAGCATGTATAATTGCAAGTATTTTTTTTAGCTTGAAGTTTGAAACATTTTCCTGAAATTCACCTATATTTCCTTTTCCCTTAGTGTGGTGGATTTTACCGATACATGTATACTTTCTTATAATATACTGTTCAGTTATAAAGAAGTGTCCAGTGCTCTTAATAAAAATGTTAATTTTTTTAATGATTTCTCATTTGTCATGGGGAAGGAAGAAAAAATTAATTCTGGTGGCACTACCATACTTTAAAAAAAATTTTTAACCTCTGGAAATTGTGACGTCAAATTAGCATTGCCTGTTGAAAACAAATATGAGGGAAATCTGGCATATATGACAGTTATCACACTTAGCTGTGATCGTTAAGACTTAATTTTGGGGGGATGTGATTTCTTTCCTGAAGGCCACTTCCAAAGATTTTGAGATTAACCAAGCACTATGCCTTCTTAAAAATTTATTTTTAATTTTAATTGGCAAATAATAATTGTAAATATTTATGGGGTACAATGTGGTGTTTCCATATGTATATACATTGTGGAATGAACAAATCAGGCTAATTAATATATCTGTCACATACTTAGTTCTTTGGGTGAGAACATTTAGAATCTATTCTTTTAGCAATTTTGATACATACAATACATTATTATTAACTTTGGTCACCTTGCTGTGCAGTGGATTGCCAGAACTTATTCCTCCTGGTTAACTAAAACTTTGAACCCTTTGGTCAACATCTCCCCTTTCCCTGCCCACCTTCCACCCCCAACACTTAGGTTTTTATGTCTGTCTCAATTTTTTAAACAACCATTCTGATCACTTTTTCTTTCTTATAGAATAATAAAGTGTTTGTTCACTATTTCTTGACTTGAGGGGATTTTTAGAGTTTTTAAAAACACAACATAGAGAACTCCAAAGAATTTCCACTATAAAAAAGAGACCTGAGGAACCCCCAAACAGAAAGAAAACTCCCTTTTACTCTTTGGAGGTTGGCCACTCCCATCCTAGTGTTGGGTGCTACTTTTCTTTGGGGCTGCAGTTTTGTTTTGATGCCCTTCCTCTGTGGAGGGTTTCATATAGTGTATGCATAGCTATTTATAGCTTTCATTCTTTTCACCATGATAAGGAAATCTTTGGGTACAGACTTGATTACTAGTGGGTAATTTATGTCACGCTTTAGTTTTGTTAAATAGCAGGTCTTAACAGAATGCTTAAGTATTTCCAGTTTTTTTTCTATATTACTTTCTTATTCCACCTTTGCTTCTAGCCCATTTAAGCCTAGGTTTTCCTTCTCACTTCCTTTCATAACTTTCTTTTTCTTTTTTCTTCAGTTCTGCCTCCGAAATTGAGGGTCCAGTCTTTGGCTTCATGATACTAATGATCAGGGTTTTTCACTTAGCAGTCTCCGTGAGCTAATATTCCCTAGGGTATGTAGCATCTGTTTAGTCACCCTTCCCAAAGCTATGCCTTGCTTTTAATCCTTCTTGAGGTGACTGCCCTCTAGATAACTAATGTATTCCTGTACTTCCTCTCTTTATAATTAATTACCAATTCCCCAGTTCTTTTTCTAGTCACTACTTTAGGTAGACTCTTTATGGCCCCAAAATATCTGCGTTGGTCTCTTATTATATCTACTTCTTTAAACTTGTATTTTATCAAAGGATTACTTTTGTATCCAGTCTAAAATTAAACATGAGATAATTTTTAATAAATTCTAGATGGAAGTATTTCTTCACAACACTCATGTTAATGCAGTAGGAGGTGTTTGTGGTGGGAAATTCAGAACCCCCTAGTTTGTCTCCCTATCTTTTGATGCTCCCCGAATTTTTTGTTCTGTTGTCTTTCTTCTCTTGATCTTATCCTTTTCCCCTTCTCTTTTACCTTTTTTCTGTCTTCCACCTTCTTCACCCCATCATAAAAGAAAAAAATGTATTCATATAATTTATAAAAATTTTATGTTTGCTTTTCTTATATGTAGAATCTGAGAAGTTGACAGCTTTATGTTTCTTTATCGGATAGTTTTCAAAGCTTAATTAAGTTATTTAAGAAAAGATGTGAGCCTTTGGTATAAAAAAGATTATATAAAATCATCTAATAGTGTACTGTAGAGAAGGTGTGAGTCAGCAAGCAAGTTTAAAGAAGGAAGGGGTTGTGCTAGATTGATTTCTTGCTTTCTGTAGTCTCCAGATACAAGCCTAGCAAATCCCAACCTGTTGAAGGCAGAGAGGAATTAAACTAGAAAGATAGTTTGGGATTCCTAACTTCTAAAATGAAATGTGAAATGTTGTCAATTCTCTACATTTTCAACCTGTTTGGATAGAAGTATGACTTAATGTCTTGCTTTAAATAATAAAATAAGTTTTCTATACTTGTTTATCATCAATTTTTTTAAGTAAGTTGGAGTGTATATTCCACCATTGGCAGTGTAGTATGAACAGTTTAGAGGTTGCTTAGACAATTGTTCTCCTGGATGAAGGCAGTGACCTGTGGAAGGACTATAACTGAAACCCAGCAAGAGAGATCCAGTTTTATAGGAAAGTTTTTTGGGATGTCAGTTGTACAGTGTTTACTGCTTGATTATATAGCTGAGGTTACATGTGTTTAATCTTTGCAGTGACCTAAAGAGATGAATGGGCTCTGGAATGATTGTGGCAGATTAAAAAACAAAATAGGCTGGGTGTGGTGGCTCTTGGCTGTAATCCCAGAACTTTGGGAGACTGAGGCGGGAGGATCGCTTGAGGTTAGGATTTCAAGACCAGCCTGAGCAGTATAGCAAGATCATGTCTCTACAATAAATTAAAAAGTTAGCTGGGCATAGTGGTGCACGCCTGTCGTCCTAATTACTTGGGAGGCTTAGATGGGAGGATTGCTTGAGCCCAGGAGTTAGAGGACTGTGCCACTGCACTCCAGCCTGGGTGAACAGAGCAAGACCTTGTCTCTTTAAAAAAAAAAAAGAAAAAAAAGTTATTTTAGAACTGCATATTTTGGCTGTTTCAGATTACAATTGTTTATCCCTGAAATCCAAATATAAAACTATTACATTCAGTAATGTCTAATGATGAAATCTTCTTTGTTACTGCCATTCGTATTCTTTTCTTCATTTAGAATTATAATCAAGTTGTATTTCAGTTATACAAATAAATGATAAAGGGAGCATCACAAATCAGCAGGAAGATTATTTAACAAATAGTATTAGTGCAGTTGGTTAGCTATTTGTATGAGGGAGGGAATAAAGTTAGAGCCTCAACTCACAGGAGTCATCAACAGAATTCCAGATGAATAAATAATAAATGAAAAAAAATGGGATGATTTTTAAAAACTAACAAAACAGAAATTAGGCCAGGCACAGTGGATCACGCCTGTAATCCTAGCACTCTGGGAGGCTAAGGTGGGAGGATTGCTTGAGGTCAGGAGTTTGAGACCAGCCTGGCAACCTAATGAGATCCTGTCTCTACAAAACTTTAAAACTTAGCCGGATGTGGTGTCTCATGCCTATAGTCCCAGCTACTTGGGAGGCTCAGGCAGGAGGATCACTTGAGCCAGGAGTTTGAGGTTACAATGAGCTGTGATTGTGTCACTGCATTTTAGCCTGGACAGCAGAGCAAGACCTTGTCTCTTAGAAAAATAAAAAATAGAAATGAATTTCTGATGGAGTGCAAGTTTTTCTCTATTAGAAGACGATGTCCTTGAACAAACAAAAATAGATTTTACAAAAACCCAGAAAACTTAGATATTTTTTTACTTACACCTAATCCAAATAAAAAACAATCAAGACAGAATAAAATTTGAATGGTTATGCAATGGTTAGAATGTTTAATGAGATTATACCATCACATAAATAAATTCTTTTGATTGAATGTTAATTGGGTAAAAAAATGCAGTTTAGTTACACAGTTTCACACATAGAACACACACACAAAATCCTAATCTTAATCAGAGAATGGAAGAAAAACACACCAAAGATACTGCTTTCTGGTAACATTGGGAGTGGTGATATGGATTATTTTCAAATACTTATTTTCTTTTTTATGTATTTTTGAACCTTTCTGAAATGAGCAATTTATTTTAAAAGTATTTCTTTTAAAATTGCCTACAGAATCAAGTCCAAATACTTCATAATTTCTTGTTGTTCTAGGTTATCTTCTCTGTCCTTCTTTCTCTTATACATAGTTTTCTTATCAGGGACTGGCACAGGTCTTTTTACAAAATTTTACAAAAATTTTGATATGAATGCCTTCAACTTTTTCCATTTCACTACATGACCCCACCACATCTTATTTGTATTTCGTCCAGTTGCATGACACATTTGTTTGCTTATCCTTGAAGGATATCCTTGCCTTGCAACCCTTGCCTGACAGATAGATACAGAGTAACTTGGAGTACTTGCTGTTCCCTTAAGTCTATCCTTTAGTCTTCCATCTCTTGCCTTGGCTTTGGCTATATGCTTTAGCACTAATGCTTCCCTTTGCCCTCTGCACATTGAAAGATAGCTCTCAAGACAATAATAAGGCCACGTCAGTTTACTTTATACTTCCCAGTGTCTTTTTACCCCGTTTACCTCGTACTTCCAGTATAGCATTTATCACACTTTGCACGTACTATATTTTCCAACTTTGTATGTCTTTCTTTTCCAGTACATGTTGAGTCCCTGATGGGCAGCAAGTGTATCCTATTCATCTTTTTGTCTCCCACTGTGCTGTTAGGAAATACTTACGGTCTTGATTTAAATAATAATTTGTCACAGTTTCAGTCACTAGTCAGAAAGATGTTTTAGTCCATTTTACCCCTATGCATTTCTTCTTCTTTGATATAAAATGTTAATGAATTGTCTTTTTTAAAGATATTTATTTTTCATGTATTAAAAGCAAAAGCATATTAAGTACAGAAAAAAATTTAAAACACAAAAGAACTTATTTCTACCTTCTATATACATGACACATTTTTGTTTCTTTTATTTTTTTCCTATACATAGTTTTTTTGTTTTTTTTTTGTTTTGATCTAGTCTAAATCACATGTATCCACATATATAGTATATCCTTCCTTAAAAATCCTTATTTATTTAACAAATATTAATTAAGCACCTATTAGGCAGGTACTCTTTCAGAACTCAGGGGCTATAGCAGTAACAAAATAGTAAAAAATACCTGCTTTCATAAAGCTTGTAGTGGAGGGAGACATAATAAATAATATATAAGCTATAAGATAGTAAATTCTCTGAATAAAAATTAAGTAGGAGAATGAGGAAAATATGTATGGCAGGAAGAGGATTACAGTTTTAAATAGGTTGGTCAGTCAGGGAACCTTCACCAAGGTAACAGTTGAATAAAGAACTGAATTACAGAGTGAGCCATGTAAGTAAGCTATCTGAAAACAGAGCGTTGATTTATAGTTGTGAAACCTAGAAGCCCAAGAAAAAGAGAATGCTTATTATCATTTTTAAATTACCATAAAAACTGTATAGCCATTAAGAGATCCTGTTGTTAGTTGATGTATAATGGCTTGGGAAAATGCCTACCATGCAGTGTTAAATGGGAAAAGAAAAATATCAAACTAACTTCATCCTAATTTAAAAAAAGATTTTATATACACGTATATATACAAATGTATGAATGTAAGTAAAAGAAAATATACCAGAATTTAGCAGATGTTCTTTGTGGGGTGTGTTCTTGCTTTAAAATTTTTTTTTTTACATTTTTCTATTTCAGTTTTTTTAATGAGTATGTGTTAAGATAATCTTTAGAAGTATTTAAAATTAATTTTGATACATTTTAACTTACAGGTTCTGCCTTAATGGAGTAGTAGGTATTGAACTTACGCTCTCTTCATAATCAGCTGTGAAAGTGGGTGAAATATATGAAGCAGCTGGGTTTTATTTATCATTAAATAGCAAAGCATAGGGCTGTGATCCTGAGGAGAAGAGAAACCCCAGAGATAAACTCACCCTGGCTATTGAACTGTAATTCAGGGAAATAAATTCCAAATAGAAACCAGAGGTTCTGGGAGGCCGAGGTGGGTGGATCGCTTGAGGTCAGGAGTTCGAGACCAGCCTGAGCAAGAGTGAGACCCCGTCTCTACTAAAAGTAGAAAGAAATTATCTGGCCAACTGAAAAATATATATAGAAAAAAAAAAAAATTAGCCGAGCATGGTGGCGCATGCCTGTAGTCCCAGCTACTTGGGAGGCTGAGGCAGTAGGATTGCTTAAGCCCAGGAGTGTGAGGTTGCTGTGAGCTAGGCTGACGCCACGGCACTCACTCTAGCAAGGGCAAGAAAGCGACACTTTGTCTCAAAAAAAGAAAAAAAAAAAAAAAAAAAGAAACCAGAGGTTTAGTGGGAGAAAGGAAACAATGATTGGAGTGCATGGCTACTGAAGCAGCTAGAATTTGTGAGGCTAGTTACTAGAAAGAGGAGAGCTGCTTAGAGAAGAAGCTTCAAAAACCCTTATATGGGTTACCCTGATTGTTTATGTGAATATTGAACTCCTTATGTGCAGGGCCAGTCTCTTCAGAGAACAACAACTAGAGCCTGTTCTTCAGAGAACAACTACTGGGGCCTGGAGTCAAGAGGAAGTTCTGGAGATCACACAGTGCCAAGAGAAAGAATTTCAACCAGACACATTGCAGAGACGTTGCTGAGCACCTAGAGCATTAGTTAAGACTTCAGAAAGTCTATGACATAGGACTAGAGCTACTCTATCCATAGACTAAGAGCTTCTAGACTGATTCTAACAAAGCAAAAAAACTAACCTTCAAAAGTTTCAGGTTGAGCTTCCAATAAATAATTTCGTGTCAAAACAAAACACACTTTGAAGGAATTACAGACATTCAACAACATAGCACCTGCAGTGTCCAGCTATATAAAAAATTACTAAACAAATGAAGAAGCAGGAAAATGTCCATAGGAAAAAAATCGATACAAACAGACCCAAGGATGACAAAGATGTGGAATTAGAGATATTTTATATTGCTTTGGTAAGTAGGCTCAAGGATTTAAAGGAAAAGATGGACATGATCATTACACAGATAGGGAATCTCAGCAGAAGTGGAGCTCTAAATAAGGATCAAATGGAAAGCCTAGAACAGAAAAATTTAATATCTGAAATGAAAAATTTGTAAATGTGTTTAATGGCAGATTAGAAACTACAGAAGAAAAACTTCAGTTAACCTCAGAGAGAGAAAGGAGAACAAATATAAGTGAACAAGCCTGAGTGACCTATGGGCCAATATTGAATGTAGACTATATATGTAAATGGAGTCCCAGAAGGAAAAGTGAGATTGGAGCAGAAAAATAATTTGAAGATATGATCATTGAAAGATTTATAAATTTGAAGAAATTCTGCAGACCCATGGAGGTCAACAAACTCCAAGCACAATAGACAAAAGAGAAATCATACTAGTACATCAAGTCAAATTGCTGAAAATCAAAGATAAAGAGAGCATATTAAAAGCAGCCAGATTGGGAGAGGAGGGGGAATACACGTTATTTTACATATAGGCAAACCATAATAGGAGTGAACACTGACTTCTTATCAGAAATAACGGAGGCTAGAAGACAATGGAATGTCCTTTTTAAAGTACTGAAAGAAAACAAACCTGGAATTCTAAATTAAGCAAAAATACCTTTTTAAAATGTAGACAAAATGGACATTTTCAATTGCACAAAAGGTAAGAGAATTCATCACCATCAGGCTTTCACTATAAATAATGCTGAAATAAGTCCTTTAAGGAAACTGATACTAGTAAGAAACTCAGATCTAAATGAAAGGATGACAAGAACCAGAATTGATCTCTCTGTGGGTAATCATAAATGACATTTTTCCCTTATTTCCTATAAAAGACAATACTCTGTTTAAAGCAAAAATGTTAACAGTGTATTGTGGGTTTATAACATGTAGAAGTAAAAGCACAGAGGACAGTGAGAAGATAGATTGAATTGCATTGTTGTAAGATGATGAAGTAGTATAATATTAATTGAAGGTAAACTGTGATAGATTATTTATATATTGTAATCTCTAGAGCAATCACTAAAAAAAGTGGTATAGCTAAAAAGCTAATAGAAGTGATAAAATGGAATACTGAAATATACCAGATGAATCAAAAAGAAAACAGAAAAGCGGGAACAATGGACCAAAGAAAAGAATGATAGATAAGAAAACCAGTTAAGTTGGAAAACTTAAAGCCAACCATATTAATAATGATAATACTTAAATGTAAATGGACTTAAATATTAGTTATAAGACAAGATTTTCAGAATGGATAAACAAGCAAGACCCAACTACATGCTATCTACAGTACATGCACTTTAAATGTAAAGATACAGAACAGATGTAAAAGGAAGGAAAAAGATACACTAAACAAACACTAATCATTAGAAAGCTGGGGTGGCTCTGTTAATATCAGACAAAGTAGTCTTCAAGACAATGAGTATTACCTGTGATGAAGAGGACATTTTATGATGATAAGAGTACCAGTATATAAAAAAGACATAAAGTCAAATATATTTTTGCAACTAATAATGGAACATCAATATATATGAAGCAAGAACTGATTTAACTAATGGGAGAAATAAATGTTAATTTTGTAGTTTTGCCAGTTAATGACAGAAATTATTACATTTTAGTTTTTTATGATAAACCTCAGAAGGGTATTAATGCTTACTTGTCAATCTTTTCTTCTGCCAGTGTCATCCTGCTCACTAATTTTTTTTATCTGAATTGAGTTTCTTCACTCATTTGTTTATTCACTGTTTTAATGTACATTTATTCTCTAATTGTGCAATTAGATCTTTCTATTATCCAATATTAGTTCATATTGGGAATGTACGTCTGTAATAAGACAAACCTAGATTTGAGTTCTAGTTCCTCCCTGGATTTGTATTTCTTTGTACTTCATTTTGTAAGCAATATATATAAAACACAATGTATTGGCACTCAATATATGATAGCATTTTATCTGGGAGAGTTTTGGGTTTTGTTTTGTTTTGTTTTTAGTATTTCTGGATTTGTTTGGTTTTGATGGAGGTGATTAGAGCCTTCTTGTTTTCTTGCTGCTCACTACACATACTATTAAAGTTGGCTTTCCACTTCCTTCCCTGATAGAGAATAATTACTTTGCCATTCCTCCCCACCTTTAGGGGCCTAGATGCTATACAGTAGTTTCTCAGTATCTGTAGATGATTGGTTCTAGGACCTCCATGGATAACAAAATCCAGGGATATGCACAAGTCCCTTATATAAAATGGTATAGTATTTGCATATAACTATGTACATCTGCCTGATATACTTTAAATCATCTCTAGATTACTTATAATACTTAATACTATATATGCTATGTAAATGGTTGTGTTATACTGTATTGTTTTTGAAATAATGACAAGAAAAAGTCTGTACATGTTTAGTGCAAACAATACCAACCATCCATTTTTTTATTCTGAATATTTTCTGTCTGTAGTTGGTTGAATCCATGGGGAACCCACAGATACAGACAGCTGACCATATATACACCATGCTCACTGTGTTTTCTCCAGTCCCCCATTGACTATCATTGATGTTGGTACTAATTACTGGAGAATTAATAAAAAGGAAAGATAAACCATGACAAATTGGTTTGGTTGAGTAAAAGACTATTGATTACTGTCATTTACATGAGCTATTTGGCATTCATGCCTGAATATGTTACTATGAAATAACAGTTGTGCATATCATTAAAAAGGCTATAATCAAATAAGTCTTACCTGTCATATAGTTTAGCTAATGTGTACACAGACATCATAACCATAGTCCATAGTGCTCAAGTTATGTGGTCATTGACTCATAACTTAAAATGTTTAGTGGAAAAGATGTCTGGATTGCAAAAGGTACATAGTGTATAAAGTGTGTGCTTTAGAATAGTCTGTACATTCCTTTAAAACAAGAAGAAGCAATCAAACAAATTCAGAGTATGAGGCATTCTCAAGACAACTATCCTGGGCTCTTCAAAAAGGGAATATCATAGAAAAAAACAGTCTAGGGACTATTCTAGACAAAAGATGTAACAAACACATATAGTACATGAACTTGCATTTGTTCTGGTTTCAGGGATAAGAGCCATATGAGACATTATTGAGATAATTAGGGAAAATGTGAGTGTGGACTGCATGGTCTATTGTAGAATTATTAATTTTCTTAGGTGGCATAATAGAATTGTGGTTGCTTAGGAGATTTTGCTTATTCTTAGGAGATGCATGTGTCTCCTTATTCTTAGGAGATGTCAATTGTCATAGTGTCTACAAGTTTTAAATGGTACAGCAAAATATATGTATTATATGTATTAAGTATGTATATAGAAAGAGAAAATTTGGCAAATATTGAATCTAGGTGAAGTATATACAGTTTTTGGTTGTACTATTCTTTCAGGGGTTTTTTTGTTTGTTTTAACCATTTTTATGATAAAAACTTGGAGAATACCTACACACACAGTTGGCAATTAAGTAAAAACCTCCAAAGAAGAAATCATGATGAAAATGAGAAAATATGGAAAATTATTAATAGATGATAATGAAAAGATTCCGTATCAGAACTTGTAGATGTGGCTAACTGGCACTTAGAGAAAAAAATTGTAGCTTTACTGACTTGTACTGGGGCCAGGGAAAGTATGAGCCAAGCTTTCAATATTAGATGAAAAATGAACAATAGAAATAACCTAAAGAAAATAAAAGGGTAAGGGCAGGAATTGATTAAATAGAAAATTAAAATATGATAAGATCAGTAACATATGATTTGGCTTCTTTGCAAACTCCTGTTCAATGTTCAGGGTTCAGGAATGACAGATCAAGAAAAAGTAGATGCAAGTAATATTAGGAATGAAAAAATGAAACATAACTATGGATGTGGCAGAGATTAAAATAAGGGACTATTACAAGCAACTTGATGCCAGTAACTTTTAAAAACTGAATGCAGTGGATAAATTTCAAGAATGCTTTAAATTACTTCAATAATAGAAAACTTGATTGCTCTTTGACTGTTAAGGAAATGGAATCAGTTCTTTAAAAACTTCCTGCAAGAAAATGCCAAGTCCCAATAGTTTCATAAGTGAAATCTACCAACAGTTCTAGGAACAGATAATTCTAATCTTACACAGATTCAGAAATTAGAAAAGAAGGAATTCTCTGTGGTAGTTTTAAAATATGTCTCTTGATACGCTTTCTTTCGTGAAGTGGAGCCTAATTTCCCTTCCCTTGAGTGTGGCTGGACTTAATGATGTAATTCTAACAGAAAAATAGCAGAAGTGATGGGGTGGAACTTCAGAGAATAGTTCATAAAAGGCACTGTACCTCCTTCTCATAGCTGTCTATCTTATATTATTTGTTCTGGGAGAAGACAGTCACCATATCATGAGGTAGGAAGCCTGTGAAGAGGCCCTTGTGGTGAGGTATCGAGCTCTCCTGCAGACAGTCATGTGAGTGAGCCATCTTGGAAATGGATACTGCACCCCTGCTGACAACCTGACTGAAACCTCATGATAAACCCTTAGACAGAACCCATCCAGCTAAGCCACTCCCAAGATTCTGGTACAGAAACTGTTAGATAACAAATGTCTGTTCAAACCACTAAGTTTTAGGGTAGTTTATTACAGAGAAATAGATAACTAATCTACATTCCTACCATCTTGTGAGGCTACTACAATCTTGACACCCAAATAAAATGTAAGAATGACCTTTAATTTTACTGTCACACCCATAAACATAGGAACAGAAAATCCAAAACAAAAATTAGCAAATTGAAGCCACAAATGTATGAAAGAAGTAATACATCTTAGCCAGCTTGAATTTATTACAGGAGTGCAAAGTTGGTTCATTAGAAAATCTACTTATGGCTGGGCGCAGTGGCTCACATCTGTAATCCTAGAACTCTGGGAGGCCAAGGCAGGAGGATCATTTGAGGATTATTGGAGTTTGAGACCAGCCTGGGCAAGAGCGAGACCCCATCTCTACCAAAAATAGAAAAATTAGCCAGTCATGGTGGCACATGCCTGTAGTCTCAGCTACTCAGGAGACTGAGGCAGGAGGATCAATTTAGCCCAGGAGTTTGAGGTTGCAGTGAGCTATGATGATGCCACTGCACTCAAGGCCAGATGACAGAGCAAGACTCTGTCTCAAAAAAAAAAAAAAAATCTGTTCCTATAATTTACTGTATTAACAGATGAGGGAAGATGAATTGTTTGATTATCTGAATTGGTGCAGGAAAATAATTTAATAACATTCAGTATCTTTTTATGATAAAACTGTTAGCAAATTAGGAATAGAGGGAACTTCCTTAACTTGATGAAGGATATCTATAAAGAAGCCACAAAAAATATACAGTCAGCTCTCTATCCATTGGCTCAATCAACCATGGATCAAAAATATTCAGGGAAAAAAAGACAAAAAATAACAATAAATACAAATTTTTAATACATAGTATAACAACTATATAACATTTACATTTTATTATAAGTAATGTGAAGATGATTTTTAAAGTACACAGGATATACATAGGTTATTTGCAAATATTATGTCATTTATATAAGGGACTTGAGCATTTGTGGATTTTGGTATCCACTGGGGTCCTGGAACCAATCCAGTCCTATCGTGAATACCAAGGGATAATTGTACACATAAATATAGTTAGAAACAGCCTCTTTAAAATTAGAAACAAGTTCTTAATACATTCAGAAGTAAAAAAGTAGTAAATAAGATGCATAAAATTTAGGAATAATTAGAAGAAACTTACCACAGGTTAATCAATATAGAAAACTCAATCTACACAAAAAATGTTGAAATCAAGATAGTCTAGCAAAAGTCACCCCATTTCTATATACCACAATAAAAATATGTGAAGTATAATTTTAAAAACATTTTCAATAACAAGTAGGTTCTTGGAAATAAATCTAACTACAGATGTTTAAGGCTTTATTGTAGAAGATTTTAAAACCTTATTGAAAGATTTCAAATAATTTACACCTAAATAGAGACATGTACTGTGTTTGTTGAAATAAAGACTACCATGAAGATTTTTTCATTCTCATTAAGTAAATGTACAGATTCAATGCAATTTTTATCAAAATACTATTTTTCAAGAAACCAGACAATCTGATCTTAAGCTTTTTGTGGAAAAGAAAATGGCCTAGAATAGCCAAAATGTTCCTAAAGAAGGACAAAGTTAGGAACTTGCCCTACCAAATGCCAAGACTAATTATAACTACAGTATTTATGGCAGTTTGGTATTTGCACAAGGTTAAATAACTGGATGAGAGGGAAAAGAATTGAGCCTAGAAAAAAAACCGTGCATATATGGACACTTGTTATAGGACAGAGTGACCTTTCAATCAATGGGAAAAATGGACTGTTTAATAAATGGTGCTAAGATGATTATCAATATAGAGAAAAAGTGAAAGGGGTTTTGATTTACCCTTTGGTCCACAGTCAATTCTAGGTGAATTAAAGACTGTAAAAGAACACCTTACAAAATATTAAAAGAACATAGAGGTTTTTTTAATAGGATAACAGGATAGTCTCAGCTTAGGGAAGGATATATACTTGCACATATCAAGTATGTCCTTACTGATTTTGTGCCTGTTGGATCTTTCTATTCCTCCATACTTAGGTGTTGAAGTCTCCAAGTGTAATCATGGATTCATCTAATTCTCCTTGCCATTCTTTCAGCTTTTGCCTTACATATTTTGATGCTCTGTTGTTAGGATCATAACACATTAAGGATTGTTAGGTCTTCTTGGAGAACTTACTTGTTTATTACTATTTAATGCCCCTTTTTATTCCCTATAGCTTTCCTTGCTTTGATGTCTGCTATCTGAAATTAATATATTTATAACTACTTTTCATTTGAGTAGTGTTAGTATGGTATATCTTTTTTCATCCATATACTCTTAATCTATATATCTTTATATTTAAAGTGAGTTTTTTGCAAACAACATATAGCTGGGTCTTGTTTCCTAATTCACTCTGACAGTCTCTTAATGGGTGTATTTAGACATTGACATTCAAAGTGATTATCAATATAGGTGGATTAGTTGGATTACTATTTATCACATTTAATTGCTTTCTTTTTTTTCTCCTGAGTTTTTGTTGAACACCGTATTTATTAATTGTTTTCTTTTGTTCTTGTTTTTAGTTTTTGTCTTCTACTTTTTTTGCCTTTTGTGGTTTTAATTGAGCATTATATAAGATTCCATTTTATCTCCTTTATTAGCATATTAGTTGTACTTTTTTTGCTGCTTTTACTGTTTGCCCTAGAGTTTGCAATATACATTTTCAACGAATCCAAGTCTACTTTCAAATGTACTGGTATGGGTACTTTATAACAACAAAAAATCCTAATACCTGCCTCTAGTCGCCTGTATTATTGTCATTTATTTTGCTTACATAAAAGCATACATTTGATGTATGTATGTGTGTATAAAAGATACACAATTGAGTACATTGTTCTGTGATTTTTTTAAACAAATTGTTATCTGTTGGATCAATTAAAAATACAGATAAAAATTTTATTTTACCTTTTTCCATCTTCGATGGTTTTTGTTTATGTAGATCCAAGTTCTGTCTTTTACTATTTTCCTTCTTTCTAAAGAATTTAACAGTTATTGCAAGGCAGATCTGGCAACAAATTCCCTCATTTTTTGTTTATGTGAGAAAGTATTCCTCCTTTACTGTTGAAGGATAATTTTGCAGGTTTTAGTATTCTAGGATGGTAGGCTTTTTTCTCTTAACACTTTTATATTTCATTCCACTCTCTTCTTGCTTGCATGATTTCTGAGAGGCGGGTATAATTCTAATCTTTGCTCCTGTATAGGTAAAGTGTGTTTTTCTTCTGGCTTCTTGCATGATTTTTTCTTTATCTTTGATGTTCTGTAGTTTTTAGAATGATATGCCTAGGTATAGTTTTTTTGTTTTGTTTGTTTTGTTTTTGCTTTTGACATTTATCATAATGAGTGTTCTCTGAGCTTCCTGGGTCTGTGGTTTAGTGTCTGACATTAATTTGGAGGAAATTCTTTGTCTTTATTATTTCAAAATCTTTTTCTATTCCTCTTTTTTCCATCTTTCTGGAATTTCCATTACACATATGTTATACCTTTTGTAGTTATCCCACAGTTCTTGAATATTCTGTTTTTTCAGTCTTTTTTCTCTTTGTTATTCAGTTTTGATGATAAGTCTATTGAGATAACCTCAAGCTCAGATTCTTCCCTCGGCTGTGTCTATTCTACCAATATGCCCATCAAAATCATGTTTCATTCTGTTACAGTGTTTCTGATCTCTTAACATTTCTTTTCAGTTCTTATAATTTCCATATCTTTGCTTACATCGCCCATCTGTTCTTGCAGGCTGTCTACTTTTTCCATTAGAGCCCTTAGTATCTTAATCATAGTCATTTTAAATTCCTCATCTGATAATATCAGCATCTCTGCCATAGAGGAGTCTAGCTCTGATGCTTGCTGTGTTCTTCCAACTGGATTTTGACTTTTAGTGTCCTATAATTATTTCTTCATACCCAGACACAAGTTACTGGGTAAAAGGAACTGTAGTAAATAGGCTTTTATTAATAGTAATGTAGTAAGGTTTGGGACAGAGGGTAAGCATTCTATAATCTTACTAGTGGTTTCCATCTTTTAGAGAGCCTGTGCCTCTGGACTGTAAACTTTACAAGTGCTTCTCCGTCCCTCACCCCACTTCATTGGGAAAGGATGGCTAGAGTGGGCTGGAGGTGGGTTTTTCCTTTCTCCAAGGTCAGTTATGCTCTAATAAAGCCCCAACAGGTTAGTCTCTCATTAACTTAGTTTCTCTTGAGAAAAAACCTTGTTAAGAAAATAATGCTTTAGTGTGTTCCAAAATGGTTCCTTTTCTCATTCCCCTTCTAAAGCATGAGACTTTTCTCCAGTATTCGCTGTGAAAACCTGGTGAGGCTCCTGGAGTTAAAACTCAAAAAGGTTTGGGGGCCTTTGATTACTGGGTCCACTGAAGTTTTTACCTCTCTAACTTGTTCACACTGAGCCTCCTGCAGTTCATCAGTTGCAGTTCAGGTTTCCCTGCGTTAGTACTGGTTCCCGTCAAAGTTTGTGCTTGTGAGTTTCTGCTCAACAAGCTGCAGTTCTCTGCATTTGCCTATTGGTCTCTCCAATTTGGGGGACTGTGATCTGCCCTCTGGCCTCACCATTCTGATGGATCTAAGAGTTGTTGATTTTCCAGTTTGTTCAGGTTTTTTCTTGTACGACTTAGTGGCGATTTCTGGCTTCTTACATGGTGGACGAGAAACTGGATGTCCTAGCTTTTTTTTTTTTTTTTTACTCTTCTTAACAGAGTCTAAGGCAGAGTACAAGTCCAATTTATCAGTTTTTCTTTTGTGAATAATGCTTATGGGGTCAGAGTGGGAGAACTCTACTCTGCTATCGATCTGAAAGGTTTTCTCTTTTTTTTTTTCCTAAAAGTTTTATAGTTTTAGGTTTCACATTTGCGTCTGTGATTCATTTTGAGTTATTTTTGTATGAGACTTTGCTTGATATTTATTTTTTAATTTGTTTTAATTATGGTCAAATGCCCATAACATAAAATTTACCATTTTAACCATTTTTAAGAGTGCAGTTCAGTGGCAGTAAGTACATTCACATTGCCGGGCAGTCATCAACATCATCCATCCACAGAACTCTTTTCATCTTACAGAACTGAAATTCTGTACTCCTTAAACAATAATACCTCGTTTCCCCCTCCTTCCAGTCCCTGGCTCCCACAGTTCTACTTTCTGTCTCTATGAATTTGACTACTTTGGGTACTTCATATAAGTGAAATCTTACAACATTTGCCTTTTTGTGACTAGCTTATTTTACCTAACTTAACATCCTAAAGGTTCATCTGTTTTGTAGCATGCATCAGAATTTCTTTCCTTTTTAGGGTTGAACAGTCTATTGAGTCTGTATACCATATTTTTTGTCCATTTATCCGTTAGTAGACACTTGGTTTGCTTACACCTTTTGGCTACTGTGAATAATGCTGCTGTGAACATCAGTGTACAAATGTCTGTTCTAGTCTGTGCTTTTATTCTTTTGGGTATATAACCAGAAGTGAAACTGCTGGATCATGTGGTGGCTTTAATTTTAATATTTTGAGGAATCATCATACTGTTTGTCATAACAGTTCACCACTTTATATCCCCACCAGCAGTGCCCAAGGGTTCTATTTTCTCCACATCCTTGCACCAGTACTTATTATTTTCTGGGGTTTTTTGTTTTTGTTTTTCAGTAGTAGCTATCCTAATGTGTATGAGGCGGTATCTTTTTTTTTTTTTTTTTAACCTATGGGTGTCCAATTGCTTCAGCATCATTTGTTGAAAAAAGCTGTCTTTCCTCCATTTAATTGCTTTTGCATCTTTGTCAAAAATTACTTGAGCATATCTAAGGGAGTTTATTTCCAGGTTCTCTGTTGTGTTCCTTTGGTATATCACTCTGCCAACACCATGGTAATATTAGCTTCATACAATGAATTGGAAAGAAGTTTTCTCTCATCTTCTCTTTTCTGGAAAGGAATGTATAGAATTGGTGTTCTTAAATGTTTAGTAGAATTCTCTATTGAAAACATCTGGGCATTTGCATTTGATTTTAAAGTTTTGTTAATCAAACTTGTGTCAACATGATGAGAGTGAAAGGGTAAATCACAAACTGGGAGAAGATAATTGCAATACAACTGAAAGAAAATTAGTATTTGAAATATATAAAGACATCCTACAGATTTCTGAGAGAGAGAGAGAGAGAGAGAGAGAAGCAAATAGAAATTTGGGCAAAAAGCATAGTCAGGCATTTCACAGAAAGGAGATACGTTCAAAAACTACTAAAACTTGTTCAGGCTTGCTAGTTCTCAGGGAAAGGCAAATTAAAATAACCTTTTCATACCCACCAGAATTGGCAGAAATTGAATGTCTTCTGCTACTGGCAATTATAACTAACTGCCCTCAAAGACTGTGAAGTGTTTACTTACCTCTTCATTTTATGTTCTGTCTCCTTCAATCCTGTAGAAAGCATTTAATTCAGACTAGAGATTTGGAAAAATCAGAGAATATTGTTTGGAGTGTATACTCTGTCTTATATTTTTGAGATACTCATAGGAAAATTTTCCTCCTTATGGGAAATTATTCTCTGGTTTTTTGCCTTTATTGTCATCATTGACACTCTTTTTTAAATTAATTTATTTTTTTATTTTGGAATATTACAGGGGTACAAACATTTAGCTTACATAGATTGCCTTTGCACCATCCAAGTCATAGCCACAAGCTTGCCCATTGACCCTCTTATAGCCATTTCAGATCCCTTTAGGCTCTAGACAATGTGGTTGTTTTAAATGTTTCTATGTACATTACTTATTCTGATTGGTTGATTACTTCTTTAAACTTTGTGCTGTGAGGTTCAGAAGATTCTTTTGTTGTTGTTTTTGAGACAGGGTCTCGCTCTGTTGCCTGAGCATGAGGACAGTGGTGCCATCATGCCTCACTGCAACCTCAAACTCCTGGGCTCAAGCAATCCTACTGCCTCAGTCTCCCTAGTAGCTGGCATGTGCCACCATGCCTGGCTAATTTTTTTTTTTGGTAGAAACAGAGTCTTGCTATTGCCCAGGCTGGTTTCAAACTCGCGGCCTCAAGCAATTCTCCCACCTCAGCCTTCCAAAGTGCTAGGATTATGAACATGAGCTACCATGCCCCGCCTGGGTTCACAAGATTCTTAAGCATGCCTCGTTTCAACTGTAGCACATTTAGAGTAAGGTGAGTTTCTGACTCTCACTATCATTTGATTTCATAAAGTTCCTTTTTTGGTCTGTAGGAGTGTAAGATTGAAATAAGATTTTGGGTAAGATTTTAATTAAATTCATACTATATTCTATAGCCATTATTACTTGAATATAGGTACGAGGTATTACAGCTCTATAGACAGACCATTACCTTTTGTTCTTTATTAAATCAAAAAGGTGTTCCTGATAATTGAGTCTTTAGAGTTTATATTAGCATATTGTTAGGAACTAGACCCTCAAAGCTTTAGCCCACCATACTCTTTTTCTTGTATCTCTCACCAGTACTGTAGCATTGATTTCCCTGGGGGTTGTGGGAGTAGCCTTACCTGTGCTTTTAGATAAGCATTTCCGATGTAGAATGATCCTTCCTCAAAATGACCCATGAAAATCAAGTTTTTTTCATTACATTAGTTTGGGAAATGCTGTATAGGATGGTTCTCTAAGCCACTCTCAAATGGACACAGTGCATATTAGCATATTAAGGTCCATAAACATGCCTATGTTCTAAGGGTAGGAGGACTTAATCCTTAAGTGAAATTAAAATCCTGTTTTAAACAAAACTAAAATCCTTATCTAATTTGTTTAACCCAGAAATTCCTAAATTTACTTGAACGTTAGCCACTTTTTCCGTGGGTTACCTGTGTATATTAGGAACAGTCCTTACAAAATGTACTTCTAGAATACTGGCAATATGTCAGTAATCCATACTAACCTTGCAGTTCTTTACCTGTTCCAGGTGGTCACATACCTGTCTTCTAACGTTTTCATACAACTTTGTACTTGAAAACTGTCTCCTGCCTATGTTATGTTGTAATCCTTTACTGACTACAACACAAATGCTTTATTATCCATGCCTGTGACTCTTGGTTTTATGTGAAGGATAATAGGATAATAGCTTGGTCACTTTTGGTGTGTGTGTAGGGGGATAGATATCGGAATGCTGATCACTTTACTGTCCTAGTAAAAAGTAGAAAGGAATTGTTCTGCATGTGTCATGATTGATGGCAGTCTACCCAAGAGACTGCTAGTTGTATATACCTTTTAGGGATAAGCCCTCTAATTAAAGAATAACAGATGACCTCGCCTCTGAAGTAGTCATCAAACTTTCTGATATTCTTTTAAGTATATAGCCCACGAGACGTGGTGCCATAGACATAAAATATCCAGTACAGTAGCCACTAGTTACACGTGGCCATTGAATACTTGAAATGTGGCTAAACCAAAGTGAGTTGTGTTGTAAGTGTGAAATACACGCTGGATTTCAAAGACTTAGTGTGAAAAAAGGATCTAAAATGTCTCAATAATTTTTATATTGATTACATATGGAGTGGTAATATTCTGATATATTAAAATATTTTATTAAAAGTAATTTTGCTTTTTCTTAATATTAATGTCATTAAGATTACTTATGTGGTTTGTATTAAATTTTTATTGGACAGTGAGATTATAGGCACATATCCCACGAACTGTTAGGTCTCAGAGACTGAGCCTCATCCAGGTTTTTATAAAGCTTTCTGGCCCAGGGAAAATTTCTGTTTTGGAGGGGTTTTTGTGTGTATGTGTGTGTGTTTTGGTTTTTTTTTTTTTTTTTACCTTTTGCCTAAGAATGAACGATTCTTTATCCCATAAATCTCTTTGAAGCATCCCAAAGAGAGATTACTGCCAGGCAGTCCTATGAGGAATCATGCTTCAGGCACAAGAAGAAAGATAAAAACTAGATGTTTCTAACTGTATCATTAATAAATTATTTTACCTAGTTCCATTGGTAACTATTCTACCTTTAAAATATATCATTCTCAATACCTTCCTTTTTATTTTTTTATTTTTTTTTATTTTTTTTTGAGACAGAGTGTCACTTTGTTGCCCTGGCTAGAGTGAGTGCCGTAGCGTCAGCCCTAGCTCACAGCAACCTCAAACTCCTAGGCTTAAGCGATCCTCCTGCCTCAGCCTCCCGAGTAGCTGGGACTACAGGCATGCGCCACCATGCCCGGCTAATTTTTTCTATATATATTTTAGTTGGCCAGCTAATTTCTTTCTATTTTTAGTAGAGATGAGGTCTCGCTCTTGCTCAGGCTGGTCTTGAACTCCTGACCTTGAGCGATCCACCCGCCTCGGCCTCCCAGAGTGCTAGGATTACAGGCGTGAGCCACCGCGCCTGGCCTCAATACCTTCCTTTTTAAAGAATATTGAGGAGATTAATTTATCATTCTTTGATCTTCTTAGATAGCCTTCTATTTTGAAACAACATTATTAGGTCAGTTTTTCTTTCTATCTTTGATTCTATTACTGCTTTGTGGGAGAGAATTTTAGTGTTAACTATCAAATTGATTTTTGTATTTTTTGCCTTTCATTATGAGAAAAGTTCTGTGATTCTTGGGTTTAAGTGGAAGACAATAGGACATTGAACATGGTGGCTTCATGTTGTGGATCAGATTTGGGATACCACACCCTTTACTGTCCTAATAAACTCTAGGAAAGAGTAGTAAGTCATGTCACATAAGTGTACCTACAGGACATTTAAACTAACAATTTTAAGAAATATTCTTGGATTAATTTATATGAGACATTGGCATAGTGTCTAATCTGCACATGAAGTATCACTGCCTGAGTCTGCCATCTTAGAGGAAATCTCATTTTAACGTCGGTCTTCTACAGCCATTCCCATCTTGGTTTCCTTCTTTTATAATCTCAGTTAAGCATCTAATAATGAATACCATTGGGTTGGTTTAATGCTTTTCAGCGTAAAAAAAACTTGTGCGTACATAGCATATCACCTATTGGTGACACCTAAGTATATTCAAAGAAAATGAGATCATTTATCTTATTCTCTTACTTTTTTCAATTTAAAGATCTGCCTTACCTCTGACCTTGCTTTTTCATAATGTAATATGAGAAGATAGTAAGCTGCATGGCTATATAACTATTCTTCTGAAACTGCATTGGGAAAAGAAGAGTTACTTTCCCTACTGAACTATCCAGTGATTATCCGGCCCTATGTTTTAGCTTGTTTTTAAAAATTGTATATGTTTATAAAAGTTTAAATAATATGAAAAGTTTAAAAAGCGTTTTAAAAGTTTTCAAAGAAAGTAAAGCCTCAAAAATCTCATCTTCAGAGAAAACAGTCATCCTTACAGATGAGTCTCTGTGTGTATGCACTTGTCTCTTGTTTCATTTCATTATTTTTATGAGGATTGTTACTTGTTGTATAGACCTGGCAAATTTGCCCACATTTGGAACCTATGGCTACCTCTGTAGGATCAACACTAGAGGGCATTGAAGCTTAGTAAAGAGTGTGTAAGTTGGGGGCTAGCCAGAATCTTCATCCAGCTCATTTTCTGGCAATACATAATGTTTTTATGGAGAAGTTCCAAACTGGTGAGACCAACACACAAAATGTTCTTTTTGACTATAATCCCAGTATTAAAAAGAGGCATGATTATCAGATATAATAGCAGCATTTTTACTGGATAATGAGGCCAACTCAAAATCAGTGTGTCAGTTGGGCATGGTGGCTCACGCCTGTAATACCAGCACTTTGGGAGGCCAAGACAGGAGGATCACTTGAGGCCAGGAGTTCAAGACCAGTCTGACTGAAAGAATGAGACCTGTCTCCAAAAAAAAAATCAATGTGTGACTTTATAGAAATTATTTAACTTTTTTGATCCTCAGTTTCCTTATCTGTAAATGAAAGGGTTAGACTAGCTTTAGTTTCATGTAGCCTTTATTAAGAACCTATTACATACTTGTTATTGCAATATAGCTTTTGTATAAGTCATCTTGTTTAATCTTTAAAGATGACTCTGGAGGAAGTATAGTATGCCTCAGGAAAAAAAAAATGGTCCATCTAAGTTAAGGACATATAGCTACTAGTTGCCAAGTTGGAATTCTTCCTTTCAAGACCATGTTTTTTTCCTGCTGTTTATACCATGATGTTTCTTAATAGATAAGTTTATTTGAAGATTTATTTTTAACTTTAAAAAGTATATGAGCCAATGTTTTTTCTGTTATTTTACTGCACATTCGAATCCTGTTGATTCTTTTAACTTTCATTATCAACCTGAAAATCTTTGCATTGAGAAAAATTGGGGAGGTATATAGATTGAGACTAAAGAGAGTAGCAAAATCTGTTCAGTACTCTCTGGCTCCCGCAAATACAGGTTTTTACAATCCTGTTAGAGCAAAGTTGTGAATGTTATGGTAAAATTCAGCATTTGGAGCAACCAGCAATCATATAATGAAAGATACCTATGTATGGAAAGACAGCAAAAAGGGAAAATAAATGAGTCAGTATAGTCTAAGCTTTCAAATCCTACTGATGTACTCTTTCGGTATCACTCAGTGGTTACTTAGTAAACATTGATTTATAGTGGCTCAATAGACATTGATTATAGTGACTGAATCTGTGATTCTTAGTTTTCTCTATAGTCGTCTTTGGTAAAGCTTAACTGTTTCATAGTTTAAATCAACATCAAAAGGTCTTAAACTAGTCTCTTAGCTGTAGGACCTATGTGGTTGATGTGCTTTTAACTTTTAAAAGGATATGCTAAGCACTTCCCCTTTTTAAAAGTTTTCATTGTGAAAAATTTCAGATGTATATAAAAGGAGAGAAAATACAGTGAACCCTCATATATTTATTGTTCAACTTTAACAATTAGTTTTATAGCTAATCTTATTTATATATAACACCAGCTAAAACCCTTCATTGGTAATTTTGAAGGAAATCCCAGACATCATGGCATTTTACAGTTTGTTTGAATCAGTATCCTTACATTGCTATTGGTTATCCCTTAATATATAGGTCCCCTTTAAAATATTTTCTTGTAGTTTTTTTTTATTTATTAAGGAAACTGGATCATTTGTTCTGTGGAGTTTCCCACAGTCAGGATTTTACTGATTTCATCCTTATGGTGCTGTTCAGCATATTCCCCTTCTCTATTCCTGTAAATTGGTAGGTAGGTAAAGGTATGGTTCAATGTTTTGGCACTAATACTTTGTATGTGGTGGGGGTTTTTTTGTTTCTTTGTTTGTTTGTTTTGTTTTTTTGAGACTGTCTCACTGTTGCCTGGGCTAGAGTGCCGTGGCGTCAGCCTAGCTCACAGCAACCTCAAACTTCTGGGCTCAAGCAATCCTACTGCCTCAGCCTCCCGAGTAGCTGGAACTACAGGCATGTGCCACCATGCCTGGCTAATTTTTTCTATATATTTTTAGTTGTCCAGCTAATTTCTTTCTTTTTTTTTTTAGTAGAGATGGGGTCTCGCTCTTGCTCAGGCTGGTCTTGAACTCCTGAGCTGAAACGATCCACCCACCTCTGCCTCCCAGAGTGCTATGTATGTAATGTTATACTTCCATGGGAGGCTAAGCCCTTTCACTCTAATGAAACATATTTCCTTGACTGTACTGAACTAGATATCATAATGTTGCTATAGGGAGCTATTTTTCTATTGAGGGCCAGTTGGGCAAAAGTCCTTATAGGTCACATTCTTTTTGTTTGTTTTTCCTTGTCTCCCCCACCACCCCATTTGAACTTAATTGTGAATATAGAAGCCAAATGACTATTCTGAGTGGTAGCAAATAACAGTATATATTTAAACAGCTTTTCCCATCTTTCTAGCTTTCCTATGGTGCATATAGCCACCTTCCCTACAGGAGAGGTTCAACTAAGTCAGTGTATCAAGTTCTCAATATATCATTGTCCTTTTATATCTAGGCTTTCATGAACATTCTACAGAAACTTATTTAATAAAATAAGTGATATGTATAACACATCACAATTTTCTGGATTTTGAACTAATTCATCAGCAGCAATGCCATATTCTCATCCTGGGAGGGAGAAAGCAGAGTCAGTGCCCAGTTGCACATGAGCAGTATCTTTGGCTCCAGCATTCCAGAATCCTGGAAAGCCCATCTCCTTCCAGTCCACCCCTGAATCAGTTTTAATACCCTTTTACTTGTGTGGTTCTGATACTTAGTTTGCACGAAAGACCATGATCCAAATAATTTTTTCCACAATCCCATTCCTACCTTGCTTCCCTTTCTCTCCTTTCATTTTCTTCCATCCCTCCTTGTATTGGTCACACATTTATAATTGCCTAATATGTACCAGCCAAAAGTGCTAGACTTAGGAAACAGGTTAACAAGACATAGGCTTTGTCTACAAGAGAAAGGATAGCCCATTGAGACTTTTGGTTATCTATTTGAAAAAAAACCCTTCACATTACACTCAGAATCCAGGAAAACTCAACCCCCAAATGTGTGAAGCAAACTTTTAGAAGAAAAGGAATCTCTTTGTGAATTCGTGATAATGAAGAATTTTTAAAACACAACACTTCAAAATAAATACTTCCTATTCCTACAACAATGAATACCATAAAAAAGAAAAACAAGCTGCAAATGGGGAGAAGATATTCGTAACTCAAGTAATTGACAAAAGATTAGTATCTAAAATATAAAAAGGACTCCTGTAAGTAAATAAAATAATAAAAACAAACAAGTAGAAAAAAGGGTAAAGGATATAAGTAGGCAATTCACAGAAAAAAGTTTGGTGTAAACATGTAAAGGTGCTCAATCTCATTAGTAGAGGAATGCATTTTCGAACAACAGATTTCACACCCATCAGATTGGCAAAAGTCTGTCATTATCAGATTTTGGAGAGGTTAGAGAAAAATCATTGTCATACACAGCTAATGGTAAATAAATTAGCTAAAGCTATCTTGAAAGGCAATAGGGCAATAATTAGAAAGTTGAAGATCAACATATTCTGGTATGTGTGGTTTTGTGTATGTGTCTGAGAAAAAGTCCTGCCATGTGTATAGCAAGATCTGTGTAAGAAATGTTTGTTACAATATAGTGTGTTAGAGAGCTGGAAATAACCATAAGAGTTTATTAGTCAAAGAATGAATAGATAAAAATTGATACATTAAAACAATGGAATACTATGTGTATTAGTTTGCTAGGGCTGCCATAACAAAGGACCACAGACTGAGTGGCTTAAGCAACAGAAATTTATTTTTTCACTGTTCTGTGGCTAGAAATCCAAGATCGAGGTGTCAGCAGGGTTGATTCCTTCCAAGTGGTGTGTGGGAAAGATCTGTTCCAGGTCTCTCTCATTGGCTTTTAGACGTTCACCCTCTGCCTATTCCTCCTCACATCATCTTCCCTCTATGTGTGTCTCTCTGTCCAGATTTCCCCCTTTCCTAAAGATACTAGTCATATTTGATTAGAGCCCACTCTAATATGCACATTTTCATATGATTACCTCTATAAAGACACTCTCTCCAAATAAGGTCAGTCACATTGTGAGGTACTGAGATCTTCAACCTATGAATTTGGTATGGAGGGGTGGTGTGGGACACAAAATTCAACCCATTAACACAGTTAAAATGGATGAACTAGAATGAATCAAATTAAACTTAATGCTTATTTAAGTAAAATTTTTTAAAAAGTGGAATGATATACATCATATCTCCATGCCTATAAAGTAAACAACTGCACTGTCTTGTTTATGGGCACAGTCAACATTTGTCATAAAAATATATAGGATTCATGGGAGTGGTAAACAGCAACTTCTGGATAGTGGTCACTACTGAGAAAAGAATGGTGGAATGAGACTAGAAAAGGTCCCATAGGAACTTGAGTTTGATCTGTAAAGTTTTCTTCCTTAAGGAAAAAAAAGGCAAAATGTTGAGATTTATTCATACTGGCTAGCAGGTACATTGGTGTTACATTATTCTCTGTAACTTTCCTATGTTTTGGAACTTGGTAATATAAAAAAAATGAGAACAAAGAAAACATTAAATCAATGAATGGAATAATGTTACTAAGAAATTGAAAGTTCAACTTAAACAATATGATTAGTAATCAAATAGTAGGCACAAGTTACCTGGTGATAAAGTTCATTCTTCTGGTTGAAATTAGCTTTTATGTGCAGAACAACAAAATTGATTTTACCATAAAATTAAACCTTTATAACATCCTGTATCAAATGCAAGAAGTTTACTTTCCATACTTAAAAAATTTGAACTTTTGAAATGACTCATTTGTAGAGCATTGCCTTGAATGTATTAGGGAACTTTTATGACATAACTGGACACATAGCATGTAAAATGATTTTGTTCTCTACACTCTAGAGTGGTGACTCTCAACTAGGAACACATGGAAATATATGAGGCAGTTTTGAGTGTCAGAATGTCTGGCAAGCACCATTTAGTGATGCCAAGCATCCTATAATGCACAAGACAACCCCCTAAAGTAAAGAATGGTGCCATCCAAAATGTCAGTGGCCCACTAAGAAACATGAGTCTATAGGTTGATTTCCCTTTAAAATAGATCCCCCACAGGGTCATGAGAGCAGGCAAGAACTGTGAACAGTGCTTTTGAAATAAAAAGCAATTTGGGTCACAGAGAGATACAGAAGTGGAACTTTGGAATCTGTTTGTTGATTAGGCACATAGTATCCAAATGAGATTTTTCTTAGTCTTTTATGATCCTAATTACTTATTTTTTATTGAGGTAAAATTTAGTTGCATTTAGTACATTTAGAATGTTGTATAACCATCACCTCTGTCTACTTCCAGAACATTTTTGTCTTCCCGAAAGGAAACCCTATGCATGAAGCAGTCACTCCCCATTTTTCCCTCCCTACTAACTACCAGTCTGTTTTCTGTCTCTGTGGGTATAGCTATTCTGGAGATTTCATATACATGGAATCATACAATATGTGACCTTTTACGTCTTCTTACACTTAGCAAAAAGTTTTTGAGGTTCATCTATGTTGCATTAGTACATCATTCCTTTTT
Organism: Lemur catta; assembly: GCF_020740605.2. Taxonomy (NCBI): domain Eukaryota; kingdom Metazoa; phylum Chordata; class Mammalia; order Primates; family Lemuridae; genus Lemur; species Lemur catta. The sequence continues at coordinate 87,769,067 of NC_059128.1, read as the reverse complement.
ATAGTTGAATAATATTTCATTAGAATGATATATCACATTTTGTTTATTCATTCATCCATAGATGGACATTTGGGTTGTTTCTACCTTTTGGCTCTTGTGAATAGTGCTGCTATGAACATGTGTACCAGTTTTTGTTTGAATACCTATTTTTATGTCTTTTGGTATATACCTAAAAGTGGAATTGTTGGGTCATATGGTAATTCTATGTTTAGCTTTTTGAGGAAATGCCAAACATTTTCCAGGGCAGCTATCCCATCTTACATTCCCACCATCAATATACAAGTATTCCAGTTTCTCCATGTTCTTACCAATAGATCCCAATTATTTTTAAGAAAACAAACTAACTGAATTAAAATGTCTGCATTTTAATTAAATTGTCTGCATTAAAATGTGATTCAGTGTGTTTTCTATTTCTTTTTATATACTTTTCTGGCTATACCTTTCATCCTTTATAGAATTAACCACTATTAACTGGCTATAAACAAAGAGTATAACATTTTGTTTTATGTTCTCATATAGCAAACTAAAGCAAAAGTAAATACATTCATTATGGGCAAGTATAAGGTAAAAATATGTCTTACTATGGACTGTGAACTGTCACAACCTGCAAAAAGGATCTAAAGTCAATGTATTTTTAACAATTATTTTATAGGAATGGAAGCTAAGAGTTTGATTTGTCCTGGCAAGGCTAGAATGCTAGAGCCTCTTCTTTATATTACAGCATACCTGTCCTACCTCAGATTTTCCGTGGGTGAAATCTAATATCTAGTATTCACAAATACCTATCTCTGTTTCTGCAGCACAAGAAATTTGAATCAAGCATATAAGAATTGTGAGTCACTCTGACTTCAGACTTGAGGACTCCAAATAAATGTAAAAATAGTGTTGAACTTTTTTGGATGAAGGTTAAACTTGGTGTTGAAAGGGATAAGTGGGAGTCTCTTAGAATACTATTTACAATAAAAAGTAGCTATAAACAATTTATTAAAATGTTTCTAGCGAGCAAAGTATGTAAATGTTCTTTTAGTTATACTGTTATTTACAATGTATTATTAATATATACTATGTATGTTTGGCCCCTGACTGCTAATTTATTTATGATATCATTTTTAAGTCTGAAGAAAGGGAAATATTACATGATATTTTTGCAAAGTGTTTCTGTGAGATTAAATAGGCTTAGAGTAAGTTTTTTGTTTTTGTTTTTTTTTGTTTTTGTTAATTTTTAAATACATGTGTCCTAAAATTTATTGTTGCTTTTGTGTAGCCTCACTAGCTAAGGAAGTTTTACCCACCTTCACTGTAGAGTGAGATTTAGGGAAAACAAAATATGCTTTCTCAAACTACATCTCACTTGCTTAAATTTTTCTGTGCTCTACTGGCTGGTATTTTCTTCCCTCTTCCCTACCCCTTTGTAATATCCTGTTTACCAGATTTGATATGCAAAGATTGAACTGAAAGTTTTAGAAGATGAGTAGTTAGCATGTTCCATAAACATAATAATTATGTTACCACTGCAAAATTATGATACTGATATTTTGTGTTTTTATCTAACACCAAAATACTAGCATGATACTTTTAATTAGAATTTTTCCAAAGGTGATAGATTTTTTTTTTTAGTTAAGCCTATTTTTCTTTTTTTATTTCAGAATATTATGAGGGCACAAATGTTTTGGTTACATAAGTTGCTTTTGTACACATAAATTGCTTTAGTACCATTTGAGTCAAAGTTATAACTGTGCCCATCCCCCAGATAGTGTGCACTGTACCCATTAAGTGTGAATTTACCCATCCCCCACCTGCTTGATTTCAGATGAATATTATTTCCATATGTGCACAAAAGCGTTGATCAATTAGTTCCAATTAATGGTGAGTGCATGTGGTATTTATTTTTCCATTTTTGTGATACTTCACTTAAAAGACTGGTCTTCAGTTCCATCGAGGTTAATATAAGAGGTATTAGTTTATCATTTTTTTATGGCTGAGTAGTACTTTATGGTATACATATATCACATTTTATTAATCCATTCATGTATTGATGGGCACTTGGGTTGTTTCCACATCTTTGCAACTGTGAATTGTGCTGCTGTAAACATTCGAGGGCAAGTGTCTTTTTTCCCCCTTGGATAAATACCCAATTGCTGGATTGAATGGTAGTTCTACTTTTAGTTCTTTGTGGTATATCCATACTGCTTTCTATAGAGGTTGTACTATTTGCAGTCCCACCAACAGTGTGTGAGTGTTCCTATCTCTCCACATCCACACCAGCATTTGTTGTTTTGAAACTTTTTGATAAAAGCCATTCTCACTGGAGTAAAGTGATATCTCACTGTGGTTTTGATTTGCATTTCCCTGATGATTAGAGATGTTGAGCATTTTTTCATATTTTTGTTGGCCATTAGTCTATCTTCATTCATTTGAAAAGATTCTATTCATGTCTTTTGTCCACTTTTTAATGGAATTGTTTGATATTTTTTATTGCTAATTTGCTTGAGTTCTTTATAGATTCTCATTACCAGCCCTTTATCAGATGTGTAGCATGCAAATATTTTCTCCTATTCTGTAGGTTGTCTATTCATTCTAATGATTGTTTCCTTGGCTGTGCAGAAGCTTTTTAATTTGATCAGGTCCCATTTATTTATTTTGTTGTTGCTGTGATGGTTTTGGAAGTCTTCATAAATTCTTTGTCTAGGCTGATTTTAATGCATATCAAATATTAATTATCAACCATTTTGAAAATGTCAAAAAAATTAGAAAAATATTAATATAAATATTTCAACAAACATTTGCAGGTAAAATTAAAATGATTTTATTCAAAAATCAAAATGAACATTTAAATTATGAAATATTAAACAAATATCATTTACGTTTTTTAAAGTACAGGCTCAAATGTGCATCAGTCATTTATTATTGAGTAGTAAATGTATTTTTGTGCATATTTTTCCAGCTGCTGAAAATGTAGTAAAAACATAGTTAATTACAAATATATTCCTCTGACTCCTCGTTCATAGAAATTCCATTTCTTGTTTGACAACTTTGAGATTTTTAATGTAAGATTTTATTTAAAATTTTATATATTTAATGTAATATTAATATTTTCATTTTATATTATGATATATAATACTTGTATATCTTTATAGGGTGCACGTGAGAGGCATACAGTGTGTTCAAGCTGAGAATTAGCCAATTTCTTTGAGGAGGGAAATTGATTGCTGTCATAAGGTTACTAGAGAAACTTTGGCCTCCTCAGAAATATCATCCAGCCCCTACTTTGGCATCACTCTGACATATATAAAAATGTGATTTTTGTCATTTATCCATTTACCCCCTAATTGCTGCAATTAGAGGTTTAGCCTGATACAATCTATAAATTTACTCATAACTCGGATTTTTTTTTTAATTTTAAGAAAAAAAAATCCTATGCATGTTCTTGCCAGTCACTAGGATACAAAAAAATGCTTTAATTGGTGTTTGCATACAGAAATGTGACTCAGGAGTATATAGTTTTCTTATGTTTTAAATTATTTGAAACTACCAGCCTTCATATTTTTTTGAGAAGAGCTTGAGAAGAGAATAACATATATAGGAGACTTTGGCCTCAAAGACGAACTATGTGGATTTTGTTTTTAATTTTTAATTACAATGGGTACATAATAGTTGTATATATTTTTAGGGTACATGTGATGTTTTGATACGGGAATACAATGTGACTTAATCAAATCAGGGTAATTGGAGATCCGTTACCTCAGACATTTATCATTTCTTTGTGGTAGGAACATTCCAGTTCAGCTCTTTTAGTTACTTATAAAGTATACCCTAATTTATTGTTGATTATAGGCACTTTGCTGTACTATCAAATATTGTTCACTCTATTATGATTATCTAACTATATTTTTGCACCTATTAACCATCCCCACTTTATCTCACCCTCCCCGCTACCCTTCCCAGTCTCTGGTAACCATCATTCTATTCTCTGTATGAAATCAGTTGTTTTTAATATTTAGCTCTCACATATGAGTGAGAACATGTGAGATTTGTCTTTCTGTGCTTGGCTTATTTCACTTACCATAACATTCTCCAGTTCCATCCATGTTGTTGCAAATAGCAGGATTTCATTGTTTTTTTATGGTTATGTATTATGCCCTTGTATATTATATACATAACAGATTTCTTTATCTCTTCATCTGTTGATGGACACTTAGGTTGATTCCAAATCTTGGCTATTGTGAATAGGGCTGCAATAAAAATGGGAGTGCAGATCTTTTCAATATACCGAATTCCTTTCTTTTGGGTATATAACTAGCAGTGAGATTGCTGGGTCATATTCTAGTTCTATTTTTAGTTTTTGAGGAGCCTCCATACTGTTCTCCATAGTGATGACACTAATTTACATTCCCACCAACAGTGTACAAGGGTTTCCCTTTCTCTACATCCTCACGAGCATTTGTTATTGCCTGTGTTTTTGATAAAAGCCATTTTAACTAGGATGAGATGGTATCTCATTGTAGTTTAGATTTGCATCTCTCTGATGATTAATGATGAACATTTTTCCATATACCTGTTGGCCGTTTTTTATGTCTTCTTTTAAAATGTATTTATTCAGATCCTTTGCCCATTTTTTAATCAGGTTGTTTGATTTTTTCCTATTGAGTTCTTGCAGCTCTTTATATATTCTAGTTATTACTCCCTTGTCAGATGGGTAGTTTGCACATATTTTTTCCCATTCTGTGTGGTTTGTCTGTTCCCTTTGTTGTTTCCTTTGTAGTACAGAAGCTTTTTATCTTGATGTGATCCCATTTGTCCAATTTTACTTTGGTTGCCTATGCGTTGAGGGTATTACTCAAGAACTCCTTGCCAGACCAATGTCCTGAAGCATTTCCCCAATGTTTTCTTTTACTAGTTTCATAGTTTCACATCTTATATTTAAGTCTTTAATACATTTTGATTTGATTTTTGTATATGGCAAGAGATAAGGGTCTAGTTTCATTGTTCTGCATATGGATATCCAATTTTCCCAGCACCATTTATTGAAGAGACTATCCTTTCCCCACTATATTATCTTGGCACTTTTTTTGAAGATAAGTTCACTATAGATGTGTGGACTTATTTCTGGGTTCTCTAATTCTGTTCCATTGGTCTGTGTGTCTTTTTGTATGCCAGTACCATGCTGTTTTGGTTACTACAGCTGTGTAGTATAATTTGAAGTCAGATAATGTGATTCCTTCAGTTTTGTTCTTTTTGATCAGGATGGCTTTGTCTCTGCTGGGTCTTTTGTGGTCCTGTATAAATTTTAGGATTATTTTTTTCCATTTCTATGAAGAATGTCATTGGTATTTTGATGGGGATTTCATTGAATCTGTAAGTTGCTTTGTATAGTGTGGACATTTTAATATTGATTCTTCTAATCCGTGAGCATGGAGTGTCTTTCCATGTTTTTGTTTCCTCTTCAGTTTCTTTGATCAGTGTTTCACAGTTTTCATTACAGCAATCTTTCACTTCTTTGGTTACATTTATTCCTAGATAATTTATTTTATTTGTGGCTATTATAAATGGCATTACTTTCTTGGTTTCTTTTTCATGGTTTGCTGTTGGCATATAGAAATGCTACTGATTTTTGTGTGTTGATTTTGTATCCTTCAACTTCACTGAATTTTTTTTTTATCAATTCTAATAGGTTTTTTTTGGTATGTGGAATATTTAGGTTTCTCTAGATATAAGATCATATCATCTGCAAACAAGAGTATTTGATGTCTTCCTTTCCAATTTGGATGCAGTTTATTTATTTATGGGTGTATTTATTTTCTTGTCTGACTGCTCTAGCTAGAACCTCCAGCACTATGTTGAATAACAGTTGTGAGAGTAGGCATCCTTGTCTTGTTCCAGATTTTAGAGGAAAAGCTTTCAGTTTTTCCCCATTCACCAGATACTAGGTGTGGATCTGACATGTATGGCTTTTACTGTGTTGAGGTATGGTCCTTCTATATACAGTTTTTGAGAGTTTTTATCAGGAAGGGATGTTGAATTTTACTGAATGCTTTTTCAGCATCAATTGAAATGATGATATGGTTTTTGTCCTTCGGTCTGTTGATATGATGTATCACATTGATTGATTAGCATATGTTGAGCCATCCTTGCATCCCAGGGATGAATCCCACTGGATTGTGATGAATAGTCTTTTTAATGTGTTATTGAATTCGATTTGCTAATATTTTGTTGAGGATTTTTGCATCTATGTGCATCAGAGATATTGGCTTATAGTTTTCTTTTTCTGTTGTGTCTTTGGTGTTGGTATCAGAGTTATACAGATTAGGCAGAATGAGTTTGGGAGTATTCCCTTCTCTTCAATTTTTTGAAATAGTTTAAGTAGGATTGGTATTAGTTCTTCTTGAATGGGTAGAATTCAGCTTTTAAGCCATCAGATCCTGGGCTTTTCTTTGATGGAATACTTTTTATTACTGCTTCTACCTTGTTATTTGTTATTGGTTTATTCAGATTTTGAATTTCTTCCTGGATCATTCTTAGTAGGTTGTATGTGTCTAGGAATTTATCCATTTCTTCTAGGTTTTCCAACTTATTGGCATGTAGTTGGTCTCTAATGATCCTTTGGATTCCTGCAATTGCAGTTGTAATGTCTCCTTTTGCATCTCTGATTTCATTTATTTGGGTCTTCTTTCTTTTTTTCTCCATCTGGCTAAAGATTTGTCAGTTTTATCTTTTCAAAAAAACCAACTTTCCATCTCCTCGATCTTTTGTATATTTTTGATTTTCAGTTTCGTTTATTTCTGCTTTGATCTTTATTATTTCTTTCCTTCCACTAATTTGGGGTTTGGTTTCCTCCTGTTTTTCTAGTTTTTTAAGATGCATTGTTAGGGTTTTTTAAAAGCTTTTCTACTTTTTTGATGTAGGCACTTTTTCCTATAAACTTTGCTCTTATTACTGCTTTTCCTGTTTCCAATAGGTTTTGATATGTTTTCATTTTCATGTGTTTGGTGAAATTTTTTTTTATTTCATTCTTAATCTCTTCATGGACCCACTGGTCATTCAGGAGCATGTTGTTTAATTTCCATGTGTTTGTATAGTTTCCAGTGTTCCTCTAGTCATTGATTTCTAATTTTATTCCATTGTGGTCAGAGAAAATACTTGAATTTGTTTCAATTTTTTTTTAATTTTTTAAGACATGTTTTGTGGCCTAAAATACGGTCTATCCTTGAGAATGATCCATGGCTCAGGAGAAGAACATTCTACAGCTGTTGGATGAACATTCTGTAAATATCTATTAAGTATATCTGGTCTATAGTGCAGATTAGGTCTGATGTGTCCTTGTTGATTTTCTATCTGTATGATCTTTCCAGTGCTGAAAATGGAGTGTTAAGGTCTCCAACAATTATTGCATTGGTGTCTACCTCTCTCTATGGCTCTGACAATATTTACTTTATATATCTGGGTGCTCCAGTGTTGGGTGCATATGTATTTAGAATTCTTATATTCTCTGGCTGAATTGACCCATTTATCATTCTATAATGTCATTCTTTGTCTCTTTTTACAATTTTTTCCTGAAATCTGTTTTATCTGATTGAAATATAGCTACTCCTGCTCTTTTTTAGTTTATATTTGCATGGAATATCTTTTTCCATTCCTTTATTTTCAGTCTATATGCATCTTTATAGGTGAAGTCAGTTTCTTGTAGATAACATATAATTAGGTCTTCTTATTTTATTCATTCAGCCACTTAATGTGTTTTGATTGGAGAGTTTAGTCCATTCACATTCATTGTTGTTATTGATAGGTAACGGCTTACTACTGCCTTGTTATTTGATTTCTGGTTGTTTTATGGTCCTTCCTTCCTTCCTATCGTCCTTGTTAAAAGTGATTTTCTCTGATAGTGTGTTTTAATTTCTGCTTTTTATATTTTGTGTATACATTGTAGGTTTTTTGATTTCAGGTTACCATGAGGGTTTGCAAAAATAATTTTATAGCCAGTTATTTTAAACATATGATGGCTCTGCTTACAAATAACCAAGCAAAGAGAAATCTTACAGAAATTCTACACTTTAACTCCATTGCCACCTGCTTTTTAACTTTTTGTTGTTTCCATTTATTTTTTTATACTCTATCAAAAAGTTCTTATAGTTAATATTTTTTGATAGGATTGTCTTTCAGTTTTCTTACTCAAGATATAAGTGGCTTATATACTGCAATTACAACAATAGAGTATACTATATTTGTGTACTGTTACCAGTGAGTTTTATTCCTTCAGTTGATTTATTGTTGCTCATTAACATCCTTTGCTTTCATATTGAAGAACTCCTTTTACCATTTCTTGTAGGACATGTCTGGTGTTGATAAAATCCCTCAGCTTTTGTTTGTTTGGGAAAGTATTTATTACTCCTTCATGTTTGAAGGATATTTTTGCAAGATGTAATATTCTAGGTTTAAGGTTTTTTCCTTCAGCACTTTGAACATGTCATGCCACTCTCTTCTTGCCTCAGGTTTCCACCGAGAAGTCTGTTGCCAGATGTGGATGTGTCTGAGCTCTTGGATATGTTATTTTTTTCTTTTTTCTTGACTCCCTTAGGACCTTTGTTTAATCTCTATTCTTTGAGAGCTTGATTATTAAATGCCTTGAGGTAGTCTTGTTTGGGTTAAATCTGCTTGGTGTTCTGTAACCTTCTTGTACCTAAATATTGGTATCTTTCTCTAGGTTTGGAAATTTCTCTTCTCTTATTTTTTTGAGTAATCTTTCTACCCCAGTCTCGTAGCGGCTGCGTTTTGCTCCTGAGCTTGGTAGCGAAGGAATAATTACTTGAAACATACTGTTTAGAGAGGCGAGAGGCCAAAGTCTGAAGGAGAAAATGGCCTCCTCAGCTAAGTTCCTCCCCATATTTATTTCCAAGGACTCGTGCAAAAGGTCAGGACCATTTGCTAATTTCTTTAACAACTTGCATACAGGTCAGCTGTTTTCAGCTGACCTTTGCACATAGCAAACAAGCAGCTGTGGGCAGGCAGTTTTCACCTGTCCCTTCATTCACCCTGTTCGCATTCTTTCTATTCATCCATCCTTTCATCTAGGCCCAGCCCCCACATGCCCCCCTTTTCGTTTATTTAAAATTAGAGACAGAGTGTGAGTAGAGGAAAGAGAGATGTAAGCTTCAGCCAGTGTCTTTTCATAATGGCATTGGGAGGTCATCAGTTGTCGGATCCTAGAAAGTAAAAGAGACAGAAAGTGACAAGACCAAGCACGACCATCTCTAATCATCAGGGAAATGCAGATCAAAACCACAATTAGATATAACTTATCTCCAGTGAGAATGGCCTTTATCAAAAAGTCCTAAAACAATAAATGTTGGCATGGATGTGGAGAAATAGGAACACTCATACACTGCTGGTGGGACTGCAAACTAGTGCAACCTCTGTGGAAAGCAATATGGAAGATACCTTAAACAGATACAAGTAGACCTACAATTTGATCCAGTAATCCCATTATTGGGCATCTACCCACAATAACAAAAGACATTCTGTAAAAAAGACATCTGCACTCGAATGTTTATAGCAGCACAATTCACAATTCCAAAGATGTGGAAACAACCCAAGTGCCCATCAATACATGAGTGGATTAATAAAATGGGGTGTATGTGTACCATGGAGTACTACTCAGCTATAAGAAACAATGGTGATATAGCACCTCTTGTATTTTCCTGGATAGAGCTGGAACCCATTCTACTAAGTGAAGTATCCCAAGAATGGAAAAATAAGCCCCACATGTACTCACCATCAAATTGGTTTCACTGATCATCACCTAAGAGCACATTTAGGAATAACATTAATCAGGTGGGGGGAAGGGGATGGGTGTAAACATACATAATGAGTGCACTGCATACCATCTAGGGGATGGACACGCTTGAAGCTCTGACTTGGGGGGGTGGGGCAAGGACAATATACATAACCTAAACTTTTGTACCCCCATAATATGCTGGAAAAAAAAAAGACCAAGCACAACCGGTTTATAATATAGATATTTTTGGGTGGCCATGGGAATGTACCACGTTGTATTATGTAAGTTGGTAACACACACAGGAGGATTAGAGGAATGATAAACCAGTCTGTTCCATTTCTCTGCCAGGAATGTGGAGGCAACCGTATGCCTCCAGTCCATGTTGAGTAGACAGAGGGATCTCCGGGTCCCACCATGTTAGGGGCTTAAACACAGGCAGGTTTAAGACATGAGCCCAGTAAACTGTGGCTGTACTGCCTGGGAGAAATAAAAGGAGAACAAGGCTGTGGAGCAGCCCTCGGGTTACCTGACTGCTATTATGGGCAACAATAGCCAAATACACCAGAGGAGTGTTCGCCCGGGTAGGAGGAGCCCCCAGTTGTGTCATGATAGCTGAGGCCTGTGTCTCTAGTTGTTTCAGTTGACCCCACGTGATCCTGGGCGCTGTCATGGTGTTATGTGCCTGTCGCTGCGGGACCCCTGTTGCTGGCAGCTTGAAGGGGAGACATTTCATTTATGGAATTGAGTTGTTGGGTTGATTGTTGATTGATGATGTAGGCGAATGTATTCACCTGTAGGCAAACTCATCTGGAAGGGAACCACTTGGGACCTATCAAAGTTTGAACACAAACATATCCTCTTCCTCATGTTAACTCAATCACAATCAAAGGCCAATCTCTTGGAATTAACAACGGCTGGGGAAGGCCGAATTGTAGCGGTCCCATTGGGCCTATAATAGCATTAAGAGCTCTTAGGTCCTGTAGTAAATGCCACTTACTGTTCTTTTCAGGTATGACGAATACAGGAGTGTTCCATGGGCTCAGGGAAGGCTCTATATGTCCCGCTTTAGATTGGTCCTGGACAAGAGATTTTAAATGTTTTAATTTATCCTGCTTAATGGGCCACTGCTCTATCCAGATGAGCGAACTAGCAGTCCATTTTAAAGGTGTGGGTTGTATTGGATGAACCTGAGCAGTGGACTCTAATGAAAAGGCTGGGTAGTGAGAAGATTCCATTGTTCTAGCAAATCTCGTCCCCATAAAGATTGGCCCTCTGGTAGGAAATGTTGAAAAGTAGATGGTTTACCAGGGGTGGAATAGAGATCCCCTTTGAGAGGAGGAGGAGGAGAAGGTGGCTGCCACTCCTTTTGAGCCGCAGAAGGCGATGGTAGAGAGAATGGCTCAGGATTTGGGAATTTTACTGCGGGGGACGCCAGCTCCTCCAGCGGAGCAGACCACAGAGGAGGAGGATGAGCGGGTTCTAACAGAATAGAACCCGTAGGAACACAGAAGAGAGTCAGCGCTGTTCGCACTAGGCTCCATGTAGTTAACACAGCAAGGGGCACCAGAACCCCCTGCCTAAGATTCTTCTTGAAAACCTTCCGTACTTGCTCCCAGAGCTCTGAATCTAGTGTGCCCTCATCTGGGACCCAGGGACAATGCTGTCTTATTGCCCGTAAGAGTTGTTGTAAAGCTTTTGGTTCGACAGAACACTGGGCAGCTTTTAAGAGGTGTTGCAAAGTGCGCAGATCAGTTCACTGATCTTTTGTCAGGTGCTGCCCCGTATTGGAAATCCCTTTCTGAACTACATGTGTCGGTCCCTTTAGCAAAGCAGCAGGCAGGACTGTCCCTTACTGAGATGATTCCCCTTGTAGTCTAGACTACAAAAACGCTCACTAGATGTGCGGATTCCTGAATCATGTTGGGGTCACCACTTGTAGTGGCAGCTTTTTGCTCATGAGCTTGGCAGCAAAGGAATAATTACTCGAAACACATACTGTTTAGAGAGGAGAGAGGTCAAAGTCTCTGAAGGAGAAAATGACCTCCTCAGCCAAGTTCCTCCCCATATTTATTTCCAAGGACTCGTGCAAAAGGTCAGGGCCATGTGCTAATTTCTTTAACAACTTGCATACAGGTCAGCTGTTTTCAGCTGACCTTTGCACACAGCAAACAAGCAGCTGTGGGCAGGCAGTTTTCACCTGTCCATTCACCCTGCTCTCATTCTTTCCATCCATCCATCTTTTCTTCTAGGCCCAGCCCCCACACAGTCTCTTTCTCTCTACCTCCTCTTTAAGGTCAGTAACTCTTGGATTTGCTCTTTTAAAGCTATTTTTTAGATCTTGTAGTTGTGTTTCATTCCTTCTTTTCTTTTTTCTCTTCTGACTATATTTTCAAATAGTCTGTCTTCAAGCTCACTAATTATTTCTTCTGCTTGATCAGTTCTACTGTTGAGACACTCTGTTGCATTCTTCAGTTTGTTGATTGAATTTTTCAGCTCCAGAATTTCTACTTGCTTTTTAAAAATCATTTCAAGCTCTGTGTTAACTTTCTCTTATAGGCTTCAGATTCATTGTTTGCATTGTCTTGAAGTTCATTGAACTTCTTCAGGACAGTTAATTTGAATTCGTTGTCTGCAGGGTCACATATCTCCATCACTCCAGCATTGGTCACTGGTGCCTTATTTGGTTCGTTTGGTGATGTCTTCCTGGATGTTCTTGATGCTTGTAGATATTAGTTGGTGTCTGGGCATTGAAGAGTTAGGTATTTATTTTAATCTTCACAGTTCGGGCTTGTTTGAACCCATCCGTCTTGAGAAGGCTTTCTAGATATTCAAAGGGAATTGAGTGTTGTGATCTAAGTCACTCCAGCCGTATCAGCACTGGTGGCACCCCAAGCCCACTAATGCTTTGACTCTTGCAGACTCCTGGTGGTACTGCCTTGGTGGACTTGGGTAAAATACAGGGTAATTACCTGGATTACTAGACAAAGTCTCTCATTCTCTTCCCTCATTCTTTATGCTGGGCTGCTGGAGTTTGGGGAAGAGTGAAGTGCGCACACCCTCATGGCCATCAATGTCAGATTACACCTGAAGCCTGCCCAGTCTCACTCATAGGCTGTGGTGGCTTTTGCCCTCACTACCTCTGATGTCTATTCAAAGCTCAAGGGCTCTTTAGTCAGCAGGTGGTGAATCTGCCAGGACTGGGTCCTTCCCTTCCAGGCAGCATGTTTCCTTCTGGTCCAAGGTCTGTCTAGAAATGCTATCTAGGCACTAAGGCCTGGAATCAGGGGTTTCAGGAGTCTGTTTAGTACTTTATTTTACTGTCGCTGAGCTGGAACCGAGGTTGCAAAACAAAGTCCTCTGAACTCTTCCCTTACCTTCCCCAAGTGGAATAAGACTTCCCCTGAGCTGCATTGCCTAGAGTTGGGGGAGGAGTGACACAGGCACTGGCTTGTCCGCCACTGCCACTGATGGTGTCTCTACTGGGTCATGTGCATCCCACATCCACTGGCTCTGTACCAACACAGCCTCAGGAGTTGCCAGAAGACTGCAGCCTTTGTGGCCCGACTGCCTTAGGAATTTATTCCTGGCCCCAGGCCACTTTTTGTCAGCTGGTGGTGGGGTAGCAGAACTCAGATTTTGGGTTGGAGTATTTCCCCCTAGCCAGGCTGGTCTAAATGCTTCCTCCATGAGTGCTGACAGAATTCTGCCCTGTGCTGTGTTCCTCTATGACAGGGCAGCCCTGAGTTCCAATGCAAAGTCCCACAGTCACTTCACTCTCCCTCCCCTGGGCACACAAATTCTCTCTCTACTTAGTGTGCTGTCACTGTACTGCTGGGGGATGGGAGTAGGATGGCATAGGCAATGGAAGACTCTTTCCTGCCCTCTTCAGTGTTTTTTTCCTTGATGTAATGTTAAAACCAGATACTGTGATCACTCACTTGATTTTTGGTTCTTTTGAAGGTGCTCCTTTTTGTGGATAGTTGTTGAGGGTGTTCATGTGGAGAATCACCGGTGGTTTCTATTCAGCCATCTTACTCCACCCCCTCCTCATTAGAATTTTTTTTTCTGCTTGCATGGTCTTATTTCTTTCAATTAAGGGTTTTACCTCCTTTTTAAGGGGCATATTCTTTTATATGAGATTTATCCCAGTTCTATATCCATCTGAATGTATTTAAGAGTGAGGCACAAAAAGCTTATAGGAAACTCTTTATATGTGGATGAGAGTTCTGCTTTCTGATTCTGTAGGTCTGGAGTGGGACCCACAAATTTGCATTTCTCACTTATTACCGTGTATCCTGATACTGCTAGTCCAGGAATTGTATTTTTAGAACCACTTTATTAGCGAATGCTCTTGAGAGTCACATCCATGGAAGGGAACCGATGGGAAGGAAAGAGTGGGGGCCAGGGGAAAGTTGAACTGCAATGCTGGAGAGTTCTGAAGCTACAGTGAGCCACCAGAACTATCCCAAGTTGGGACATGGGGCTGGGCCTTTATACCCCCATGTTGATCAGTGTCTGGATATAGGTAATCACCATACCCAGAGGGGACAGACACTGGGGGCTTTGTGCTGGAAGTACTCCCAGGAGCTGGGGACAAAGTTCTTCTTTTCTGTAAAGGAGAAATAGGGCAATGCATTACAGCATCAGTACATGATCCTTCTCAGTCAGTCAGGAAGCCCCATCCTGAAGCAGCTACTTTTTCTAATTTTTTGTTTACTGTAGATTAATTTTGCCTATTCTAAACTTTGCATAAATTGAATCATACAGAATGAACTTTCTAGGGTGGTTTATTTGGCTCAGTCTAGTATCAGTTAGATTTTCCATGTTCTTCTGTGTATCAAAAGTTTGGTTTTTTTTATTGCTGAGTAGTATTTCCATTGTGTGAATATGCCAGAAAGTGTATATCTGTTCTTATATTGACTCCATTTAGATTGTTTCCAGTTTGGACTATTATAAATGAAGAGGCTGTGAAAATTCTTATTCTTGAATATCTGTGTTGTTGGGTCTCAAGTGGTTTCTTCTAGACACTTTATAGTTTGAAATTCAGTTCAAATTTTTTTATAGTATGAGGTATGTTCACTTGTTTAAAGATTTATCTAGTTATTCCATTAGGATTTGTTGAAAGGATTTTCCTTTGTCTCTTGAAATTGCTTTGGTGTCTCTATTGCAAATCAATTGACTGTATAGAAGTCAGGTATCATTCATATCATTTTTCCCACTGCATGTAATGTTACTTTTCTCTGGCTGTTTTCACAGTGTGCTTTGTATCTTCAGTGTTCTCATCCTTTTGACTACAATGTGTCTGTGTGTAATTTTCTTTATAATTACCCTCCTTGGAGTTTGCTGACTTCTTGGATCTGAAAGCTTGTTTTTCGTGAAATTTGGAAAATTTTGGACATTTATTAAATATTTTGGTTTCATTATTTCTCCTCTCCTGTTGCACAGACTACTTGATACTATAAATTTCTGAAGCTCTGTTTATAATTTCAGGTTTAGATTTGATAAGATCTATTGATTTTCCAGTTAAGTGACCTTTTTATGCTATTTGATCTCCTGTTAAGGTCATCCAGTGAATTTTTTCATTTCAGATATTGTACTTTTTAAGGTCTAGAATTTCCATTTGGTTCTTTTTCATAGCTTCCGTCTCTAACGTAAGATTCTCTCGTATACATTTATTATGACTGTATTTCCCTTTAAATACTCAAACATATTTGCTTTAAAGTCTTTGCTAATTCTGACATTTAGATCATTCAGGATTTGGTTTCTGTGAGCTTCTTTTGCTCTTGTCTCTAGGTCTTTTTTATTTTACTGTTTCTTCATTCTAGTAAATTTTACTTGTGTAATGGGCATTATGGTTGATAGGTTGTAGACTTCGGATTCTGTTCTTCTTCTGTGATTTGTCTTAGTAGACATTTAATGTGGCTGGATTCAAATTTCTACTTTATTCTTCTGGGACAGGCAGCACCAGAAATTTCATCTTCGATCTTTCCACCTTCCAGTTGTTTCTTTTTGCTAGGAACTTTGGAGTCTTCCTCAAACAAAGATCATCCAAATATTTGGGCATAACTTGTACAGAAATTTTTCAGGACCTTCCTTTCTGATACTCATCTTTCAATTTCCAGCTGCTCTGGCAACCCTAGACTTTGTCCTCCCTAAATTGGCAAGACAGCAAGTTTCTGCTTCAGTTCTAAGTGATCATTGCAACATAGGCTGATAAGTACCCTCAAGCAGAAGTCTCATAAAAATTCTATCCAGTGTAGTTCTTTTCATTTAAGGGTGATTTCCATCCAGTTCCTACCTGCTTTTGATCTCTCTCTTTTGCCTTAATGATTGGTTTTATGTTTTGTCCAGAGTGTGTAATTGTCATGTATGGCAAGGTTATTCTAATATAAGTTACCTTGTCATTATCTGAAGCAGAACACTGAAGACTTATTTTAATTGAAACAATCAAAACATCCAGTATTCAGGGAATATTTTAGGAAATAATGAAATACTCACTAAATGGAATATTATATTACAATTTTGAAGACTCAGTGGAAAATGCTTTTGATGAAAATTTGAGTAGTACCCTGCTTTGATCACAGCTGTGTTAAAAAGTGCAGTGGTCCACAACCTTTTTGGCACCAGGGACTGGTTTCATGGAAGACAAATTTTTCCATGGACTGTGGTGGGCGAGGGGGAGGTGGAGCTCAGGCAGTGATGCGAGTGATGGGGAGTGGCTGTAAATACAGATGAAGCCTCACTTGCTCATCCACCACTCACCTCCTGCTGTGCATCCCTGGGCCGGTTCCTAAGTTTCATGCAAGACAATTTTTCCACAGCGAGGGGTGCGGAGCTCAGGCAAATGGTACATGGCTTGGTTCCTAACAGGCCACGAAGTGGTACTGAGCTGCAGCTGGGGGGTTGGGGACCGCAGAAAAAGTGGATGTGTTCATGAATACAGACTGGAGAGAATATGGAAAGAAAGGAAAGAGTTTATTGGTTAGAGTCGTAAAATTTGGGGGAGGTTTCTAAAAATATTTCATTAACACTGATTATAAAACGGTGATATATTTGTTAATATATCTTATATATGTATGTATGTGTGTAAAGTCTTCTAGACAGTATAGTTCAGCTGTTGTGGCAGACTTCTTACCACTTTCCAGTTATAAACTGTCAATAAAATATATACAAAAAAATTTTCTCTTAAAATTGAGGCGACATTCATAGGTGCCAGTAACAAGAGGCAGGGAGAACTTAAGAAAAATTAAGCAGGAACTAAATCCTAAATGTCTCATAGTGGTATGCATGTCTTGGTACCATAAGTGCTGGAGATTTATGTCTTAATGTTCATAGGAAATTCCAGCCACATGCTCTATGCCCTCCAGGTAGTTGGAACTGATCAAATATATATAAAGCTTAGAGCCTGAAGGGAGATTTTTAGCTATGAAATTGGACTAAAAAAGGGTCCCCACAGACCCAGAAAGTTTCGAGTAAGTTTGCTGTTTGCCCAGAGGATATAAAAGGCTGAATTATGAGATCTGGAGCCTTAGGCCATATTACACATGAAGGTAGAGTTCAATTTGATAGTCTCCTTATAGAATAAGGACTCTAAATCAGTAAATAAGTATAAAAATTGGTCTGGAATCATTAAACTTAGGGGCTCAGTAAAGGCAAATGTGAAACTGCCTCCATAACCTAAGAGATATAAGACTCTGAAAAATAGTACTTGCTGAAGATAAGTTCATAATTTAAAAATTTCAAATCACAAGATAAAATGATGCCAACCTTGGGTATATACAACTTCCCTGGGAAATAGTCCTCACATAAAATGAACTTGTGATTAAATTAAAAAGGATAAATAACATGGGAGAATGATTTATCTTAAGGGACTATGATTTTATCAGTAGTAGCTACTAGTAGACAACAAAAAGAAAAGTGGTTTAACAAAATTAACATGAAACAGGAACAGAATTTAAGGCAAAATGGCATTATTGAAGATAAAGGACACTGGATCATAATAAAAGAAATACATCTTAGTCCAGTTGTGTTGCTATAAAGGAATGCCTGTGGCTTGGTAGTGTATGAAGAAAAAGGTTTATTTGGCTCACAGTTCTGCAGGCTGTACAAGAAGCATGACACTGCAGTTTGCATCTGGTAAGGAACTCAAGCTCCTCATGGTAGAAGGCAAAGGGGAGCAGGCATGTGCAGAGATCA
This sequence comes from Lemur catta, assembly GCF_020740605.2. NCBI lineage: Eukaryota > Metazoa > Chordata > Mammalia > Primates > Lemuridae > Lemur > Lemur catta. The sequence goes on along the minus strand of NC_059128.1, from coordinate 87,751,102 downwards.
TGTGGCAAGAGAGTGGGAACAAGAGAGAGAGAGGAAGGTGCCAGGCTCTTAAACCCAGCCATAGTGGGAACTAATGCAGTTAGAACTCACTTATTACCATGAGGAGGGTACCAAGCCATTCATGAAGGATCCACCCCCAGGACCCAAACACCTCATTAGGCCCCACCTCCAACACTGGGGATAAAATTTCAACATGAGGTTTGGGGAACAGACATACCCAAACTATAGCAACTACCAAAAAAAATATAAAAATGATAGTCTTATAAAACTCCAGCAGTTGATACGGTTTGTTTATTGCTATTTTCCTACCATTCAGAACATTACTTGGCAAAAAAGTTTGTCTATGTATCTTTAAAAAAAAAAAAAAGGAATAAAACTAGGCTGGGTATGGTGGCTCATACCTGTAATCCTAGCACTCTGGGAGGCCCAGGTGGGAGGATCGCCTAAGCTTAGGAGTTTCAGACCAGCCTGAGCAAGAGCAAGATCCCCTCTCTACTAAAAACAGAAAAAAATAGCCAGGTGTGGTAGTGTTTACCTATAGTCCCAGCTACTTGGGAGGCTGAGGCAGGAGGATCACTTGAGTCCAGGAATTTGAGGTTGCGGTGAGCTATGATGATGCCTCTGCACTGTAGCCTAGATGACAGAGCGAGACTATGTCTCAAAATAAAAAAAACAAGCCTTGAATTTTCTTGATTTGGCTCTGTTTTGACTTGGAGTTAAGAAAGCAAAAATTGAAAGTTACATAGAGAAATTAATAAATGTCCAGTCATGGTTGAATATTTAACATATGTTAGAAAGTGACAGATAAAACAAAAAGTAGACAACAAAAGATTTAAACAGTGTATTTACTATACTTGATTAAATAGATATCTATAGATAGCACTCTAGCTAATAAATGGAGAATGTGGATTTATTTAAAGCATACATGTATTCCTAAAAAAAAAAAAAAAATTAACTACAACCTGGGTCCCAAAGGAAGTTTTTGTCATGCAAACCACATTCCCTGGCTGAAATGAAAAAATAATTGATCAGTAGTAGTTTAAAAATAGAAAGTACATATATAATATATGCACATCAAACACTAAATTACAAAATACTTAGAATTAAATAACAGAAAATATTACATAGCAAAATTTGTACGGTGCAGTTAATTGAAATTTGGCAGAAATAGAAAGTTACAGTCTTTCTTGAATGTGCTTATGAAAAACGAAGTATGAGGGAAATGCATTTTGTATTCAACTTTAAAGCAATAGCAAAAATACAAATAACATAGAAGAAAAAGAAAAAGAAAAATTGATGAGATACCAGAAAGGCCAAAAAAGAACTGAATCAAGAAAACTCAAAGTTGGTTTTTCTTTTTCTTTTTTTTTGAAAGATACATAGACAAACCGCTCTGCCTGGTAGTGTTCTGAGTGCTGGGAAAATAGCAGTAAACAGACTACACTGCAACATCTTGCTCTATAATACTCACATTCTAGTGGGGGAGTTGGACAGACAGATGAGTATCAGTGGCAATAATTACAATACAGATAAATAAAGCAGTATAAAGGAGATAGGGAGTGACAAGATGTGGTCAGGGAAGGATTCTGAGGAGATCACATTTGAACCATGAACCTATTAAAGTAAAGGAGCAAGCCAGGCACATACCACTTTTTAAGGGTGTTCTTGGCAAAGAGAACAGAAGAGCAAAAGCTCTATCATATCAAATTAGAACTAAAAGAGAAATACATTATTCTTGATTGCAAAAATATTAGAAGTAAACCCTTTAACGTGGAAACAAAACAAGGGTGTTGCTACCACTGCTACTCTTTATCATTATAATGGAGATTTTAGCTAAAGTAATTAGATAAGAAAGAAGAGAGGAAAAGAGACATAAGGATTGGGAAGGAAGAAAAATATTATTATTAAGTGTAAATGAAATAATTATAAGAGAATTTGTATACTATTAAAACTAATAAGAGTTTGGGAAGGTTGCTAGAGATAAGGTCAGCATAGAAAACCAATAGTTTGCCAGCATATCAGCAAAAATCAATTAGAAAACATAATAGGGAGAAAACGGTACAATTCACAATACCATCTGTAAGCTGCCTTGGACTCTTTCTAACAAAAGATTTACTCAGAAAAATTACAGGACATTTTAAGGACAGATAAAAGTAGATCCAAATTATCACTCACCTCCCCCCAGTTCAATCTACAACATCTGTACAGTCCAATATAAATCTTAACAGGACTTTCGTGGAGTTAAAAAAAACTGGTTGAAAAATTCACCTGGAAAAGTAAAGGTTCAAGAATTATCAAGACTGTTTTGGAGGCTGGGCACCGTGGCTCAGGCCTGTAATCCTAGCATTCTGGGAGGCCAAGGCGGGATTATTGCTTGAGGTCAGGAGTTCAAGACCAGCCTGAGCAAAAGTGAGACCCCATCTCTACTAAAAATAGAAAAATTAGCCGGATGTGGTGGCATGTTCCTGTAGTCCCAGCTACTTAGGAGGCTGAGGCAGGAGGATTGCTTGAGTCCAGGAGTTTGAGGTTACTGTGAGCTAGGCTGATGCCACAGCACTGTAGCCTAGGTGACAGAGCAAGACTCTGTCCCCACCTGCTCCCCCAAAAAAGACTGTTTTGGAAATGGACAAAGAGGGTCATGCAATCAAATAACTAGACTTAATTTTTAAAACAGTGATAAATTCAAAGTGTGGTGTTGGCTCAGGGATAGATAAGTAGATTAATAATAAAACAGAAAAGAAAGGCCTGAAACATTCAAGTATGTATGGAAACTTGGCATAATAAATTAGGATTTATTATAAAATAGGATTATGTTATTGGGTTCCCAGATGGAAATATTGTATGTGGTGTATTACACAATACCATATACAAGAACAAGTTCCAGTTACAGGAAAGGCCAAAATGAGAAAAGCTAACTTCAAAACTTTTAGAATAAAATATAGAATGCCTTTATAGCCTTAGCTAGGTAGGATTTCTAAAGACCCAAAAAAAGTCAGAAAGGGAAAAAAATGAACAAATTTGACTAAATAAAAAATTTTAACTTTAGTAAGACAAAAAATATTAACAAAGAATTAGTATCCTGAATATATGTATAACTACTATAATAAGAAATAATCAGCTCCACTTAAAAATACACAAAGGATATGAACCAACAATTTATGGGGAAGAAAACCCATATGTCTAATAAGCAGGTGAAAAGGTACATAACATTGCTAGTAATTGGGAAAATGACAAATACCATTTCATATCCATTAGAATGGTAAGTTTTTAATATATGTACCATACATAAATGGATACAAGTATTTGGGAGATGAATTTGATAATATATAATAAAATTTAAAAGGTACATTCAGAAGCCCCAGAAAATTGACTTCTGGATTTATAACTGAGAAATTCTTATATGTGTATGTCAAAAAACATGTATAAAGGCTGTCTTTTACATGTACTTGTTAAAGATTTACCAACTTGTTTGTTTGTGATAGGTAGATATAACCTTCCTCTTTAGATAATCCCATAGAGTAGTCAGTTACTAATAGAATGGGATATATTGAGATCTATAAATAATCACATTTTCAATTTCATACTAATTTCTCTGAAAACTCATTCTTAAGTGGTCCCAGTCTTTACAAAGTTTTCTTCATCTGGGGGATTGAGTATGTTTTTAGTCATTTATTCATTCAACAGATTTTATTGAACACATTGCTTGTGCCAGATGATAACACAGCATCGAGCAAAACAGGCAAAGCCTCCTCTCATGGAATTTAAATTCTAGTCAGGGAAGATGGCTGGTAAACAAATAAATTAATAAAAATATAATATGACTGGTAGTATATGCAATGATGAAAAACAAAGCAGGATAAGAGTAATAGCGAGTGGGAGTTATTTTATATGGGGAAGTCAGGGAAGAATTACCTGCAAAAGATAACATTGAGCAAAGTCATGAAGAAAGCGAAGGGATAAGTTATATGGGAGAAGATCCTTGGAGATGGACCAAAAAAAGGCATTGCGAGGGTCAGAACTAGCATGAGTTAAATACAACTCACGTGGTAGTTAATGTGTTAAAAAATGAAATTTGAAATCCGAAACAGGCACAAAATTTTGACGTTAATGATTGCATTAACTGAAATGAGATTTACACTTTGTAGCTTAGCTGTATAGTTGTATACAAAGGCAAATAACCAGTTATTGTTTATATTTATTTGGTTCTAAAGTCTTTTATGAAACATAATGTGGTTTGTAACATCTTTTAAAGATTGTGTATAAATTTTCTGAACACTTTGTATGGTTTCTTTGCATTTGCACTTTAGTATGTGTAGTAACAAAATCCAAATGACAGTTAAATTATTTTATACTGGCTTCATTTGTGTTATTTATTAACAATTCATTTATATTCAATAGTTCAGTTAAATTGATGTATAGTGGCTTTATTTTATTTTTTTATTTCTAAATGTATTTTCCTCCTCTTCCAATTTCTTATCATATTAGTTAATCTTTATTATTACTTTTATGTCTTGGGATTCTTATTACTGGGGGGGAGGGGTGTGTGTGTGTGTGTGTATGTGTGTATAGAGTAGCCGGGAGAGAATCTATTTTATATCAAGTCTTTAGAACTACAGATTATATTACATCATTATGACTTTCAACTGCTAACCACATCATTGTCCAGAGTGGCAGGCAGATAGTAAAAATTATAATTTATTGCAAACTCTGAGACCTGTTTGTAAGTATTGTAATACATCTTCACTTACATACTATTAAAAATTATTTCTTCAAAACTTATTGTGAAAGACATAGTTTTAGAATACAATACCTAATCTTAATAAGGAACTTATTTTTTTCATAGCAAAGAAAACTAATTACCATATATCTGTTTGGGAATATTTCAAATATTTAATACACTTTTCATTTTACTAACCTGACTTTCTTTTTCTTTTAGCAAAACTGTACAATCTAAAGTGGACTGCATTTTGGTAAGTAAAATAACTAACCTTAAGGTTCTTTTGTAATAAGGCTATTACCGCTATATAAAATATACTATTCTTAAGTAAATATTGATTTTAAATGTAACATAACTTTAATGAATAAAATTTGGTATTAATTACAACCCTATGGCTGAATTGGTTATAACCTATCTAGCTACTTTTCTGTATGTCATCAATACAGAAATTATAATCTGAGATAATTGCATGTTTTTGAATCTTATTGGCCTTTACTGAAAGATAGCTTAAACAATTAAAGTGGATGTTTATTTTTCTGTTCTATTAGCTCTGTAAGAATTTGTTTAAAGAAAAGTTTTTAAGATGTTTAGTGGGTTAGTTTTGTTGTGATAGCATATTTTTCCTGTTTTAGTTGCTAGCCAGTAGGGATTAAGCCACAATAATGATTTAGGTTGTTCGTACAGAACTCTGTAAGAATTTGTTTAAAGAAAACCTTTCAAGTTGCTTGATGGGTTAGTTTTTGTTATTATAATACCCTTTTCATGTTTGGGTTGCTATCTTTTAGGACTTAAAGCCACAATAATAGTTTAAATTTATATTATATTAGTGTGGTAGTTCCTTGGGTCTTTTCTTAAATGTGTGAGGGAAGAAGCATGCAGCTACTTCTTCTTGAAATACTACTTCTTTCTTGAAATATTTGCTGACAGGATAACTCCTAGGCTCTAGAACATTCAATGATTCTACACTGTTAGATTCCCTAAAGTGTCAGTGTAATTCTGTTCCTACTTGTGGAACTCTGTTCCTAAATCTGTTCCTCCTCCTTCTCTTATCAAAGTTTGGGTCTTCCTTATAAGCTGACCTGTTTTGGGGGGCGTTTTTGTTCTTGTTTTTGTTTGTTTATTTTGTTTTTTGGTCTTTTTTAGTGTCTGGTGCTGAAATAGTATAATATCTGACTAGCTTATTATATTATTATTATTTTGTTAGCCCCTAGGTAGGTGAGTGAATAAATAGGAATAGGTAATAGGAGAAGAAGTAATTTGATCAATTCTCCTATACATTAACCTAAATAGCTGAAAGAGGACTTTGTGGGGGTGTTTTTCCTCTGCCTTTCACTTTTTTTCTCTTCTTTTTTTCTCCCTCTCTCATAATGACCCTCTGAAATAGGTAATCCTGTTACCTTCCTTTTACAAATGAAGAAACCTATGCTCTTGCATTTACTTCAGAAAATAATTATTGAACATCTTCTGTCTGCCAATCTTACACGTAAGGAATACAAAATAGAAAAGACATTCCCTGCCTCAAGAAATTCAGTCTGTTGTAGTAATATATAAGAGTGCTCTTAAAACCTAGGAAAGTAGTGATTCAGCATGGAGCGGGTAGGATTGCCCCCCAAACCCCAGAGCATTTACTCTCTCCTCTAACTCTCACGAGTCTCATTGTTTATGTGTCACTCGGTAATTATTGCACAATTATCATGTACTAGAGACCCTGTTCTTGGTACCAGAGTACAGTGGTAAACAAGGCAGACACAGTTGCTGTCTATCAAAGGCTCCCTGCTTTCTTTACAGAACTTGAGATAACTTTGGAGGAATACTCATTTTTTTCTCTTAATTGAGAAAATAGAGGCAGAAGAAGACTGGTATAAATTACAAGATATGTCATTTATAAAATAGTAAGAATAGAAGGATTTTTAAAAAAATCTTTCAAGAGTTCAAAAGTGTTTATTTCAGTGTAAGTTTTAAAATATATATTACATATAATTTTACTCAATAATTTTTAATGCTGTTTTAAGCCCTGGGCATAAGATAGTAAGATCTCTTATCCTCATGATTCTTTTATTTTTTTGGGTGAGGTGGACATTAAACAAGTAAACAAATAAGCATTATTATTTCAGATAATGATAAATGCTGTTACAAAATTTTAAAAAGGCAAAAGGAGGCAAGTGATGATGGATAGGGTAGCCTTAGATGGGCTGATGAGGAAAAGCCTGTTTGAGGAGATGACATTTGAAAGGAGACCTAAATAATAAGAAGCCAGCCTTATGTGATGATCTGCCAGGAACATGTACTAGGCAGAGCGAACAGTAGGTACAAAAATTCTGAAGCTGGAATGAGTTTTGGATATTTGAAGATTGCAAGGATTCTTTATTGTGCCAAAAAATACAGGGTGCAAGATCTATGGAGCGAAAGAAAGAATGATAGAAAAGTTCAAGTAGGGATTAGTTTATATATGGCATATATGGTGTGACAAGTAGTATCCTAAGTGCATGGAAAGCCAATTACAGGGCTTTAAGCAGAAAATAGTATGATCTAATTTTTTAAAAATACCCTCACTGTTGTTAGAAGAATAGACTGTAGGGGCACAAGAGTGGAAGCAGGAAAACTAGTTAGGCTATTGCAGAAGTCCAATAGAGAATTCAAGCCATTTGCTCAGATGATGGCAGTAGAATGAATATGTGAAAGAAAAGTAGATGGATTCAGGGCATATTTTGCGTATAAATTTAGTAGGCCTTGCTTGCTGGTGGGTTGAAAGTGGAGGGAGAAACAAAGAGAAATCAAGAATAATTCCTTTCAACCTAAAACATTTATTCTAGTATTCCTTATATGACAGGTTTGTTTATAATGAATTCTCTCAGTCTGTATTTATCTGTGACTATATTTTGCCTTCAGTTTTAAAAGATAGTTTTGCTGGATATAGAATTCCTGGTTAATAGTTTTGCTTGTTTTTCATTCATTGCTTTGAATATGTTATTCCATTGCCTTATAGACATGATTGCTTCTGATGTGAAGTCAGCTATTAATCATATCATTGTTTTTCTTTACTTAATGATTTATTTTTCTCTCGTTGCTATCAAAATTCATTCTGTATTCATACTGGCACTCACTTGTTCACTTCTCTTGCTCACTCTAGCTTTCAACTGTTTGACTTTACATGTGTAGGTGTGGATCAGTTTTGTGTTTATCCTACTTGGGATTTGTTGAACTCGCATATCTCTCACTTTTTCTCATCAGATAATTCTTTCTGTCCCTTGGATTCTCTCCTCTTTAAACTCCTGTTACATATACGTTGAAATGATATTATTCTTCTGGTCTCTGAGGCTCTTTTCTTTTTTCTCTGATTATCTTTCTTTGTGTTCTAGTTTCACTGTCTTTATTAAGATTCCCTATTATCTGACTCATTGTCATCATATTTTCCTTTGTGTGTTTAAACACAGGCAGCCTCATGCTGGCATCACTACTGTTCAAACCATGTGGGATAGGTCATGGGAGCAGCCAAAGGCAAGAATAACACAAACTCTCAAAGTTATTACATAAACATTTCTCAATATGTTGTTTGCCTTTATTCAGTTTCTGAGCCTTGAGAGTGTTCTTTTTGACCATTTTATGTTATTTTCTAGTTGTTTTGGTGACCACTTCACATTTTCCAGATATCTCAACCTTCTCATGAAATCTTCTCATGAAAATTTTATTTTATGTTTTCTTTTAGAAGTTTTATAATTTTAGCTTTTTCTTTTAGATCTATGAACCACGTTGAACTAAATTTGTATTGGGTTTAAGGTGAACTTCAAGGTTTATTTTTTACCACATGGATGGATATCCACTTGTTCCAGCACCATTTATTGAAAAGTCTACCCTTACCCGGTCACCTCCTCTATCAAAAATCATTATGTGGGAGTCTTTTTCTAGACTCTTTTTGCCTATCAGTTACTATGTCTGTCCTTATGACATCATTACATTTTGTTATACTGTCACTTTATAGAAAGTCTTGACATTAGGTAATGTAAATGGTTCAAATTGTTTTTAACATTTCCGTACAAATTTTAGAGTTACTTTGTCAATTTCTATTTAGAAAGCAAAAAACAATTCTACTGGGATTTTGATTGGGAGTACATTGAATTTGTGATCAGTTTGGGGGCAGTTGACATATTACAAGCAAATCTTAATCCATTAGCTTGATATATCTTCATGTTAGTTGGTTCTTCTATAATTTCTCTCAGCAGTGTTTTGTAGTTTCATGTGTATGAGTTTTATATATATTTATTACAACTATTCGAAGTATTTAACATTTTTAAAGTTTAGATGCTATTATTAATAGTATTTAATAATTTTTGTTACTCAGTGTTTTATTGCTATTGACTTTACAGCCTACAGACTTGCTAAATTCACATATTAAATCTAGTAGCTTTTACGCAGAGTCCTTAGGATTTTCTGCCTACTCAATCATATTATCTATGAATAAAGAAAATTTTGATTCTTAAAATTTATATTTCACTTTCTTTTTCTCAAATTATTACACTGGTAGAACCTCCAGGACATAGTTAAATAGAAATGGCGAGAGTGGATTTCCTTGCCTTGTTCTCAATCTTAAGGGAGAAAACAGTCATTCATTCACCGTATATTATGATGCTAACTTTAGCTTTTTCATGGATGTTCTTTATCAGGTTGAACATCTTTCCTCTTGTCCCTATTTTGCTAAGAATTTTTTTGATCATAATTATGTGTTGGTTTTTATCGAATGATTTTCCTGCACTTATTGATAGTTTATATTTCTATATTATCACATTCCCTGATCTTTTCCACTGAAGTATCTAATCTGCCATAAATCCCACCCAATAAATTTTCTGTTTTAGATCTTATATTTTTTTCAGTTCTAGAAATTCTACTTTTTGTAGAAGTTCTTTTTTATATCCTTCATTTTGTTTTTCATTATGTTCCTGTCTCCCTTTAAGCCCTTGGGCATATTTGTAATACCTGTTTTAAAGTCTTTGTTTACTAATTATGTTACTGCTATCATTTCTGAGTCTGTTTTATTTACTGATTTTTGTTGTAAATATGGGTCATTTTTCTCCTCCCTTGTATATTTTTTTTATTTTTTTTTTTTATTTAAATAGGTTTAGGGAGTGGTTTTTTGTTATGTGGCTGAATTGCATAGTGGAGAAGTCTAGGCTTTAACTCTTAACCTAAGTAGGGTACATTGTACCCAAGAGGTAATTTTTATCCTGCACTACCCCCTTTCTGAGTCTCCAGTGCCCATTAAGCCACTCTATATGACCATGAATACCATTGCTTAGCTCCCATTTATAAGTGAGAACATGTGGTATTTGGTTTTTTGTTCCTGGGTTACTTCACTTAAAATAATGGACTCCAGTTCCATTCAAGTTACTGAGTTGCTACAAGACTTTATTTCATTCTTTTTGATGGTTGAGCAGTTTCCATCTTGTGTGTGTGTGTGTATGTGTGTGTGTGTATACATATATATATGTGTGTATATATATACACACACACCCCCACATTTTCTTTATCTACTCATCAGTTGGTGGGTACTTAGGTTGGTTCTGTATCTTTGCAGTTAAGAATTTTGCTTCAGTAAACTTACAGGTGTAGGTGTCATTTTATAAAATAACTTCTTTTCCTCTAGAGTAGATTCCTAGTAGTGAGATTGCCCAATCAAATGGTAGATCTGCTTTTAGTTTTATGAGAAATCTCCGTACTGTTTTCCATAGAGGTTGTACTCATTTACATTCCCACCAACAATGTTAAGCATTCCGTTTTCACTGCATCTGCACCAGCATCTGTTGTTTTTTGACTTTTTGATAATGGCCATTCTGACAGGGGTAAGGTGGTATCTCATTGTGGTTTTAATTTGCATTTCCTTGATGGTGAGCAATGTTGAGGCTTTTCTCATGTTTGTTTGGCCAATTGTTTCTCTTTTTTTTTTTTTTTGGAAAATATCTCTTCATGTCTTTTGCCCACTCTTTAGTGGAGTTATTTGTTTTTTTCGTGCTTACTTGAGTTCCTTATATTAGGCCTTTGTGAGATGTACAGCTTGCAAATATTTTCTCCCCTTGCATAGGTTGTCTGTTTATTCTGTTGTTTATATCTTTTGCTGTACAGAAGCTTTTAGTTTAAGTCCCATTTATTTATTTTGTTTTTTCTTGTATTTGGGCTTTTGGGTTCTTAGTCATAACTTCTTTACCTAGGCCAATGTCAAAGATAGTTTTTCCTAGGTTTTCTTCTAGTATTTTTATTGTTTCAAGTCTTACATCTAAGTCTTTAATCCATCTTGAGTTAATTTTTGTATATGGTAAGAGAAAGGGATCCAGTTTCATTCTTCTGCCTGAGACTATATAATTTATTTTCCCAGCACCATTTATTGAATAGGGCATCCTTTATCCAGGGTGTTTTTGTCTGCTTTGTCAAAGATTAGTTGGTTGTAGGTATTTGTCTTTATTTCTGGGTTTTCTGTTCTGTTCCATTGGTCTAGGTATCTACTTTTATACCAGTACCATGCTCTTTTGGTTACTATTGCTTTGTAGTATAATTTAAAGTCGAGTAATACGGTGCCTCCAGATTTGTTCTTTTTGCTTAGGATTGCTGTGGCCATTTGTACTCTTTTTGGTTCCATGTGAATTTAGGATTGTTTTTTCTAATTCTGTGAAAAGTGACATTGGTATTTTGATGGGAATTGCATTGTATCTATAGATTACTTTGGGCAGTATGAATATTTTAACGATATTGATTCTTCCAATCCATGAGTATGGAATGCTTTTCCATTTTTTGTGTCATCTACAGTTTCTTTCATCAGTGTTTTGTAGTTCTTTTTGTGGAGGTCTTTCATCTCCTTGGTTAGTATATTCCAAGGTTTTTTGTTTTTTCTTTCTTTTTCTTTTTTTTTTTTTTTGCAGCTATTGTAAATGGGATTGAGTCCTTGATTTGATTCTCAGCTTGGTTGTTATTAGTATATAGAAATGTACTGATTTGTGTACATTGATTTTGTAACCTGAGACTTTACTGAACTAATTTATCAATTCAAGGAGTCTTTTGGAGCAGTCTTCAGGGTTTTCTAGATACAAGATCATATCGTCAGCAAACAAGGATAGTTTGACTTTCTCTTTTCCAGTATGGATGCCCTTTATTTCTTTCTCTTCCCTGATCTCATAATTTTTAATTTAGTGCTGGACACTGATTTTTATGATTTTTATTTTGTTTTGGAGCATCTGGATTTTGTTCTTTTCCTTTCAAGTGTAGTGAAGTTTGTTTTGGCAGGCAGCTGAGTTATTTATAGATTGTTTTGATCCTTTTGAAGCGTGTGTTTAATCTTTCTTAGGGAAGGTCTAGAATGATATCTACTCTAGAGCTAGTTTAGCTTTTATACTGAAATATTACCCTTATGGTATCCACATTCTTCAGGTATTCACTGAGATCTCTCAGTTCTTTCTGGTTAGAACTGAAACATGTGTCAGCCACTTACAGATCCCTGCTAGTTCTTTGACCAGCTTCATGGAGTTTCCTATATGCATATACAGTTTAATATTCAGCAGTAGATTCTAAATCTACATAGGGGTTTGTGTTGATTTTGAAGTTCTTTCTTTATCATCCTTCCACACGGTACTTTGCCTCAAACACTAACCACTGTCTAAAGCTCAGCAATTCTGCTTTGCTCTGTTTGGGCTTCTCCTCTCTACACCACAGTCCAGAAATTGCCTTCAGATAGGATCATCTCGTTTGTTTCTTTCAGGTCTAATAGTTTGTGCTCTTTGTTGCCCAGTTTCTAATTGGACGACAGTTGTTCCTTATATTTTGTTCGTGTTGTGAGTTGGTAAAGTTGGGAGAGTTTCTCTAGTATCAGGTACTCCAGTGTGGGCACATGCAGAAGTGGCTATTTTAAGAGTTCAATATAGGCCCCTTCATACTTCCTTTGTTTCTTAGTGCTTTATTTTCCACTATATCTATTTCAAACTTCTTGAGCTCAAGCTTCTAAACTCAACCTCTTCTTTTTTCACTGTCAGCAAATAATCTCACATTCTACTTCTCTAAGAATATAGGAAGTTACGGTGTTAGTACTCCAGTACCATTTCTTGTCCCCAACTCAGTAGTTGCTTGATTCTGTACTGATTGTTTGTCTCCCAACAGAAGAAATGTTCTTCTGCCTGTTTGAAGGCTGATGTCTCCCTGCCTAGGCTTTGGATCCCATTCCTTCCTACCTCATAATTCATGTCATGATTCATTCACTTTCTCCTGTTTCTTTATTCTCGCATTTTCTACTGGACTTTTCCCATTAATAGTTAAATGGTTAATTTTTCCCCCATCATAATAAAAGAATCCTTCTCGAAACCCACAACACTTCTCTAGCTACCACTCTTTCTTTTTTCTTTATTTAGAAAGAAGAAAGTGAAAATAGTCAAAGTGTTGATTGAACTCAGTCTCATGACTCACTTTTCTTTCAGTTTTTGCCCCAGTAACAAAAGTTTTCTTCTAATACCACTTTGCTGAAACATATTTATCAAGGATACCATGACCTCTTATTGCTAAATAAAATAGATAATCTCAGCCCCAGCTGACAGTCCTTTTCAGTTGACTTTATTGACCATCCCCTTACACGCACCACCCTCCTCCCCAGTTAGGTCCATTCTTATTTTTTTAATTTCTTAGATGCCATACTATTCTGGTTTTTCTGTTAAATCTCAAACTGTTCCTTCTCAATTTCCTTCAAGGGCTTCTATTCCTCTGCATTTTGTCTATATTTGTCTATGGTGATCTCATCTACTTTGTTGATTTTGACTAATCTCAACATACTGATGACTCCTAATTATATGTTCACAGCCTAAGCTTCAGGCCCATATCCAACTATATGTCAGTTGATCAGTTTTACCTAGAGGTCCCATAGGTACTTCAAACTCAACTTTTTCAGAGCCAAATTCATTGCATCATACCCCAAATTCTATGCCTATCTGTATTCATTACCTATTGCTGTTATAATAAATTAACATAAATTTAGTGGCTATATAAAACAGTACAAAGTTAATATTTTGGAGTTCTGTAGGTGAGCAATCTGACATGGGTCTCACTGGATAAAACTATGGTGTCAGTAGTGCTGTGTTGCTTGTTTTGTTTTGTTTATTGGAGATTCTAGGGAAGAATCTTGCCTTGCCTTTTATAGCTTCTAGTAGCTATACCTTCAAAACCAGCAATGGCTGCTTGAATCTTTCTTATATTGCATCACCCTGACATGGCTCCTTTTTGTAGTCAAATCTCCCTCAGCCTCCTCCTTGTCAGGACACCTGAGTTTACACTGAGCCTACCCAGATAACCCAAGATAATTCCCCTATGTTAAGGTTTTAATTTAATCACCTCTGCGAAGCCCTATTTGCCATGTAAACTTTCAGGGATTAGAAGATTAAGACATGAACATTTGGAGTCCATTATTCTGTCTACCATATTATCTTAGTGAATGGTACTCATACATCTAACCTAAAAATCTAGAGGTCAGTCTTTTTTTTTTTTTTGAGACAGAGTCTCACTGTGTTGCCTGGGCTAGAGTGCCATGGTGTCAGCCTAGCTCACAGCAAACTCAAACTCCTGGGCTCAAGCAATCCTACTGCCTCAGCCTCCCAAGTAGCTGGGACTACAGGCATGCGCCACCATGCCTGGCTAACTTTTTCTGTATATTTTTAGTTGTCCAGTTAATTTCTTTCTATTTTTTAGTAGAGATGAGGTCTTGCTCTTGCTCAGGCTGGTCTCAAACTCCTGACCTCGAGCAATCCTCCCGCCTCGGCTTCCCAGAGTGCTAGGATTACAGGCGTGAGCCACCGCGCCCAGCCTAGAGGTCAGTCCTGACAATTCTTCAGCCTGCCTCGCAACTAGTCAATCACCAGATCCTATCAATTGGTTGCTCTTTGGTTGCTCTATTTTTGTCCATCCCTATAGCTACTGCATTATTCCAGATCATTGTACTGTAACTGTCTGCTTCTAATCTTTCCACGTTCATTTTATTCTCCACACTATCATCACAGTCATCTTTATAAAATTCCATTTGGTTCACATCCTTGCATAAAACCTTTTGTCGGTTCCCCATTGCCCTACCTTATGGTATAGAAGACCCCTCCATACTCAGGCCTTACATTTTTCGTCTAACCTCATCTTTCTCCACTCCCTCCACAGCCTATCAACAAGCTGTAATAAATAGTGGTAGGGTAGAATAAGAGGTTATTTACTCTCTCAATCTGTAATAGCATTGGCCACAGATCTTTCTGTGATGGTAGAAATATTTTATATGTGCACTATTCAGTATGGTAGTCACTGGCCACATATGGCTGTTGAGTACTTGAAATGTGTTTAGTGTGAGTGAATGACTGGACTTTTAATTTTATTTAATTTTAATTAATTTAAAGATAGCCTGGAGCAGTGGCTCATACCTGTAATCCTAACACTTTTGGAGGCTGAGGCAAGAGAATCACTTGAGGCCAGGAGTTCAAGACTAGCCTGGGCAATATAGCAAGACCCTGTCTCTATAAAAGACTAAAATAAAACATTAGCCAGGCATGGTGGCATGCACCTGTAGTCCCAGTTAATTGGAATGCTGAGGCAGGAGGATCACTTGAACCCAGGAGTTCAGGGATGCACTGAGCTGTGATCGGACTGCTGCACTCTAGCCTAGGATGGAGTGAGACCCTGTCTCCAAAAATAAAAATAAAAAATAAAAATAGCCACCCCGTGGCAGTGACAACTGTTTTGGACAGCACAGATCTAGAACAGTGGTTCTCAACCTGAAGCATTTGACAATATCTGGAAACATTTTTGGTTTTATCACTTCGGGTAGTGCTACTGGCATCAAGTGGGTAGAGGTCAGGGATACTGTTTAAACATCTTACAAAACACAGGATCGGCTCCTATAACAGACTTATCAGCCTAAAATATCGGAGTGCTGAGGTTGAGAAATACTGGCCTAGACTGTCCCCTCATTTTTTGCTATACTTGCTTATATTTTCCAGATATCATCCACTCTGGAAAGCCTTCTGTGATTTCTCAGGTCTGAGTTTGATATATCTTCTGTCTTGTGTGCTTACCTTTATTTGTATGATATAGTTACCTCTGTGATAATTATAATTAGCATTTTTAATAAGTATTCTTATTGATGCATAATAGTTATACATAGTTTTGGGGTACATGCCATAATTTAATACATTCATATAATTTATTAAGATCAAATCAGTGTACTTGGGATATCCATTACTTTAAATGTTTGTCTTTACTTTATGTATAATTAGCATTTTTATTTGTTGTTGACTTCTTGAGTATAAGAACATATTGGTTAGAATATACCCAGGGGTGCATGAAGATGATCAATAAATACTTGTTGAGTGTGTGAATGTGTATAAACTAATGAATCAATTATTAAACTTATTGTCATTTAAAATATAAAGAAATGTTGCCACCTTCAATTTATACCTGTTAAAAAACATACTAAAATACTTGGAAATATTTTTTGGAATTAGTCAATAAGAAAAGAAAACTTGTCTTATTCCTCTAAGGGAAAAGAACTTTTTTTTCTTTTTCTGTCATTCTTCCCTTTCCTTCTCCTCTACTCAGCTTAGGTATGACCCTTCCTTTCATACTCTCCCATTAAAAGATAACCAGCCTGGCCGGGCGTGGTGGCTCACGCCTGTAATCCTAGCACTCTGGGAGGCCGAGGCGGGTGGATCACTTGAGGTCAGGAATTCGAGACCAGCCTCAGCAAGAGCGAGACTCCATCTCTACTAAAAATAGAAAGAAATTATCTAGCCAACTAAAATATATATGGAAAAAATTAGCCGGGCATGGTGGCACATGCCTGTAGTCCCAGCTACTCGGGAGGCTGAGGCAGAAGGATCGCTTAAGCCCAGGAGTTGGAGGTTGCTGTGAGCTAGGCTGACGCCACGGCACTCACTCTAGCCAGGGCAACAAAGCAACACTCTGTCTCCAAAAAAAAAAAAAAGATAACCAGCCTGAACCACCTCCACTCTTATCCTCAGAGTGCTAATGGGGAACTAAAACTTTATTGCATAGATGCAGGAAGGATTTAAGCAAGTAAAATGGGACAAATAGACCAGAAACTAAAGGAAGCTGACTAGCAATATAGTAGCAGAGTGTCTCAGAGCTGGGGCTACAGAATGAAACAGAACTGAGTTTGAATGCTTGTCCTGTCATTATTGCCATTATTTTTTAACTTCCTGCAATTTTAACCTAACTTAGCTCTGTAAAAAAGAGGATAATAATTGTACCTACCCCATGGAGTTGTTAAGAATATAATTGAGATAATTAGTGTAAATATAGTGCTTGGCACATAGTAAGCACACATGGCAGCTTTAGTTGAAGATGATATATGTATAAATTCATAATGCGGATATAATTGTTTCCATAAGTGTATGTTTCTGGAAGTCTAAACATTAGTTAAGGATTACATTTTGTGTTCATCATCACAGAATTTGCTATTTAAGAATGAATGCTTACCATATGGAATCACTGAGGGCAGAATATTGAATTTTTCAAACATAGGGAGTAGAAGATAGAGAAGGTTGGAAATTATCTGGCTAAAGCCATCCAAGAGGCTAGAAGGTGCATGTTATAGAGCAGATGCCAGTATGAACACTCCATGCTCCCTTCCCCTCCAGCCTTTGTAGATGCTGTTTCCTCTGCCTGCTGTGCCCTTCTCAGGTTTCTGCACTTGGATAAGTCCTACTGCTTTTGGACTCAGCTTAGAAGTTACCTTTTTCAGAAACCTTTGTTTATCTACTGGAAATGCATTCAGCTGCAGATAACAGAAAATCCTAACTATTGGTGGCTTAAAGAAGTAACAGTCTATGTCACCAAATAAGAAGTCCAAAGTTAGGCATTCAAGAGTAACTCAGCAATGCCACTGGAGTCCTAGCTTCTTTTTATTTTCTCTGTCATCTTTTGTTCTGTTGCGGCATTAATGGCCTGCTATACCACCATGCCTTTAGTCCAAATGCCGAGGGAGGAAGGGCAAAAGGACTTTCTTCTAGGGAAGCTGTCTTTTTATTCACAACACCTATTTACATTCAGGAAACCCACTTCAGGAACTTCAATCTCCAGGGTAATGTCACTTGGCTACCCCTAGCTGCAAAGGAAACTAGGACAGAGAGTATTTTGTTTTCTAGCCTATATACCAGAGGAAGACAAAGAAGAAGGTGGTTGACAATATATGTATCATGGGTCCAACCTATTAGCCATACCATCTTACATTAAGGGTCCCTGCTTTTATACACCTACATATACCCCTTTCAAAGCTATTATTGTATAGTATGCTAATCACCAACTTAATTTGTTTTCTTGTCCAAAAGCAAGCTTTTGGAAGTAAGGGCTGGGTATTATGTCTTTGTGTTCCCAGTGCTTAGCACAGAGTCTACATGGAAGAGACTCAGTAAATATTTGCTGGATGATTATTCACAAACAGTAATTATCAAAAAGTATGCATAATATGAACATACTGTCCCCTAGGTAAAGAGTTTCTTTGTATTTGTTGTTGTTGTTGATATTTATTGAGTATTTACCATGTGCCAGACTTTACATGTTTTATCATTCAGTCCTCATAATTTGCCTATGATGTTAATATGCATGATCCTCATTTTACAGATGAAGAAACAGATTCAGACAAGTTATATAACTTACCTAAAGTCTTAAAACTTACAGATAGAATTAGGCTTTTAATACAGATAGTTTGACTCCAGAGCCTAGACTTTTAAAAACTATGATATACTATGTCATTCGTTACCAATTTTCTCAAATATAAGCTTATATGTGAAATTTTTGAAATTCTACTTTTTATAATCAAGAAATGTTCCTGAAAGTAATAGTCCAAATGGAAAATAAGTCTGAAATGAAAAATTAAAAGCTTGCCTTATTATCTTACTGAATCTTAGTAATCAATAATTCTAAATGCAGTCTCTTTTTTACAAGCAGGTTGTTTGATGTCATTTTAAAAACTCATAATATGCTCACTAAAACAACTAAAATGATGTTAGTTATTTAAATCAACTACAATTGTAAAGAAAATATAAAATATACTAGAAGAAATATAAAGTATGCTACTTTTAAAGCTATGAAAAAAGTTTATCTGCTTATTAGTAAAGACAAATGAAAATATTTGTACTAGCATAATTGCAAATACATTTTTGCTGATGTTTTAATGCTTTTGCAGTTAAAACATAGTTGATTTTTATTTTAATAATAACCAGCATATCTTAAATTTCTTATCTGAGTTGTAACACTTTTAGATTTATGCCATTATACACTTTTAAAGCTGATCCAATTATATTTCTTATAATCAATTTAGTAGTCAAGGTAAAATATTAACCTTGATATATCCAACACCAGAGTATTAGCTAGACAGCAAAGTTTGAGAGTTCTTCAGTCCATATCATTTAATCCCCTTGTCTTAGTTCAGTTAAATTAGACTACTTGACAGCTGTAGCTGAACCTAAAATTTAAGAGTAGTAATCCTTAATATTTGGTGTACAAAAGGCCTAGTCTGGTGAGACTCAGCCAAAGAGGATGGGAAATAATAGTCCAGTGTTTCCCAAAATATGATCATTGAAATAGTAATTTGACAGGATGTTAATATGTTGTACAAAAAAAGGTTCCATAGCTGAGTCTGGTGGCATGTGCCTGTAGTACCAGCTACTCAGGAAACTGAGGCTGGAGGATAGCTAGAGCCCAGGAATGCAAGGCGGTAGTATGCTATGATCATGCCTGTGAATAGGCACTATACTCCAGCCTGGGCAACATAGTAAGACCCCTGTCTCTTAAAAAAATAATAATAAAGTAGCATAATCAAATATATGTTTATGAACTATAGATTAAAAGGTGTCTTAAAAGCTGTATAAGCTGCTGCATCTAAATCTTAAGTATTCAGTGTGTTCCAAACTTTCTGCCCTCTGAATTCCTGTCCCCCCCTATTCCTCATAAAACTTTTCGTGAAACTGTTGTTCTGGAACACACTATTTGGGAAATAGTTGGTAGGGTCTATAGGGCAAGTTTCTAGAATAGAAAGAGAAATTATTTCCCACATATTATCATTCAGAACTACCACAATGTTGAGCACTGCTTGTTTATATTACTGTCTTCTAGGTGTGTGTACCACGAGGAAGCAGTCTCCCCACTAGTTCTAATGTTTGAGTCCCCTAAATTGACTACTGCTTTGGAGTTATTAGAACAAATAAAAGTTAAAAGGGCAATATAGTTTGTTTCTCTTTAGCAAGGTCTAATGTAAATATTAAATAATACTTAGCTTGCCAGGAAATCAGCTGTTAGGAAAGAAATATTTTTATGTCATGGATTAGTAATTTAGCAGCAATCCTAGTAAGATTATAGAGGTAAGTGTAGATAGCCTTTGTTTACTTTTTTTCCCCACTAACTGGAGAGATAGAAGGCTTAAAACAAAAAATAAGGAAGGTTGAATATTTTAAGTTCATTTAAATTTGTATTTTCACTTCCCAGGAAGAGTATACTATCTTATTTCTAGGGCTCTCTAACTGACCAGTGTTCTAAGAGAGGACTCTTATGTATTGCCAGCTACTTCTAGGTTAAAAAAAATATATAGTATTAGCCTTTTTTTGTGACTTAACCATAGCCTAATAAAGCATCTGCACCTTGAAGGCCAAGTAAACTCACCTGGTCCAAGATTGAACATGTCTAATGAATTCCTTGTCAGAGATAAGTCTACAGGCTTTCTGACTTAAATTAGCTCTACTGAGGTAGGGCTTAGTCATGAGAGTTGACCAAAGGAGGACTTTCTAGGACTGTCATTAGGAAAGAGAAATTGAAAAATGATAAAAGATTGCCAGAATGCCTGTTCCTTCTGGAGGGCTAAGGGAAATGTTACTTCTTGAAACTAGGTGACAGATGCCATTGTTCAGATAATTGAGTAGAGGCAGGTTTCCTCCAGGGGATAACTGTTGGTGGAGTCTTCTTGCAAGGGAACACAGTAGAAAAGTGGTCAGTATGTCTTAGGTTCTGAATACTGATTAAGTAATCCTTTAGAGACTCTGCTTTCTGCCTCCCAAACTCACTGATATAGTGTTTATCCTCCCTAGGAAAATGAACAAAATCAACAGCTTAAGCTATGTTATCTAAAAACTTTCCTACTTTACTTGGCATCAAAACCTATTATCAGATAAACCTTAAGAACCAATTCTGGGCACACATGAGTTGTCCATTACAAAATCTAAAACCTAAAAAGAGAATCACAGCAAAGGCACTAACTATCCCAAATGAAAAATCTAGTTTATCATAGTATAAGTTAGTTAGAAAGAGGCAAGGGAAGGCAGTGCAAGCAGGCTGTCTATAGGAATTCTCTTCATTTATCATGATTATCTGTGTGGAAGTTCAGTAGTACTTGGGTTAGCACCAGGGTCATATCCCTGAGAATATCCCTGGGTATAATCTTCCTGGTATCATTTCATCTTGCCTGTGGCATCTTATTGGTATGGCTTGCTCCATATCTAAGTATTAGATTCCAGAGATCCCAGATTTCAAAACATTGGTTGCTCAGATATGGACTGAATTGAAATAACACACAGGCCTGATCCAGCAAATTAAGCATCTTGGTGCATATAGTCCTGGAAGGAATCAGCCCCTAACCCTGTAAATAGACCAGAGGGGCTAAACTGGAGACCCACAGGCTGGATCTACGTCACAAATGTGTTTTGTTTAGCCCATACTGTTTTAAAATTTTGTAGTTAGTTGCCATTTTTCAAAATTGGGAGAGTTCACTGAAGAAAATTAAGTATCTGGTTTCTCTTGAAAATTTAGGACACTGAGCCCTTATTTCCACATGACAATTGTTAGACCTAACAAAGTGATTATCCCTTTGAAACATGACATACACTCTGCAGTCTTCTCGGTCTTCACCAAGCTTTGGCCTCTTCAGATTCGTCTTACCTGTGTTTTATTATACTCATGTGCATTACCTGCCTGGCATTTGAGTTTGTGACCTCTGTGTTAGATTCTTTTGGGGCAGGGTTCTTCCAAGAACCATTCTTTACAGGATTAGAGGAGCCATAATAATATATATGAGGACAGATAATGGGAAGAAAATCTCTATTTTTGTCCCTTAGTTATATGGACTTCTTTACTGTCAGTTCCAATCCTAGCTGGGCATTACAGCAGCCAGTAAGTAGAAAGCAAAAATTAATGACTATTTGTTTGAGAGTCTGTATAAGTCAGTCACTGTGCAAAACATGTTGCCTCCTCACTTTTCATTGAGACCTTCCCTGACCCCTCTATTTTAAATTATATCTCTTCCCAAAACTTTTTCTTCATAGCATTTATCACCATCATGTAACATGTTTTACTTTTAAATTTTATTTTTTGTCTGTCTCCCTGTTACTAAAATATAAGGTAGTGCATAAAGCATAGTAGGCATTTGATGTTGAATGAATGAATGAATAAATTAATTAATCTTATTTCATTTTTAAATTTTCCAAGTCTATCCTGTGGTTAGTGTTTTAAATCAGAAGCCAGTTCTTAATGTCCTTACTGCTAAAGTGACTGAATGGGAACTAAAAGCTATCTGGGACATTAGGATTTAGGATATCTGCTTCCTGAGAACCAGACTAAGAGTAGGGCCTTTGAAGAGAGATGACACACCCCAGCAATAAATTTGAGTAGCTCACTCAAGTAGTAATTCTTAATAAGAGGCATACCTGCTCTCCTGTCCCCTAGTGATATATATACTACATCATCAAGGGAGTATGAAGTGTTTGGAATTGAAAAATTCTCTTCCTCCCTTTCTCCCTTTACAGGAGAAAGCATACTTTCTCACCTCAAATTTTTGCTGTGATGAATGCTGAATGGTAACCAAAGTCAACTTACTGACCTACATTTGATTGAAACTAAAAATTTTGTTTGAAGTATCTAAGTAAAACATATCAGAGGAATAAATAAATAAAATATATCATGTTTTGAAAAGGGCTTATGGTTAGAAGATAGAATTTATCTTGTGATAGGGCACTAGGGTTACTATTAGTAAAGACTTATCTCAGAATCTGACTTTTTCCTTTCATTCACTTGGTAGAGAAGAAGTAGGTAATTTTCAAAACGAAGAGTATGTCTGTATAGAATTTACTTGAGTAGGGAAACTTTGCAGAGGAGCCAGATTTTGTTTTGTTTTTGAGTATAACAGAAATAATCAGTATAAGGCCATGCCATTTGCTGGATTTTGAACCTTTTATTCTTTCCTTTTTTTACATTAAACATTTGAGTTATTTCACCCTCTTTTAGTATGGGAGGAAACATAGTTATTATGTTTTTGGGTTTTTTCTTCTGTTATGGCCTCACGTGGACTAAATTGCCACTGAGGCCCACATCCTGGGTTCTGGTAACTTTTCTCTTTAATAATTATAAAGAATGCTCTAACCATTGTCAGTTAGCTTCGAAATTCATTTTATTGTCTCAGAGTAGAATAGAAAAAAGTACGATGGCATTCTCTCATCATAACCTGGAAGAAACTCAATTTTCATTAATATCTTTATATTCAAAGAATGACATAATACACAAAAGTGTGATCTGATAGAAAACAAATGAATTATTATAGTATTCTAATTTTTCTTTGTATTTTAAGTTATTTCAAACTTACAGAAAAGTAAACTCTAAGGGAGAAAAGAAGGCAAGGTTACTAGGAACAGACAGGGATTAAAGAACTGACTTTTCCTCTCTGTGGCCTACATCTTTGTTAAGGCTGTAGCTTTGTAATCTTGAAGAATCAAGTAGAAATCCAATTTTTTAGAAGCGTATGGTAGCTGGGCTTTCAGGCACCATCCTTTCTTTCCATGCTGAAAAAAAGTTTAAAACACAGTGACTAGAAAGAGCTAAACCTTATCCTTCTTTAATGCTCCCACCCCTATCCCCAACAACTAGTAGAACCCTGGGATCTTTTCAGATAGCACACAGAAACATCAGTGATAACTTTTGCCTCACCTGAGTGATCCAGAGAAATGTTACATGATGACTCCATGATATGGTCACTTTTTGTAGAATTTAACTATGGAAAGAAGTGTTCTCCTTAAGATGGCTCTCATCTGAATCCTATTTCAAAGGGTCTCAAATCTTTTGGTGATGTACCCTCTGCCTATTTGAACCCTATTGTATGAGTATTTTAACAATATGCCCTTGTCCTAGCGTTTCATTTGGTCCTTTGTTACTTTGGCCCTTATGTAGCTACAATACTTTCTACTGTTATTCATTATATCAGCTTCAGAGATTCAGCTTCCTTTTTTACTATTAAGTCCTAAAAAATTCATTGTAGTTTGTGTTCCTTTTCTGGAATTATCCTTTGATTTATCACCATCAATTTATGAGCCCGGTTTTTTAAAAGTATTCCATAGGCAAATATAGGTAGCTAAGAAAATCAATATATTTTAGAGCACATTCCTAAAAATAACTACCGTCTGGATACAGTCAATGTCCCTGGTTAATCTCTTTTAACTTTTTCTTTCATAATTTGATCTATTCCTAATTTTGTGTGCAGCACCTTCCCAATATTATACAAGAAATCTGCTCAGAAGTATCCTACGTATCCATCTTGGAGTGTGAATTTGCCAGTGCTAACATTGCAGTCCCTCAGGGTTTCTTAATGTTGGGATTTCTCCAGGCTTGATTATACTTCAGGCAAATTGAAAGGGATTTTTTTGGTTTGTTTTTTAGCTTCTTTTCAGATGGCCATGGATTCTGTAGGTTACCCAGCAGAATTAGGAAGAAAATAGAGTGAGAAACAAATTTTGAGTTTTGCTGAAGTTTGCTTGTCAGCCTTGCTTTACCTTTTTTTGGCTGTCCCCTTGTAACTGATGTCTTTCAGATTGACTCAGATCACATTTCCTATATTAGAGCAGAACATTCTGAACAGAAAATAAGGTCATTTTCATTTTATACCTAATTCAGTAGGTTTATAAATAGAAGGGCAGATCCTCACAATAAAAATTTACTCTCATTTGATTTATATTTTCTAGAACTGAGAATGGAAAACAATTTGCTCTTGCATTATTTATAGTAGGTAGCCCTCAAAAGAAAATCAAATGCCCTCACCACCCCCTCCATGGTTTTCTTAACAAGTTAGGAAACTGAAAATATCTGAAAATTAAGAATGTTAAGCAACAAGCTTGGAAAATAGAGTCCTCATACCTTGACTTTTTTCTCTATCTTCCTATTCGATCCTATGGGACAAATGCTGGGGCCTGAAAAAAATAAAGTATCAGGTCTGTTGGTAGTTTTTGTAAATTAAAAAAGGCTATAGAGTAAGGTTTCTACTTTCTCCCTTTTGGTCCTGTCAGTGATGCTGGTGAAGAAAGTCTTTTAGTAACTGTGGTTCTGAATCAGTGTCACCTGAGGGGGAAAAAAATTTAGATTTTTTTTTTTTTTTTTTGGTGGTTTACAAAATCAATGGCAGGCAATTCTAAGCATAAATGTTCTATCAGTGTATTTATTCCCCCTCCATACGTGGTAACTCAACTGAAGAAGCAGTTAAACTGGATAATTTAGGTTTCTGGATTTGAAGCTGACTATTCTCAATACAAAGGTAAAGTAAAAGCTTTTTTTAAAAAATCCTTTACTGATACCAGTATGAAAAGTAAAGTTTAATAGACTAATTATGGACATGATACCCTAATTTGTCATCTTTCATCAGAACTCAGTTATTATTAATCTGGCCATACTTTGAAAGGTGTTTATAAGCCTCAATGAGTTACTGCTGATTCTGGAAATAATGATCCTTGGATGTAATTTCACCATCAAGGATTTGCATGAAACCTCCTCAGTTAAGTTCTCATTGTTACTGTCTTTGTAAGCATCAGCCTTTCCCCAGCTTTGTGACCTTGTTTAAAAAACAAAAAAAACCACGAATAACATTTGAGAGGGAGGACAGAACAAGAAACACATCACTACAGATTTCGAACAAAAGAAATCACTTTTTATTAACATTTAAGAAATTGTGGCTTAAACCTGATGCTTGACTTTTTCAAGATGGTCCCTAAAAACAGGAGCAGATCTCTCTCCATTTAGACTACTTTTAAACTGTATTCTATGCCAATTAATAATGAGAACATATTTTCTTACCATCTGCTGGAAGGTCTTTAAGTTCTCTTAATAAGACATTCACAATTCTACCTAGTTCTCTGCAATCCATCTAGTATGTATTGACGGTTCAGAAACAGATGTCCTGAGCAGACAAGCAGGAATACCAAAAAATTAACTTATTTTGAAATGTAGAATATTGCTTCAAGTCTTCCTTCCTTCCTTTCTTCCTTTCCTTTCTTTTTTTTCCATCCTTTCTTTCCTTCCTTTCCTTTTCTTTTTCTTTTTTCTTTCTTTCTTTTTTTTTTTTTTCTTTTTCTTTTTCTTTCTCTTTCAGAAGAGGTGTTGCTCTCTTGCCCAGGCTGGAGTACAGTGGCACAATCATAGCTCACTGTAACCGTGAACTCCTGGTCTCAAGCAATCCTCCCACCTTAGCCTCCTGAGTAGCTAGGATGACAGGCGTGCACCACCATGCCTGGCTAACTTTTAAATTTTTTGTAGAGACAGGACATCACTAGGTTGCCAGGCTGGTCTCAAAATCCTGGCCTCAAGCAATCCTCCTGCTTCAGCTTCACGGAGGGCTAGAATTATAGGCATGAGCCACCACGCTTGGCCTGCTTCAGGTATTTTGTTATAATAGAAGATAAATGAAAAGTTACACATTTTGTCCCAAGCCCAACCTGGGAAAAGCTATTATTTCTGATCTCTTCTGCTTAGATTGATTAATTCCTTTCTCTCTAGTAACACAATTGTTGTCAGAAACGTTTTCTAATTTCAATTGCATGTTAATGGCTCAGGAAGGAATAGTCTTAACATCTTCCTTTTTCTACACTGACTGACCCTGAGGAAAATCAGTGCTACTGGAACGTTGTCTTCAATAACTTGGCTAAGTCTGATGCTCACATATAAAATCTAGGGGCCTCACTCTCATGCTATACCTCTCAAGTTGGTAGAAGTCACCAGGCTAAATACTTCCTGAATTTCTTGAGATAAAGATACCTTACTCACTGCCATGTTCATTGCAGCATTATTCACAACAGCTAAGATATGAAAGCAACCTAGGTGTCCATCATCAGATAAAGAAAATGTATATATACACAATGAAATATTATTCAGTTTTAAAGGGGGAAATCTTGTCGTTTGCAACAACATGGATGAATCTGGAGGATACTAAGCCAAATGAAATGAACCAGGCACAGAAAGACAAATGCCACATAATCTCACCAATATGTGGAATCTAGAAAGGTTGAACTCATAGAAGTAGAGAGTAGAATGATGGTTATCAGAGACTGGGGGAGGAAGGTAGATGGGAAAAGGGGAGATGATCAAAGGGTACAAAGTTTTCAGTTAGGAGGAATAAGCTTTAGTGATCTATTGCACAGCATGGTGACTATAATAAATAATACATTGTATATTTCAAAATTGCTAAAAGAATAGCTTTTAGATGTTTTCACCACAAAAAAATAAGTATGTGAGGTGATAGATTTATTAATTAGCCTACTTTAATCATTCCACATTGTAAACTTATATCAAAATATCACATTGTACCCCATAAATATATACAATTATTATTTGTCAATTAAGAACAAAGTTTTAAAAATTTTTAAGTGCCTTTTTCAAATAATAAAAGAGTCTTGTTGATAGAATTTTAATTATAAATTCTTCTGCCAAATATCTGATTTTAAGCAATTATATATTTTAAAATAATAACATTTATATAATAATACCTATCAGATATACTTCATAAATGTTTTATCACAGAAATTTATGAGCATATTATCACTGTGTTACAAATTTGAAAATTGGGCCAGGTGCAGTGGCTCACGCCTGTAATCCTAGCACTCTGGGAAGCCGAGGTGGGAGGATCGCTTGAGGTCAGGAGTTCGAGACCAGCCTGAGCAAGAGCGAGACCCCGTCTCTACTAAAAATAGAAAGAAATTGTCTGGACAGCTAAAAATATATATAGAAAAAATTAGCCGAGCATGGTGGTGTATGCCTGTAGTCCCAGCTACTCAGGAGGCTGAGGCAGTAGGATTGCTTAAGCCCAGGAGTTTGAGGTTGGTGTGAGCTAGGCTGATGCCACAGCAGTCTAGCCCTGGCAACAGAGCCAGACTCTGTCTAAAAAAAAAAAAAAAAAAAGAGGAAAGAAAATTGATACTCAGCTTAAAGAATTTGCCTAATATTACCAAGCTAATAGTGGCAACTCTGGAAATCGGATCCAGACCTTGTAATTCTGTGTCCTATACCTTACCTCTATATCCTACTGCTTGAGATTGATTAGATTTGAAGGATCAATCAATCAAGTTCAAGTAGCACCTGTTTCATTCATCTATTTCATTCATATATATGTGTGTGTGTGTGTCTTTTATGTCCTTATTATGTCTTATATACATCTTATATCCTTATTAATTATTAGTTTGTCAGGATACTTGCCCATCATCCTCAGATTTATAAAAGCTCCATCAAAGCTACTTTTATTACTGCACTAATCAGTTGCTGGGTGATACTTTTATATGGAAAGTCTCTATGACACAAGTTCTATACCACTCAGGAAATTGTACATTTTGTTATATGACCACCTTAATGATAAGTTGTTGGCTTTTTTCTAAATTAAATTCCAACTCAGAGGCAGATGTTTTTAAATGCTGAAAGTAAAAATGTCTTTCTTTTTAACCTGTAATGAAGAATCCCATGATAGATGGATGTAGCATGAAAAATCAGTAGGGAAAATGTGAAGAAGTATTCAATAAGAAATACTGAGACAATTAGCTAACCTAGTGGAAAATGTTTAATTAGGTTCCTACTTTATATCTTCCAGAAAAATAAGGACCTAAGTGTGAAAAACAAAATTTTTAAACTTTAAAAAGCAAACATAAGATAATATCTTTATGATAGTAGGAGAGGGAACAGTTTCAAAAACAAGACACAAAAAGCTCAGATTATGAATGAAAAGATTTATATATTTGACTGCCTGGAAATGAAAAACTTTTCTATATCACAGGACTTCAAAAACAAAATGAATAAACAAGCTACAACTAGGAGAAGATATTAGCACTTATAACCACTAGAGGATTAGGGTATGACTTCCTAATAAATCCCCATTTTTAGATGAGCAAAAGATATGAATGGACAGTTCCTTGAACAGTTGGTTCTTCAGGTATGATCCCCTGACTAGCAGTAGCCGCATCACCTGGGAACCTGTTAGAAGTCCAGATTCTTAGGCCTCCACTCCAGGCTTACTAGAATCAGAAAATCTGGATGTAGGACCCTTTGATCTTTGTTTTAACAAGCTCTGTAGGGATTTTGGTGCATGCTAAAATTTGAGAGCCACTATATTAAACTCAAATGATAAATAATATGAAAAGATACTCAGTCTTATCATCAATCAGAGAAATATGAAATAAAACAAGGAGATAACTTTTTTATATCCATAAGATTAGCTAAAATTTTAATCTTAAATTTTTTGGAGTTTTTTTTTTTTTTTTTTTTTTAATTCAGGATATCATGAGGGTATATTTTGGTTACATGAAATGCATTTGCCTTGCTCAAGCCAGGGCTACAAGCGTGTCCTTCCCCCATAGAGTGTGCCCCGTTTGCATTAGCTGTGGGTAAACTTAAGTTTTAACAAAGATGTGAAGAAATTGTAGTATTGCTGTTGGGGATATAAATTGGCGTAAGAGGTGTGGGAAGCAATTTGAAAATACTCAATAAAGTTGAAGATGTATATTCCTCAAAACCAGATGTTTCTACTTTTAGGTATATACCTTAGGAAAAATTCTTATACAAGGACACAGGAGTCACAGATAAAGGATTTTCATTGCAGCCGTATTGAAAGGACTAATAGTCTATTAGTAGAGAAATAACAAACTGTGGATTTGTTTCATACAATACTATTATATATGCTGTTAAAAAGAGCTAAAGCACTGGGAGACCGATGCGGGAGGATTGCTTGAAGTAAGGCATTCAAGACCAGCCTGAGCAAGAGCAAGACCCCATCTCTACTAAAAATAGAAAAAAATAGCGGGGCATGGGCGCCTGTAGTCACAGCTACTTGGGAGGCTGAGGCAGGAGGATCTTTTGAGCCCAAGAGTTTGAAGTTGCAGTGAGCTATGATGACCCTACTGTACTTTATCCAGAGCATCAGAGCAAGATCTGAAGCAAATATGGCAAAAAGTTAACATCTTTTAAACATAGATAATGATACATGTGTGCCTACTTTCTCTACTTTGTTTAAAATACTTTGTAATTTTAAATTTAAAAAAACTAAATAGGGTGTTATTAAATAAAATCTTAAAAGGGTTCCCATCTGGCTCTGTCTTATCTTTCAGGATTCTGCTTCAATGTGGATTGAATTTGGACAAACTAGGATCTTCATTCTAGTTGAGGGGTATAACTAGACACTAGAAAATATTTTTTAACACAATCAGTAAATGCAAATTAATTGAGTATAAGTTGAACATTATCCTGAGTAAATGCTATGGCCAAAAGTTGAGGAACAAACAGGTATATTTTGTAGCATCATATGTACAAAACTTATTAGAGTCGAATTTTTAACCAGTTTTTTTTTTAAGTGAAAGTTAAGTGGAAGAGAGCATGAAGTCTGTATGTTCTAAACTGGTGCTTTTCAATCTTTTATTTTTAGGCCCGTGTCCCATTTTGATAAATGGAAAATATTCTTGGTTAATATCATTTGAAATTTCTAAATAAGTTAAATACTATTCTAGAAATGAGTGAATGGAAGCTTTTGTGAAGGAGCCCTTTTCCTATCCCCACATTTTTATCTGCTTATATAGAAAGGATTCTTCAATTTTCTCAAAAAGTGGTAGAGGAAAGAGTCTAACTTGCTATATTAATCAGGATGAGCTAGGGCGTGCTGCTATAACTAAACAAGCCTGAAATATTGGTGACCTCACAACAAAAATTTATCTTCGTTCACATAATATATAGCAGAAATCATTGGAGGCCACTATTCCACATAGTGCCCCAGGAACCCACACTGACAGAAACACTGACAGATTGTAGCTTCACCAGTGAAACACATGGCTTCCAAGGTGCCTCAGAGGGGGAAATGAGATGGGCTGACACATTGATTCTTAACCAAGTCAGCTGAGAAGTGAATTATATCACTGTTGGTCAGGTTCATGGACTAATCACATGACCACAAGCTAACTGCAAAGAAGGCTGAGAAATGTAGGTGAGCAGATGGAATATTTGATGAGTACTGTCTCTGTCACATGTTCTCTTCACCATTTGCACCTTACAGAAGGAATTTGATAGCTCATGCTACTGTTTCCTTGTGTCAATATTTTCTTTTTTATCAGCGAAAGCTTCAGGAGGGAAGGGGATTAGTGGTAGGATTCAAACACCAAATCCCACCTTGAACTTCCAAAAGTAACTTGATCTTACATTATACCTTTATTTTCCCCTAAGTCACATTTCAAAGTGAGTGTTGAATCTGATTGTTTGCTACAAGCCTTTCCATTCAATGTGAAATATCAAAGCACCATCTTGGTAATTTGCAATATTAAGTCTGTAGCATTGCTTTGTTTTCATAGCCAAAAGTTCAGAAAAACCATAAATGTGTATGCTTATGAAAATGGGATGATGACATACAAGGTCTGCTCACTTACTTGGGAATAAACAGGGAAACTTTACCAAAAATTCTCCAGAGGGCTTTCCTGGAGTGTGTTTGACATCTAAATCAAACTTTAGTTCAGAGATTCCTTTTGAATATCTTCTTGCAAAGATTGAAATGTGTGAGAAAGAGGTCTTCATAAGCTTTCAGGCAAGATCTTCAACCATAATAGTATGAAATTATCAGCTAGCTCATTCAGTGGACTAGAATGATATTTGAGGTTCTCCCTAAATGTGAAGTTTTCAGTAACTTTGTTTTGAGAACTTCTTTGACTCAAGAAAAAGAAGAAAAGAAGAAAATTTAAGCGTAGGGATGTAGGGATATTGGTGTTTGTTATTTGAAGTTTCAAGTGAAATCTTCAGATATATCAAGGTCTGTTAAAAATTAGTTTTTTTATTGTAGCAAAATACACGTAACATAAAATTTACCATTAGTGATATTTAGTACATTCACGCCATTGTACAACTACCACCTCAGTCTAGCTCCAAACATTTTCATCACCCCAAAAGGAAACTTTATACCCATTGAGCAGTGAGTTCCCATACTCTCCTTCCTTCTGCTCTGGCAACCACTAATCTGCTTTCTGTCTCCAGGAATTTGCCCATTCTGGATATTTCATATAAATGGAATCATATAATATGTGGCCTTCTGTGCCTGGCTTATTTCACTTAGCATAATGTTTTCAAGGTTCATCCATGTTGTAGTAGGTATCAGTACTCCTTTCCTTTTATGGCTGAATAAAAAATTCTAATTTTAGGTTTATGCAGTTGGTGTTTTCTCTGGTACTCTCACAATGGAGCACCATCATCTTTGATTTCATAAATCCAGTCAAACATATTTCTTTTTGACAACCAAAGAATTTCAACATGGAACAGAAAACTTTTATTGTTAACATTTAAATCTTCACAAAACATATCAAATAATCTGATTTTTAACATACTTGCCACATGATATTCTTGCCTTGATAATCAAGCAAGGTTAGAGTCTTCTTCTGACCAGTAAGCATTGTTTTATTAACAGAAGCCAGTGGTTAGCATTGAATAACACAGTATATCTTCATGATGAACTAAGCCTTGCTGAACTGAACTATTTAATACCATTACTACACACTTGGGTCATTTTGTTCCCATTTGCTTCACAGAATTTTGCTATTACCAATTTTAGTGCCACTCTCCAAAGTTTTTCTTATGTGTGTTGAATTCCACACAGCAAATGAAATAGTAGTTGAACAGTTACCTTTATACATTTTCAGTTTTTAAGTGGCCAAACAAAAAAATAGGTCACAGAGTTTGATTCTTTTTCAAAACTACTTTTTTGACATCCTCCTTTAAATCATCTGTTTGGTGCTTTATCCTAATTTAGAATATCTTCTGAAATTTTTTCTCTGTTCTGGAATTTCTTCTCTATTCTTTCCTCTACTGTATATAAAATTTGAAAATTATATAGACTCCAAGGTTTCACCAACAGTAGCAGATTTTTTTATTCTTAGTGATCAAAAATGATGTTTTTTATTACATTCTCAGATTCTGCCCATAATAATATATATATTTTACTATTGTAACATAATCTTCTCTGAGTGTAATATGATAGGCAGCATTGTTAGGGTTAAGTGGGTGATGTTAATAGTATTTGACAAAGAATACATCAGGAAACATATTTGAGACAGATATTTTTTTCTTTTCTTTTTATTTCAGCGCATTACGGGGGTACAAATGTTTAGGTTACATATATTGCCTTTGCCTCACCCGAGTCAGAGCTTCAAGTGTGTCCATTCCCTAGATGGTGTACGCTGCACCCATTAGCTGTGAATATCCCCATCCCCTTCTCCCCCTACCACCTGCTTGACACCCTATGAATGTTACTACTATATGTGCACCTAAGTGGTGATCAGTTAATACAAATTTGATGTTGAGTACATGTGGTGCTTGTTTTTCTATCCTTGTGATATTTCACATAGTAGAATGGCTTCCAGCTCTATCCAGGATAATACAAGAGGTGCTAGATCAACATTGTTTTCTGTGGCTGAGTAGAACTCCATGGTACACATATACCACATTTTATTAATCCACTCATGTATTGATGGGCACTTGAGTTGTTTCCACATCTTTGCAATTGTGAATTGTGCTGCTATAGACATTGGAGTGCAGATGTCTTTTTTATACAATGCCTTGTTCTTTTGGTAGATGCCCAATAATGGGATTGCTGGATCTACTTGTATCTGTTTAAGGTATCTTCCATATTGCTTTCCACAGAGGTTGCACTAGTTTGCAGTCCCACCAGCAGTGTAGGAATGTTCCTATTTCTCCACGTCCACGCCAACATTTATTGTTTTGGGACTTTTTGATAAAGGCCATTCTCACTGGAGTTAAATGATATCTCATTGTGGTTTTGATTTGCATTTCCCTGATGTTGAGCATTTTTTCATATGTTTGTTAACCATTAGTCTATCTTCTTTTGAAAAGTTTCTTCTCATGTCCTTTGCCCACTTTTTGATAGAGTTGTTTGATTTTTTCTTGCTGATTTTCCTAAGTTCTATGTAGATTCTAGTTATCAGCCCTTTATTGGTTGTGTAGCATGCAAATATGTTCTCCTATTCTGTAGGTTGTCTGTTGGCTCACATGATAGTTTCCTTGGCTTTGCAGAAGCTTTTTAAATTTGATCAGGTCCCATTTATTTATTTTTGTTGTTGCTGTGATTGCCTTTGGGGTCTTCTTCATAAATTCTTTGCCTGGGCTGATGTCTATATGAGTTTTTCCAACATTTTCTTCCAGAATTCTTACGGTTTCATGCCTTAAGTTTAAGTCTGTTATCCACCATGAGTTGATTTTTGTGAGAGGTGAAAGGTGCGGACCCTGTTTCTGTCTTCTACACGTGGCTATCCAGTTTTCCCAGTACCATTTATTGAATAAGGATTCTTTTACTTTGGGTAGTATAGACACTTTAACAATGTTGATTCTGCTGACCCACGAATACTGTATGGTTTTCCACCTGTTTACGTCCTCTGCTATTTCCTTCCTCAGTGTTTCATAGTTCTTCATGTAGAGATCTTTTACCTCCTTAGTTAAATATATTCCTAGGTATTTTATTTTCTTTGTTGCTATTGTGAAGGATATTGAGTCTTTGATTTGGTTGTCAGTTTGACTGTTGTTGGCGTACAGGAATGCTACTGATTTCTGTACATTGTTTTGTAACCTGAGACTTTGCTGAATTTGTTTATCAATTCCAGTAGTCTCATGGCAGAATCTTTGGGGTTTTCTAGATATAAGATCATATCGTCAGCTCCCATTTGAATGCCCTTGATTTCCTTCTCTTGTCTGATTGCTCTGGCTAGGACTTCTAGCACTATGTTGAATAGAAGCGGTGATAGAGGGAACCTTGTCTGGTTCCAGTTCTAAGCGGGAATCCTTTCAGTTTTTCTGCGTTCAGTATGATGTTGGCTGTGGGTTTGTCATATATGGCTTTTATCATTTTTAGGAGACAGATTTAAGTAGGGAGATGTTAGAGAAAGAGAAACCAGCCGGTTAGACATTTTAGTAATTTAAGTATCATTGAAAGATCCTTAAAGCAAACACTGTGTTGCTGTGTTCTTCTGTGTTGTGTTGTTCAGTCTGTATAATCTGTGATACACAGTATAGGTTCATAGTTATCTTACATCATTTGTGGAACATAGCAGAAGACAAAATTAATAAGCAAATGAGTGAATAAATTCTTACTATTGAAAGAAAGATAGCTAAAGACTTAGAATAATGTGGTGGCAGTGAAAATAAAGAGACTGGAAGAAGATGGGGCAAAGAGGTAGAGGGCTAAATAAGGGATCAATGTAGATGCACCAAAGAGAACTGAATTAAGCAGACTCCAAAACTGAAACTAGAGCAAACACTGGAAACTAGAGCAAAGAAGGTGATGATAAGTAACAGTTCAGATGGAAATGTCTCTTGTGTGTTTTCTTTGAGGAGAGAACTATAAAGGCTATAGCTAGTAAATTTATTAGGTATTGGAGCAAGAGCTAATTGTAAAATATCTATGGACGGTGGTATTAAAAAACTAGACTTGGGAGCTCTTTAATTGATTAAGTTATGAGGATAAATTCTAAGATTAAATTTTTATGGATGAGTTCTAGTGAGTCTAAGAATAGGCTCAGTTATATCATTTTAAGTTTTTTCAAAAATTGGATCTCAGTTTAAGCTGTGGTTTATTAAGCAAGAATAAATTCTGCTACCAAAATTTTACTATATGGGTATTTTTATTGTAATAGGATTTATGGCACATTTGAAGCTATTCTATAGCAAACTTAGCTTGGAAAGAAAGCTATAAAGAAGAATGCAGAATTATTTTAAAGGATACATTTATAGATATATAGACAAATGACATAGTTGCAGCACAGTAGCAAAAGAGAATCTTAGGAGCAGGTTCTCGAAACAGCAGCCATTGTTGCAAGTCAAAGAATAATTACATCTGCATAGTCCAGAAAGGGTTATTGGTTTTCAGTATTTTTAACTCTACTTCCATCAGCAGGTAACAGTAGCATCAGTAACCTGTTCTAGGTATTTGAGAATTAGAAAAGGATTCTAGAAATCATGGCATTCTTTTTACGTTTGTTAGGAAAATTTGCTAGAGCACTGAAGCCTCATAGCCAGTTAATGATTAGGCTAAGACTAGTAAATGTTTCTCTTAACTCCTGGTCCAGTACTTGTCCTATAATACTATAAAACCCTTTTCCTTTAGATGTGATTAAAAATGAGAACCTTTTGTCTAAGCATTTTATTTATGCCTATAAGAACTAATAGGGAAGTACCATTTTCTTTTATTACCTTTTTATATGCAATACATTTATCAAGCAACCTAATTGTACTATTTTAGTAATAAGAAAAAAAACCTACATTTTGTTTTATTTGGCAGATGATTCGTTTCATCTGGTTTAAATTTAGATAGTCATTATCTTTTAGGGAGATATTAGTAATTTTGTTAGGGAGGAAATGAGTGTTTAAAAAAAGATCTTTCTTTTTAATCCTTTGTAACCAGCAAGAAGTTGAGAAGTTTACAGACCTAGAGAAACTCTACCTCTACCTTCAGCTGCCTTCTGGTCTCAGCAATGGAGAGAAAAGGTATATCTATTATTGTCTTTGCTATGATTACGTTGATGATAGGATATCCCTAGGATGTGTGTGAAGTATGTGTGTTGTGATTGTTATTGTTTTACAGTATTCCTAAAATCATCAGAATACAGAATGGCAAAATAATAGCTCATTTCTGTCTTTTATGATATTTGGTTAAGTGTTTACCTGCAATTTTTGCTGATTCATTTGTGCAACTGGGTACATGCTATGAAATGCAATTTAGGTTTTGTTCTGTAGACAGATGGATATATTTATGCAGCGTGAGGGACTGTGAAATTTGAACAGAAGACCAAATAATAAACAGATAAATATTTATTTATTCATTTTTGTGAAGAATAAGATATGAGAGTTTTTTATAAGTATTATCAGGTAAACACATCATAAAATGTAAAACAGAAAATAAAGTGAAATTACCTGTATGGAACATAAATTCATATAATAAATGTAAGGTATTTTAAGCACTTGGAGTATACTGTAGTTTCATCATTAAAAATATTTGTCTCATCTAGAAAATGTGGAGAGAAGTTATTCTTTCAGTCATTCTATTCTTAAAAGAGTTTCCTAGGCCGGGCACGGTGGCTCACGCCTGTAATCCTAGCTCTGGGAGGCCGAGGCGGGTGGATCGCTCGAGGTCAGGAGTTCGAGACCAGCCTGAGCAAGAGTGAGACCCCATCTCTACTAAAAATAGAAAGAAATTATCTGGCCAACTAAAAATATATATACAAAAAAATTAGCCGGGCATGGTGGTTCATGCCTGTAGTCCCAGCTACTCGGGAGGCTGAGGCAGTAGGATCGCTTAAGCCCAGGAGTTTGAGGTTGCTGTGAGCTAGGCTGATGCCACGGCACTCACTCTAGCCCGGGTAACAAAGTGAGACTCTGTCTCAAAAAAAAAAAAAAAAAAAAGAGTTTCCTTACCTTTTTAAGTATTTCTCAGAATTTATTTTATTCATATAAATTACCTATAAAATTCTGTTCATTTAAGTGTATATAAAAAGAAATGGAATGAAAATTTTTTTGCCTTTCTCTCTTAGACCAAATTTTATAATGTTTAATCATTTTCTTTCCTAGAAACTTGCTAAACTTGCTCAGTATTTTATTTGACATTAAATTGTTTGTATAGATAGCTGAGACGGATGTCAGAATCAGTACAGCAGCTTTCCTCATGCTATCCTTGGTATCCATTTCATGGGGCTAGTTTATAAATGATACTACCAAAAAATAAAAGTTTTGGATGTTTAGTGGATATGTTAGCCTGAGACAGGTGGCCTGACTGCAGGAAGGATTGTAGGGAAGATTTATCCTTTCAAGATCTCTCTAATGTGAATTCCATTCTGGAGCATACAGTGCTTTAGTAAGATTTCAAGGTAGTTACTTCTATATATATTCTTTGAGAATGTAGACCAAATAGAAATAAACAATTTTTATGTAATTTTTGTTTTAAAGT
This sequence comes from Lemur catta, assembly GCF_020740605.2. NCBI lineage: Eukaryota > Metazoa > Chordata > Mammalia > Primates > Lemuridae > Lemur > Lemur catta. The sequence continues at coordinate 87,713,126 of NC_059128.1, read as the reverse complement.
TTGATGATTTGGTAAGTGTAGGCAAATGAGTAGGCAAGTAAGTGAACAAATAACCACTTAGAGGTAATTTTGACCAAAACATGTTGTCCATCACCTATGCCACTTTAGAGACCATAGGAGGGATGGAATAGGGCAGTAACTTCTGTCTAATGCTAGTGTAGAAAATAACTCACAACCACGGGTGGACGATTTGTATAGAGAATACTGGGCGTGTTCTAAGTATGGTTTGGTCATTAATAGTGTATTTGCACACAGTTCTTTAGTGTAACATTTAGGCCTGGGTCACAAAATCAATGAACTAATGTTTGGTTGAGCTAAAACATATTCTTATTTTATGATCAGTGATCAGAATGCCATGTCATCTAGTCGGGCACAGCAAATGCATGCCTTTTCCTGGATTCGGAATACCCTAGAGGAACATCCTGAGACTTCACTACCCAAACAGGAAGTGTACGATGAGTACAAGTAAGTATTATGTATGATACAGCATGCTGATGTATTGAAGAGGTAAAGTACTATACTTGGCCACGGTGATTTTTTTTTCATCATTGATGAATCTCAAGCTGGTGTATGGGAGTTGCAGTTAGAAATCTCTAAGATTACTTCCAGCTCTGAGCTTCTCTGGTGACATATGCAATAAAGGGCAAAATAAAAGGAGTTCTGTAGAGTTCTTCAGGATGACAGGAGGGATGTCTGAGAATACAGGGACAATGGCATAGGATTGCTGAATAAAAGGATTCCTGTAGCGTTCTTAAGATGATGGAAAGTGTGTCTCTGGGGTTAGAAGGACAGTGGAAGGCAATAAATAAGTCAATGCATAAGAAAAAACTAAAACATTGAACAACCTTGACTTTTTAAAGTCCCTTTTCATGAATCAAAAATTCTTCTAATTCTTCTCCATACCAACCAAAGAATATTATGAAATTTTAGACAGAGTCTCACTCTTGTCGCTCGGGCTAGAGTCAGTGGCATTATCATAGCTCACTGCAACTCTGAACTCCTGGGCTCAAGCAATCCTCCCACCCCAGCCTCCTAAATAGCTGGGACTACAGGTACACACCACCATGCCCAGCTAATTTCTTAATTTTTTTGTAGGGACAGGGTCTCACTTTGTTGCCCAGGCTGGTCTCAAACTACTGGCCTCAAATAGTCCTCCCACCTCACCTCAACCTCCCAAAGTGGTAGGATTATAGGTGTGAGCTACTGAACCTGGCTCGAGGACAAGCGAGTTCAGTGACTTGCACATATTAGACACTCAAATAAATTTGGTTATACATGTAATTTATTTAAATATAGAAAACAAATGGCAAATGAGCCCTTCTGGATAGAGAAGGTTAATAATAGGTGCTAAATCTAGTCTTGTTTAACATTTTAAAAATTGATTTGGAAGAAGGAATTTTCTGGCAGAATAAATAAAACCAAATTTGGGGGGATACTGAAGTGTCAAACCAACAAGCATTAATGTGTTGTATTTACACAATTTGAAGAAAAGTGTTAAATGAGTGCTGTTGTTAACCAATGTAAGATAATGCAAAGGAACTAAACTTACTGAGAAGATTATTGGTATCTAAAAAGAAAACTTTATACTCTCATTCTAAATTCTTATTTTCTCACCCAAAAATCCATAATGAAGCTGGAGGAAAGACTAGAGCAAAACGTCTAAAATGATCAAGAGAACAAAGTTAAACTGGAGAACTTTAGATTTTTTTCTGTTTCCTGTTTGGAAAGGTTTAAACTAAGAGTGCATGTGATCCAAGTTGTTTGTTCTCTCAATACAACAAACTATTGAATACCTGCTATATACCAAACCCCGTGATAAATTCTGGGTTTCAGTAAGACAGATACAGTCCCTATCCTTATCAAGAATATGTGTATTTATAGTAAGCATGAATTCTTCATTAAATTCAAGTTAATTAAAATAGAGATCACCCTCTGAAACTTCAAAGAAAACTTGCATTTGGTAAAAGGTTATAAATATCAGGCAAACTTGTGATATGTGAAGAAACCCTGGATTGAAGATCAAGAGAAGAGATTCCGTCATTATACTTGTGTTTTAACCACTTTTTGTCAGTTGGCTCATTTGTAAAATGAGGCAATTGAAGATGTATGACATTTCTTTTAGCTCTAAAATTCTAAAAGTTATCTGAAGTAGGAAATGTTGAGAAACTAATTAGCCAAAGATGTCTTGCTAGTTTCCCAAAAGGCAAATTGGGCAAATAAATATATGACATTTCCATGATGGACTAAAAAGGGAGCACAGGATATTCATATATTTTGAAGTGATGAACTTTATCTACACAACCCTTCATATCAGCATTAGAGACAGCACCTAAATTTGTGGAAGTGTGATCCTGGTCCATGATAGCAGTCCATATATTCCTAAAAATGTCCTGACTTTGGCAAGGCCTGGTCATATTTTTCTATACTATTTTTCTGGGAGTGATTTAGAGAGACTAGAGTTTTAAAAAGAATTGGAGAGAATTGTGCAAACAATAATATACTAGTATACACAAAGTATTTGAGTCTGGTATTTTAGTTCAAAAAAACATTTTACTAAGAATATACCTTATTTACTGTTTTACTCCCCACAGTGTTTTCACATAGGTAGCACTAATTTAATATTGAGAGTAATAAGAATAGAATACGATCCCTGACATTGATAATAAAATTTGTGTTGTAAAGGCCTTTGTAAGTCTTCTACTGTGCTCTTTGTTTCCTTTTTGTAGATGAAAACATTGACACTCAGAGAAGTTAAGTGACTTTCCCAGATCTAAGACTAGAACTCAGATATGAGTGGCTCATACTAGACAAGAAGGCAAACTTGGTAAATTTAAGTGATATCAAACTGAGTCAGTAGAAAACATTGTATAAGTAGTTAGAAATACTACTAATATTATTTGGCTAGGACTTCCACTTAGTATAGATAAATAAGCTGCTCAACGTATGAATTAGTACATGTACAATTAGTATATGTGCATACAAATAATGTGGGTATTGTAAGAGACATAGCTTAGTAGCATTACATGTACTAAGAAAGTATGTTCATGTTTCCACAGAGTTACAGCGTGTGGGAGCTTCAGGTTATTCTCTCCTTTGGTTCTACATTGCCTAAAACCATAATTTGCCACGTAGGTTTACATAATTTGGGAGAGATGAAAAATGTAGAAAGAGTACAGGAAAGTAAAAAGTAGATCAAGGTATTAGGAAATACCTAGTTAAATTTTTGTTGTCTAAAAAAAACAAAATGGACTATCGCTGTATATTTTTTAAGAATAAGAGTTTTAAATTACAGGAGAGGCCGAGCGAAGTGGCTCACGCCTGTAATCCTGGCACTCTGGGAGGCCAAGGCGGGTGGATTGTTTGAGCTCAGGAGTTCGAGACCAGCCTGAGCAAGAGTGAGACCCCATCTCTACTAAAAATAGACAGAAATTATACAGACAGCTAAAAACATACACAGAAAAAATTAGCCGGGCATGGTGGCACAAGCCTGTAGTCCCAGCTACTTGGGAGGCTGAGGCAGAAGGATTGTTTGAGCCCAGGAGTTTGAGGTTGCTGTGAGCTAGGCTGACGCCACAGCACTCTAGCCCAGGCAACAGAGTGAGACTCTGTCTCAAAAAAAAAAAAAAAAAAAAATCACAGGAGAGATTTCAGTTAGACACAAAATAATACCTCCTGTCAATAGAGATTTTTAAGGAAATTTTGTCCTTTCCTAAAGGCGTTTTAGACTACTCATTTTTTTACTTGGAGTGCCTAAATGAAGTTTCCTTAATAAAAACTTAACATAGAATGACCAGTCTTAAATGGATTCTGTTCTAAATATTCACCGAAAAAAATGATGTTATTAATATGAAATATACCTTCATTTTAAGCTATTCCTGCTGTGTTATGGACCCCTTTAAAATTCATTGCAGTGATGTTTAGATATATTTGTGCAAAAATCAATTCCTTTACCAGTCATTAAAATCAAAATCCATTTGATTAAAAAAAATGAAGATACAATCTAAGACAGTAATGACTGGCTTCTTTTAACTGTATTTTCATGCCAAATTAAGATATTAATAGAACTACAAAGCTTTAAAGAGCTTTCAGCATGCAGAGACAGTTTAATTTACAAACCTTTGTGAGCTGTTTTATTTGTTGAAACGTTTGAATTCTAATAATCACACATGTTCTATAAAATAATGAGTACTCATCATGAAAGTTTTGGCAAATGATTATACATGTATAAAGAAGAGTTAACGCCAGTAATCTCACCACCTGAAAATAACCATTTGCTTTGTTTCCTTTTAGTTTTTCTAATGCCTTCTTTTATGTACATGTTTTGGCCACAAAGTTTATGTAGTTTTGGGGTAGGGAAGTAGTTGCATATAATTCTGCAGTGTACATCCTTGTCTGTATAATTTAGTGTAAATTATGAGAATTGGGATTGCTAGCTAACGATTATATTAATATAATTGTTACTTCTATATTATTCACTAAATGCATTTCTTTCTAATATGTCCATTCTTGTCTTCTATGTGTCTGTTTCTTAATGATTATGAATCTTTATATAGTAAAGATATCAAAATTAAAATGTAAATATTTTTTCAAGATTGCTGTTTGTTATTTAATTTTAGTTCATTTGTTTAAGTAGTCTTATCTGTCCACTTTCGTCATAGCTTAGAAAATTGCAATTATGCTTAAAAAAACTTCCCCATGCCGCTAGCTGCCGAGTACTCACTTGTATTTTTCCTAGGTATTATTTTATTTTTCATATAAAACCCTTTAGTTTATCTACTATTTATTTTGGTAAATGTCATTAGATGAGGCACTTATTTTAATTTTTTCTGAATGGCTAATTATCCCAACGCTTTTATTGAATAATTTTTCTCTCTTAACACTGATCCATAAGTTAGTTAACTTCATCTTTCTAAAGCCTTCTGGACTCAATTTTCTTCCTTTATGTTCTTTGTTCTTATGCCAGTACCATTTAAGTATTTTAACTATTAAATGTTTAAATAGCTGATAGGACTAGCCTTTCTTATCCTTCTTGTTCACAATTTTTCGTGGTTTTATTTTCTAACCAATTAATTTTTTCCTATGAAGTTGCAAATGACCTCTCTACTTTTGAAAAAGGAAACCCCAAAAGGATTTTGATTCAAAAATTCACTAACTATGAAAATTTATTTTAGAAAAAGTAACTTCAGACTAGAAGTATGTTTCTTAATTTACATCTTTCTTTCATGTTCTTCAGTAAAGTTTTACTTTTTTCCCTTCAATTAAATCTACTAATTTCTCATTAAATTTATTCCTAAAATATTCAATATGCAATAAAATATTAGTAATATTTTATTATGTTATATTATAAAAATATTTTCCCATTGTTTTACTATTTGTTTTGGTTTATAGGAAATCATTTTATATTAACTGAATTTTGTTAATCCTTATTTTTCAGTTGTTACTTTTAACTTTTCTGGGTAGTTTATTCTGTGTTTCTTCTTCATTGTCTTTACTTTGTTATTACATTTGGTAGGCTTCTGATTTTAAATATAGCAATGATAGGTGTCATTTTCTCTTACAGTGAGTTCTCTGATGTTAAGGATGCATCATTTATAGTTGACCAAGATGTTGTTTTCCTTTTTTATGAGAAATGGATATTGAAATTCATCAAATGCTTTTTTGGCATCTGGTGACATTATTTTGTAAAGTGCTTCTTCTTTAACTTATTGATGTGTGATGTGTTTTATAAAGATATTACCTAATATAAACTTTTATTCTTAGAATGAATTTCCTCCTCATGTCAGGATGTGTAATCTTGTAGTGTACCATTGAGCTCTGTTTTCAAGTATATTATTTAGGATCTTTGTATCTATATTCACAAGTGAATTTGGTCTATAATTTTCTCTTTTTGTGCTATCTTTGTCAGGTTTTGATATCAGGGTTAGGCCAGCTTCGTAAAATGAATTGGAACTCTTTCCCTAATTTTCTGTGCTCTGGAACAATTTATATAGCATGGGACTTATTTATTCTTGAAAGTTTTAAAGAACTCAACTATAAAACCATCTAGGCCTGGAGCCTTTGTTGGAGGTAATTCTTTGACAATTTTTTGTGTTTTGTGCTGGTTAGGTTTTTAATTCATTAGTCAACTTTGGTAATTTGTTTTTCCTGGAATTCATTCATGTTTTCAAATCTGTTAGCATACGATTATATATACTGTTCTCTCATAAATTTAATATCTTCTGTATCTGTTACATATTTTTTGATAGTTCCAGTTTTATACATTTGTATTTTCCTCTTTTTTTCATATTTCACCTAGCCTAATTTACCTTTATTGGTTTTTCTTTTTATTTAAGACAAAGAAATCAGATTGATTTATCAGCTTTATTTTCTTATCTGTTTTTTCCTTTATTAGATGGCTTTATTTTTCTTCCTCCTGAACTTATGTTTCTTTTTTTACTCTTTAAATGCAGTGCTTACTGTGTTTTCATTCAATTTAAGATATGAACATTTATATCTATGAATTTGCCTCTGATTATAGTTTTGGCTATATCCTGTTAGATATGGATATGAGTTGTTACAATTGCCATTATTGTCTGATAGGATAGCATTATAGTTTTGCTTTCTTCTTTAACCCAGATTAGTTAGAAGTCTTTTTTATAAAACTTTTCATGTGTTTGAAGGAGTTTATTTCACTTTGCTTTGTTTTATACTTTTTATACTGTAGTCAGAAAATTTGGCCTTATTTCTGATTTTTATATTGAGGTTCACTTTTCAGTCTAACAAATTATCAGTTTTTGTAAATATTGCTGGACATTCTCTTTATATCACACTGTTTCATTTCATTTCATTGATTCCACTGAATCCACTTTCTTATATTTTGCAAATCCTCCAAAGTCTGCAAAATATTCTTCATTTTTGTCTGTTTAATCAGTTGATGAGTAGTATGTTAATCTTTCACAAAAATAATGTTTCTCACAGTTCCTTATAGTATTTTTAATAAGTCTTGCTTTGCAGGTTTTAGGGCTGTATGACACAAAAAAAGTTTCATAATTTTATATCTTTAGTTTTTACTTATTGTCAACAAAAAAATGGTGCTATGTCATATTTTGCCTTGAATTCTCCTGTGATATCTGTTTGTGAGCTATTCAGGATTTCTTTCTGATACATGTATTTGTTCATTCTTTTATTTTTGCCATTTGTGTCATTTTGTTTTAAGTGGTTTACATTGTTATGTTTCTAAAATCTTTATCTAAAATTATTCCTGGTCTTGAAGTCTGACCAATAGAAGAAGCTGGTGAATTGAACCAACCCAGAAACTCTGATGTATGCAAACAGATAGCAACAGAGGAGGTAGCATCCACAGCTATGGCTCTTGCTACTTTTTCCTATTGCATGATGGAGAAACACAAGCATTGATCTTAAATGGATTTCTTACCAAAAAACATACAGCTGGTTTTAGTAGCCCTGATGGTCTGTTTGCTTTCATTTTGGGGAGGAATATATAGTTATTAATGGCTGCATTTTGTTCTGTCATATGAATCATTATGTGTTTAGGTCTCAGTTGATGGACATCTAGGTTATTGTAGCCTTTTGATAAAACAAACAATGATTCTGTGAGTGAACACACACACGGCAGCATTGAGATAAATTCCAATATGTAAAACGACTAAGGATTTATGCATTTGTAATTGGATGTAGGTTGCTTAACATGTAGAGATGTGAATTTTTATGTGTTTTTCTTTCATTTTCTGCATTGTCTCTGCTTCTTATTGCTGAATTTTTATTGTTGTCATTAGTTTATTTTTTAGCTTCATGTTGGAGATTTTCTTCATATGTCTGATGATCATTTTGTTTTCTGTTCCTGTTAAATGTGGCAAGCAAAAAAAAAAAACCACCTTTGGAAGTTCCATGTGTATGCACCATAGCTTGTCTACTGTTGGGCTTCCCTTTTAAGTGATCAAGCTATATAGAGAGAGGTTTTTTTCTTTTTTTGGGCAGCCTGCAAGGTGGTGGTACTGGGCCTTCCACCTCCCTGGCTGCAGAATGGATCCTTATATAGGGAGACTTACAAATGTCAGTATGTTCTCCAGGGGTCAGAGAGTCCTCTAAACTTCTGCTTAGAGGGTACACATTGGCTGTTGGTTAGGGAAGGGTTCAGAAAGTAGTTCATTTGGAGAAATGGACTGTTCTATTAACAGACTTCTAACAAATCTGCATTCCCACTGTGTTTACCATTTCCACCTAACTACCACCCAAACTGGCTTTAGTTTCCACCTCACTTTTGCACCCTGTTAACTCCACCCACTCGTTTTAAATTTCTCCAAAGGGTTAAGCTAATTCTCCTGCTTGTGGGCAGGGGATGATACCTGACTGCTGTTACTCTGTTCCTTTAAGTATGGTGGTGTTTTTATTTCTTACACTGACTTTTTTTAAACATGTGATCTGTCCATCACATTTAACCAAAATCTTTCATTTATTTTGGCATTTGGCAATGCAACACAACATATCATTATATAACTATCTCAAGTTACAGCCTAAGTCAGAGTAACTTATAGATCTCTGAGACATTTGTCAATAGAGGCAATATGATAAAGTTGTCTTAATTTCCTCACCTCTCATTCACTCTACAACTCACCATATTCTGCCTTCACTGAAATTATTAAGTGAAGTTTTCTAATAATTGAAATGAATTTGATTGGATAATATAGTAAAAGTATTTAAAACTTATGCTTAAAAATCTTAAGTCAGGCTGGGCGCGGTGGGTCACGCCTGTAATCCTAGCACTCTGGGAGGCCGAGGCGGGTGGATTGCTCGAGGTCAGGAGTTTGAGACCAGCCTGAGCAAGAGCGAGACCCCATCTCTACTAAAAATAGAAAGAAATTATATGGCCGACTAAAAATCTATATAGAAAAAATTAGCCGGGCATGGTGGCGCATGCCTGTAGTCCCAGCTGGGAGGCTGAGGCAGTAGGATCGCTTAAGCCGAGGAGTCTGAGGTTGCTGTGAGCTAGGCTGATGCCACGGCACTCACTCTAGCCAGGGCAACAAAGCAAGACTCTGTCTCAAAAAAAAAAAAAAATCTTACGTCAACTTTATTAATTGTATTGTTTGTATGTATTACAGTCTCTCCCTCAAAGATATAAAATCCCAGCATATATTTGGAAACACATACCTTGTTTTTCTTTCTTTCTTTCTTTTCTCCCCCCACACCCCACCCTCAACCCGAATTCTCTCCTTCCCCAAGGCAAACTACCACATGGCAGCAGCAGTAGTAGTGTTGAATTTCTAAATACTTGGTTAAAAATTAAGTTAGGTGTCTTGGTTTAAAATTTGTTTACTGAAAGTATGTGAGTTTGTAACAAGTCTCCCCATACCTAGCTCTTCTTAGAAGCTCTTGGTTGAAGCATACTGCTTCATTTAGTAGCCAGACTAGAGATGACCAGGGTTTACGTGTTAATGCTCCTGTCCTCTCTTTCTGAGAATTCACAGATATCCTGGAAAGGAGATAGGAATTATATAAATAAACATATCTCTTTAGAGCAGTTGTTCTTAGCCTTGGCTGAAAATTAGAATTACCTGAGGAGCTTTCAAAAAAAATACCTTTGTCTGATTCCCATCCGCCAAATATTCTGTTTTAATTCATGTGGGAAGCAGCTGAGCATTGGGAATTTTAAAAGCTCACCAAGTATTGCTGATAAGAAACCAAAGTTGATACCTACTGAGTACTGCTTCTCAACTGAGAGTGGTCTGGAGACATTTTTGGTTGTCACAACAGCGGGGAGTGTGGGGGGTGTGGGATGCAGTGCGATAGGCATCTAGGGGGTAGAGGGCAAGGGTTGCTGGATAACATCCTACAAAACACAGGGTAGCCCTCCACAACAAAGAATTAACCAGCCCAAAATGTCAATAGTGCTTCTGTTGAGAAAGGTTGCTTTATAGAATGTGTAGCTAATTAACATTTCATTGGCGCTCTTACTGAACCTTTGAAAGTTGATTGTTTAAGCAGATATTATTCTCTATTCTTCGATGAATCTAGGCTAGTCTCTTGGAGACTTTTTTTTTTGAGGATGGAAGACATAGATCTAGAATGGAAAAAATATGTTATATCATTTGCATTGATAGTGATATTAATATTTTAAATCTCTTTAAAACTGTGAATGTCCTTAATTTTTCCTTAATATTTATTTATTGTGTGACTGATAGACTAGCAGTAAAGAAGTACTTATGTACTAATACATTCTATCCTCTTTTATAAAACTGGTTAATTACATTAGCCATTTAATTGTCACAAAATGATAATAATCAAGATTCTTTATATTATTGCACATTAGATGGCCCCCTGTATCAAATAGCTGTTTTTATGGTTGGAAATGAATTCACCTGAAAAAATAAACAAAATTATTCAACATTTAATTAATGTTTTTAAGTGTCTGTGGGTTTTTATTTATTATTTTCTAGCTTCAGAAAATTTAGTGAGAAGGAATGCTGATGGTAAATTACGATAGTTTAAAGAATATAGGCCTTCTGTTGTCTTTGTCTATGTTTAATTAAGCTCCTTAATTATAGTTGTGGATAAGAAGCAGAAGGATACTACTCTATGTGGTCAAACACACTTATTGTTATTTTACTAGATAGCCTAACTTGGGCTATCCTAAGTTGGAGTCTCTCCTCCCTGCCTTACTATATGCTATATCCCTAGTGTGTTTTTGCAATTAAAATTAATCTAAGAAATTACATAGGAGCTATATAAGCATTTTTATTTGACCCTGTCAGATATGCCTGTATGTTTAATTTGTATTATTATGTTTAGATTGAAGAGTAAAGGCTATTCCAACTTTTCAAAAGATTAACAAATACATCTTTAAAAATGAAGTGGAAACAGCAGGTTAGTCCTCCCTGGACCATGGGAAAGGAGAGGCAGTTCACACTGAGCTCTCTCATAAAGTCAAGAACACTAGCAGTGAATAAACTATAAGAACAAAGTCCAAAAGGCATTAAGTTAGCAGGAAAATCCACATGAGTTTTTTTTGTTTTGTTTTATTTTGTTTTTAAGACAGGATCTTGCTCGTCCCCTGTGCTAGAGTGCAGTGGCATCATCATAGCTCACTGCAACCTCCAACTCCTAGGCTCAAGCGACCCTCCTGCCTCAACCTCCCAGTCAGCTGGGACTACAGGCACACGCCTGGCTAATCTTTCTGTTTTTTTGTAGAGACAAGATTTCACTGTTGTTCAGGCTGGTGTTGAACTCCTGGCCTCAAGCAGTCCTCCCATCTCGGCTTCCCAAAGTGCTAGGATTACAGCATGAGCCACTTTGCCCAGCCAACATAAGCGTTTTTTATCAGGAAACTTCAGTGTGGGCAAATAGACGTGCATTTAAGAAAATAAGCTATTATTTAGCATAGAGAGTTTTTAACTACCATTTACAAATGAATTAGAAAAATCTGTACAAATTATATCCTGGGAGGAAGAGCCATTATATTGTGCCACATCCAAAAAGATCAGCTGTACTGGGTACCATCAGAAAAATAACGAAACTAGAAATATTTCACCCTTCTACAAAACCGTGATGCTACCAAGTAATGCAACCTGAAATTTGCCAAGTAGGCATTGCAAGATCTTTATGAATTTCTAGTTTTGGAAATACTATTACTTTGTTTTAGATCTTTTCACTTTCTGTTCATTGCCATCATCATCTACTCTGAAGGATCATTTTATTTCCAGGGCAATTTCCTCTCCAATTTCCTATTAAATAAATTTTCAAACATAACAGAAATGTTGAGAGAATAATATAAGAATATCTATATACGCTTCACCTTAGGGGCTCAACATTTTTTTTCCCATACCGTTTAAGAAAGTAAGTTATAGCTGTCATGGTATTTCTCCTAAGAATACAATCACTTTTATAACCATATATCTCGATCACATCTAAGAAAATTAGCAGTTCTATCATTTATTTATTACCTAATTTGGAGCTATTGTTAACATACAAAAAATATGTTATCATTTCTTGGAGACTGCATAGGTCTTGATGATTTGAAGACAGTGAAGCATTACTGAGATATAAACATGATTGGCTAGACCCACATTTCAGCAAGTGAGTCAGTGTTTCACTCTCTAGTCTTAACAATTACTGCATGTCATACATTAACATGGTTATTCACATATAGTAGAAACTATAATTTTTTATTTTCCTTCTTTTATTTTTGAGATCTAAATCATATATTATAAAATTCACCATTTTAAATTGCACCAGTTCAGTGGTTTTTAATATGTTTACAAAGTTGTGCGTCAGTCACCACTGATAACAGAATATTTTCATCACCTCCCCAAAACCTCATATCCATTAGCAGTTGCTATTTGTCTTCCCTCCTCCCAGGTAGGTCCCAGCAACAGATAATCTGCTTTTTGTCTCTAGGAATTTGCCTATTTTAGACGTTTCCTATCAATGGAATCATATGTTATGAGGCCTTTTTTATCTGGCTTGCTTCACTTCACACAATGTTTTCAAGGTTCATCTATGTTGTAGTATGTACCAGTACTTCATTCCTTTTTACAGTTGAAATAATTTTCCATAGTATGAATGTACTACATTTTGTTTATCCATTCATTAGTTGATGAACATTTGAGTTGTTTCTACTTTTTGGTTATTATGAATAATGCTGCTATGGATATTTGTCTGTAAATTTTTGTGTGGACATGTATTTTTAGTTGTTGGGAGTATACCTAGGAGTGGAATTGCTGGATCATATGGAAACCCTTTTGTTTGACTGTTTGAGGAACTGCCAAATTGTTTTCCAAAATGGCTGCACCATTCACATTCCTGCCAGCAATGTATGAGGGTTGCAATTTCTCCACATCTTTGCCAATGCTTATTTCTTATTTATTTTAGCCATTCTAGTGCATGCAAAGTGGTAGCCCATAGTTTTGATTTGCATTCCTCTGATTACTAATGATGCTAAGTTCATGTGCTTATTGGCCATTTGTATATTTTCTTTGGAGAAATATTTTGTCAAATTCTTTGCCCATTTTTAATTGTGTTTTATCTTTTTATTGTTTAGTTGTAAGTATTATTTATTCAGAATACTAGATTCTTATTAGACGTATTATGATGTGCAAATATTTTCTCCCATTCCATGGGCAGTCTTCACTTTATTGATAGTGTTCTCTGATCAGGTTTTTCATTTTGATGAAATCCAATTTATTTTTTCTTTGGTTGCTCATGCTTTTAGGTATCCTATCTAAGAAACTTCATCAAAAGCAGCATCACGCAGATTTACATTGTGTTTTCCTTCACGAGTTTTATAGTTTTAGCTCATACATTTGGATCTTTGCATTTTGAGTTAATTTTTATATATATAGTACGGGGGAGGTGCCCAAATTGATTCTTTTGCATGTAAATATCTAATTGTGCCAGCATTATTTGTTGAACTGTTTCTTCCCCATTGAATGGCACCCTTATAGGAACTCAGTTGACCGTAGGTGTGTGGGCTTATTTCTGGATTCTGAATTCTGTTCCATTGCTCTATTAATCTGTCTTTGTGCCAGTACTAACTACATTATCTTGATTAGCTTTGTAGTAAGTTTCTAAACTGAGAAGTGTTAGGCTTCCAACTTGATTATTGATTGTTTTTGTATGTTGTACCCATCTTGGATTTCTGGGATAAATCACACTTAGTCATGGTGTATAATCCATTATGTATGCTGCTAGATTCAGCTTTTCAGTATTTTGTTAAGGATTTTTGCATCTATATTCATAAGGCATATCGGTCTGTAGTTTTCTTTCTTGTGATATCTTTGTCTGGTTTTGGTATCAGGGTAGTGCTGGCCTTAATATAATGAGTTTAGAAGTATTCCCTTCTCTTCTGTTTTTATGAAAGAGTTTATGAAAGATTGGTATTAATCTTTAAACATTTGGTAGAATTCACTAGTGAAGCCATTCAGCCCTGAGCTTTTCTTTGTGAGTACTTTTTAATTTACTAATTCAATCTCTGTTTTAGGCCAGATTATCTATTTCTTTTTGAGTCCATTTTGGTAGTTTGTGTCCTCAGATTTTCTCTATTTCTTATAGATTATCCAATTTGTTGGCATATGGGTTTTCATAGTATTCTCTTATAGTTCATATATTCTCTAAGGCCAGTAATAATGCCTCCTCTTTCGTTTCTGATTTTAGTTATTTGAGTTTCTCTCTCTTTTTTTGTTAGTCAGTTTAACTAAACTTTTCAGTTTTGTTGATATTTCAAAGAACCAACTTTTGGGTTTGTTAATTTTTTCTAATATTTTTCTATTCCCTATTTCATTTCTTTTCACTGAAATCCTTATCGTTTCCTCCTTTATGCTTGCTTTGGGTATAGTTTTCTCTTATTTTTTCTAGTTTCTCAATGTGCAAGATTAGTATCGATTTGAGACCTTTCTTCTTTTTTAATGTAGGCATGTGTAGCTATAAATGTCCTGCTAAGCAATGCTTTTGCTACATCCCATATATTTTTCTATGCTCTACTTTCATTTTTATATCAAGTATTTTTTAATTTCTCTTCTGATTTCTTCTTTGACCCATTGATAGTTTAGGAATTTGTTTAATTTTTGCATATTTGTGAATTTCCATTTCCTTCAGTTACTGATTTCTAATTTCATTCCATTATGGTCAGAGAAAATAATTTTTTTGGTTTCAGTCCTTTTAAATTTATTGTGACTTTTTTATAAGGTAACATGTGATCTGTCCTGTAGAATATTCCTTATGGGCTTGAGAAGAATGTTTTTCTGTTCTTGTTGGGTGGTGGAGTGTTCTGTAGGTCTCTGTTAGTTCTAGTTGATTTATAATGTTGTTAAGTCATCTGTGTCCTTGTTGATCTTCTGCTTAGTTGTATCCATTGTTGCAAGTGGAATATTGAAGTCTCTAGCTATTGTTGAATTGTCTGTTTCCCCCTTTATTTTGTTGATTTTTGTTCCATGTATTTTGGAGCTCAGTTGTTTGGTACATAAAAGGTTATGACTTTTATAGCTTCTTAATGGATTCATCATTTTGTCATGAAATAATGTGTCTATTGTAAGTTTTTTTTTTATTTCAGCATATTACGGGGGTACAAATGTTTAGTTTACATATATTGCCTTTGCTCCACCCAAGTCAGAGCTTCAAGCATGTCCATCTCTCAGACAGTGCACACTGCACCCGTTGGGTATGAATATACCCATCCCCTTCTCCCCCTCCAACCTGCCCAGCACCCATCATTTAAGTCAGTTAATACCAATTAACTGGTATTGATGGTGAGTACGTATGGTGTTTGTTTTTCCATTCTTCACTTGGTAGAATGGGCTCCAGCTCTATCCAGGATAATACAAGAGGTGTTAGATCACCAATGTTTTTTGTGGCTGAGTAGAACTCCATGGTATACATATACCACATTTTATTAATCCATTAATGTATTGATGGGCACTTGGGTTGTTTCCACATCTTTGCAATTGTGAATTGTGCTGCTGTAAACATTAGAGTGCAGATGTCTTTTTTATAGAATGTCTTTTGTTCCTTTGAGTAGATGCCCAGTAATGGGATTGCTGGATCAAATGGTAGGTCTACTTGTGGCTCTTTGAAGTATCTCCATATTACTTTTTACAGAGGTTGTACTAGTTTGCAGTCCCACCAGCAGTGTATGAGTGTTTCTATCTCTCTGCATCCATGCGAACATTTATTGTTTTGGGGTTCTCTTGTAAGTTTTTGCCTTAAAATTTTTTTCTCTGATATTAGAAAAAAACACTCCAGTCCTCTTTCAGTTACTGTTTGCATGCTATATCTTTTCCTATTATTTTACTTTCAACCTGTTTGTGTCTTTGAATCTACAGTATTTATGTAGTATGTAGCTAACATATAGCTTGATCACATTTTGTTTTGAATCCATTCTGTCTATCCCTGCCTTTTAACTGGAGAATTTAATCTATTTATATTTAATGTAATTACGGATAAAGTAGGGTTTACATTTGCTATTTTTTTATTTGTTTTCTATATGTCTAATGTCTTTTTTTGTTCCTCTGTATCAGGTGGGGTCTTCCAGGGAATCTGCCACACAAGCAAAATAATGACAGTTGTTTGGAATGAGGCTTTGTGAGAGCTCCTAGCTATGTTATGTTTATTTTAGTGTCCACCAGACTGTACTGGGAATATGGGCTGTTAGTCTTCAGGGCTCCTGCTGGAGAATGAGGGATCAGACTAGAGCAAGTTAAAATGGCACAGAGCTATTCTTACTGCATTCAGCCATTTTTCTTCAATAAATACTCCCCATTTTGCTGCAAACCTTTAGTTAATTTCCAGAGTTCTGAAAAGTTGATATTGACCATTTTGGCCAGTTTTTTCATTGTATAATGGTGGAGTGAATTTCAGAGTTCTTTACTGTGCAGTTCACTGATGTCATCAAACTATAGTATTTAGGTCCATGAATGTTAAAGGACCAAATGTGTTCACTTCTAGTTGCCACACTCCATTCAAAAATTAACTGAAATGATCCACCAAATGAAATAGCCATTTTAATTAACCATAAGAAATAAAAACTTTAAAAGACTGGAAGATGAAAACCTTTATAAAGATTTTCTTAAAGTCTATAAAAAGCATAAACTATGAAAAAGACTCCTTCCAAATTGTATTTAAATGTTTACCACTGCTACAGAATAAGGCCCAAAACCTTTTACATTTCAGGGAAAGGCAGATTTATATAGCGGAGATAGATTGGACTTTGAAAGTAGCCATGTCTAAGTTTGATTCCTCATTTAGACATGTACTGGTATTTGTAACCATAAGCAAGTCCTTAACCTTTAATATTTACCTACTATCCCCTTGTAAAATGGAAAAATACCATACTGGGTTTTTTCTTTTTGAAGATTAAAAACTATGTTTATCAACTAGCTGAAAAAACAGATCAAGAAGGCAATTCCATTTATAATAGCTACAAAAAAATAAAATAAAATACCTAGGAATAAATTTAGTCAAAGACCTGTACAAGGAAAACTACAAAATACTGATGAAAGAAATTGAAGAGGATACAGACAAATGAAAAGACATCCCATGCTCATGGATCAGAAGAATTAAGATTGTTAAAATGACCATCCTACCCAAAGCAATCTACAGATTCAGTTCAATCCCTATCAAAATAGCCAATTATATTTTTTATAGAAACAGGAAAAAAATCTAAAAATTTGTGTGGAACCCCAAAAGACCCTGAATAGCCAAAGTAATCCTGAGCAAAAACAAAAACAGAACAAAAATAAAGCTGGAAGAATCACAGTACCGGACTTCAAAATATACTTCAAAGCTACACTAAGCAAAACAGCATGACACTGCCATAAAAACAGACACATATACCAGAACAAAATAGAGAACCCAGAAATTAATCCACATACCTACAGCCAACTGATTTTTGACAAAAGCACTAAGAACACTCATCGGGGAAAGGACAGTTTCTTCAACAAATGGTTCTGGGAAAACTGGAAACCCATATGCAGAAGAATAAAATTAGACCCCCACCTCTCACCCTGTATAAAACTCAAATCAAAATGGATCAAAAACATAAATGTAAGACACGAAACTAATAAAACAAGTAGAAAAAAACATAGGGGAAAGGGTTTAGGACATTGATATGGGAAAAGATCTTATGAATAAGCCTGAAAAGCATAGTCAACCAAAGCAAAAATAAACAAAAGCTTCTGCATAGCAAAGGAAACAATCAACAGAGTGAAAAGACAATCTACAGAATGGGAGAAAATATTTGAGAACTATTCATCCAACAGGGGATTAATATCTAGAATATACAGGGAACTTGAGCATCTCAACAGCAAAAAAAAGAACAATCTGATTAAAAAATAGGCAAAGGACATGAGTCCTTTCTCCAAAGAAAATATACAAATGGTCTACAGGTATATGGAAAAAAATGCTCAGCGTCACTAATCATCTGGAAATTGCAAATCAAAGCCATAATGAGTTATCTCATCCCAGTTAGGATGGCTATTATAAAAAAGACAAAAAATAACAAATGCTGGCGAGGATGCAAAGAAAAGGGAACTCTCATACACTGTTGGTGGGAATGTAAACCAGTATAGCCACTATAGAGAACAGTACGGGGGTTCCTCAAAAAACTACGAATAGAACTACCATATGATTCAGCAGTTGCACTACTGGACATTTATCCAAAGGAAATGAAATCAGTATATCAAAAATGACCCCCATGTTTATTGCAGCACTGTTCACAATAGTCAAGATATGGAATCAACCTAGGTACGCAACAACAACGGATAAAGAAAATGTGGTGTGGTATAGACAATGGAATACTAGTCAACCATTAAAAAAAATGAAATTATCTAATTTGTGACAACATAGATGGAACTGGAGGATATTATGTTAAATGAAATATGCCAGGAACAGAAAGGCAAATGCCACATGTTCTCACTCACATGTGGAAGCTAAAAGTTGATTTCATAGAAGTATAAAGTAAAACAGTAGATACTAGAGGCTGGGAAGGGTGGGGGGAGATATATAGAGATTTGTTTAAAGGATACAAGGTTACAGCTAGATAGGAGGAATAAGCTCTAGTGTTCTATTCCACTGTATGGTAGACTATGGTTAACAATAATATATAGTTTCAAACAGCTAGAAAAGGGATGTTGAATGTTCCCAACACAAAGAAATGATAAATGAATGTAATAATGTCATTTGCAGCAATTTGGATGGGACTGGAGAACATTATTCTAATAGAGTGAAGTATTTCAGAAATGGAAAACCAAACACCACATGTTCTCACTAATAAGTGGGAGATAAACGATGGGTGCATATGGTCATAAAGTGGTATAAAAGACATTGAAAACTAAGAAGGGGGAAGAGTGGGAGAGGAGTGAGGGATAAAAACTTAGCTATCAGGTACAATGTACACTATTCTGGTGACTGGCACACTAAAAGCCCTGACTTCAGCATTATACAGTTCATCCATGTAATAAGAACACTTATATCCCCTAATATTTTGAAATAAAAAATTTTTTTAAAGTGATAAATGTTTGAGATCATAGATTTGCTAATTATCCTGATCTGATCATTATACAGTACATGTATGGAAACATCACCATGTACTCCGTGAATATGTATAATTATTATATTTCAATTTTTTAAATTTTAAATGCAAAAAATATAATGAAAGGTCCCAAGAAAACCTTATGTATATAAAACATTTATTACAATGTCTGATATACACTAAGCCCTCAATATGTGGCAGCAGTTATTATTCAAAGTCATCCACAATCTAACTTTTTTAGCTTTACCTGGTATGAACCTTATTTTGTATAAATCTCTCTTCTCCCTCTTTTCTTTTTACCACCGTTTATCCTACACCTTACTATTTTGAACTTAATTTCAAAACCACATGCTGCTTTTCTCAATTTTTGTTCACATTACTTCCTCCACATAAAATAGACCTGCCTCACCCTCCACCTGCCCTAACCCTTATGATTAAATCTACTCTCTCTCTAAGGCACAATTTAAATCCATTTTTTCCCTATACTATTAGACCCTCAGTTCTCTATGTTAAAATTACCTTCTTCACTGTGATCACATGGTATCTTGTTTATATCTTGGCCATAGCATTTTATTTACAACACTCTATCTAATGTTTATTGAAAAGTAACATACACACAGAAAAGTGTACAAATTGTATGTGTACAACTTGGTAAATCTTTGCAAAGTGAGAACACTCATATTACCAGCATCCAGGTCAAGAAACCAAGCATTGCAATAATCCTGAAGACCTTTTATAACCTCCTCTAATTACTGTCCTTACCAGTACCTCATCCCTGCCAAGGGTAACTACTATTCTGGCTTGTATCGCCACAGATTAGCTCTGCTTGTTGTTGAACATTACGTGAGTGAAATTAATGATATGTTCTATTTTGTATCTGGCTTCTTTTTTACTCAGTATTATGTCTGCACAATTTGTGCAGTTTGTTTTATGTATTTTTAGTTTATTGATTCTCACTTCTGTTTAGTATTCCATTTTTGAATATATACCACAATTTCTTTGTCCATTATACTGTGTATGGACATTAGCCTTTTTTCCATTGTAGTTTTAATGTGCATTTCCTTGATAACTACTAAAGCTGAATGCCTTTTTAATACATTCTTGCACCAGTTGGATCTCCTCTTTTGTGAAGAACCTATTTAAGTCTTTGTCCATTTTTATCACTTCTTCTGTACGCTCATTAAAGATAAGTAAATACATCTCACTCATTTTCTACTGACAAAGATTCTATAAGAATGTCATACTGTAAACTTTATAATTATATGTATTTATGATCTTATGTAGGAAATTAAATTGAGGACTGATCACTGTTCCTAAGAAGAAAACTTTTGTAAATGTTGTAGTGCCACCAGTCAACCAATGTGTATTGACTGCCTATCATGTTCTGCTGGAGTCATCAGTAATATAAAGAACAACTTATTAATTATTCTTGCAAATCATCTTTACCTCTCTGTTCCTTAGTTTTCTTGTCTACAAAATGTTACAGTCACACTAGATAATGTTGGAGTCTGTTGGCTTTTTTTTTTTAACATATACAACCTTGTTAAAATTTGAATTTATTCTTTTACTAACATGATTTCAGAAATGTTCCCAAGTGTTGAAGAACTAAGTGTAATATAATTGGGTGTGGATGGAAATTCAGAGAAGAGAGGTGGTTAATCAGGAATCCATTGGGTTAATGCCTTCTTCAGTGTTTTTGTTAATTCACAGTGTATATAGGTGGTTACTGTCTATATTCATATAATCTGAATATTTTATATACAGTTAATTTAAAACAAAGAAGACCTAAGGCAATTCAAAAATGAAAGTAAGTGTACAAATAAGGCTTGTAGTACATGTAGAGTGTGATCAACGTATTTATCATGTATATGTATATATGTGTCTTTGCTTAAAAAAACAATAACCAGCTGGGCACAGTGACTCACACCTGTAATCCTGGCACTCTGGGAGGCTGAGGTTGGAGGATTGCATGAGGCCAGGAGTTTGGGACCAGCTGTGTCTCTACAAAGAAATAGAAAAGCACACGCCTATAGTCCCAGCTGCTCAGGAGGCTGAGGCAGGAGGATTGCTTGAGCCCAGAAGTTTGAGGCTGCAGTGAGCTGGGATGAGGCCACTGCACTCCACCCTGGGTGATAGAGCCTCAAAAAACAAACAAGAAGAAAAACCAATGAAATTGACCAAAGGAAAAACATTTTTTTAAATAAATTGACCAAAAGAAGTCTTTTTTTGTTTGTTTTATTTTGTTTTTTCCAGAGACAGGATCTCATTCTGTCACCCAGGCTGGAGTGCAGTGACACAATTGTAGCTCACTTGTAGCCTGGAACTCCTAGGCTCAAGCAATCCTCCTGCCTCAGCCTTCCAAGTAACTGAGACTACAGGCATGTGCCACCTTGTACAGCTAATTTTTTAAATTTTTCGTAGAGACAGGTCTCATTATGTTACCCAGGCTAGTCTCAAACTCCTGGCCTCAAGCGATCCTCCCACCTCAGCCTTCCAGAGTAGCAGGATTACAGGCGTGAGCCACCGCACCCAGCAGAATAGTTGTTTTAAATGGCTCTTTCATAGGCAATAGTGAGAGATCAAGCCTTTCGTTAGAATTTACGTTTTACTGCGATTAAATAAATAAGGACACAAATTTCTTTTTAAAATATTGAGGATTTATCAGATGATTATCCCTAAAATTTATGGCTTTTTATTAATTTATAAACTTCAGGATATGGTCCTTAACCTGTCAATCATGGTTCCCTGAATCTTTTTTATAGGATTATTAACCAAAATGATGGAAAGGAAAGGCAAGTCCTGGTTAAGAAGGTCATACTTGATCATTTTTTATATATATGTGATAGTTTAACGCTTTAATTTTATATTGTTCAGTGTATAGTTACCACAAAAATAAATATTATCAAGTGAATTTCAAAGGTGACATGTTAGTCTAAGCTTGGCCTAATAGTACTACTATTAATAATAACTTTAAATTTCTCATCAGGGCCTAGACTAGAAGATATCATAGCTAACCAACAGACTTTTATAGTCTTCTACAGCCATTCTATCCTCTGGGACACCAAACCATCACATGCATTACACTGTGCACTTCTGCAGTGATCTCTAGTGTTCATTGCCAAATGCCAGAGCCCAGTAGACGTTAGCTATGCCTCAGACTCAACTTTGTGTCATTGTTCTGCCCAGAACAGGGAACAACATGAAAAAGATAAATTTCCTTATGGTCAAGTTCAGGTACTTTCAAAGAGTTTTCTCTTCAGAGTCTCAGACGCTCATTACTCCTTAAAAATACTGGAGGATTTCAACAACCTTTCCACTTTGTAAGGTGCAAGCTAATTAGATATTTGACCATATTACTTTTATCTCATATGTCTTCCAGATTACCTAGCAAATGTATTGTTTCATTAATACTTTAAAGGGAATGTAATTCTACTATGTCTTTGGGGCCTCCCTAAATTCCCATTCTTTTATTGTCATTTATAATACATGAATGCTAAGACTTACCAAAATAACAATGTGGATCTAAGTAAGAAGAGGGCTTTTAATAGAAAACTGATAATTCTTAATAAATTCTTCTGATAAATATTAGGAAAAAATTTTATGGTGTAATTTTGGTTGCATTCCAAACATTTAGTGTGTTTATAGTCATTAATTAGCAATAAAAGTGCCTCGTCTGTAAGATAAGTGGATTAGACGAGACTAGATCATTTCCAAAAGCACCTCTCTATGCAATCTATAAAATTAGTTTTAATAAAAACACCTGTCTGAATGTGGTTGACAGGATTAAATGAGGTAACACAAAGCACTCAGAAAATATCAAAGTTAGGTATCCTATGACTATTATTTTGCCACCAGTCTTTTACAATTGTTTATATTTTTGTACCATTAAACAATGTTAACCTTTAACTTATATAATTAATTTGTAAATGGTATCAATAAACATTAAAGATTGAATTGCTACTGTGAATTTGAATGAGGTGTTCATGATCATGTTGAACATTAGTTTCAAAAACATATGTTTAAGTAAAGAGCAAGAGGAAAAACCCAAATGATCTCATTTTAAGAATGACATTAGAGTGTTAGTTATCCTGTTAACAGAACATTCTTTATTCCTCACCCTTTTTTAAGTCTTGCATAAGTATAATCTGATGCTGAGTTAGGTGTTAATTGACACCATATCTTGCTTGATCAAGCTGCAGTTAAAGTTATGAAACAGGAAAATGAGATGTAAACTAACCAAGATCTCCACATGGCCTAGAATGACCTATGGCTTATTATATAGCACTGGTTTCAAAATTATGAATAAATACTGTATAAATGCTTACTAAATTAGATTTAAGACAGAATCATTAAAAAAAATAAAAAATAAATTAGGAGCTCTCATCAGGGAAATGTTTATTTAGGAGTATGACCATTTCTCTATTTGGCAGGAAGTTGAACTATGTAACTTCTGGATTTATTTCCAGTTCTAAGATTTCACAAAATTAAATCAAGGACCTATTCTGGGTATTGTTTTCACATTGAAGTTCTTTTTTCTTTTCTTTTTGACATGTGAGGTGTCAGAGTATAAAATTTTGACTCCTAAGCAGTTTTCTTCTAACATTACCTACTCTTTGATTCAGGAGGAGTAATTTGATCTGTGTATATGTCTACAGGGTACTTTTAATGTTTATCTACTCAAGAGTATAAATCTTTATTTAAAAAATTCTTCTTTCCCAAAGGTGGAATAAATACATATCAAAAACCAGGTGAAATTGTACGATCATTTTGTGAAGTCACCACTCAATATAAATTGTATTTGAAAAGCAAATTTTGTATTGGTCATCCTGATACTAAGAAATAAAAGAAACTTCCTGAGGAATGTGGGCCCCTTTAAATTATTAGGCCCAGAAAGACATTGAAATGTGACAGTAGTCAAGTCTCACTCCTCCCTGGAGCTAAGTAACCCACCTGCTGCAGGACTTTAGACTAAGGATCACCATCAAGTAGGCATAAATTAACCTAACAGTGTCATATGCTGGAAACCATAACTCATACCGTGTAGTTCAACAATGTATAGCCAGTCACTAATCAGTGTTATTTCTGTAAACAATTGGGAATTCCTGACAACTTTTGTAATTGCCGTCTCTCCTAATTCATCCTTCTTTGTTTAAAAACTTGAGCTCTCCTTTGTTCTCTGAAGCCCTTTCCAGTGTTTGCCCACCTGCAGTCCTCAACCTTGGCCCAAATAAACTCTGTATTAATTTTGCCTCACTTTCTTTAGGTCAACAATACTTAGCATTATTCCTTTTGACAACCTTTCTCATACCCCTTCTGCCAAAGTAAAAACTTTTAGTGTACTAAAGTAATGAAAAAAACATCAAAATCTGAATGACAAAGGGAGAGTAGAATGTATATATTGTCTCTCATAAGCCTCATTACCCTGCTTCTCTTGGTTTGATTTCAGGTTTTTAGGCCCATCTGCCAGTGCTGTCATAGGAGCAAGTGGGCAGTGTTGTTTTGTTTTGTGGGTTTTTTTCTTTAGATATGACATACAGGTGGGCCTAGTGTGACTTATGAATGTTGTTCCTGGTGAGAATACAATGGCAAACCTGTTAGATACGGTCATTGACCTGTTTGAATGTAGTGTAATGGAGGAGACAAACAACAAGTAAATTAACTGTCCCGTAATTATAAATCATGGGAGGAAAAGAAACAGAGTACACTGATAAGGAAATATGGTGAGGGTGTGGCAGGAGGGCACTGTTTTAGATAGGATAGTCAGAAGAGACCCGTTCAAAATCATAAAATTTAAGCAGAAACTTGAAAGATAAGAAAAATAATGTTCCAGGTAGAGGAACCAACATGTGTCAAGTCCCTGAGGTGCAAAAGAACCTCATTTTATTCACATTTTCTTTCTGTGCTAGTTTGGACCCTAAAGATGACTAATTTAACTTGCTACTGAAATTGTTATGATTTGATGCAACGCGTTTCCATTGCCAGCACCCAAAAATAGTGACCTCTTCACTTTGTACCTTGACCCCTGAACCACTTGAAGTAGCACATTTAGTCTCAATGTAAATGTGAGTAGGTAATACTTCCTATATTGGAAATTTTCAATACTTGTTCCCTTTTCCTCCTCCCTACACTTCAGTATTGTTGGGAATGTGTTTGCTGGGCAACTCCTCCCCCTCTACCCTTCCTTGTGGGATTTGTTGTGGGGATAAGGAAGGGACAACCAAGAAAAATACCGTTGTCTCCAGACCTACCCCCATACTCTGTGTATTAAGTCACCCAGGGGTGTCTGCCTTCTCCTGAGTCTCTCCCAAATTTGACATCTTGAGCTCAGGTCACTTCAGAAATGTTGTCAGGATATTCAGTAGTCTACAAGGACCCAATTTCTTGTTTCCATTACACCCTGCCTGCCATGCCTCCCAGTTGTTTTCACCTCTTTCTTCATCCTAAATGTCTCTCTTGGGCTCTCCAGTGCATGACTTTATCAAGAAGCTGTCCTGGTGGATGCTGAATGAGAGGTGAGAGGAGGAGATAGTTTCTCTGACTTCCTCTTCTTTTCCAGGTAGTGGTTCTCCGAAAGGCCAACACAACAGTTACGAGAACGACCTTGGCAGCCAGAACAAGATAGTGACCTTGGTCTGCTGCTGAACTTTAGAGGATTGGCATTTTACCTATGACTGGCAGCTCTAGAGAAAAATAGAACACCTGATTCCAGTGGTAGTTAAGACTTGGCTTATCTCCTGATCCCACTTGAAGTTACTGTCTTACAAAGTCACTTTTTTTTTCCAGGCAATACCAGGGGTAGTGGAGTTAGCGAGAGGAGAATGCTGGGACCTTTGGAACCTCTCTAATGTGCCTTGGTGTTTTTCCCTTATCAGTAAAATGAGAGTACTGGTGTAGATGATTCCTACGGTCCCTTTTAGTTCTAAGATATCATGTTTCTAAATTTTAAACTATGTGTAGTGTTGTCTCTAATGTCTGATGTGCATGATATATATATATATGGGAAATTATCCCAGTATGTGAGCCTAATACATACATGGAAAATTATAGCCCTACTGGTTGAGCTGGATATATTCATTTCAGGTTGTAGTTGGAAAACTTTGTACCAACGTTGTATCTTCTTGCAAGTTTCTTGAATGCTATTGAAAACAGTACTATATACCCTGAGGGTGAATCCAGCTAACTAAACCTGAGTTAACACGCATCTCCAAAGAATAATGATCATATAAATTGTGGTATATAATTTAAAGATCCTTTGCTTCACTTTGTCAAACGGATCAAATTGTGTTGAAATAGCACCATGCTACGTAATTATAAATTCTGTTACTCTCTAAATTGGTCGATCCTTCTTTTGCAGGAGCTATTGTGACAATCTTGGTTACCATCCGTTAAGTGCTGCTGATTTTGGAAAGATCATGAAAAACGTCTTTCCAAACATGAAGGCACGTCGTTTGGGCACGAGAGGCAAATCTAAATATCCTTTACCAAAATGGTTTTAATAATCTCTTTATGTTCTCACTTATTATAAAACATCTGTTGTAGTTCAGCTGCCAACTATATTTAGAAATAAATTTAAATCAACAAATATAAGCAACTCAAAAGGACTTAGTGGAATAATTGCAAATGTTATTTTCTCAGCTGCTTATCAAACTGCAAGAGAAATAGCAAATAATGATTCATTTTTATATTAGGATTGTGATAGGTTTTACCTTATTCTATCACTGTGGAGTATTATTAATGGCCTTGATCTCCTTTGCTTTAATAGTAAGAATTATCGAGACCTGCCATATGTTCAGCAATTTTAAAATAATAAAAGTGGAGAAAGAGGTTAGCTTATTTTCTTTCCTTCCCCTAGTTTAAAAACATAGGCAATCTCTTTGGCAAAAAAAAAAAAAAAGTATATTGTGGAACACATACTGAGAGATTAGTGTTTGCTTTAAAGTGTTTTTCAGCCAGCCATTTAAAATGTGTATTAAGATTAAAGCTAAGGCATAGAAAAGGTCCCTCTTGTGATAGAGAAATGGGAGCAAACAGAAGTAAGGAAAATTAAGAATCTATTGAAGTTCCTTCTACTCTTGAAAGTAGATTGTAAAATAGAGGGTCTCTGTATCATATCAGATAGAAGTGCATGCATTTTCTCCCTGCTTAGCTTTTCAGCCACTTTTCAAAGCATAAAATTAGCTACTATGGAGGAGATGAGAGGAAAGGGAAGGGAGGAAGGCGGTTGCAGGTGTTCTCTAACCACTTGTTGCATGACCTGTCCTTGTTTCCTGAATACGAACAAAAATGTCTTGATGTGTTTTTGGCATGTTACAGGTGATAATCCTGTGTGTTTCAGTGGAAAAAGAGAAATGAAAAGGTTAAAACCCTTGTGACACTCTTAAGAGTTGTTTTTGTCCCAGTGCCTTGGGCTAAAGTTTCCCTTCTCTGTGCCAGGTTTCCATCTGGCTATTCCTTTCCTTCTGACCTGTTTGTTACTGGTGGCTGGCACAGCATATTAGGAACATTTATTCATAAAATTTATAACAGATGAGAATCATTTCATTTAAGACAGTAATATTTAACATTCTACAAGGACTATTCCAGTTTCAAAAGAGTAAAAGTATCTCAAGTTTCAACTATTAAGGTTTTTCTTACTGAAGAATTCAGAAAATAGATGTTATCTCAGGCTGATTTTATTCTCATTTCATATATGGTTACTTCTCAAGTGCTGTCTGTAATAAGCAGGTCATTTAATTTAGAGTACTTTAGACCTTAACTATTTATTACGTATTGCTACAGTGGACTAAGAAAAAAAGCTTTTGTTCATATGCCAACACTGCCCAACCTTGACTTTCACAAAACTGGAGATGGGGTAAGAATTCTGCCTTTTCCTTTTAAAAAGTAGAATTTTACCTTTATATCAACAGTGAAATGCATCCCACAAAGTCTCATTTGGATAAGACCAGGGACAAAAGTAAATGAGTGGGAAAAAAATCCCTCAGTGACTGAAAAATATTAGCATAGATGACCTACATCAACATGAAATTTGGGGGAACAAATATCTAAAATTACTGATTTTTAGATAAGTCCATGATATATATTGACTATATGTATGTGTATGTATAGTCAAAAGGAAAAAGTAAGTCATAGAGCAATATGTATAATATAAATTTTGAAGAAAAAATATGGCTACTGACATAGTTTGTTTTATTAAAGTTAGAAAAGGTTTTACAAAGATTCAAAATATCTATTAGTCTTCATATATGTTTAACAACCATTTAAGGTGTTATGTTCACAATACTGTTGACTGCTATGCCCTGATGGGTATGGGTCTCTTATTTGCAAAGCCCTTATATATCTGCCAACAGGTCAGTTCATACTGCTTTGACCCAAAACGTTTAGATCATATCTCCTAATGAAGAATACATATCTTCAGTGTGCCTCAATTTAATTTCTCTAATCTTTTTATGGTTAACTTTTCCTTTTTTTCTTTGTTTAGTTGGAAGGAGCTGAACCTTCTGGGCAGCTGCAAAATATTGATGAGGAAGTTATCTCTTCTGCTTGCCGTCTTGTGTGTGAGTGGGCCCAGAAAGTGTTAAGCCAACCATTTGACACAGTCTTGGAATTAGCCCGCTTCCTTGTAAAAAGTCACTATATAGGCACCAAGTCAATGGCAGCTCTAACTGTAATGGCAGCAGCACCAGCAGGTACTAAATTGTTAATAGACTAAAACTGGCAGGGGTGTCACTGTATTTGGAGTTGGTAGCAAAAGAAGAGTTTGACCAAAGAACTTCATCTTTTTAGTATTTGTAAGAGTTCACTCTTACTCCACTTAACACTACATTTGGATATGTTTGTTGAGCCAACAAAATAATAATAATAACAGTATCCTTTCATTATAAACTTAATGCTGTATTTTTAAGTATTGCTTTGCTAGAATATGAAACTATAGATTCCTCAGCTGATACTTTATTAATTTTTCCATTGCTGCTTTTAAATTTAAAGAATGTGTGCATATGTCCTTTTAAGTACATGTGTATCTAAATTGATAAATATTAGAAGTAAAATAATAATATTAAATTTTAAAATTACTTGCTAGACTTCCTTTCCAAGAAACTAGTATTTATAAATAAAATGATCTTTGGACACTGTGACAGATAACTTGGTCTCAAAAAAAATAAACTCTGTGAAGCATTATTATAAAATAGCAAGAGTTATTTTTTTTGAATATACACTCAAGTGCGTATTTTCATTAAAGGAGAAATTTTTGGAATTGACAATATTGTTGGAATAAATGACTTCTTCCTACAATAATAGCTGTGTAAAGTATCAGTTCTGATGAAATTTTTTAAATATCTTATTTCGTTCATACCTTATAAACCTAAAGAAGAATGAATAGATTATTGTAATTCTAGGGAATTATGAATTCTGTGAAAAACATATTAATAGGTAACTTGTTCTAGGGACGATTCTTCTAAATGTTAAATCTAAGTTTGTTTTGTTTTGTTTTGAGACACGGTCTCACTCTGTTGCCTGGGCTAGAGTGTAATGGCATCATCATAGCTCACTGTAACCTCGAATTCCTGGGCTCAAGGGATCCTCTTGCCTCAGCCTCCTGAGCAGCTGGGATTACAGGCACATGCCACCATGCCCAGCTAATTTTTGTACTTTTTGTAGAGACAGGGTCTCACTATGTTGCCCAGGCTGGTCTGGAACCTTTGGCCTCAAGGAATCCTCCCACCATAGCCTCCCAAAGTGCTAGGATTGCAGGCATGAGTCACTGTATCCAGCGTAAATCTAAATATTTTTAAATCTACAATAGATTTATCCCAGCCAGAGAATTATAGTCTCATAATTAACTTTTTCAAAATATCATAACTTGTACATTTTAACAGTAAACCAGTTTTCTTTCAGTTTACATTTTATCAAAAGCTTTAAGTGTGTGTGTGTATAAGGGTACTCTGTCCTCTCATTTTATAGCCAGATGAGGACCCATTTCAAAAAAACAGTCTCTTACAAAAGCTAGTCACAGTTTTTTCTGTCTACATGTAAACTGTATGACCTAAATCTGTTCATTATATTTACAAGCAGGAGAGTGCTAGCTAGATTGCTCTCATATGTTACCTCATTTAATTCCCCCCAGGAGTCCTGTGATATAGGTGTTATTTATTCCCAGTTTACAGATCAGGAAACAGACTCCAGGAGGTTAAGTATTAATAACTTGTCCATGGGCAAATAAGTAGTGGGACCAGGATTTGAATCCTGATTTGTCTGTCTCCAACGCCCAGTTTAACTCAATTATATCGTACTGTCTTCTTATCTTCTGACAAAACGAGCTTTAAAAAGTATGGACCTTTCAATTTTCTCTGTTCTCTTTCTGCTGTCCCTACTGACACCTAGAAGAGTTCTTCAGCAGGTTGAGGACTTAGAAGGCATTACGGGAAAAGAAACATCTGTCTTTCTTATTTTTCACATCATTCATAAAGTCTAACTGAAAGAAATGTCGACTGAATTGAATGAATGAATTTTTAAGGTGTAAAGTGTAAATAAAAGTGTGGGGTTTTTTTAACAAAAGTACTAAAAATTACATTTATAAACAGGTGTTTTCCATTTTTGAAAGCCATCAACCTGGGAGGCTAAATACTTTACTAATTGCACCATTATTCAGAACACTTTTAGAATCTCTCTTGGAATTTTGTTCTCAGCCCTGACTACATTTTTCAAAATGTATCCTTGGTAGTAGATTAATTTTCATCCTTTGAAGATGAATTTGTTTTTTTATAAATACAGACTCCATATTAAGAACAGGTTGTGTTACAAATGTCCTTTTGTAAGTCAGCTGCTTGGAACTCATTCCTGTCTAGAAACCCTGGCAGGAGGAATAAGACAGCCGAGCTGTGAGCCATTGGCAGAGGCTCTCTAGGGTACAGGTGCTGAGAAGCCAGACCTACGGCTGAGGGCCAGGAGGGCCCAGTACAATTGGAACTGGATTTGAGAAGAAAACTAGTACTTAA
Organism: Lemur catta; assembly: GCF_020740605.2. Classification (NCBI taxonomy): domain Eukaryota; kingdom Metazoa; phylum Chordata; class Mammalia; order Primates; family Lemuridae; genus Lemur; species Lemur catta. The sequence continues at coordinate 87,682,115 of NC_059128.1, read as the reverse complement.
AAGAGGGGGGCAAAAGATGAGGGATTATTAAGGAGTGAGTGTGGGGTGAGTGTTAGAGTCTCCTCTTTCTCTCTTTCCTGCTCACCCCACCCCCATACATGCCAAGTCATTGCTGTTAACTAGAATGATGAAAAGCAGAAATGGGGTGGGGAAGGAAGTGGAAGGGCAAGGTGTACCAGTAAGGTAGTGTTTCTCTCCCCTTTCTTCTCTTCACTGTTTTGACTGACAACAGCTTACTTTCTAATGATCTTAATGCCACATCCCAATAGTGGAATGAGCTTTTTTAAAAATTAATTTTATTACATAATCAATTTTTGAAATTTAAATTTTATTTTATTGTTTCTTTTTTCAGTGTTTATCTTACTGATAGTTTAAAAAGTTTTCTCAGTGACACTTTTTGGAATATCTTAACCTTCATCTTATTGAGAAATTCTGCTTCTAAATTTCCTCTAGGCCATACTGGAATAATTGTACAGTAGGAATTAAAATAGTAGTACTTTTTATGTGTTTCTGGTAAGATTAAAAACTTGTTTTCCTCATACAAATTTTTTCTAAGATATGGAGTGGTTTCAGCAAAATTTTTTGAGTGCTCCTGTGAATATTAAAATTATGAAAATGCATGAATTTCTTTCTAATTAGAGAAGGGGGAGAATTTGCTTATATCTGATAAAATGTAAAAGTGCTATCTTGACATTTATTTGTCTTAGCTTCTGCACGTTTATGATACAGCTACTCTTTTCAAAATAATGTTATTGTTGATTTAATGGAAACTGTCACCGGGGTTGAACCATATTTTTAAATGACAGTTAAAGCCATACTGAGAAATGTTTGTAAATTGGTGTAATACTTAAGCTTTATAAAGAAATTGTTAGTTAAAATTTGCTGTTTTTGTTGCTTTGCCCAGTAGATGGCTACATATTCAAAGAAACTGAGTTGTAACTGCCTTCTATAAAGGAGAGTATTTTAGCTTTCCTTTCTGTTTATTTTCAGGAATTAAAGGAATTACCCAGCCTTCTGCTTTTATACCTACAGCTGAAAGTAATTCCTTTCAGCCTCAGGTAAAGACTTTGCCATCTCCTATTGATGCTAAACAGCAGTTGCAACGGAAAATCCAAAAGAAGCAGCAAGAACAGAAACTACAATCCCCTTTGCCCGGAGAATCCTCAGCAAAAAAATCAGAAGGCGCTACAACCAATGGAGTGACTAATCTTCCTAATGGAAATCCTGCAATCCTTTCTCCTCAACCTATTGGTATCGTTGTGGCAGCTGTCCCTAGTCCCATTCCGGTAATATCATTACATAGTTTTTGGCCTTACTGGGATGATGAGAAATCAATCTTTTACTTAAAATTGGCAAATGAGAACGAGGCAAGTATAGGTGTAGACACAGTCATAAACTGGTTCTGTGACCACAGACAGATTCCCTTTCAGTCATTTGTTTTTTCATTGAGGATGTATGTTGTTGATTACAAAGTGAGTTATAAAGTGAATATACATGAAAATACAAAGACTCAGGACATATATAGTATGCACATAATTAGTCAGAGCTATATGTAATAGTGAGTGATTTTCAGAGTTGTTTCATTCCTGGCTGAGCCAAGATAATATAATTGCAAACTTCTTTTTGTTTAAACTTTTTAACAGGTGGAGCAAAACTATAATGTGTATTAATAATGCTTTAACATAGGCCTATCTGTGGCTTGCTGGATGTAGTAATAGGACCTTGGGTTGGTCCTTTTAGATAGCTAGTTTGTTTCCTTATCTACAAATAGAGGTTAATTGTCTCCTTTCCTATCTCACACAACTAAGGTTATGATGAAGGAGCTTTTAAAATGAGAATGCATCATGCCAGAGTAAAGTGGTACTTTGTGTTATTATTGATAATATTATTAAGGAGATAACTTTGTTTTGTTTTTCTTGTTCTTGCTATCATCGTTATCATCATGCCATTAAAACTTGAAATACCTGGGAACCACACAATTCACTGTAGAGCAAACTTGAGTAGATAGTAGTCTTGTTTGGGACCTTAGTCATGGTGGTCCAGTTACTAAAGTCCAAGGTAGACCCATTATATGACAGTTTCCCTTATGAGTAAGCCATCTTTTTGACATAGATTCCAATAGATACCTTTGTTGTATGTTTCTTGAAGATTTTATCTCTTCTTCCTATAACCTCCTTAAATCATTGTTTCAGCAAATATTCATCACAAATGTGAAGATATTAGTCTTGTTAACTGAAAAATGATTTAATGTTCTTTCTTATTATTATATTTTATAATTATACTGCATTATGGTTGCATTTGTTATATTTATGTGTCTGGTTGTATAGAACCTGATCTAGAAGAACTGCCTTTTAACATAGGAACTGTCTTTTTTTTTCTTTTTAACATTAACATTTAATAAATTCCATAAAAGCATATAGATATACGAATTACTATTTATAACCCGGACTTCTTAAATCTGGTTTTTTGTTTTGTACTTTATAACAGGTCCAGCGGACCAGGCAATTGGTAACTTCACCAAGTCCAGTGAGTTCTTCTGACGGCAAAGTTCTTCCCCTCAATGTACAAGTGGTCACTCAGCACATGCAGTCTGTGAAACAGGCACCAAAGACTCCTCAGAACGTTCCAGCCAGTCCTGGCGGGGATCGTTCTGCCCGGCACCGTTACCCTCAGATCTTACCCAAACCAGCCAACACCAGTGCGCTCACCATCCGCTCTCCAACTACTGTCCTCTTTACTAGTAGTCCCATCAAAACTGCTGTTGTACCTGCTTCACACATGAGTTCTCTAAATGTGGTGAAAATGACAACAATATCCCTCACACCCAGCAACAGTAGTGCCCCTCTTAAACATTCTGCCTCAGTCAACAGTGCTACAGGAACAACAGAAGAATCGAGGAGCATTCCACAGATCAAGAATGGTTCTGTTGTTTCACTTCAGTCTCCTGGGTCCCGAAGCAGCAGCGCTGGAGGAACATCTGCTGTGGAAGTCAAAATGGAACCTGAAACATCATCAGATGAGCATCCTGTACAGTGCCAAGAGAACTCTGATGGGGCTAAAGCTCCCCAAACAACACCTAGTGCCCTTTTGGGTCCGAAAAGTAATACAGATGGAGTAGTGCAGAAACCTTCAAATGAAGGTATCATTGAAATAAAAGCAACTAAGGTCTGTGACCAGAGGACCAAATGTAAAAGTCGCTGTAATGAAATTGTGCCAGGCACGTCAACAGGCAATAATCAGAGCACTGTCACTCTCTCAGTTGCTTCTCAGAACTTAACTTTCACCAGCACCAGCTCACCGTCTAATGGTGACTCAATAAATAATAAAGACCCTAAATTATGCACTAAAAGTCCAAGAAAACGACTGTCTTCTACATTGCAAGAGTCCCAGGTGCCTCCTGTAAAGAAACCAATTGTGGAACAGCTTTCTGCAGTTATCACAGAAGGTCAGAAACCAGGCAGTGTTAAGAAAGACCAAAAGGTTCCACATTCAGGGAAAACAGAAAGTTCAACACCAGGTGCTCAGATTCCTAGCAAGCTATCAATAAACATCAGTTCACACATGGTGGCAAATCAACCCTTGAACTCTTCTGCTCTTATTGCCAGTGATCCAGCTTTGGAACAGCAAACAACACCATCATCATCTCCAGATATAAAAGTAAAACTTGAAGGAAGTGTCTTTCTCTTGGACAGTGACTCAAAATCAGATGGCAGCTTTAATCCAAATGAATGGCAACAAATCACTAAGGATTCTGAGTTTATATCTGCCAGCTGTGAACAACAGCAAGATGTCAGTGTTATGACAATTCCTGAGCACTCTGATATCAATGACTTAGAGAAATCTGTTTGGGAATTAGAAGGAATGCCACAGGAAACGTATACCCAGCAGCTACATAGCCAGATACAAGAATCTTCTTTGAATCAAATACAAGCACATTCTTCTGATCAGTTACCTCTGCAGTCTGAACTGAAGGAGTTTGAACCTTCTGTTTCCCAGACAAATGAAAGCTACTTTCCTTTTGATGATGAACTTACACAAGATAGTATTGTGGAAGAGCTGGTGCTTATGGAGCAACAAATGTCAATGAACAATTCGCATTCTTACGGTAACTGTTTGGGAATGACACTTCAGAGTCAGTCAGTAACTCCAGGAGCTCCAATGTCGTCTCACACCTCCAGCACCCACTTCTATCATCCCATCCACAGCAATGGCACTCCAGTCCACACACCCACACCCACGCCCACTCCTACCCCAACCCCAACCCCAACCCCTACCCCAACCTCTGAAATGATTGCTGGGTCTCAGAGTCTATCACGGGAGAGCCCTTGCTCCAGGCTGGCCCAGACTACACCTGTGGATAGTGCTTTAGGAAGTAGCCGACATACACCCATTGGTACTCCACATTCTAACTGCAGCAGTAGTGTCCCTCCCAGCCCCGTCGAATGCAGAAATCCATTTGCATTCACCCCAATAAGCTCCAGTATGGCATATCATGATGCCAGCATTGTCTCAAGTAGTCCTGTGAAACCAATGCAAAGACCCATGGCCACCCACCCTGACAAAACCAAGCTTGAATGGATGAATAATGGGTATAGTGGGGTTGGTAATTCCTCAGTTTCTGGCCATGGGATTCTCCCAAGCTATCAGGAACTAGTGGAAGACCGTTTCAGGAAACCTCATGCTTTTGCTGTGCCTGGACAGTCCTATCAGTCTCAGTCCAGACATCATGACACTCATTTTGGTCGTTTGACTCCTGTCTCTCCTGTGCAGCAGCCAGGTGCCACTGTAAATAATACCAACAAACAGGAGGGTTTTGCAGTCCCTGCCCCTCTTGATAATAAAGGAACTAATTCATCTGCCAGCAGCAACTTCAGATGCCGGAGTGTGAGCCCTGCTGTTCATCGCCAACGTAATCTTAGTGGAAGCACCCTCTATCCAGTATCTAATATCCCACGATCTAATGTGACCCCCTTTGGAAGTCCGGTAACTCCAGAAGTTCATGTTTTCACAAATGTTCACACAGATGCATGTGCCAACAACATAGCTCAAAGAAGTCAATCAGTTCCATTGACAGTCATGATGCAGACAGCCTTCCCGAATGCTCTTCAGAAGCAAACAAACAGTAAAAAAATAACCAATGTTTTGTTGAGTAAACTTGATTCTGACAATGATGATGCAGTGAGAGGTTTGGGAATGAACAACCTGCCCTCCAATTACACAGCCCGGATGAATCTCACTCAGATTTTGGAAACTTCCGCTGTTTTTCCTAGTGCCAACCCACAGAATATGATTGATTCCAGCACTTCTGTTTATGAATTCCAAACACCATCTTACCTCACCAAAAGTAATAGCACCGATCAGATCAATTTTTCTCCTGGAGATAATCAAGCACAATCAGAAATTGGAGAGCCACAATTAGATTTCAATAGCACTGTTAAAGACCTGTTGAGTGGAGACAGCTTACAAACCAACCAGCAGCTGGTAGGTCAGGTAGCATCTGATCTCACTAATAGTGCGTCTGATTTCTCTAGTGATATCAGGTTGTCTTCTGAGCTCTCAGGCAGCATCAATGATTTGAACACTTTAGACCCAAATCTACTGTTTGATCCAGGTCGTCAGCAGGGACAAGATGATGAAGCTACACTGGAAGAATTAAAGAATGACCCATTATTTCAACAAATTTGCAGTGAATCCATGAACTCTATGACTTCATCAGGTTTTGAATGGATAGAAAGCAAGGACCATCCTACTGTTGAAATGTTGGGTTAAATTGTGTTTTATAATATGTAGCACACTGTATCTAAAGACATATGTATTGTATTTGTCTTAATGGAAGTGCCTCCCGCAGCAGAAACACTTACTATTAATTGTGACATTTTAAAAGCGTTTGCTGCAGAAGTGGTTTCTTCTTCAGTAGGAAATGGTTAGACTTGCCTCAGTTCTTAACAAGTTTCTGAAGACAGTAGGCTGTAGAAGAGCAAGTATTAGGTTTTAAATTTTATAATGTTCCCCATTTAATCACATTGTTTGCTAGTAAACAATTAACTATTCAGCTGTTACAAGAGCAGTCTAGATCTTTATTTTGTGTAAGTTCATTTTAATTCATCAGTTGGTATACACAGAATTTAGAAGAAAACATCAATTGTAGGTATAGGCTATTTTGTTGTTGGCATTATCTTTTAGATATAAAATCATAGCTAAGGTGAACTGTAGACAAGAAGGTCTTCCTTGAAACAGGGATAATATTCAGGTTATTATAAATATTTAGGCTTGAAGCATAGAGCTACTGTAGGATGAAAAATCTCTGTAGGACTTTCTGGGGCTTCAGTACCATTTACACCCACAATGAAGGGCTTAAATAGGAGAAAATAATGGAAAATTAAATATTACTTTAAGGAAAGCGAAAGCTGCACTAAAATTTTTAAGAGGAAAATCTAGTAGCCATTTATATTTGTGACCTTGCATTAGTCTTATTTTAAAATGTTGATTTTAATATGGAGCTAGCACATACACCATACACAGACACACAGGCACACACACACAAAACGAGTAAATAACTTCAGACACTGTAATTTAATAGAATAAATACAAACATGTTGGGAGAATGTTTTATATTTTGTTATTAGTTGAGATAGGGGAATTAGAAGGAAAACAAAAGCATTTTCTTAGTTTTTCATCACAATGGCTGCATGTACATATTAAAATTCTATTTGAGATTTATTTTGAAATTTTTCATTATAATCTTTAGTAATCAGTTTTTTTCCTTTTCAGTTTAGTGACTGACTCCTTTACTCCTCCTGAATAGAGTAATCCAATTTGATCATGGGATCCCTTTGAAAAACAAATAAGCAGGAAGGAGATGACATCAAAAACTGAACACCAGCCACCTAAGGTCTGAAGCCACAAATGTTTATATCCCTGATAAAACAAAGGGGATATCAATAGTACTTGAAGAAGAGGAGCATTTTATTACTTGCTTAATTTATTTATTGTGATAACCACAATTGCAAAAGAAGCACTCAGGATTTGTTTTAAAATGTTTCTCTCTATGGCTCCCATTTTGTTTTATGAATAATTATTTATGAATTTCATGTTGACACAGATCTACTCACTAGTTGACAGCTCCATTTAAGTGAGTTTCAAGATCATTTTCAGAGATTTTAAAATTGCCATTGTTTTTAAAGCTAACATTAAAACATTTGCTATGCTACCTTGAACCTAACTAAGCTTTCCTTTAAGCCAATCAGAAGATTACAATCAATGAATATTTGACAAACGTGATGAAGGGTTTAATTTAATAAGGTTTCATTGTTCAATAAATTTGCAAGGTAGGGTATTAACATATTTTGATAAATAAATGGTGCTAGGGTTGGCTCAGAGGTTTATATATTGATATGTCCTAGTTATTGGCATTTGTGTGTGTGTGCTGTTATCTTGATTTAATGATCTGTTAGATATTTTTTTCTTGATGCTAGTTATTTCTTCACTGTACATTGAGACACAGCACTACTGCACACCAAAGTATGCAATACCCAAAGGAAACTGTGTGATTTCTTTTAGCAAATGATGGGAGCCTTTCTATATGAGATACTCTGAAAAGGAGATTTTGAGGCCATTCTAATCCCTTGTTTACATTATTAGCTTCCTACTATTATAAAAATAATGGAAATCTTTTTTGATAAAAAATATAAAGACTGGAGGATTTTTAACCCCTTGTACAGTATTGCAGCAAACTCTTTAAATTTGGTTGAATTCGTCCAGCAAACTTTCTGGGGTTCATATATTGCACTAAATTTGTTGAACCTGTGGTAGGCACATCTCTTAGGATAAATGCAACCAATACAGTCCACAGATTAAACTTTTTAAATGTGTTTCATTATGAAAAGACAAAATGTCATCAAAGTGACAGATAAATTGTCTTATGTAGCAATGTGCATTGATCTCAATGAGATATTTCTATTTCTTATTCTCTTACATGAGAATATTACAGCAGGAAGAATTAAGTTTAGTTTGCTTCACCATGTTAATACATGATCACAAAATGTGCATGAGTGTTATTGACTTATCTTGTACAGTACTAGGTATTCCTGTAACCACTCTTTTTTTTCTTTGCTGTTTGAAACTGGTTCAGTGTTAACCAGGCAAGCATAGTTATTCACAAGTTATTTACTTTTTTATGTTTACTAATTCTGCTTAGTTATTGTTGACTACGTTCTTTTCTCAGATTATTTTCATTGTTTTGATGTTTAAAACATTTTGCATACTGTTTATCATGATAAGACTTCATGAAGTAAATAATTTTGCATATAATTGCAATAAGCACTGACTTTTGAACTGAAAAGAAGGAAAGTGTTTTTTTGTGCAGTGCATCTAAGGTTCATATAATAGTCTTGTACTATAATGTGCTTTACTACACCATAAATGACAAAAACAAGCCCTGTTTCATGTTTCATTTAGTGCAGAAAGTCAGATTTCCCCAGTGTTTTGTTGTCTGTTGTACCTGCTGAAACTACAGTAGTTGAATATTGCGGTAGCATTTCAGTTCTCTTTTTTTATTGAAAGTGCTCAAAAATTGTTTTTTAAATGTTTTCAAAAACAATTAAAAACATTTTATATTAAACCGACTGGATCTTAAGGTGTTTTATGGGATATATTTTATATAGGCACCACATTTTGTAAACAGACCCAATGTCATTCTTTTGACCTCACGAAAGTGGGAACTGGATAAACATCAGCACAAGGCAGAACAGTGCTGCTGATCTGCTCTCTGCTTTTAAGCCAGAAGAATACACAGATCATATTTCATTCGTTGGAACTCTGATATTCACTTAGGATTTATTGCCAATGAATGGTGCATGACATAGAGCTTTCTGTTGTACAGAAAGCCATCTTTGCTCTTTCACATATGTTTACTTTAAAATGTTAGCCTATGAAGTGCCTAGATCAGTGTATTTCTGGAGCTTTTGAATAGAAAATGGAGAAAATTTAAAAGCACAGCTATGTTCAAAAGCAATATAGGCATTTCCATGAACCAGAAGTACAAAATAAGTGTATTGAATTTGTAAACAAAAAGAAAGTGGGCTGTAGGTCTGGAAGCAGGCAGAAGCAGCCAGAAATTTCAACTCCTGCAAAGTAATGAAACCAAGATCTGGGATGGAGTTTCCTTACTCTTGAAACTGAGAATCAGTAACAACCAGTGCGTTATATTGTAGACAGGTCTTGAGTCAACTCATCTGTGTGTATAGGTCTTTATAGATTTGTGACATCCCACTGTCACCACTGCAGGCCTGAGGCCCCAAATTTGGCCAAGTGGTGGAAGCAATTACAAAAGGAAAGAAGAGTGGAGATTAGAAAGTGGGGAAAGCAGGAAGGCTTCCACATGAGCTGAGCCTACAAATCAAAATTTCACAGTACTTGAAGAAAATGCAACTAATCCTAAGAAAGACAATCAGTAATCACTCAAGACAAAATAAAAGTCAACCTACTTAGATATTACTTTAAAATAAGCATGTTAGAATCCTCAATGCTCAATGACATGAAAGGGAGAAAAGTCATATATATAGATATATGACTTTTATATATACATAATATACAAAACCAAGAGCAGGCAAACATAATGACCAGTGGATATAATGAGCCATTAAGAAATTTGGTGGGGGCAGGGTATATTGTATAACACCTGAGATGCTTTTCATTGCAAGTAATCGAAAACCTAACCTAAACCTAATAAGGACATTTACTTTTAATAATAATACTGGAGATACGAGGTTCAAGGGTTCATTCAGTGGCTCATTGTTTATAGGGATAAGATTCTGTGTTTCTGTTCCATCATCTTCAGATTTGCTTTTCTGCATCTATTACCTCATGGTCACAATATGGCTGCCACAGTTCAGATATTATACCCTCATACATCCCAAGCAGGATAGTAAAGATAATTCTCATTGCCTTTTATCAGAGAGAAAAAAAATCTTTCTCAGAATCTCCCATTAGGCCCTCCCTGGGTCCTCCACACACACACACCCTCTTAGTCTCTGGACAAAACAAATCACTTAGCTTAGATTCTGGATTCATGTTTTGTAGCTAGGGTAGGGGCCCACTTCCTGGAGCACGTGGTCATGTGTCTAAAATGAGTTACATAAAGTTGGAAAAATATTGGGAACTTGCTATTTGGGAGACAACCAGCAGTGGTTAGTGCAAAAACTAAATAGACGAGTAGGATCTTATACCCACCTTTGAGGGGCTTACAATTATTGTAAAGAGTTAATTAAATCTTATTTGGTAAGCACCTGAGATATATGTAACATGCTATGTAGAAAAGAGGGGAGGATTTACACTCTTCAGGGCAAAAGAAGGTTCTTAGTAAGGACTACATTTAGAAGTATTAAGTTTACTGGTAACTGATATCTTGCCTTTACTCCACGAGCTGAAAAATCAGGTATTATTGAGTATCATAAATGCAAATTGCCTCAGCTCCTATTAACAGAAGATGAAATGTTTATTTTTGTTATATCTGTGAAGTAGAGATTGATTTTGACATCCATTGCTATAATGGATTTTTAAATAATTAAAATTACAAATTTGTGGGTAGGATCATTTATCAGTATTTGCCAATAAGCTGAAATTTTCAAAATATGTGTGGCAGGCCAGGCATGGTGGCTCATGCTTGTAATCCTAACATTCTGTGGGGCTGAGGTAGGAGGATTGCTTGAGCTCATGAGTTTGAGACCAGCCTGAGCAAAAGCAAGACCCCCTCTCTACAAAAAATACAAAAATTAGCCAGGCGCAATGATGCACACCTGTAGTCCCAGCTACTCAGGAAGTTGAGGCAGGAAGATCACTCGAGCCCAAGAGTTTGAGGTTGAGTGAGCTATGATGACACCACTGCACTCTAGCCTGGGTGACAGAGCGAGACTCTTGGCTCAAAAATATAAATAAATAAATAAATGTATGCCGGCCCTGGAGCTATAATCTGCTTAAAAGAAAGAGTGAAACAAAAAGATTGTAATTTTCAAGAGGTTTTATTTTTAAGAAGCACTTAATTCTTGGAGAGAAGGGAAAATGATTATATAAGTAAAATGTATCATGACAGTGATATTACTGTAAATAGAGTATTTCTTTGCAGTAGACCCAATGTTAAATAGTTGCATTTATTCTCATTTCCTCATTGTAACAATTCTGAAAGAATATTATTTTTCAGGGGAGAAAATTTTAGTTCAGAGATTAACTGGTGAAGGTAACAGAGGTAGTAACAGGAAGAGTCAGGGTTATCTTAATTTTAAAGCCTAGTTCTTAACCATTATGCTATACTTAAGATTTCTGTCTACACTGTACCTACTGCAGTAGTTTGATCTGGTGGTATCTTTGAAATTTTCATTCTGGTTTAAAATTTAGGATTAAGTTTGATTTTTGTGGGTTTTTTAAAATTTCTCTTTAACTTTCAATCCTTATATCTCAACAATTCTTTTTCATTTTTGTTGCTTTCGATTTTACCTTTAATTTGTAACTTTCCTCTAAGTTATTCAAGTTCCTTTACCTCTCCTCCCTCCATGGAAATACACACCCTGATGTATTGATAGAAATAAGATTTAAGTAGAGAATTTTGTTTTGCATACTGTTTTTCAAGCACATGTCTTAGAGGTCTACTTTGTCATTTTTAAACCACTTTTAAAATTTCATCAGAAAATAAAACTTAGACTGTTGAACAAATGATAAAGTACCTAAAATGTGTCAGTCTCTGTACCAGGTGCTGGAGAAGACATCCTGCCATTTTGAGATTTTGCAATATAATGAGAAAGAGTCACAATGAATCTCTTTGCCAGATGCAATGAGGTCACAATAGCAGAGACTGCTGTTACCTGCTAGTACACATTGTCCGCTTCTTCCTTACTGTAAAGTCCCTGATTTTTAGCAGGGCACATAGCTATATGAATGAAAGGCTACCGTTACTAGCATCCCTTGTAGTTAAGTAGAGCCACTTACCAAGTACTCGACCAAAGGGATATAACCAAAAGGTTTATGTGCTACTTTTTTGAAGTGTTCCTGTCCTTCCTCCCAGCTGGCTGCAACTAGTATGTGATGGCTAGAACTCAAGCAGCTCTCTTGGACTTTGAGGTAAAGCCACATGATGAGCTTGATAGAGTGACAAGATACAAGGAGCCAGGAGGCCCTGGTCACTTTGAAAGGTAAGCTGCCCTACTAGTCCTGACTACTTACCTCTGAATGTGTTTTACATGACAGAGAAATAAATGTCTTTTGGCTTTAATTCATACTTATTTTGAGTTACTTCACTCAACACAAATCCAAATTCTAACCTACATAGCTGCTAGAAGGTTTTAAGCAGGAGGAGGAAATGTTACATTAGCATGGGGATCGTTAAACCATCATGGATCCCCCCAGGAATGACAAACTGCATCTCTTATTGAGATTGGTAAATCAGGGGAGGATCCTGGAAAGAATACCCCAATTAGCACAGCATTTGAATACTCTTTCATAGCTGTTGGGAAAAAAAGAATAGGTGGATTCTGAGTTGCTTAAATAACTGAAGAGAATTAATGGATCAAATTGAAAGGCTTTACATTGTTTTGGTCATTGCTGTCAGACCTGGGTTTAAGTCTCAGCTCTGCCAATTATAGTCATGACCTTGGGAGAGTTATTTGAATATTAGTAATGATATCCATCTGGAGAGCATTTTCTAGTGGTGTGACACATGATTCTGGCCTGTTTATTTTTGCCAACATCTTGAATGAACACATAGTAAGTTTGCTGAGGCAAATGTTGTGGATTGGCTTGCTTAATTTCTGTTCCACCCTCCACCTGCTGTGCAAAGGCAGGAAAGCCAAACCTTTTCTAGACTTCTTTACACCTAGATTCTGGATATGAATTGCATTTCATCTGTTAGATTTGTTCTTCAAAGATCTGGAGGATGAAAATTAAGCAGAAGCCATCTTCCTACTCTTTTCTGGTGACTTTTTCTTGCAAGGAGGCTCATGGAGACGAAGTTTTTCAGCAGCAATGTTTGAGAGTCCATTCTTGTGATTCTTAGGAATTGGGGGTCCATGTTCCAGTACCAAACCATCGGTTTTGTCAATGTCTAGAGTCAGTCAAGTGGTGCCAGTGATGGTACCAGCAGTATCAGCAACTCTCTGGAGTAATTCCAGGATGAACACATAGGGGATTCCCTTGACAGTCAGCTGTACCATTGTTGTTCCAGGATTCATTTCAAGAGGCAGTCTAAAGCCTGTTTTTACATTTATAGTTGTCCCTCAGTATCTAAGGGGGATTGGTTCCAAGACTCCTGTGGATACCAAAATCCACAGATGCCCTTATATAAAATGGTGTAATATTTGCATATAACCTCTACACATCCTCCCATATACTTTTTTAAATGTTTTTTTAATTTCAGAATATTACAGGAGTACAAATGGTTTAGTTATACTAAAGTTTGTAAAAAGTTTGTACTACTTGAGTCAAAGTTATAAGTGTGCCCATCACTGAGATGGTATACAGTGTTCCCGTTAGCTATGATTTCACGCATCCCCTCCTACCCCCTCCCACATGCATGATTTCTGTTGATCATTACCTCCATCAGTGCACATGAGTGCTGATTGGTTAATTACAATTTGATGGTGAGTACACCTGGTACTTGTTTTTCCATTCTTGCAACACTTCACTTAGGAGAATTGCCTCCAGTTCCATCCAGATTGTTGCAAAATATATTAATTCATTTTTTATGGCTGGGTAGTACTCCATGGTATACATATACCACATTTTATTACTCCACTCATGAATTGATGGGTATTTGGGTTGATTCCACATCTTTGTGATTGTGAATTTTGCTGCAATAAACATTCTAGTGCAATGTCTTTTTGATGAAATGACTTTTTTTCCTTTGGGTAAATACCCAGTAGTGAGATTGCTGGATCAAATGGTAGATCTACTTTTAGTACTTTGAGGAATCTCCATACTATTTTCAATAGAGGTTGCACTAGTTTGCAGTCCCATCAACAGTGTATAAGTGATCCTTTCTCTCTGCATTCACGCCAGCATCAATTGTTTTGGGGTTTTTTGATAAAAGTCATTCTCACTGAGGTTAGGTGATATCTCATTGTGGTTTCAATAAGCATTTCTCTGATGATTAGTTACATTGAGCATTCTTTCATATGTTTACTGCCCATTAGTCTATCTTCTTTTGAAAAGCTTCTGTTCATGTCTTTTGCCCACTTTTTAATGGGGTTGTTTTGTTCTTGCTGATTTGCTTCAGTTCTTTATCCCCTCATCAGATGTGTAGCTTGCAAATATTTGACCTCTCTATTGACTTCCAGTCTCAAAATCTAAATGCCCAAAACTGAAATTCATTTTCTTTCCCCCAACCTTCTCTTCTTCCTATTTTCTGTTAACAATGTATCATTGCAGTCACCAGTGAAAGCTCACGTGCCTTTTCCTTCATCTTCTCCTTAACATCTAATTAGTTTCCAAGTTCTATGCCTTTGAGATACATATCTATTTGTTCCCTCTTTTTCTTCCCGACCCTGCCTTATTCAGGGATACATTTCTCACTTGAAATACTGAATTATCTACCACTTCTTTAATAATTTTTATACAATGTCATCATAATAATCCTTAACTCAAAAGCCTTTGGTATTCAGAAGTCTTCCATAGTCTTCATATATATAAGCAATAACCAGTTAAAAAATATATTGCAAGAGAAGACCCTTTTTATGCTAATAACCAAAAAGATAAAATATCTAGGCATGAACTTAACAAGAAACATATAAAACTTATGCAAAGAAAACTTTTAAAACACTTTTATTGAAAAGCCCAAGGTAGGCAAGAGCAAATGGAACAAGAAATATACTTAGATAAGGAGTCAACATCATAAAGATATCAATTCTCTCTAAGTTTATTGATAAATATAACATGATCCCAGTTAAAATGTCAATGATTTTCTTTTCCAGAGCTAGAAAATTTGAATATACATTTAAAGTGAAAATATAAACAATTATAGCTCAAAATATCTGAAAAAAAAAGTGTTTAAGGTGCTAGCCCAACGAGGTATTGAATATATTGTAGAATCACATGCCAAAAATGCACTATAAGTAAGTAATCTCAAACAACAAATGACAAACTAGGAAGAGATATTGCAACTTATATCACATATAATGGGGTGATAACCCTAATATGGAAAGAGGTCCTAAAATAGTAGGAGGGGAAGGTGAAAACCCCAATAGAAAAATACACAAAAGATGTAAACATCACAGGAAAATAAATGGTCCTTAAACACGAAAAAAAAAAAAAACTCAACCTGACTCATAGTAAGAGAAATATAAATTAAAACTACACCAAGATACCACATCTTATTTATCAGGTTGGCAAAAAGCTAAGTTTTACACCATCTTCTGTTGAAAACATTGTGGGACACAGGCATTCAATAGTGTTTCTTTGCACATTTCCTAAAGACTCTACTAAAGAATAAACTTCAGACATCCAAATGACTAGAGAGGCTAACCTAAGGACTGGCAGTAAGCACTAAATACCTATTGTAAAACCAGGACTACCTGAGGGTTAAAGGGGAGAGAGTATACTATGTATTAGATAA
Organism: Lemur catta; assembly: GCF_020740605.2. Classification (NCBI taxonomy): domain Eukaryota; kingdom Metazoa; phylum Chordata; class Mammalia; order Primates; family Lemuridae; genus Lemur; species Lemur catta. Next base: position 87,666,520 of record NC_059128.1, on the reverse strand, counting down.
TATTCTCTGAAAATGTAGATAAAATACAACTATAGAAAATGGAGAGAGCACGTGCAAACAATTTTTTAACTTTTTCAATAATGGTGTTGGTAGAATGGGTGATTTTGCTGAGACTCTTGTGTGTGTAATGCAAGATAATGCAAACTAGTTGTGTGATATTCTAGTTCTATCATTTTTGTGTCCGTGAAAACATGGATTCTCAGATGAAAGGAGATACCAATGTAAGACATAAGATGTTTACTAAAAACCCTACATTATGACTTTGAATTGAAAGTATCAGTATGAATTCATGGGACATCTTGCTATCACATACCAAGGAAGCTTTCAAAGACTACTGAAGTCATGTCAAAAGGACTAAAAAGCCAACTTGAAGTCAAGTTGCCACTGGCCAAAGATGAGGAAATCTAAGCTCAATAAGGATAATAACTTAAATAGACTGAAACACTTAAAACATGTTTAAATCCATGAGTTTTAACAATCCTAAAAAATTAATTGGTCACTTATTGAGGATGATAAGTAACCAACTCATTATTTTTTAAATTGATAAAGAGAAAGAACCAAATATATATCGTGCCTTTCCTATGAAAGCTGGACCACTGGACAACCAAGTAGCAGATGAGGGGGAGCTGCTCTATGTGGAAATATTCTAGCTAATGAATGAGGAAGGAGTGAAAAAATTGGAATATCAGCAATTTGCAACCCTTACTGAATTGAATTGAACTAGAAGATGGGCATCAACAGCTACTAACATTACAAGCAAAGAGACAAGCAGATATTATGTGCCTCCTAACAAAAGAATGCCACCCACAATGAAGTAACCTTGCCCCCCCAAATTAAGCTGAAATCTCATCAAGTCTCCATACCCAATTACCAATTTGTAAGAAATACACAGATCAAGATACACTGTGTCATAGGCATACAATCAGTAAAACCAGAGTCTGAGAAACTCTACAGATCAAACAGTCCAGTTTATTCAACAAATAAATTTCAAGAAAAAAAAGCAACAGAAGGGGAACCTGTAGATTAAAAGAAACCTTTAGTCATATTAAAATTCATATTAAATGAACAGGTGAAACTATAGTGTTTATGGATGTACATTTGGGTGATAAAATAATGAAAATAATTTTAAATAAATTTTATTTAAATTATTTTTAAATAAAATAATGAAAATAATGAAGAAAAGCAAGGAAATAGTTATTGTAAAAGAACAAATGGGCTTCTGGGGTGGCTGCCCAAGTTCTGTTCTCTCACCTAGGCAGGTGGTGGTTACAAGGGTGTTTGCTTATAATAATTTATTAAGGCATTAGTTTGTTTTATGTGGCTTTCTGTATCTGTGTTATTAATATGTTCTGCAGTTTTAAAAGGTTATTTTTAAAAAAGAGAAGCAGTACCCTGAAAATTGGCAATTATTAGGAAATTGGCCCATAACAACTATATTTAGAATAACCAAATAGTTTACTTTATGCAGGGAAATTTTTCTTTAATGAAAATTCCAGGTAATAAGTGTGGAGAAAATGATAAAATTGGAAAATCACCACTTTGAGAGCCCTAATGAAATAGACAATTCAGGAAAAGATCATCAATGGATGAAACCAATAGGTAGTAGGTGGTTAGAAAATTTTATAGTGGAAGGATCAATCTTAGCATTACCATTAATAAATATGGAACAAGCAGGCATCGGAAAACTTTCATTTACAAGAAATATGAGAGAGAAAGTGAAAATTTAAATAACACCCCAGGGAAGGAACCAGACCAATCCAGATTTAGGAACATTCTAAGGGACAACTGATATGGTTTCCTCAGCAAGTCAATGGCATAAAGAAAGAAAAGTGGAGTGAGGAGAGCTGCTCTAGATTAAAATACATTTAAAACATATAAAAGCCACATGCCACGTGTGGACCTCGTTTAGAACACAATTTAAACAATCCACCTTAAAAAGACAATTTTGAGATAATCAGGGAAACTTGAAAATGGACTGGCTATTTATTGATACCAAGGAATCATTAGGTGTGATAATGGTATTTTGTTAATGAAAAAATGTCCTTACTTTTTACAGATACGTACTGAAATATAAAGAAGTAAAAACAGAAGCTATCTAGAATTTACTTTGAAATACTTTGGCAAAAGATAGAGGAAGAATTTCTGATAAAATCTTGATAATTGTTTAATCTGGTTATGGGGATTCATTGGGGTTTTGTATTATTTTGCTTGGTTTTAATGTCTACGTATGTTTGAACATTTTTATGAAAAATATTATAGTATTTATGATTCTCAATTCTCTGTCAAATAAAATATTTAAAAGACATCACTCAAAATCCAAGCTCATTTGCAAGGTATTTATGGCATTGCACAATTAACTCCTTCAAGTCACGTGCACTGAGAAGAGAGCAGGTGTAGTCTTTCTAAAGGAAAATTGAGGTGCTTCTTCTAGAAAGAAAAAGGGGAGTCAAAGCTAAGCAAAAACATAATAGATACTCACCACTGTTACCACATAGCTTACTGATCTTCACTTTACAAAATGTACCTCAAAACAAAACCACTTGCTGTTTCCTGAATAAAGCACACGTTCCTGTGCCTCTAAGTCTTGTTCGGGCTGTTTTTTCTCTGCGTTTGTTTTTTAATACTTTTCCTTAAAAATCTACCACAACTGTCAGCTGAAGGGGAGCCTTTGCCAGTCCCTGCCTATAGCACTAAGAAGACTGGGGGCACTCAATTCAGGTTTCTATGATAGTATTTGGCCTTGTATGGGCAAATATGGATGTTTCCATATACCCACTAAACTTAAAGGCCCCTTTCACTGTATGCATCAAAACACAAAGCCCAATGACTTGTTTTATAGCAAGGATACAATCCTTGTTTGCTGAATTGAATTCATGAGAACAATTTTCAGATAGATTTTCTCAAGGAGGCACAAAGTATCAAGCTAAGAAACTGTTGTGCTTCTCTATAGCAAATAAATAAAACATTTATTATCTAATATCTCTTGCCTTTTTAAAGACATTGGGTATCAGTTTAAAGACTAGGTATTAGACCCAAATTGTCTGTAGCCAAGATGCCTGTTTAGAGATCTGTAAGGAAAGACTGAGATATGTTTGCATCTTGAAATATGTTAATTTCTTTGCCAACCACACCAGATGGCCACCCTTACTGCTTATACAGAAATTTCACTGATTTGACAATAGCCTTATGGTCTTTCTGGTAGGATACCAAATATTTGCATTAAACTAATCTTTGATTAAGCTACTATTTTATTGCACGAGTCTGTAAGTGGAAACATCCTCAAATCAAAAGTAATTTCAAAAAGAATATTATATTTTTATATTTTTAATTTGGTGACCAGAGTCTACTGTAGTCTGTAAAATTATTATATGCAAATGTATTTTAAAAAATGTTTTAATAAGCCCTTTTAAAGGAAGTCTTGATGTAGGCCTGTGTTTGCATTTATAAATCAGAAGTGCTTCTTTCTCTTGTCTGGGTGAGGTGGGCTTCACTTTAGGAAGGGGGCAGGAGACTAACCTTCATTGAGCACTGCATAGATACCTTCCTTTAACCTACTGCAAAAAGCCAAAGTCAGCTTGGGACATTGGACTTAATTGCAAAGTGAGGAACTATTATAGTTTCTCCTATTTCTTGATGATCCTTTACCTGCCCATAAGAGGATCAGGTTTTCTATAGGCTCTAACTACAAAACCCCTCCTAAGTTTGCCCGTCTGCAATATTCCATGAGTTTTTATTTCAGCATGTATTGATACCTGGATCTTTAGAGCCTGGTAATATCTCAGAGAAGTTGGATGACTTCCTTCTGTCTTCAGATGGGGAAATGGGATTTGGAAAGGTGAGGATAAGTAACGACTCAAGATGAGGACTCAGGCTCGTTGGCCCCTGGGCCAGTGCTTTTCCTATCATTCCATATCCTCATCAGCATTTGGTGTTTATCAGTGTTCTGGACTTTGGCCGCTCTAATAGATATGTAGAGATATCTCATTATTTTAATTTGCATTGCATTTCCCTGATGACATATGATGTGGAGCATCTTCTCATGTGCTTTTTTGTCATCTGTGTGTTTTCTTTGGTCATGTGTCTGTAAGGTCTTTGGCACATTTTTTTTTTTTTTTTTTTTTTGAGACAGAGTCTCACTTTGTTGCCCGGATTAGAGTGAGTGCTGTGGCATCAGCCTAGCTCACAGCAACCTCAAACTCCTGGGCTTAAGCGATCCTACTGCCTCAGCCTCCCGAGTAGCTGGGACTACAGACATGCACCACCATCCCCAGCTAATTTTTTCTGTATATATTTTTAGTTGTCCAGATAATTTTTATTTCTATTTTTAGTAGAGACAGGGTCTCACTCAGGCTGGTCTCGAACTCCTGACCTCGAGCGATCCACCCGCCTCAGCCTCCCAGAGGGCCAGGATTACAGGTGTGAGCGACAGCGCCCGGCCGTTTGGCACATTTTTTAATCAGGTTGTTTGTATTCTTACTGTTGAGTTTTAAGAGTTTTTTCTTATATTGTGGATAACAGTCCTTTATCAGATTTGTCTTTTACAAATATTTTCTCATAAGTCTTTGGCTTATCTTTTCATTCTTTTGACAATGTCTTTCACAGAACAGAAATTTTTAATTTTAATGAGGTCTAGCTTATCAGTTCTTTCTTTCATGGATTGCCACTTCGGTATTACATCTAAAAAAACCATCACCAAACCTAAGATATCTAGATTTTCTCCTATGTTCTCTTCTAGAAGTATCATAGTTTTGTATTTTACATGTAGGTTTGTGATGCCTTTTGAGTTAAGTTTTGTAAAGGGTGAAAAGTCTGTGTCTAGATTCATTTTTTGCATGTGGATGTCCAGTTGTTCTAACACTATTTGTTGAAAAACCTATCCTTTCTCCATTGTATTGCCTTTGCTCCTCTGTCAAAGATCAGTTGACTATATTTCTGTGGGTCTATTTCTGGGCTCTCTATTCTATTCCATTAGTTTATTTGTCTATTCTTTCACCAATACCACATTGTCTTGACTACTGCAGCTTTATGGTACATAGTGTCATGTAGTGTCAGTCCTCTTTGTTCTTCTCCTTCAATATTGTGTTGACTATTCTGGGTCTTTTGTCTCTGCATGTAAATTTAAGAATCAGCTTATCGATATCCACATAATAACTGGCTATAATTTTGATTGGGATTTCATTGAATCTATAAATCAAGTTGGGAAGAACTGACATCTTTACAATATTGAGTATTCCTATCTGCGAACATGGAATATCTCTCCATTTATTCATTTCTTTGATTTGTTTCATCAGAGTTTTATAGTTTTCCTCACATAAATTTTGTACATATTTTGTTTAATATATACCTAAGTATTTCATTTTTGGTGATGCTAATGTAAATAATATTGTGTTTTTTATTTCAAATTCTACTTGTTCATTGCTGAATATAGGAAAGCAATTGATTTTTGTATTTTAATCTTATATCCTGCAACCTTGCTATAACTGCTTATTAGCTCCCTGAGTTTTGCTTCTTGATTCTTTCAGATTTTCTGCAAGGATGATCATATCATCCATAAAGAAAGAGTTTTGCTTCTCCTTCCCAATTGATATCCCTTATTTCCATTTCTTGACTTATTGCATTAGCTAGAACTTTCAGTATGATGTTGAACACAGTGGTAAGAGGGGATATCCTTGCCTTGTTTCTGATCTTAGTGGGAAATATTTGAGTTTCTCAACATTAAATATGATGTCAGCTGTAGGATTTTTGTAAATATTCTTTATCAAGTTGAGGGAATTCCCCTCTATTCCTAGTTTACTGAAAGGCTTGTTTATTTTTTTTTATCATGAATAGGTGTTAGATGTTGTCAAATGCATTTTCTGTATCTATTGATATGATCAGGTGACTTTTCTTCTTTCACTTGTTATTGTGATAGGTAACATTAATTGATTTTCAAATGTTGCAACAGCCTTGCATACCTGGGATAAATCCCACTTGATCATAATGTATAATTCTTTTTATACATTGTTGGATTCAATTTCCAGTATTTTGTTGAAAATTATTGATGCTATACTTATGAGAGATTTGGTCTGTAGTTTTCTTGTAATGTCTTTGTGTGGTTTTGGTATTAGGAAAATGTTGGCCTCATAGAATAAGTTAGGAACTATTCCCTTTGTTTCTATCTTCTGAAAGAGATTGTAGAGAATTGGTATAATTTTTTACTTAAATGTGTGGTAAAATTCACCAATAAACCTCTATCTGTACCTATTGCTTTCATATTAAGTATTAATTCACTATCTTTAATAGATAAGGACCTATTGAGATTGATTATTTTTCTTGTGTGAGTTTTGGCAAATTGTATCTTTCAAGGAATTGTTCCATTTCATGTAGATTATCAAATTTGTGAACATAGAGTTGTTCCTAGTATTTGTTTATTATCCTTTTAATGGTCATGAAGTCTGTAGTGATGTCCCCTCTTTCATTTCTGATACTGGTAATTTGTGTCCTCCTTTTTTCTTGGTTAGCCTGGCTAGAGGCTTATCAATTTTATTGATCTTTTCAAAGAACCAACTTTGGTTTCATTGATTTTTCTCTATCAATTTCCTGTTTTCAATCTCATTGATTTCTGCTCTAATTTTAATTTCTTTTCTTATGCTCAATTTGGATTTAATTTGCTCTTCTTTTTCCCATTTCCTAAGGTGGAAACTTAGATCATTGATTTTAGACCTTTCTTCTTTTCTAATATATGCATTGAATGCTATAAGTTTTCCTCTAAGCACTGCTTTTGCTGCATCCCACAGATTTTGATAAGTTATGTTTTCATTTTCATTTAGTTCAAAGTATTTTTTAATCTCTCCAAATTTCTTTTTTGACCCATATGTTATTTGGAAGTATGTTGTTTAATCTCCACATATTTTGAGATTTTCCATCTACCATTCTGTTTTTGATTTATAGTTTAATTCTATTGTGATCTGAGAGCAGATGTATGATATCTATTCTTTTAAATTAGTTAAGTGTGTTTTATGGCTCAGAATGTGGTCTATCTTGGTGATGTTTTATGAGAGCTTGAGAAAAATGTGCATTCTGCTGTTGTTGGATGAAGTGCTCTATAGATGTTCATTATATCTAGTTGATTGATGATGTTGTTGAGTTCAACAAGTCCTTACTGGTTTTGTGCCCAAGGATCTATTCATTTCTGACAGAGGGGTGTTGAAGTCTCCAAGTATAATGGTGGATTCATTTATTTCTCCATGCAGTTATATCAGTTTTTGCCTTACATAGTTTAATGCTCTGTTGTTAAGCACATACACATTAGGGATTGTTATGTCTTCTTAGAGAATTGACATATTTATTGTTAAGTAATGCCTTTCTCTAACCCTGATAACTTTCGTCTTTCCTTGCTTTGAAGTCTGCTCTGTCTGAAATTAATATAGTAACTCCTGCTTTCTTTTGATTAGTGTTAGCATGGTGTATTTTTCTGTGTCCATTTACTTTTAATCTATATGTTTTTATATTTAAAATGGTTTCTTTGTAGACAGCATCTCATTGGGTCTTGTTTTTTCATCTACTCTAATAATCTCTGTCTTTTAACTGGTACCTTTAGACCATTGACATTCAAAGTGATTATTGATATAGTTGGAGTAATATCTACCATATTTGTTTCATTCTCTATTTGTTGCCCTTGTTATTTGCTCCTATTTTTGCCTTCCACTCTTTGTCTGCCTTCTGTGGCTTTCATTCAGCATTTTACATGATTCCTTTTTCTATGCATTCTTAGCATATCAGTTATATTTCTTTTTAAACTTTTTTAGTGCTTGCCCTAGAGTTTGCAATATATATTTGCAACTAATCCAAGCCCACTTTTATTTTTTTTTTTTTTATTTTTTTTGAGACAGAGTCTCACTTTATTGCCCGGGCTAGAGTGAGTGCCGTGGCGTCAGCCTAGCTCACAGCAACCTCACACTCCTGGGCTTAAGCGATCCTACTGCCTCAGCCTCCCGAGTAGCTGGGACTACAGACATGCGCCACCATGCCCGGCTAATTTTTATGTATATATATTTTTAGTTGGCCAGATAATTTCTTTCTATTTTTAGTAGAGACGGGGTCTCGCTCTTGCTCAGGCTGGTCTCGAACTCCTGACCTCGAGCAATCCACCCGCCTCGGCCTCCCAGAGTGCTAGGATTACAGGCGTGAGCCACCGCGGCCGGCCTCCAAGCCCACTTTTAAATAACATTATATCACTTCACCGGTATTGTGAGTACCTTATAATAACAAAATAATTCTAATTCCTCCTTCCCATCCCTTATAATATTCATTTAACTTATATATAAAGATATATAAGTGTGTATGTGGGTGTGTGTGTATTTGGGTTTTTTCTCAAGATATATAAACACAGATATATACATAAGCATACATAATCGAATACATTGCTGTATTTTGAACAAACTTTTCTGCTAGGTCAATTAAGAATAAGAAAAATAAAATTTTTTATTTTATTTTCACTTATTCATCTTCAGTGCTTTTCCTTTGTTTATGTAGATCTGAGTGTCTGACCTGAATTATTTTCTATCTCTTTAAAGAACTTCTTTTAACATTTCTTGCAAGGAACATATACCAGTAACAAATTCCTTCAATTTTGTTTGCTGAGAAAGTCTTTGTTTCTTCTTCACTTTTGCATGATAATTTCTCAGTGTACAGAATTCTAGGTTGGTACAGTTTGTTCTCTCAATACTCTTTTTTTTTAAGAGTTAGAGTCTCACTCTGTTGCCCAGGCTGGAGTGCAGTAACCCAATCATAGCTCACTGTAACATCGATTCCTGGGCTCAAATGATCTTCCTCCTCCCCCCACCTCAGCCTCTCACGTAGCTTGGAATATAGGCACATGCCACCCCTCCCCCAGCTAATTTTTTAATCTTTTGTAGAGACAGGGTATCACCATGTTGCCCAGGCTGGTTTCAAACTCCTGACATCAAGCAATCCTCCTACGTCTACTTCCCAAAGTGCTGCGATTATAGGAATGAGCCACTCTGCCTGACCTTTCTCAACATTTTAATTATTTCACTGCACTCTGCTCACTTCCATGGTTTCTGAGGATAAGTCACATGTAATTCTTGTCTTTATTCCTTTGTAGGTAAGGTGTGTTTTTTCCCCTCTGGCCTCTTTCAGGATTTTTTTTCTTTATCTTTGATTTTCTGTAGCTTGAAAATAATATGCAAGTTGTGGTTTTTTGTTTGTTTTTGCATTTTCTTGTTTGGGATTTTTGGAGGTTTTTTAAAAATTTTTTTATTTGTTTTTGCCATTTGGTGTTCTCTGAGCTTCCTGGATCTGTGGGTTGGTGTCTGACATTAACTTAAGGAAGTTCTCTGTCATTATTGTTTCAAATATTTCATCTGTTCCTTTCTCTCTTTCTTCTCCTTTTAGTATTCCCATTATTATCTTTGTAGCTGTCCCACAGTCCTTGGATATTCTGTTCTGGTCTTTTTTTTTTCATCCATTGTTCCATTTGCTTTTCAGGTTTGGAGGTTTGTATTGAGATGTCCAAGTTCAGAGATTCCTTTTCTCAGCTGTGTTCAGTCTACTAATAGGCCCATCAAAAACATTCTTCATTTCTGTTTCAGTGTTTTTGATCTCTAGCATTTATTTCTTTTTCTTCAGGATTTTCATTTCTCTGCTTACATTGCCCATCTGTTCTTGCATGCTGTCCTACTTTATCTATTAGAGCTCTTGTCATATTAATCATAACTGTTTTAAACTCCCAATCTGATAATTCTAACAACCCTGTCATACCTGGTTCTGAAGCATGTTCTCTCTTCAAATTGTGTTTATTTACCTTTAGAATGCCTTATAATTTTTTTCTTGATGGCAGGACATGATGTACCGTGTAAAAGAAACTCTTGTAAGTAGGCCTTAATAATGTGGTGATGCGCTGGGGGAGGAGGAAAGTCCTGTGATTAGATCTCAGTCTTTTGGTGAGCCTGTACCTCTAGGCTGTGAACCACAAGAGCTTCTCAGTTCCTCTTACCCTACACCCACCCTTAGGTGGAAGTAATGTCTAGAGTGGGCTGAAGTTGGGTATTTCCCTTCTCCCAGGTCACTTATGCTCTGTTAAAACCCCAGCAGATTGGGCTCTGGTTAAATAGTTTCTCCTGAGAGCAGAACATGAGTGCTCTGGGGTATTTAAAAATGTGTCCTTCTCTCCCATCCCTTGCTGGAAGCACCATGGAATTTTTCTTTGATATTTACTATGAGAACCTGGTCAAGCTCCTGGGGGTAAATCTCACAAAAGTGTGAGGGTCCACCTATGACTGGGTTCTCCTGCAGTTATTTTTAACTCTCAGGCTTGTCCACGCTGAGCCTCCAGCAATTCATCCATTATAATCCAGGTCTTCCTACCCTGGCACTGGTTCCAGTGTTGATTTCTACTCGTGAGTCTCTGTCTGATAAACCATGACTCCCTGTATTCACGTGTTTGTCTCTCCAATCTTGGGGGCAGCCATTTGCCCTGTGTCCTCACCTCTCTTATGGATCCAAGAAGAGCTGTTGATTTTTCAGTCTGTTCAGCTATTTCCTTGTTGTAGGATGGAGTTGCAGCTTCCAAGCTTCTTACAGGTGGAACTGGAAACCAGAACTCCCTCATTTCTGTTTCTTGACCTGTTTCCAACCACCTTCTGTAATCAGACAGCATTGTATGAAGGATATGTGTGAGCTGTGGGTGAGGACAAACCCCCAGCAAAGAGACTTCCTTCAAAACAAATTCACATTTGGCTCCTTATCTCTCTTCCAGGAGCAGAAATGCAAGCGAAATGGGTCTTCCTGAATGGATTTCCCTGGAGATAACTCTAGGGGTCACTCTGGGTATAAGAGCAGCTTTCTGCTCTGCCTAAACCCCAGCTGCCTGGTCTTCTTTCTGCCCAAAGAACTCCAGCATCTCTTCCTTTGCTCACTCAGGAACAAGACCTTGTCGCTGGATGCTTTGGGCCCATGGTCCTGATTCTTTTAAACAAATGCCCAGGATATGGTGACACTCATCCTTACAATGGTTTTCTTCTAGTTCCAGTGCCACCTTGGGTGGAAAATATCAGATTAGGCTTGAATACTGGACTGGTTCCTGGGCCCTCTAAGTCTTAGGTTCCTTGCTACCAGGAAACAAGCTATATTTCTTTTATATTCTCCAACATTAAGACTTGTGTGGAAGACGTATAATAATAAAATCCCCTTACTGATTGAATTCTACCAACAGATGAGCAACCTCCTAGACTGATTGTCAGAGCCAGCAAAGCAGCTGTCAGCATGAGGAGGGTGTCTACTGGAGCAGACTCCCTCTCCCTGCCTCCTTCCTGATCCAGGCAGAGAACATAAAAACTCATCACATCAGATACCTGCCTTGAGCCCCAGATTAAGGCGAAGTGCCAGTGAGTACATGCACTTCTGCACTTCCGTCTCTTGCCTTCAGCTATAATTAGCAGACAGGGAAATCAACAGGAGGTGTATGAGCATGTCTTCAAAACTGAGTGGAAATCAATTGGAAAATGATTTGCTTTACAGAAATTTTTCATGCATTCAAAGTTCCAGGAACATCTTAAAATGAGTTCTATTACAAGTTAAATGCAGCATCTAAATAAGCCTCAGATTTCCTAGGCAATGAAGATAATATAAGTTTCTAGATGATCTTTTAAAAATGCCTTCTTTCCATCATATGAAGATAGAAATCTCTTTTTAAAAGAAATAGGAAAAGTGGTAATATTAATAAATTAGTTCATAGCTGTGAAAAAAATGTCGCAATCTTTCTAATGCTTTTCAGTCCCTTAATAATCCACATGGAATTTTAGAACTTTTTATTGTGAAAATTTCGAACAAATATAAAACTGAACAGAACAATATAATAAGCCTTTGTGTAGTCTTAACCCAATTTAAATTATTATCAACGTGCAGTCAATTTCATTTCATCTGTACTTCAATTCATTTTCCCTGTTCTCCAGATTGTTTTGAAGCAAATCCCAAATATATCATTTCCTTTAAATATATCAGCAAGCTATAGCTAATGTTAAGACCAGTTCTCCCTCAATTTTTTTTTAATCATTCCTGGTTTTTAGTAGTCAGCAGTTGTTTAAAACTTTGAGATAGTTTCTGTAAAAATAGACATATATACTTATAAATTCCTTTAGGGTAAGATTTAGTTACTTCATTCATTCATCCATTTGTTAAAAAACTTTAAGTACTTACTATGTGCTTGGCCTATTTGGGGTGCTGGGAATATATCTGTAAGCAAAGGAGACAGGACCCCTGATCCTATATTTTGGTAGGGGAAGGGAAAATATAAACAAGTTTGAAAATTCATAAACAAGATAATTTCAGATGGCAAGAAAGAAAGAAACACGATAATGTGATGGTAACTGGGGAGAGGGGCAGGGTGACATTTCATCTAATAGCTAAAGAATAAAGAAGAAACAGGCCAGGTGCGCTGGCTCACACCTGTAATCAATCCTAGCACTCTGGGAGGCCGAGGCGGGTGGATTGTTTGAGCTCAGGAGTTCGAGACCAGCCTGAACAAGAGCAAGACCCCGTCTCTACTAAAAATAGAAAGAAATTATACGGACAGCTAAAAATATATATAGAAAAATTATCCGGGCATGGTGGCACATGCCTGTAGTCCCAGCTACTTGGGAGGCTGAGGCAGGAAGATTGCTTGAGCCCAGGAGTTTGAGGTTGCTGTGAGCTAGGCTGACGCCACGGCAATCTAGCCTGGGCAACAGAGTGAGACTCTGTCTCAAAAAGAAAAAGAAAGAAAAGAATATAAAAGAAATAGCAATTGAAGACTGGAGACAGAATGATCTAGGTAGAGAAAATTAAACACAAAGACTTTGAGGCAAGGAAGAGATTTCTGTGTCAGGGAACAACAAGGAACACAGAATATATATTCAGCATAACGAACAAGGGAGAAATTGGTAAGGCATAAAGTTGGAGAGCATGGTAGACACTCTCCCCTATAAAACATGCCTTCCAGAATGCATGCCCTTGGTAGCTCCTGCCACATTGATGGACTTTATCGTGCAACTTGCTTTAGTCAATGGGACAGTAGCAAGCATAGAAGACTTGATAAGCACTTGTACAGTGGGGTATGTCCTGTTGGAATGCTCTCTCTAGAAGCTCGATGCCGTGCTGAAAAGTGACTTAGGCTAGAGACCACTGAATGATGGGAGGCTACCTGAAACACACTCTGAAGGAGGGGAGTCCATTGAGGATGGTCCAGCCACAGCCGAGCGCCTAAATGAAGGCACATCACTACAGTCATCCCACAAAATCATTAGATATCATAAATCACTGTTCTTTTTAGCCATTATATTTTGGGGTGGTTTCTTACATAGCAATAGATAACTAAAACAGATATTAGTGTTTGGAAGTGGGGGTGCTGCTGTAACAAAAAACTAAAACAGGTGACTTTGAGACAGCTACTGGGGAAGGCTGGAAAGATGGCAAGGCAGGGAGGAAATTGTTACTGGAGGCTGGACAGTTGGTCATCTGTGTTTTAAAGCAGTGGGACAATTGGTGAAGCTGGTGACTACTGTAAGATGGAAGGTAGACAATATATTAATACTTAATGAACCTGTGGATCTGGCCAAAGGAAATTTCCAAGTAAAATGCCAAAACAGCTAATTTGCTTATTTTAGCTGCCTGTGATAAAATATGGGAAGGAGAGATGAACCAAAGAAGTAGCAATTCAGTTTTCAAGAAAAATTTAGAGTAAATATTTCCAACCTAGGACTTCCTGGGCTGGAAAATAAAACTCTGTCTTTCCCAGACTTGCCTGCCCCCAGGGGTTCACAAAGTAAGAAACAACCTCAGGAAGCTGCCAGCAAAATGTGACAGTAGTCTGCAAGATCAAATTGAGGATGCAGCTGTAAGACCTGTTTTAAGACCTCACAGCCCCAAAGCAGAGAGGTCCTGCTCCAAAAGATGTGTGGCTGTGGGTGTGACTTTTGTCTAATGAAGTAAATTATAATTTAATATACAGAAAACCCACATTTTGAAAAGGAGTTGCACATAGACGAAAGGAACAAAGGCAATTCAAAGTGAAAAGGGTCCTCTGGGTCCCCAACTTTCTGTGAGCAAGAGGCAGACTGAGAAGTTACTCAGCTGCAAAGATGAACCATTTCTCATGGAAAAGGAAAAAAGTCTCAGAGGACAGAGCCAACAACCAAGAACAGTTGATTAAGGAACCATTTGCAGGGAGCAGGAACAGACCCTAATTAAGTAACAACCTGTGCCCGGCTGGATTTCAGAATTACTAAGGACCTGTGCCTGCCATGTGCCTTCAAGCTCCTCCCCTTGGGAATGGGAATGTGTGTTACAGTTATCTTATCTGCCTCTCTCCATTGTACGTGGGGTTGGGGGGAGGGCAGTGATGGTGGCAGATACTTGAAATTTTTAGTTCACAGGTTTCCAAATTGAGAAAAACCACCTGAGCAAACTCATCCACATACAGACCTGAGGCAGACAGTGAAATTCTGAACACTGAACTGTTGCCACATTGGCTGGGACACTGGGTTCTTGGGAAGAGATGAATGCGTTTTGCATGTGGGAGAAATGCAAATAATTTATGGCTAAAGGTTGGACTGTGGTAGATTAAAGATGAGCACAAAATCTTTTGTGTTCCCTTCATTGCAACATGGAGTCTGTTTTCCCTTCTCTTGAATCTGGGCTGGCTTTGTGACTTGTTTTGACAAACAGAATGCAGCAGAAGTAAAACTGTGCAATTCTGGGTATAAGCCTTAAAAGACCAGGCAGCTTCCAATTTTGCCTTCTTGCAGCCCTGAGCCACCATGGAAAGAGGTTCAGCTACCCAGATGGACAGACCAAGTGGAGACAGAAAGATGCCAAGCCCAGATGTTCCAGCCATCACAGTGAGACACCAGACATGTGAGTAAACCTATCTTGAAATCCCAGGTGTATGCAATGAACTGTCCTGCTAAATCCAGCAAACCCAAATTGCAGAATTCTGAATAAATACATGATTGTTGTTTTAAGCCACTAAGTTTAGGAAATAGCTAGTTACAAAGCAACAGATAAAACAGAAATACAATGATGGATTAAAGATAGTTGCCATTTCTTTGGGTTTCCACATGTCTTCCTTTCCCTTGAATCTGGGCTGGCCTTGTGACTTGGCTTTGACTAATATATTACTTCTCACACTAGTATAATACTTGCCAACTGGAAAGTTCCTCTGCTGGAGTTGCCTGGGATCACTCAGGTGGCTGCATTCAGCTGGAGGGTCAGCTGGCCTGGAAGGTCCAAACAACTTCACTCACAAGGCTGGCAGTTGGTGCCAGGTGTCAGCTGTTGCATCTTGGTTCTGCTCACATGTCCTCTCATCCTCAGTAGGCCAGACCAGTTTCTTTATGTGGGGATCTTAGGGCACGTAAGCACCTTGAAGCTGAGTCTCTAGCACTTGTACAATGTCACTTCTACCTCTTACTATTGGTCAAAGCAAGCCAAATTGACAGCATAGATCCAAGAGATAGAGAACTAGTTGAAAACTGAGTAGTTTCTCCACCTATTGATGGGAAGAGTTGCAAAATATTGTGGCCTTATTTTTCAATCTATTACCAGTGGGAAAACTGTACCACAAGAATTGTAGTCAGTGCCAGATATTTTTTGCTTAAGAATATAAGAGCTGACTAGAGCAAAACTAGAATGATTGTCTACATAAAAAAATATATGACATCTAAAAACTCACTCCATGAGAATATTATATTATAATTTTATTTTAGCCCTAATGTCACAACCACCTTAACTTTCCATTTTCTTCTTTTTTTCTTCTTTTAGGAAGCCAATTTATTAGCTTAAATTTCTTTAAAGGAAAGATACCAACGCTAAAGCACGGTCTCCAAGTAACCAGAGCGGACACCATTGCTGGTAAGAGCTACTTTCCCCTGAAATGTTGTTAAATGGGGGAATGGAGAGTAAGGAGAATGTGAAATATGAAAGTAGCAAAGTCATGAAGCTGTCAGGTAAGACCCCTAGGTCTTGGGTAGGCCCCAAGCTACTAGCAATCCTGCTATAAATGCTTCTGTAAAACTTCATGTTTCATAGTGTTAGCCTCAACTTTTCTGGAATTTTCCTTGAGTGATTAATAGTTAAAATTATACAGAGAACCAGATCTCATAGAGAATACTTTAGTTCATGATTTCCACAAATACAAGCTTGCTATACTGGAAGAGTCTGAGAATATCTGCCTTTAGTCATGGGTCAGAAAGTAATGGTGACAGACACTTGTCTAAGCTTGATATAAAAGTAAACCTACCTATTTAAAGGAATCTTTATGATCATCTGTATCATCTTTAATCATTTAGAGAAATGTATTAGGCAAAGTATTTTTTTGTTTGGTTGGTTATTGGTTATTTTTTCCTGTTTTTTTTTTTTGTTGTTGTTGTTGTTGTTTGTTTGTTTGTTTTTAGAGACAGTGTCTCCCTGTGTTGCCCAGGCTGGAATGCAGTGGCTATTCACAGGTGCGATCCCAGCACACTGCAGCCTCAAACTCCTGAGCTGAAGGGATCCATCCTCCTGCCTCCACCTCCCGAGTAGATGGGACTACAGGCATGTTTCACTGCACCTAGCTTGGACAGTGTTTTGACAAAAATGTTCTAAGAAAGATTTATGTCTGCTTTAAAAGTAACAGTTGCTTTTTTATAGTTTTGCCAAAATATATTAAGATTGAGGCAATCTATAATATCAAATGAGGTGCTCTTTTTCTTTTTTGTATTATTTCCAGATTTCATCATTGTGTTAGAGAAGGCAAAAGTTGCATGCAGTTCTTCAGTTTTACCACTAGATGGAGAATGCATCTTCTCACCAGTTCAAGACAGAAATTTAGTGCCTGCTGGCCAGGCGCCGTGGCTCAGGCCTGTGAGCCCTACTTTTTTTCTGATTATAAAAAGTATCCATGTTGCTGTTATTTTGGCTACTTTTTAAAAGTTGGCAACATTTAAAGGATGTCAATTTCATACAAATGAGAATATTCAAAAGAATATACCACATTATGGCTATAACTCTAAAACAACAGTTTGCAAGTTTTATTGAGCTAAGGCAGCATTATTTGAGTACATAATATATATTACTCCAATGTCAAATGTCCAAATAGGACAGAGATGACAAACTGGTGACTTAGGGTTCTATGCAGCTCAAGATATGTTTTGTGAAATTTGCACAATGTTTTAAAAATTTTTTTTTTTTTTGCTAAGTGATATTATTATTTTACAAGTCAGGAGTTTTCACACACAATCTAGATTTCCAGCTTCTCTTCAAAAATTGGAAAATTGCATAATAAAGGGTCCCCAGTCTTAGATGACATAATCACTTGGGGCTGGGTGGAGAACCTCCTCCTGAGGTAATATATGACGTCCTGTTTGTTTTCCACAGTCCCACAGCTCCCGTGTAACACGCAGGATCTACTTTCTCATGTACGTTACCTGTGTGGCCCAACAGACATTTGATTTGTGTGACCTCAACATCAACTCATTTGGATATTCGAATTTTAGTATTTCTGTTGAACTGGCCATTACCAGTCATTACAAGCAAATGTTCTAAAAATCTTTACTGCATTTACATTTTGGTCAGTGCGTAAAATCTAGTTTGTTACAACTGAACACAAATACCATTACTTCATTAAGCTGAGTTCTGCAAAAAGCAAGCAAATGATTTCTGAATGTTATTGAGTGGGGTATAATCTGCTAAAAGTAAGAGGTAAGATACAGAGTGCAGGACCGAAAATAGATCACATGATTATTTGAATGTCTGAGAACTCTGCCCCATGAGCTTACAGGGAACACAGTTAAGGCAGCAAAAATGTCTATTCAAGTAGCAACACAGTGAATGCAGCACTCCGGATGCTTTGGTAGGGAGGTTTTTGAAATATATTAATGTGCTTTTTTTTTTGTACTTCTTTGATTATGACTTTCCTCCAAATTTAGCATCCATTGTTTTAAGAAGAGTTAGGATTTTTATAGAAGGAATGCAAAAAGTCCCTGTTTAACTCTTGAAAGCCAGATGTATCAGTGAGAATGTAACCAGGAAAACAGAAACCACCCTAAGAACTTAGAACCAGGAACATTAACATAGGTAATTGGATAGGCAGGAAATGGAGGAGGTGAGAAACTGTGGAATGGATGGGGAAGTCACAAAGGGATTAACAACACCAGCGAGACTGGAGAGACAAAGGGAGGAGATGGTGTTGCTATGAGGACGAGGACGCTGGAGCCACAGGGGGATAGAGCAGCCCCTGCCAGAGATGCTGTGGGGGGCGGGGCTGTAATAGCTGTGAGGGTGGAAAATCTTAGTAGGTGCTCACAGCCAGGTGGAGAAAGAGTCCTCACTCAGAGATTAAGATATATAAAAGTAAAAAAAAAAAAGTTTATTTTATCCTTTAGAAAGACAGAATGAGAGAGAAAGAGAGAGAGAGAAGGCACATCATCCCAAAGAAAGAGAAGGGGGTGGGATTATCACAGGAGATGTGACTCTGTCCTCGAGATAGGTCAAGGCTGTGGCTCCTTTGGCTGTTTACTCAGGAACTCTGTAAAAGCAAATTCTCAAAAAACAATTTTGAAGGAGAGAGATTTACATCTCTCTTCCGTTCATTCAGCTCTTTCAGAAGTTGTGCAAAACAGAACTCCTGCAGGGTGCCTGTTAGTGAGAGAACTCGTAGGATTGATCTGTAACCGTTACTGCGGAAAATGTAGGATTAGGTATTTTTCCTAGGTAGGATTAGGTATTTTCCTGTTATTTTTGCAAGGCTGCCCCTCTCATACCCGGACTTCTTTCCCACCCCCATCCCCATCTCCTGCTGGCGTCTCCCAGTGCTGCACCCAGCCAGAGCCAGCTGCCCCTGCAGAGCTGCAGGCATTGGGGCCCCCAGACCAGACAGCAGGGCAGGGCAGGGAGGACTGACAGGCTCACCACCTGCACGTTGATGGCAACAGCCAGCCATTTGAGATAGAACAGGGTTTTGCTGTGGGTTTAACTTACAAAACATTCCTTTTAAATGTCTAGATCCAAAGCACAGAGGGCTAAGTTTAGAGTTTTTAATATAAACCATAGGGTATAGGGCATGAGGTCACAGCAACTTCCTGTCACACAAAAAGGCAATAAAACCCTTCCTGGTTTGGGAGGAGGAGCTTGGAGAGAAGGCTGGGAAGGACAAGCTTCTCCAGCTCTGTCCCTGGGGATGGGGGCGGGGAGGAAGAACCAAATGCTGGAGATTCCTAGAGCCGGGGGCTGATGCACTATTTCTGTCTGGAAATTTGGGAGGACACTGCCTTAAAGAATGCCCCGTACCTGAGTTCTAAATAGATTCTAGTTATCAGTCCTTTATCAGATGTGTAGTATGCGAAAATTTTTTCCCATTCTATAGGTTGTCTGTTTGCTCTCATGACTGTTTCTTTGGCCATGCAGAAGCTTTTTAATTTAATCAGGTCCCATTTATTTATTTTTGTTGTTGCTGTGATTGCCTTTGGGGTCTTCTTCATAAATTCTTTGCCTGGGCCAATGTCTATAAGAGTCTTTCCCACATTTTCTTCTAGAATTCTAATAGTTTCACACCTAGGGTTTAAGTCTGTTATCCACCGTGATTTGATTTTTGTGAGAGATGAAAGGTGTGAGTCCTGTTTCAGTCTTCTACATGTGGCTATCCAGTTTTCCCAGCACCATTTATTGAATAAGGATTCTTTTCCCCAGAGTATGTTTTTGTCTGCTTTGTCAAAGATTAGATGGCTATATGAGGATGGTTTTATACCTGGATTTTCTGTTCTGTTCCACTAGTCTGTGTCCCTGCACTTGTGCTGTACCAACATGGGATGACAGTAGAGCACCAGCCGCGGGGTGGGGTGGTTAGGCAGACTCGCAATCCGGGCTGTGGTTTTCCATGGTTGTGTGTGTCCTAGATGAGATCCAGAGGCCACGTGCCTCCGTGCAGGATGCACAACCCCTGAGAGGGCCCTCGGGCCCAGGGGCACTGAATTCTGGGTGAGGAGGACATACACCTGGAGCAGGAGGCCAAGGCCAAGCCCCACAGGCACTCACAGCAGAGGCTGGCAGGAGTGGTAGCCAGTGGTGCGCACAGTACAGACCCCCACATCCAGGGAGAAGAACTTTTAGCTGAGTCTAGCAAGGGCCTGGGGTCCAAGGTGGGCCAGACTCTTCCCTCCACAGGGCAGCGCTGGGTGCGTGGCACCTGCCACCTGCACACAGCCACAGCCCTGCGCCCAGAGGGAAAGCGAGATTTACAGAAGCCTAAACATGGAGTTTGGTTTGGAACTAAATGTGAACCCTGAATCACTTATTTTTCCAAAAGAAATGAGGTTTTAAACTGGAGACATCCAAATTAGCTTAAAGGAACAGGATGATATGTTTCCACCATTTGTAGAAATGAAGGGCTTTCTATTTTTATTGACAAATAAAGAAACTTATATTTCATTGCATCTGAGTCATTAAGACCATAAACTTCAAACATACCACATGTGCAGGGTTTCAGACAAACATGCCTGCTCTGAATTTAAACACACGGACCACACACACGCACACACACAGATATCTCATACACATACACAGACTAGATATGATACACCACCCAGATTGTAAAACACACACACACACACACACACACACAGTTTTCAGCCCTTTGACTGACTTCTTTGTTCTAGGCTGAATCAGCTTTTCCCTGAAGCCATGAATGCCATTCTAGTGGGTGAACAATCACTGGGCAACAAGTACCATTTTAGGAAAGAAAATAAATCTTGGTTTACAATTTCCAAGTATCATCCAAAATTCTGAATCCATTTCTTCTCCTAGTAAATTATTTGTGATCTCCACAAAGACATTTACTCTGATCTAGATGTCCTCACTTCTAAGAAGGCCTCCATGTAGAATCAGTTTTCCATCTCTCTTCACAAGCCCTGTAGGACTACCACAGGGGCCTTGGCCTTAAGTAAAATTCTCACATCCCTTCATCAGGGGCTTCCCTTCATTCTCCCACCGACGCCACCCCCTAGCAAGCTTCAGCTGCGATGCAGACAGAGCCTCCCTTGATGAGGGATGAGCTCCAGCAGGGTTAGACGGGGCCCGCAGGCAGAGTTGTGTAGGATGGATGTGCACCATAGCCCCAGGGGCATCGCTTTTATCCCCACCTGTGTGTATAGGACTCCCACATAGGGTTGTACTTGGTGTACCTGGTGGTCAGTCTCCACTCCACTCTACTCCACACGAGTGGAGAAAGACATCGAGGACTCCCAGGTGGTTTCCTTTTATTGGCCTGGTCTGGGGGCAGGCTTACGGGAGGTGTGGGATGAGATATCTGTGTGTGTGCGTGTGTGTGGTCCGTGTGTTTAAATTCAGAGCAGGCATGTTTGTCTGAAACCCTGCACTTTCCATCCACAGAGGCAAGTGGCTGTCTTTCCTTAAGAGCAACACAAAGTGTGGGCTGTTTCCTCAACCCAAATCTGCTCTCCTCCCTGCAGAGACAGAGCCCTCCTTGGCTGGCCATGGGCGCATCCTGAGCTGCAGCTCTCCCAGACCAGTGTGGTCCTCCCCTTGTTACCTCTCTGCCCACATCTCCCAGGTCAGCCTCAGCTTCTGCATCACTAACAGTGAGTTCTCTTTCAAGCCTTGCTATAAAATCGTGTCTTTTGCTCCAAAACGAAGTCTTTCCAAATATCCCTTAAGCCCTCACATTTATGGCCTGAGTTGCTTTGCGTCTTTATCTCTCCCAAAAGAAGTTCAGTTCTTTGAACTACTCAGAATCCAGAAAGAAGCCTTCACTATAGCAGTCCACGTTCTTTTATTTCTTCTTCCACCAGCTATCCCTGTCCACCTCCAGTTAGCACACCTGGCCTGTGCACCTTGTGTCCTCTCCCAATTTGAGGCTGACTGGGCAACTCTCAGATCTCCCCCAGGTTACGGGAGACCAACCGGGCACCAACTGAGCCCCTCGCCGTCTACCAAACATATTATGGCACCGTTTCTGCTCTACTGAGGCTACCTGTAGTGGCGTGAGTCACTGTGCCCAGGGTCCCCTCCTAGCGTTCCATGTGGGAAGTGGAGCACAGGCTCCCTCTGCCCTTATGACTGAACCAAGCTTGTTAGGCAGGGACCAAATCTGCAGGTGGCAGACACAGACCAGGAGGGCAGTTTCTAGGGGTGGAGAAGCAGGGGTGGCGTGGGGCGGGGAGGGGCTGCAGGAAAACACACAGCTAACAACCGCAAAGAGCAGGAACTTGAGGTTTTGAGGCATTAACACCCTGTGGAGCTGCAGCTTTGTTATAAGAACACCTGTCAATCATGTATATCAATCATCTGGTAACATCCCACACCTCCCGTAAGCCTGCCCCCAGACCAGGCCAATAAAAGGAAACCACCTGGGAGTCCTCGATGTCTTTCTCCACTCGTGTGGAGTAGAGTGGAGTGGAGACTGACTCATTCCTCTCTGCAACACACTCTTGCTTTGTATAGCTCCCTTCTTTTCTGCAATGAAAGCTGTTTGTGTGGAATTGTTTCCTGTCTATGGTCACTCCATCACACTGGGCCTGCTTGTGAATTTTCCAAGCAAGGAGCCAAAGAACCAGGACAACAGTCCACCAAGAGGCCAGACCTGACAAGCTCCATTAACCTGTCTCCCCACTGCAGGTTGGACCAAAAGGGGCCTGGGAGCAGCCCCACTCAGGCCCGTCAGCTCTTGCTCACCTCTCTCTCTTTCTCTGGTTCCTGTCTCCCAGTCTGAGAAAAATTTCTTTGGTTTTCCTGCCTGGGAGGGAGGCGGGGGAACTGCCCATGAGTCATAATCTGTATTGTTCCCTACTTTATGGTTACTTTTTATAAAGCCTAAACTCTGATCCTCCAATTTGGTTTAGATTTTGGAACCAAGCCCTCTTTGACTTAAAAACAAAATCATTTCCCTTTCAAAGGCTTGGCTCATACAAACACAAAATACTGTGATTTTAGACTTTTTTTGCCAGGTGCGAATTTAGCAATACATTTATCCCTGCTGTGGTTTGAATGTCCCCTCCGAAATGCAGTTGGAATTTCATAGCCATTGTGGCAGTGTTAAGAGGTGGGATCTTTGAGAGGTGATTAGGTCATGGGGCTCTGCCTTCATGAAGGGGTTAATGCTGTTACTGTGGGAGTCAGCTCCTGAGAAAGGGAAGGCTTTGGCCCAACTTCCTCTGTGTTGTGCCCTCTGAACCCATGTCACACCTTCCATCATGTTATGACCTGGCAAGAAGGCACTCGCCAGATGAGGTCCCTTGATCTTGGACTTCCCAGACTCCAGAACTGTGTGCCACATACAGGCATACCTTGCTTTATTGCACTTCACTTTATTGTACTTTGCAGAGTGTTTTACAAATTGAAGGTTTGTGGCAACCCTGCATTGAGCAGCTCTATGGGCACCATTTTTCCAACAGCATGTGCTCACTTCTTGTCTCTGTGTCACATTTTGCTAATTCTCGCAAGATTTCAAACTTTTTCATTATTATTGTATCTGTCATGGTGATCTGAGATCAGTGATCTTTGTTGTTACTTACTGTAATTGTTCTGGGGCGCCACAAAACACTCCCATGTAAGACAGCAAACCTAACCAATAAATGCTGTGTGTGTTTTGACTGCTCCCCTGCCCCCAAATGGCCATTCCCCCATCTCTCTCCCTCTCCTCAGGCCTCCCTATTCCCTGAGACACAGTATTGAAATTAGTCAATTAGTAACCCAACAGTGGCCTCTAAGTGTTCAAGTGAAAGGAAGAGTCACATGTCTCTCACTTTAAATTAGATGCTAGAAACGATTAAGTTTAGTGAGAAAGGCCAAAAGCCAGGCCTCTTGAATGAAACAGTTAGCCAAATTGTGAATGCAAAGGAAAAGTTCTTGAAGGAAATGAAAAGTGCTACTCCAGGGAACATGCAAATGACAAGAAAGTGAAATAGCTGATACAGAGAAAGTTTTAGTGGTCTGGACAGAAGATCAAACCAGCCACAACATTCCCTTAAGCCGAAGCCTAATCCAGAGCAAGGCCCTAACTCTATTCAATTCTGTGAAGTCTGAGAGTAGTAAGGAAGCTGCAGAAGAAAAGTGTGAAGCTGGCAGAGATTGATTCATGAGGTTTAAGGGAAATAAGCCATCTCCATAACAGAAAATTATCCAGAGATTTAGCTAAGATAATTGATGAAGGTGGCTATGGTAAACAACAGATTTTTCATTGTAGATGAAACAGCATTCTATTGAAAGAAGATGCCATTTAGGATTCTCATAGCTAAAGAGGAAGAATCAATACCTGGCTTCAAAGCTTCAAAGGACAGGCTAACTCTCTTGTTAGGGGCTAATGCAGTTGGTGATTTTAACCTGAAGCCAATGCTCATTTACCATTTTGAAAATCCTAGAGCCCTTAAGAATTATGCTAAGTCTACTCTGTGCTCTATAAATGGAACAACAAAGCCTGGATGACAGTACATCTGTTTACAGCATGATTTACTGAATATTTTAAGCCCACTACTGAGACCTATTCCTCAAAAAAGAAAGATTCTTTTCAAAATATTACTGCTCATTAGCAATCCATCTAGTCACCCAAGAGCTCTGATGGAGATGTACAAGGAGAGTAATGTTGTTTTCATGCCTGCTAACACAGCATTCATTCTGTAGACCATGGATCCAGGAGTAATTTTGGCTTTCAAGTCTTATTAAAGAAATACATTTGGTAAGGGTATAGCTACCATAAGTAGTGATTACTCTGATAGACCTGGGCAATGTATGTAAATTGAAAACCTTCTTTAAAGGATTCATCATCCTAGCTGCCATTAAGGACATTTGTCTTTCATGGGAGGAGGTCAAAATATCAGTGTGAACAGGAGTTTGAAAGAAGTTGATATCAGCCCTCATCGATGAATTTGTGGGGTTCAAGACTTCAATGGAGGAATTAACTTCAGTTGAGGTGGACATAGCAAAAGAACTGGAATTAGTCTGAAGATGTGACTGAATTGCTGCAATATCATAATAAAACTTGAACAGATAAAAAGTTGCTTCTTACAGATGAGCAAATAAAGTGGTTTCTTGAGATGATATCTACTCCTGGTGAAGATGCTGTGCACACTGTTAAAATGACAACCAAGTATTTAGAATATTACATAAACTTAGTTGATGAAGCAGTGGCAGGCTTTGAGAGGATTGGCTCAAATTTTGAAAGAAGTTCTACTATGATTAAAATGCTATTAAATGGCATTGCATGCTACAGAGAACTCTTTCATGGAAAAAAGAGTCAACTGCTGCAGCAAACTTCATTGTTGTCTCATTTTAAGAAATTGCCACAGCCACCCCAATCTCCAGCAGCCACCACCCTGAGCCAGCCAGCAACCATAAACATGGAGGCAAAACCTTCAATGAGCAAAAAGATTGTGATTCACTGAAGGCTTAGATAATCATTGCCATTTTTTAGCAATATTTTAAAATTAAGGTATGTGCATTATTTTTTAGACATAATGCTATTGCACACTGAATAGACCACAGTATAGTAAAAACATAAATTTTATATGCACTGGGCAACCAAACAGTTTGTGTGTGACTTGCTTTATTACCATATTCACTTTATTGTCATGGTCTAGAACTGAACATGCAATATCTCCAAGATACGCCTGTAGATTTCTATTCATTATAAATAACACAATCTGTGGTATTCTATTATAGCTGTAGAAAATGGACTAAAACAAGCCCTTCAATTAAATTATTTCTTTGTAGGCAGCATCTGCCCTTACTAAACAGTGAATGCCATTATCCAATGTGTAGAAAACTGCAGCATAATTTTAGGAGACAAAAAATTTCAAGGTTGAAATCTCCAAATACTATCCCAGAACTCCTTTAGAACAAGTTGAAATATTGTTTTGTTTTGAAATCATTGCTGTTGGCATAGTTTTGTTTTTACCCTTTATATTTTTTTCAAGAATACTATCATGGCTTTAAAAACATTTGATGACCCACTTCCCTCCTGTCATGTCTTACAAAGCCACTGTGGAAAGATGGATGTTAAACAGAGTCATGGCTTAAAGGCGTTATCAAAATTTCTGCACTTAGAGATTTCCTCATGACATTTGGTTATTTCTTCTGATTCATTTAAGATCTTTTTATAGTCTGGTTCTCTTTGGAAAGAATCCCTACTTAGACTGGAATATCACCTTTATACGGAAAGACATGAATGGACTAGTCATTGAACTAAAACTTGTTTTGGTAAATTTATGAGGAAGTAGAATAAATTTAAGACCTTATTTACTTAGTATCTTGTTTTTTCAGATCTCCACTTTGGTCACATTATTTAGTTACTCCTTTAGAAGGAGATTCTAGAAAGAACTGTCAGTTTTTCCTGAAAGGAGTCTTTAATCCATATAACTCTTTGTACTGAATGAGCAGATAAGTAAGCCCTGACCTATGTTTCCTGATCCTGTAGATTTTCTCTATTTAGTGTCTGTAGCTAGTCTTGATTTCTACCTCGGGCATGACCTGATACTGATGATGAGATAGTGTGTTTTAAAAATACTTTTAAAGAAGCTTTTCGCCTTGTACAATTAATGAGGAAATGGTGTATTTATCAAAGGCTTGCAAATTTTTTAGTTTGCTTTTGGGGTATTCCACAGTTTTCAAGTTATCTCAGACTACAGTTCAACAACATTCTTAAATAATGAAGTACTTGCTTTTCAACTTCTAGGAAGGTAATAGCCGTTTACTGCAAAGATATCCTGGCTAATTTAGAGAGTGATGCATCATCTACTGAAAGACAGCCCTCTCACTTTCGTTCTCTGGATTCTAATGTCCTCATGGAATTTCCTTCCTGGAAAGATCTTTTTCATACACTGAGGAGTTAGCTTCTGTATGGGAAGCATCAATGAAGAGGATAATTTTTTTGTTTTTTGAGGCAGAGTCTCGCTCTGTTGCCCAGCTAGAGTGAGTGCCGTGGCGTCAGCCTAGCTCACAGCAACCTCACACTCCTAGGCGTAATAGATCCTACTGCCTCAGCCTCCCGAGTAGCTGAGACTACAGGCATGCGCCACCATGCCCGGCTAATTTTTTCTATATATATATTTTTAGTTGGCCAGATAATTTCTTTCTATTTTTAGTAGAGACAGGGTCTCGCTCTTGCTCAGGTTGGTCTCGAACTCCTGACCTCGAGCAATCCACCCGCTTCGGCCTCCCAGAGTGCTAGGATTACAGGCGTGAGCCACCGCGCCCAGCCTGAAGAGGATAATTTATTAAATACTTCCTTTTGGAAGGAAACTGGGTTATTTTATCTATAATATGTTTAATAAAACTAAGCTATTACTCTCTAAGGTACTCATTGAAAATAATCTAATTTACTAACTATGTATTACATCACTTTCATAAAAGTATTTATAATACTAGTACATAGTTTTTGCAAACTCATATAATTATTAAAAGCATGTAATAAAACACAACAATCCCTGCCCTATTCATCTTC
The DNA here is from genome assembly GCF_020740605.2 of Lemur catta. Lineage (NCBI taxonomy): Eukaryota > Metazoa > Chordata > Mammalia > Primates > Lemuridae > Lemur > Lemur catta. The sequence goes on along the minus strand of NC_059128.1, from coordinate 87,639,057 downwards.
TCATTCTGCTCCTTAGATGTAACTATTTTCATTTCTTTTATGTTTCTCCCAGCATTTACTTTCATATTTCTAACTAATATGCAAACTTTGCTATTTATCCATCAATTTTAGAGATTATCTAAATTATCTATTGTCACAGTAGAGGAAGATTCATACTCCCTTGATTTCTCCTAATCCATCCTTCCAATACAATTTTTCACAAATCCATTTTCAATGTTTTTCATTACTATGACCATATATATATTAAAATATTTAATATGTATATATATTTTTACATCTAATTCAGGTGGTGTGAATGAATAGTGTTTGTTGGTTGGTATTCTCCACTCTAGGGCAATCAAGTGGCTGGCTTTTTTTTCATGTAACCCCAGAGGTCAGGGTCGCTATAGAGACACCATTTTTTTCCTGAGGCTGTTCATCACTCCGTTTGTTTCCAGCCTGTGGTTATAAGATCGGTTATTGTTATTCTGAAACTCAGTGGGAAAAAAAAAAAGAGGTTTTGTTACCAAAAGTTCGGTACTTGTCCCCATGGCCAAATGAAGAATGAGGACAAGCGGTTTGAGGAAAAAGAAAGAAAAGTTTATTGATTTGCTGGCAAATGAGGAGGATGGCAGACTCTTGTCTTAAAGTACCATCATCTTTCCCTTTAAGCAAAAATACAGAGCTTTTAAAGGGAGTGTTCAGCTTTGGGCTGTTGCTGTTTAGCTACAGCACCTCTAGTGAAGACATTCTCATGACTTCTGCCTGGAAAATTCCATTGAGCCATCTTCTGTGGTACAAAGAACACAGGACACTCCCCTGCTCCACTGATCACTGGCCTCAGGCAGGAATGAAGGTTTTAATTCCTAAAGGGGGGGGGGATGTTAAAGAGACAACTTGTAACACATTTTTCCCTTTTTCAGGCCCTTAATTCTGTTACAGTTTTACCTTTCTGTATGCAGAATATCACTTACCTTGTTTTAAATCTGCTATCTCATTCTCAGCCTCCTCTATCCCTGGTTCAGTTTCTCTAAAACACCCCCTCTGCTGCTAGTGTTGGGAAGAGGTGGGGGCCTGACTACTTGTAGTGTGCATGCCAACCTGAGAATCTGACTGTTGCTTGTACAGACTTGCAAACAATCTTTCTGCCTTTGCTCCTTATTCACACTGCCCCCGACACACACACCTCACCCCTCCCTTCTGAGATTCCTAGCACCTCAAATTCACAAGCATTTCCAGGGTTCTGTAGGGCAAACCAGCTAATTCCCATTAGTATCTCCCTTTATAGGTACTCTTCCATCTTGCATGAGAGCAAGAGTTGAACTCCATGTTGTTGAAAGTAGTAAAAGAGGCTCAAGCTGGCATTCACTCTGATTAACTCTAATTTCCTCCATGGCTAGAAGGTGCTAAAGACATCTGCCCTGGGCACCTTGTGTCTAGGCAGTAAGCTCGGGCAATTGATGTATATACGCACTGTATACTCTTCCCTTCTTGGTGAATTGCCAGCAGGCATATGTTGTTAGAATTGGTGCAGCTACTAGATGGAACTGTTACACCAAAATATCCAGGGCTGAATGGAATCCATCATTAATATCACCTCCAGGATTGTTACATATTTATGGTTTTCTATATTCCTATATGATGATAAAAAGTGAAAGACATACTCATTTTTTTGTATGGAAGCTGGGATAATTATCAAACCAACATATTCCTTGTCTATTTTTTTTTCTGATCTCTTATTTATGTAAATATTGCTATTAAATCCAGAATGAAATAATAAGGTATAAAAGATGATTAAGACTTGACCATTTCCTTTTACCTGAAAATAATCTTAAAACACTAAATAAACAAATCTTTAAATCTTATCCATTCTTTAAATCTTAAAAAGCGGGAGTGGAGGAATCTTCAGTGGTGACCCTTTTCTGGTAAAACAATAAACACAATCTTGAAATACTAAAAGCAATCTGAAACAATAGTTGAAAAATAAAATTCTAAATGTAATTAAAAGAAAGCTGCGATTTGGAGGTTAAAAATGGATGACAAGAGCATTGAGTGTACTGAAGTAGCAACATCTGTGTTACAGCTCATGGTGGACATGATCTTTCCAAGAGTGGGACTCTCTAGAGGACTTAGACACAATCTGACCACTAAAGGTGAAGGTCCTCAGGTGTAAGTCTCAAAGAGAAGAGCCTTACGTTTTCTCCTGTGTGACCTAAAGCAATTACAAGGGATTTTTACATCTCAGTTGCCTTATCTGAAAAATGGACTGCCTACCTCCTAGATTGTTGTGAAGATTAAAAGAGTAAAACTCTTACATGAGTGTCTGGCACAATGTAACTGTTAACAATTATTGTTATTACCTCACACCTAAAGAAAGAAGGAAATAGACAAATGCTTAAAACCAAAGTGAGGGGACGTGGTGAGGGTCTGGAGGTGATTAAGAGGGTGGACTGCTGATCTTTGAATTAGCTAAAGTTGATGCTCTAATCAAACAGTCCAGGGCCTCTCCCTTCTGGCTCTAAATTGTATTTCAATTCAGGAAATTCCAGGATGGCATCAGCTGAATAAGATAACTGGCCTGTGGTCTAACACTTTGCCGGCATGCACGTGATGCTCTTGCTATATTGGCGCACTGTTCCAACATGAGTCACACGTGTGAGCTGCAGCTACTTTGCAGATGGAATAAAGTGTTTCATCAAGGTACAGGAACTGCCCTTTCTCCTTTTTTCTCACCTTCAACCCAGAAATTATGTGGGATTAATTGCCTAAGCATTAGCTCTACAGTTAACTCCAAATTATCCGTGCTTGTAGAGGAAAAGAAAGACACAGATGGGCATGAAGAATGACTGCTTCGAAAATCCCTTATAGTTTGTGACTTTTGTGTTTAGGATTTTATATTTGAGAATTGGTGCCTAAATGTTCTGGAAACATTCAAGATAAAATAAGTCTTGCTAGAAGATTGACCTCAGAGAAGCCAGAAAATTTTTCCCATCTTTCATCCCGTAATCTAGTACAAAACCATGTTGTTTTCCTCTTCTGAGCTAGGATGAACTACAGCGTCTGAATGGGGGAACCACCAGCCTAACTTGCATGGTGGTTCTGTTTCACAGCCTTCCTGGGGAGACGGAAGATGGCTAATCATTCCTGACAGCTGTAGCTAATTGTGAGTAGGGCCTCAATCTCTTTACCTTTCTGAAGATCGCATGTGATAGGAAGAAATAACTAAGAAAAGGTGATATCACTTGGGAGTTTAAGAGTCTCATGTTCTACTGCAGGAGTCTCCAACCTATGGTGAGTTGTATAATTATTTCATTATATATTATAATGCACTAATAATAGAAATAAAGTGCACAATAAATGTAATGCACTTGAATCATCCTAAAATCACCCCCCCAACATCCGTCCATGGAAAAATTGTCTTCCATGAAAACAGTCCCTGGTGCCAAAAAGGTTGGGGACCACTAGTCTACCGACTGAGCTAGCCAGGCAACTTGGGAGTTTAAATTTTTTTTTAAATGCATAAATAGTATGGTTTACACGATATATAGAAATCAACTCTTTGGTAAACTATCCCTGTGCAAACTAGTTGAGTTAAAAAAGAAAAAGTGGGGAGAAGGAAGGAAAGGAAGGAAGGGAAGGAAGGAGAGAGAAAGAGAGAAAAATTGGACTTAAAATCAATGGTAATTAAAAGATATATAGATATATATAGTGTTATTGAGTTGTAATATCTTTTAATGAAGTCTACCATGTGGTAAAACTCTGAATCATGATTTTCAGTAAACCCCACTGCCAGTTCACATGAGATATGTTCTACAAAGTTTAGCTCTCTAACCTCAAGTATACAAACACTTTTTCAATGTATAAATTTAGAAATGCTTGCTTGAACATATGGTTTCTAAAATAGAAGATGATATACTTTACAAATTTATATATTCCATTTCATTATCTCTTTCTCCAGAACATAAATTCATGGCAAAAGTTTCCATAATGAATTATTTAGCCAAGACAGTCTTTTTGACTTAAGCTTAGATGATGATATTTTCTGTAAGTACATTTGTTGCCAGCCTTACAGTTCTTGATCCCCGAGTCAATAGAAATTGGCATGAGACTGAAAAAGAAATTTATACGGGCAAGGCTTTACTGGGGCTTTTGTTGAAATAAAAGGGAGGTGGTACTAGTTAAGAAACAACTAGATTGGCTCCCCAAACAAAGGGCTGGGGAACTTTTAAAGAGGAGAGAGAGAGTTTAATCCCAGCATTGAAATCATAGCATGTGGAGGCAGAGTTTTGTTGGCAGCCACCCACCCTGCGATCATGCTTCTTCATACATCGCATGTCTCACAACGTGTTAAATCTCCACCCTTGGGCATGATTCTTAGCACTGAAATGAGGAAAAAAAGGTCTACAAGCAGTCAACTTTGGGCTTCATCTTGGCAGCAATCAGTTTCTGCTGGCTTTGACTGGGGCCAGAGAACCCCTGCTCCAATGGTTGCCACATCCTGTTAAAGAAGTAGAACTACCTTCTGCTGAAGCTGGGTGTTAATCATTTTCAAAGCTTTTGTTCAGATTGTATGCAGACTTCAGCTTTGGCTCAAGGCTCAGACAAGTAGCCAAAGTTCCCCTCCTACATTGTCTCACTTTGCTGTTGTCAGCCATGGGAGTAAAGCTGGGTTTTGGATGGTAGTCCCTCTTTGCATTCAGAAGCCAGCTGAAGGCCAGTTATTTTTGCTCTGTATTTTCCACCTGTCCTGCCTTTTTGTTCTTTCAAAATGAAGTTTTATTATAAGGGAAATACATAGTTGTGGTTGATAACACATGAAAAACGTGTATTCCACTCCTCAGAAATAACTTTGTGTGTAAGCTTCCAGATTTCAATGCCTATAGTTTGTTAATAAATGTAACCGTTAGGTAGATAGCAAGGGATTCCAGGTCTCCTAGGAACAAAAGTGGGTGCTGTTGCAGTTCACCCCCCCAAATGGGCTTTCAGAGAAGCTCAATGGAGATTCGCATGCTCAGTAAGACTCAGGTCATAAACTCCCAACTGTCTGATCAAAGTGGTTCCGGGGTGATGTCTGAGCCATGCGGAGGTCTCTATCTGGACACTATAAAACAAGACCCAGACCATAACCAAGCTCTGTCTCTTTTTGCTATGACAATGGGTCCGGTTGTCATCTGTGGCCTACGTATCTCGCTCTGTAAACCTATTTCTTATTCTTGCTCTATAACCCTATCTTTCTTTCCTCAACAAACATCATTTTTATGCTTGCCTTACTTTGGTGTGTCTGGTCATTCTTTGGCCATGATCGCACTAAAAACCAACATTTCAGACTGCAACCCAATGTATTCATAGTCCACAAATTAAGTAACCTAACTTTTTCTTTCTTTCTTTTTTTTTTTTTTTTTGAGACAGAGTCTCGCTCTGTTGCCCGAGTTGGAGTGAGTGCCGTGGCATCAGCCTAGCTCACAGCAACCTCACACTCCTAGGTGTAATAGATCCTACTGCCTCAGCCTCCCGAGTAGCTGGAACTACAGGCATGCGCCACCATGCCCGGCTAATTTTTTCTCTATATATTTTTAGTTGGCCAGATAATTTCTTTCTATTTTTAGTAGAGACGGGGGTCTCACTCTTGCTCAGGCTGTTCTCGAACTCCTGACCTCGAGCGATCCACCCGCCTTAGCCTCCCAGAGTGCTAGGATTACAGGCGTGAGCCACCTCGCCCGGCCTAGTAACCTAACTTTTTCACTTGCAGTCTATCATTGACATCGTCCTTGTTAATCTAGATAGATATAAACACCTCAAATTGCTGTAACAATCGTCCCACCTAAACCTCCTTAATAGCTGGAACTACAGGTGCGTGCTACTACAACTGGCTAAATTTTTAAAATTTTTGTAGAGATAGAGTCTCACTATGTTGCCCAGGCTGGTCTTGAACTCCTGGCCTCAAGTGATCCTTCACCTTGGCCTCCCAAAGTGCTGAGATTACAGGTGTGAGCCACTGTGCCTGGCCTATATTTAAAATATTAATATGTGTTAGATTATTTTCCAGAAAGATCATTCCAAGGCACCATACAACCAACTTTGCCTACCTGGGGATTTATTGATATTTTTCATCTTTGTCAGTTTGATGGATTGAAAATAATCCTCTGTTGTTACTTTCATTTGAATTTCTTTGATTATTAGCGAGGTTGAGAAACTTGCTTACAAGCCAATATTCTGTTGTTGTTGAAACCGCAAGGAGGTTTTGGCCTAGATCCAGTTGCTTGTCACACAAAGATTCAATTATCGAGACAATGAGGATTGCAAAGGAAGAAAGGAAGTTTTTACTATGACAGACATCTTGTGTCTTGTCAGGAGAATAGGAAAAGCTGCCTCAATCAGTCTCTCTTGATTAACAGAGATCATGGCTTTTATAGGAGGGACTAAATGCACTGGGGACAGGCTGTGGGGGATGGTGAATCTTGGCGTCAGGAAGTCTTCAGGATCTCAGCTCCTTTGTCTTGCAGAAAATCTACCATTTCTGGGAAACAACTCGAAAGGTCAAGTAGTTAGCTAGGATGAGAGGATTATAAAAAAACATATAAGGGTCACTGAAATTTGTTCACAGAGCCAGTTACACTGTCCTCTAAATCCACTCTAAAGAAAGTCAGTACAGTGGTGACTGAAGTGGATATTCTAACTGGATTATTTATTTAGCAGGTAAAAGCTGGGGAGAACAGTAGCTCCAAAGAATCATGTAATTGCAGAGTTGAAAGGGACCTTAGAGATCATCTAGTTTAATTTTGAGTAATGCAGTGATCTGATTGGTTTCCTTTCCAAAAAGCTGTGAAAACTGCATGTCACTAACACTTGGAGAACTCAGATAAAACAATAGTGAGGTGAGGGAGACAGTGGCAAAGAGGAGGGGGGACCTACACTGGGCAGGAAAGAAGAGAGCCCAGCAGAGGGCTGTGCACAGAGAAGGGGGAGAAAAGGGGAGTCCTCCACTGGGGGCGACTGCCCTGCGGCTCCTGCCAGGAAGGGAGGTGAACCAGGTCAGTGGGGACAGTGGTGAGAGCCATGAGTACAAAGCCATGGGTAGGGGAGTGACTTCTCTAGATCAGGGCAGCAGGACCCTGCTGCCAGCAACAGGTGGGCTGGAAGCTGTTCCCAGACAGGCCCGTGTTGGTGACCTAAGGAGAAGTCAAGAAAGCACATCCCCTAACAGAGGCTAGGGGCTCATGTTCTCAGATGGGGAGGTACAAGACAGTAATTTTTTTAAAAAAATGGAATCCAGCCAATACTGCTAGGCATAGCTGACAGTTTTCAATGGGTATATGTTTGGGGCCAGAGAGAGGACTTCACTTCACAGATTTGTTAGTTACAGCTGGTTCCTAGACAGGCCTGACCTATCCTGACTTTTTTTTTTAAAGACTATCATATCTGTGCGGTGAAAGTTCTGGACTTTGAAGGGTGTTTGAAGCTGCTCATTTCAGCTTTATAGCCTAGACAGGACCCTTCCCTTCTGAACTTTAATAATGTAGATGCTCCTGTACCCATGTTGAATTGATTATATGCTGAGCCTAATATTCTTCTTGCTCTTCTTTGATCACTGACAGAGAAGTAGGTGCTTCCTCTAAGGAAAAGATTGCTGTTCTAGGGTATAAGGACAGAGATATAAAACCACTGTTCTTAAATGAGATGGTTAATGCCCCCAGAGGGCTTAGTTCTTCTAGATTTATCTGCCCCACCCACTCATAATGAAACGAGCAGTGCTGAGAGTGGGGGTGGCGCCCAATAGCCAGGTGGTCCTGGGTGAGAGGGAAGGTGGTGGAGTCCTCCATCCCGACCTCTGGTAGGTGGGCACACACTGCAGCTTGCCTCGAAGCCTTTGCTGGTGAGGCAGGAGCCAGGGATAAGGGTACCTGTGGGGAATACAGCACAGCCTACATCTTGACAAAATGCCTGCCACTTTGGCTCAATCCTGGCCGTGGCCTTGAAGACTATTGATGCTGAAGCATAGGTTGCCTGGAGTTGTCAATGCCCTCCAGCCAAACACCCCCAGGGACATCCCTGCAGTTAGTTCAACAGTTGGATTTATTGCTCCCCTGTGAACAGGGAAGACCACACATCATGGTGTGCACCTCAGTAACAGTGGAGTATTTGAAAAGACCTACTCTAGAAGTTGGGCTCTTGTTAGGTAATTTTAGGGAGCGTTTAAGGATGGGCTTTGCTCTGGATTGGAGGCTGTCAACAAATAGGGGTCATTCTAGGATTGGATATCTTAAGGACTCTTATCTAGAAGGAGGGAAGATGAATAAAGCTAAAGCCATCATTGGTAAAACAGCAGCAGTCACTCATGTTAGCTAGGGGAGGGGCATGTTTGGTTGGTCATTTTTGTGGTGAGGGTAATGTTCAAGTTTTGTCTGTGTTCAGACATGATGATGGAGAGGTCTCATTGTTGTCTTGATCCATCCTGGTCATGGGATGGCCTTGTCTGATGTTGTTGCTCTGTGAAATGGTTTATGTTCAGCAGGAAGATGCCAAGGCATAGCTGTGGGTACCAGGGCAGCTCTAAGTGTCAGGGGCTTCTTATCTCTCACAAATTTCTGGTGAGGAACAGAGTCTTTAAAGATCACGTGGGCAATATGAGAACAAGACTGTGGCTGGAAGGGGTGTGAGAGTACCCTACAGTGGGGAAGGATGGCAGGAAGCCACGGACAGGCTGGAGCTGGCATCTGAGAAGTCAGACAAGCTGGTTGGGAACACACGGTGAGCACATTTCCATAAGCGAGCTTGAGTCCGTCAGTATCTGAGATCGCAAACAAATCAGGTCACAGGTGAGGAATAGATGCTGAGAGAGTCAGGAGGAAATAGGGAAGAATGGATTCCTAGGCAGGTATACTACTAGGAATCAGGCTTCTTAGTAGAGCCAATTGGGAGTGATCAGCTCAATAGGTTTGTACCATTGACTCACGTCAATGACAAGGACTGGTGCCTCTGACCAGATCTATTATATCTTGGCAGCTGTGGACTAAAGGCCCCTGAATACTTCAGAAATGGAATTTTTATTATTTGACCAGTCTCAAAATGTTCATCTTCACTAACCAGCACATTATTTGTAAACTAGACCAGAAAATAAAAACTGAATGGTAATACCTAGGGTAGGGATGGCAGATTTAGGAAAAATTTTAGAAAGATAGATAGAGATGTCTCCCGTTAAATTTGAACTTCAGATAGACTTCAAATCTGTAGTATTTGGGAATACTTATACTGAAGCAAAATATTTATTGTTTATCTGAAATTCAAATTTAACTGTCCTGTATTTTATCTGGCAACCCTAACCTAGAAGGGTTTGAACCACAAGATAATTTAGCCTAGAAGAGAGATGGTGTTCAGCCAAATGGAATAGGTTAGACAGTGCACTGAAATACCTGACCAGAAGACAAGGGGTCCTAATAGAGCCTGTGACATGCCCCTCTATTGACAGAAAGGTGTCACCTGAGGATGTGGGAATTTTTAAATCCATAAAGCTAATTAGGATTATTAGCATCACTATTCCAACTGTTTTGATGCTTTCAAAACTTTCCATTAGTATGTTGTTCTGGTGTTTTTCCTTAGCTTATTATCAAAGGTCTTCTGATCAATCTAACATATGTTAGCTATGCTAAGGTGCTAAGGCATTTATAAAATTAGCCTAACAAGGTCCCAACCAGATCTAATAAAACAGCATTACAGTAAGGGCAGAGTTAACAAGAAGAAGCAATGTGTCACTTTCCAGGTTGAAAACAATTAACATAGTGAAGAACATAATATCCTTCCAAGTTTAGTCATGGATCTAATATAGTACAATTAAAATACTGATAAAACCTCTATAGAAAATAGCTAACAATTTCCAGAAAAATAAAAAGCATTTCCAGACACAAGTTTTAGTGGAAAAGTAGCCTTTTAAATTATAAAACAATTACATATTTTTTTAATTTTCTATAAACAGAAATAGAAGCTAATGGGTCTACAGCCTTACCACCCTGAATGCACCTGATCTTGTCTGATCTCAAAAGTTAAGCAGGGTCAGGCCTGGTTAGTACTTGGGTGGGAGAAATAGAGGTTATTGATAGGCAGAATGTAAACATAAATCCAAACATCAGAAAATTTTAAATGAGTGGCTGGATTTGACTTTCCTTCCTCCTAACTCTGTTCTTTATATTCTCATTTCCTTTTCACCCCTCCCCACACCCACTGTCCCTCAAATGGAAAGAAATTCTTGTTGAGACTTTGCACCAAAGATTCCTATGAGAAGTGGTCAGTGCCTGCAAAGGAAGCTTCACTCCTCAGGACCTGAAGGAATGGAACCTCTTCCCAAGATGCAAAAGCTGGACCATGGCAGCCACTGCTGCTCCAGGAACACGAAGGACCTCAGGAATCAGACTCCAGCCCTCTAGGACAAAGCCTGGGCCTGAGGAGAAGCATGAGAGGTGGGGGTGGGGGGAGACAGGGTCCCTGAGAGAGGAAGAAAAGAAGGAGGCCAGAGGCAGAAGGAAAGTCCTGGATCTTCATGCAAGGTAGACTCTGGACTAAGTAGGGGTGCCCTTTCCCAAAAGTTCTCTGAAAGATCAACTCACAATTAAGGCAGATTAATAACAGAAAGGTTTATTTGCCATGCACATGGGGAGAATCACAGAGTGATTACTCAATATCCCAATGAAGTTCAGATGTTTTTATACCTGTCTTCTTGGAGGGGAGGGGAAATGAGGAGTACAGGTAATTCTATTTAGGAGTGACAAATGGTGCCAGGGAGGACAAATGGATGGGAAAACAGATTGACTTGTAAATGATTCTCTTTGCAAATTAAATTAACCTGAGGGATGGGAATTAAATTTAAATGATTTGGGCCAGGTCTGGTTGCATTCTTGATCCTCTTTCCTGCAGATATATTGAGATAACAGGGAGAAGAAGGGAAGTCAATTGCCCCCTTTGATCTTTTGATCCATCAGTCTGGTTTATGCAGATAGAGGGGAAGCCCCCTCCAATGCTGTTTTTGATCTTGAAGGGCCTGTAATTCAAAATACTCTTTATACCAAGGAGTCATATTTTGGGGTGAAATTTCCTGAGCTCCTTCAACTAAAAGATAACTAAACATTGTCCACTAAGGAAAAACAAAAGCAAGCTTTTAAAGAATTAAAGTTAGTTTTATTCAGAAGTCTTACTGAGGACTATAGATGGAGGACTACAGCCCGGGAAGAGTCTTTCAGAGAAGAGTTTGCCAGACTGCTCCAGACGGCGTTTTAGTTTATAGCTTATATACAGATAGTGGATGGAGGCTCAGTTTGTGCTCAGAAGTTACGTCAAACTTGCCCACAAGTGACATTAAAGCAGAATCACATCAAGGTTGGGTGTGAGAGTACATCTGGTTATAGATTACAGAGGCATAATCACTCACCCTGTCAGATGTTATCTATGTGTAGGAAAAGGCGAGGACTGGGGCCATGTATCTTTTAAGAAATAGAGTGACTCAGGCAAGAGACATGGGGACCCTGTCTCTCTGCTGTTGTGTCTTCAAAGCATTTTTCTGGAGAGCTATGCATCATGACAGAGCGAGGGGCTTGTGAAATTACACTGGCAAGCAGAAAGCAGCAAACACATAGTTTCTTACATTTGCTACTTTGTCTCACGACATGAAAAGCAATGTTTTGCACAACCCTTTTTACGACACATGTCCCTCACACAAAGTAGCATATTAACATGCACTCTAATGTGGTAAAAGCAAATCCCAGGAGTGTGTCTGTGATGTGCCACCTCGTGCATCAAAAAGAAAGGAAAAGAATATACACTTAGTTTTACTTGTATCTGCACTGAAAGGATACATAAGAAAATAAGAAAAGTGATTATAAGTCGAGGACAGGGAGAGATGAGGTGAATGGGGCATGACTGTTAAAAAGACTTCAATGCACGCTTCTAGAACATTGTATTATGGAAAATTTCAAATATATTTGAAAATAAAAAGAATAGATGCAGCTTCAATAGTGATAAATGTTTTATTAATCTTATTTCACTATTCCCCTACATATTTTTTAAAATGTAGTAACATTGTATTTTAAAAAATTTTTTTCCATAGAATATTTGCCATTTGAAGTAAATTCACAGCTATTTTAAAAAGGGATTTAGAAAAAAAGAAGACGAGAGGAAAGCATTTGGAGACAAGTTTAGGTAGCTCTTTTTTTTTTAAGTTTTACTGTAAAGGGGAAGTGAGAATTCAGGAGACTGAAGTAAGGATAGAGTTTTTTTGTTGTGTGGTTGTTTTTTAAGATGGGAGATGTTAATGACATTTTGTATGCTGATGGGAAAAAAATTCCAGTTGAGAGGGAAAATCTAATAATGCAGGCCAGAAACGGATTCTAGAGCAGGTGAGGGGATGCAATCTGGATCATCAAAGGAAGGGGCTACCCTTGACTGGGAGCAAGGGCCATTTACCCATGGGACCAGGAAAAAAGCAGAATAAGAGTTGCAGATGCAAATATGTAGAGAAGGCCACAAAAGCATATAGAATAACTCCAATCTTTCTGTTTTCTATTTTTTATGTCAGGCTTAGATATTTTTCACTCCAAAATGGAAAAAAAAACAACCACACTTGAGCCTCATTACTTACGAATTCCATGTTTGAGAATTTGCCTACTGACTAACATTTATTTATAACCCCCAAACCAATACTAGCAATGTTTTTGCTGTCATTTGCAGACACGTGCATGTGCCGAGTGGCCCACTGGGGCTGTTCCCATCTGAGGTCGATGCCCTGCCTGGCTTCAGCTCTCATACTGTAAACAAGTTTCCTTTCTGAGGTCTATTTAATGCCACATTTTCGTATTTTTGTGTTTCTTGTTGGTGATTTCACTGTTTAAAATGGCCCCCAAGCATAGGGCTGAAGTGCTATTTAGTGTTCCTAACTGCAAGAAGGCCGTGGTGTGTCTTGCAGAGAAAATATGCGTGTTTGATAAGCTTCCTGTAGCTGTGAGTCATTGTGCTATTCACTGTGAGTTCAATGTTAATGAGTCAACAATAAATATTAAATAAGGTGTCTTTAAACAGAAACACACATAAAACAAGGTTCTGTATTGATCAGTTGACAAAAATGTTGTCACCAGAAGCTCCGTGGCATCGAACTTAGGTTTCGAGCAATAGTTCAGCATTTGCTAATTCAGTGGTTGAGGCATGTCATGGGCTTAATTGTGTCCCCCCTAAAATTTATATGTTGAGATTCTAATCCCCAGTACCTCAGAATGTGACTGTATTTGGAGATAGGGTCTTTAAAAGGGTAATTAAGTTAAAATTAGGTCATTAGGGTGGGCCCTAATCCAACATAACTGGGGTTTTATAAGAAGAGGAGATTAGGACACAGACACACACAGAGGGAAGACTACGTGAAGATATAAGGATAAGATGTGCACCTACAACCCAAGGAGAGAGGCCTCAGAAGAAACCAATCCTGACAACCCCTGACAACCCCTCGACCTTGTCAGGCATGGGGACCAGGTGTCAGGTCTGTGTTTCCTGGTTCTTGGTTCCCAGTACCGAAGCATGGTTACTGGTACCGAGTTGACAGAGCAAATAGGCAGACCAAGCAGATGGAAGCAAGCAAAGTGCCAAAGTTTATTAAAGCACAGTACATTCTGGAGAAGGAATGGATCAACCCCCACAAGTGGAGGAGACCCTGAGTTTAACAAGATTGTCCCTTTTATGCTGATTTCCTAATTTTATGTTAAGTGGGGAGTCGAATATTCTTGGTTTTTCTTAGAAAGGGGTGAAACTTCCTGGAAATGGGAACCTCCCCCTTTGTAACCTTGTAAGGCAATTTCCAGGGGTTGCCATGGTATTTGTAAACTGTCATGATGCTGGGTGTGATTTTTACTATGTTAATAAGGGTAGGTCACTTGAGGTTACTATCACATTACTTGTACACATGCTGCTCTAAGGACCCCCTTTTGTGGCCTTGGTCATATCTTCACCTTATGCCCTTTCTACCTTTCTGGTTGGCCAGTCCTTGGAGGCTTCCTGTCATAGACCAAACATCTGTTCAGTCCTTGGAAGCCCCCTTGACATGTCATCTGTTCTTTCTTGGAAGCCCTTGGTCAATTTGTTCTCTCCATTATAGACAAGGCATCTCCTAGTGCCATCTATTTCTCAATGAAAAATCCGTAGACAAAGCATCTGTTTCTCTTCCTCCTTGTCCCAACCTAACAACCTCAGACTTCCAGCCTCCAGCACTATAAGAAAATAAATTTCTGTTGCTTAAGTCTCCAGTCTGTGCTACTTTGTTATGGCAGACCTAGCAAACAGATACAGGGTGACTTTATAGAACATAACTACCATGAATAACAATAACTGATTTTTTGCTAATTTAAAAAGTAAAGAAATTTGTAAAAATCCATGTACCAAGTCTTGCCTCTTCAAGTCCAGGGATGATAGTAACAACAACAAAATATTTTAATAATAATAATAAGGAGAACAAGTAATATATATTCAGAACTTACTATATGCTAAGTTCTAGTCTAAGCATTCTACATATATTAACTCATTTGAAGGATCTTAACTAACAGCTCTTTACAAAGGGAAACGTGAAAAGTAAACCAAGAAAATATTCAGATTTTTAGTAATTAAATAATGCAAATTAAAATATTGCATACTTATTTACATTTTACAATTTAGCAAAAGTAAACAAAATGATAAAACTGTCTGGACTGTTTTGAAGCCTTGTGGGAAAATAGGCATTGTTAACAATAAATGGTGTGACCACTCTAGCACTATGGAACCAGAGCAAGATACCTTGTTGAATGACTGCAGGGAGCATCACCCACATGACATCCCATGTGAATTGTGCCTCCTGGAATTAGGCATCAAAGTGGTCACCCCAAAAGTCATGTAATCATTCAGACCTGTTTTATTCTGGCAATCTCTCTTTCAAGAATATGTTCAAGGGAAACCATTCAATACAGAACAAAAAGTTAACCACACAAAGAAACTGATTCTTAATGGAGAAAACATGGAAACAATACAAGGATAAAATATCTGAGAAATACCAGATGAACTATTCTAAATTACTTTTAGGGTACTCTTTAAATTACCATTAGATGGATTATGTTACCATGTGAAAAAGCATAAGTGAAATAATACTAAATTTTAATTGTTAATATAGGTAGTTGGTTTTAAACATTTTGTCATTTTTCTCTAAAAATATTTAAGCAACATTTTAAAAAACACATTAGATATTTAAATGTATTCCATGAAAATGAAGCATCTGATGCTGCTCAACTTTTTGGAATTTTAAAAAATATTTACAGGTTTGACGCAATTCATATCAACATTAATAAACTAAGAAAACAAGATATATTTGTTTCATACTGTGTTACTAATGTAGAGATAATAAAAGAATATTTTGAATGCTGTCATAAGTCAGAAAGAATATTACTGATGAAGACAGTGAGAAGTAAGAAATAGTGAAGGGGAAAAATAATTCGAAAAGGTTCCATCAGCTTTTGCTAATTCTTATTGATGGAACAAAAGTGATGAGGAGAAGACATTAGCAATACATATCACATATTTTTAGTAGTGGCAAGGGAGCCACCTGACCAAGTAAATAACAATTCTATTTAAATTTCTCCATTTGTAAAATATTGATACCTTCATTTCTTTTATATTGAAATGTAATTTCTTCTGGGTGATGTAACATGCTAAGTCATACTAGTTATTGTGATCAAGTTAATAAGATTCTTTCGTGACAGTGTTGGTATTGATAGCAAAGGGTATAAAGGCACTAAAACCAGATTATGCAGATTCAGATAAAAGTCTACACAGGTGAAGGAAGGATGCAAGAATGCAGAAAGGAGAGGAAGAATCAAGGAATGTGTCTACTTCATAATTTTTCTAGGACATACCCTAATATGAGTCACAATAACTATCTACAAAGAGAGCACATTTATAACTTTGACTCAAATGGTATAAAAGCAATTTATATAACCAAAACATTGTACCCTCATAATGTTCTGGGATAAAAAAAAAATTACCAGCAACCAGAACATGTGAGGTGGGAGGAGAGTAGAAATGTGTTTAATTTCATATTTTAAGTCCATAATGCATGCATGTTAACATTTTAAGGGTAACTATTAAAGGAATAAAAATATCATTTATTGCCTGGCACGGTGGCTCATGCCTATAATTCCCGCACCTTGGGAGACCGAGGCAGGAGGATCACTTGAGCTCAGGAGTTCAAGATTAGCCTGGGCAACATAGCAAGACCCAGTCTCTTGAAAAAAAAAAAGATTAGCCAGGCATGGTCTTGAACATCTGTAGTCCCAGGTACTCCAGTGGCTGAGGTGTGAGAATCGCTTGAGCCCAGGAATTCAAGGCTGCGATGAGCTATGATGATGCCACTGCACTCCAGCCCAGGCAACAGAGTGAGACCCTGTCTCAAAAAAAAAAAAAAAAGGCAAATTAGGTAAAGTTTTAAAAAAATCCTTGTTAGGCAAACTTGGGATATAAGGAAACTTGCTTACCTTTATAAAATAAAGCTATAAGAAATGTACAGCAAACACCATATTTCATGGCAAAATATTAGAAATAATATTTTCAAAGTCAGAAAGAAAACAATGCCTATCATCACTGTTTCTATTCAGAATTGTCATGAAGGACCCAGCCAATGTAGTAAGACAAGAAAAAATAGGTATGAGGATTAGAAGGAAAGAGCAAAAGGTAATTATTCATAGATGATACAATTATCTACACAGTAAATTCAAGATACATAAAACCATTATGACTAATGAGAGAGGCCAAAAAGGTTGGTTTAAGCTCAATATACAAAATTCATTGCATTTTCACATAATAGCAGCAAACATTTCCTTACAGTAACAGCAATCTGAAAATGTTATTAAAAAGAAATCCCATTCATGAAGCAACCAAGTTGGTTAGATAGCTATAAATATTAATAAATCCAGCCAAAGATATTCAAAACATTTATTGATACAATTTTAAATGTTTATTGAAGTTTCATGAAGTCCTAAGTGAATGGAAAGATCTGCCATGTTCTTAAACTGGAATACTTAATCCCACCAAGATGTCAATTCATCACAAATTAACCTATATATGCAATACAATTCCAATCAAAACCAAAGTCATGGCTGGGTTTTTATGTAATCTGAATGAGCAATCCTAAAATTCAGATGGTAAAGGCCAGAGAACAGTAGAGATATTTTGAGGGGAACTTCACTACCCAGACATCCAGATGTCAAAAGGTACTGTAAAATTATAGCAATTAATGGCTTGAGCCCAGGAGTTCAAGGCTGCGGTGAGCTTATGATGATACCACTGCACTCCAGCCTGGGTGACAGAGCAAGATCTGTCTTTTTAAAATAAACTCCCAAAAATTATAGTAACTAAAAGAGTAGTGAAGTAAAAAATGGCAGAATTGTTTTAACTCTCCCTTAGTAGGAGAATGGATAAACTCTTTTATTCATACAATAGTGTTGCTGTTTATCATTTTGTTTAGATCAAGTAGGATTTGCTTTGTGATTCTGGGTGCACCTGAGTTAGGTACATAAATATTTAGAATTGTTATGTCCTCTTGTTGAATTGTACCCTTCACCATTATATAGTGACCATCTTTGTCTTTCATTACTTTTGTTGATTTGAAGACTAAGTTATCTGAAATCAGAACTGCCACCCCAGCTTTCTTTTGGCTTCTGTTTGCTTGAAATATGGTTTTCCATCCCTTCATCTTGAGTCTGAATGCATCCTTGTGGGTTAGATGTGTTTCCTGAAGACAGCAGATACTTGGCTTGTGTATATTTATCCACCCGGCCAGCCTGTGTCTCTTTAGTGGGCAGTTCAAGTCATTCACATTTATTGAGAGAATTTATAAGTGGGGCAGATTTCTGTTCGTTCTGTTGAGTTGAAACTTTGTTGCTTTGCTTTCTCTCTTGAGCCATTGTGGTATCTGGCCTTTGACCTTTAGCTTTTGGATGATTTTACATTGGTGTTTATTCTGCTGTTCTGTGTGTGGAATGATAACAGATAAAATGAATAAATCTGATTTATATGTATCAACTTGTATAGTTCAAAAAATGCTGAGTTAAAAAGCAAGTTGCAAAATAATTTATAAATTATGATACTATGTATGTTTAACTTAGAAACACATTCAATAATTGATAGAGTCTTTATGGATACATGCATATGCACTAAAAGTGAAAAAAAAAAAGTTGTTGCCTCTGAAAGCAGAGGAGAGGAAGGAATGGGACCAGGGCAGGGCAATATGCTCTGGCCATTGTTACGTATTTTTCAGAGTGTGCGCTCAAGTAAAAGTGGCAAAATATCAAGCTATACTTGGTCTGTGCACATGGCTGTTACTGAATTATTTTCTGACTTTTTTTATTTTTAACTAGAGTAGCTGGCATAGCATAGTGGGTGAGAGCACAGTCTGTGGTCAGACTGCCTGGGTTTGAATCCTGGCTCCACCGCGTACCAGCTCCGTAGCCTTGGAGATGTTTTGCTTCACCTCTCTGTGCCTCAGTTTCCTCATATATACTGTGGAATGCTGACAAGACCTACTTCAGAGGATTGTTGATAGAATTAAATGGGTTAATAATATGAAGGGCTTACAACAGTGCCTGCCTCATGCAAAGCACACACACACTTTTTAACTGATATGCCAAATGCATGTATTTTCTATTATTACTCTTAAAGTTATATTTTTAGAAATTATTTTTAAAAGAATGTCCATTTTTCATTTCAGGGAATCCTGAAAGTGTGCCAACTATAGTGAATACTTGCTAATTACATCCATCTCTGCTCCTTCCCCTTTCTTTGGATTACAGAAATCCTCTTCCCAGTGAGGAGCCCTGTTCACATGGCCCAGGTGGGGCTGACACACTCGCACCTGCCTCAGCGGTGGGGTGGGAAGGGGTGCGAGAAAGCCCAGTCAGACTCTTAGATCAAATACATAGAGTTGGGAGATAAAGGGTTTCTTTTCCTTTCGGGTTTGTGGGTAAACTTAAGAATTACATAGCCTGGGGACTACTGCTGCGCTGAGAGGAGAGAGCCATTGCAAAAACAAAGCCCCTGAAGAGGCAAGAGAGGGATGGAAAAGGAGAGACAGACTTGGAACTCTTAGATCTAGTCATGCCTGGAATCCGATTCACCGCTTTGGGCTTTCCAGGTTTAAAGCAATATGCAGCTGATCTCATTATTCATGGATTCTGTACTTGCAAATCTGCCTATCTACTAACATTTATTTATAACCCCAAAATCAATACTCATGAAACTGTGGGCGAGTTTTAAACTTTCCCTCTACTCTCTGAAGGTTCAATAATTTGAGTCTCTGGAATAAACTGACAGACAGATTAACAGGAGAAAAGGCATTATGTGCATACATACAGGAGCTTCACAAAACATAAGACTCAAAGGAGGGCCAGATGATTGAAGTTTTTATAGTTTCCTGAGCTACAGAAAGAAATAGGGGCTTGGGGCTTCTGTGGGGAGGTTATGACAGATTATGAGACGGTGAGGGAGGAAATTCATAGTGAACAAAACTGTCTTGTAGCCCGGTGTGGTGGCGCACACCTGTAGTCCCAGCTACTCAGGAGGCTGAGGCAGGAGGATCACTTGAGCCCCAGGAGTTTGAGGCTGCAGAGAGCTATGATCATGCACTCCAGCCTGGGAAATAGAGGAAGACCTTGTCTTCAAAAAAGTTGCCTTGTTATGCAGAGAAAATCCCTCAGGTAGCATCCCTCAGAAGGCTAGGTGGTAGCTTTTGACAAAGTCTAACAGGGCAGGGTACCAACCTTTAGTCTCTCCTCCTGTGATACAGTTAATCTTCCTTGGTTGATGAGATTCCAGCAAGGAGACAAATAAGTCCCTTTGGGAGGATCTGTTATACTTTTAGGCAGATAAGGGAAATTCAGAGAAAGCCCCTCCCTGCTCTTGGGAAGACAGGAGCACTGGAGGTCAGTGAGACTTTGGTTCTCCTTTGGTACAAAGCACCCAGCATGCCAAGCAGCCATACTTTGGAGTATTGTTTTCAGAGCCTCAACAGCACTTTCACGATCATTCATTGACACCTGCAGAGCTGCACAAAATTTGAGTGTCCTGATTTGTGTGTTTCCAGCTAAGGTTGAACAAAGCCTCTGCTTTCTTGCTTCAGCTCTCATACTGTAAACAGGTGTCCTTTTTGCAGGCTATTTGTGACAAGTTTTTCACATTTTCGTGCTTTTTATTGATTTCACTGTTTAAAATGGCCCTCAAGCTTAGTGCTGAAGTGCTGTTTAGTGTTCCTGAGTGCAAGAAGGCTGTGATGTGCCTTATGGAGAAAACACATGTGTTAGATAAGCTTTGTTCAGGCATGAGTTAGAGTGCTGTTGGCCATGAGGTCAATGTTAAGAAATCAACAATATATATTAAGTAAAGTGTCTTTAAACCAAAACACACACAAAACAAGGTTATAGACTGATCAGTCGATGAAAATGTTGTGACCAGAGGCTACCTGGAACCAAAGCTTGTATTTCCCCTGGGAACAATGGCTTGTATTCATTAATCTAGTGTTTCTGAGAACTTTACAGAACATAATGAGAGTTGATTGTATTTTCCGTTTGCTTAAGTTAGTTCAAGTTGGAAGAAGAAGCACATGAGGTAGTATGGGGCTGAGGGAAGACTTTACCAAAGAAATGACTTTTAAGTGGAAAGTCCACAGATGAGTAGTATTTAACCAGGAAAGGGAGTGAGAGAAGAGAATTCAAGGCTAAGGGAATAGCCTGAGCAAGGATCATGGGTGGAAAAGAGCAAAGCATGTTTGAAGATCTGAAAGAAGGCCAGTGCAGTAGGATCACAAAAAGCAAGGGGAAGAATTGTGTAAGAATTTAAGGAAGGTAGAAAATATATATAGTGGATATTCTTGGTACCTTCCTATAATCCATTTCCCAAATCTTCCTTCTCACAGATCTCCAGTTTTGGTCTGGTGTCTGTCCTTATCCTACCCAGCCTTTGGGATTAAGGAAAAGCTAATTCCATCCTCAGCTCAAAAAGTGAGGACTGATTAAGGCAAACCAATCATGTAATCCCATCCCAGGCCAGCAAATGGTTTAGGAATGGGAATGTGCCCCAAAATTGAACAATGAAATTTGAGTTATTGAAAGCTTTTGGTGGGTAGCGATAGAAAGTCAGTTTCTCTCATCCATATTGCATGTAGGCAAAGAAGCCCATTGCCTCATTTGTTGCTGGCAGCCGTTTTGTGTCTTTGAGGGAAGCTAGCCTGAGAATGAAACCTACACATGGAGGAGAATGTGTCACCAAAAGCTTGGTACTTGTCCCCAAGGCCGAATCAATGAGAACGAAGAATAAGGACAAGTTGAGGAAAAAGTAAAGGGAAGTTATTAGTTTGCTGGCAAAGGAGGAGGGCGGCAGGCTAGAGTCTCAAAGACCACCATCCTGCCTTTAAGCAGTAAAACAGGGTTTTTTAAAGGGGTTTTCAGAGGTTGGGTTCAGGTCTATATGACTGGTGTCACATGTCACAGCTTCAGGCATTATTGCTTAACTCTAATCATTGGTTTTAGTCTTGGGTTATCTCAACCTTATCTCTGGTGACAACGGTCTTGTGACCCTTGTCCAGACAATTCTATTGAGCCATCTCCTGTGGTTTTAAGAGAATAGAAAGCAAACATCAAAGAACACTTTTCTGCCCGTTTGATCACTGGCCTCAGGAAGGAATGCAAGTTTTCATTCCCAAAAAGGAGGGGTTTTAAAGAAACAGCTCATGAAACCTTTCATTGCCCTTTTCCAGACCTTTACATCTGTTACATATTAACTCTCAAAAACTACAAGAAAATCAGGCAAGAACCTTGATCATATGCCTGAATATGACTAGACTTCTGGTTACGTGAGCCAACTTCATTGTTCAAGGCTTGGAGTTGGTTTTCTGTTAATTGGGGTAGAAAGCCTCTTAACGGATACAATCCTGTCCAGGTGTACTCCCCTAAATGATAGGTCTAAGGTCAAGCAAGTGGGCAGAGGACTGGGAGCTCTGGTGAGCAAGTCACAACCAGACAATTTAGTTTGGCGTTACATGGTGTGTTTATTTCCCTTTTGTTTTTTCCCAGTCGTTAGTAAAGTCTTGTGTACAGAATGTGCAATGGAGTTATCCTTGCCTGTGAGATTATGTTGGGAGTGCCTTGAACCCATTATTCCAGGCTCTGTAGAAAGTCAAAGCAATCCCTTAGGTTTCTTTGAACTCTAGATGTACTTATGCTCATATGTTCACTGCTGGCGCTGGTTCAGTCTGTGGATCATCTCACTCTCTAGTGTCCATTGAACTTATCCTGTCTGTTGAACTTCATACCAACTTTTATGTGGAACATAGCCCTCTGTTCAAGATCCATACACACACAAAAGAGATATTTTTGCATTTAGTAAACTTGATTGATTATTTGGGGGAACAAATAAGGGGTTTACATTTTAAAAATCCAAACATCTTTAACATTAAACACTCTTATTTTTAAAGGCGTTGGTAACCCAGGGGATTTTCTTTCCTGCCCATTTCTCTCAAGTGATCCCTAGCTTCTTGTCATCCTTTTCCTTTTTTTCCTCCACCCACCCCTCACTGAGCATACTAGGAACTCCAATTTCTTCTTTGTCTAAAATGCAGAACAATTCAACTCTTTAAACCCAAATTTAGCTCTAGGCTCACTTTGCATATCCAAACCTATCAAGGTATTCAGCAGAACAAAAGGGACTTTCTTGTAACAGAAAGCACCCTCTTTCTCCTTATAAGTTAGCAATTTTAAACATTCTTGTCTAAACATTCCAGCCTTCTTGGTTGCACTAAGGAATACTAAAATCAGTTAATCACCTTTACGTCAGCGTCAGCGAGCTCAAGAGTAGTAACTGGCAAGAGACCCACAGCCTTGGCTGTTCTTATCCATGTGGATATTATTCTTTTAATTCTGATCTTAGATCTGGATTTTATTGCTATTAAGTTAGATGGTATTCCCTTATGGTACAGATACTAGTTATATAAATTCCTTGCTTGCAGTGAAACATTCCAATGTATTCAATAATTTTTTTCTGCCACTTTACATACTACATATTTGTCTCTTTTTTTAAAAAATCACTACTTACCTCAAGGATAGTATCAATATTTTTCCTGCAACTCAAGTGAGTCTCAATAAGTAACCAATTCTTACTTTGTTAGGGGGAGATTTTTATTGTAAGGTCCAGAGTATCAAAAAAAAAGGACTTAACAATCAGTTCCTGGGAAGGAGAGAAACTAGAACAGCTCTGTTGTTTGGAGGCCTCAGAAGTGGGAACTCACGGACAGTCTTATCTAGCTTTGGGATAACTTAGCACTAACTGCCTTTCATCTCCATGTGTCTCTGCTAGAAATTTTATTTTATAAACATTTTAAATTGAAGTATAACACTTAAAAACTGCACAGATCTTAAGTATGCAGCTCAATGAATTTTTCCTAAGTGAACACACTCATGTAACTTGTCCCCAGATCAAGATATGAAACATTATCAGTGTGCTAGAAGTCTTCATAATCCTGCTGCTCATCATCCTCCAAAGTATCCACTCTCTATCATAATACGTTGTACCTATTTTTGAGCTTTTTTAAATGGAATCATACAGTATGCTTTAATGTCTGGCTTCTTTTGCTCAGTAGTATGCCTGTGAGATGTATCCTTATTGTTGCATATAACAGTAGCTTTCTCTGATTATTGCATAGTATTCCACTCTATGAATACTATACCCTTCATGTACATTTGGGTTGTTACCAATCTGGAGACATTATAAACAAAGCTACAAATAAATGTTCTTGTACACTTCTTTTGGTTCACATATGTTTCCATTCTCTGAGAGTGGAATTGCTGGGTGATAAAGTAAGCATGCATTCAGATTTAGTAAATGATTGCCAATTAGTTTTCCAAAAAGACTGTGCCAATTTACATTCCCACCAGGAGAGAATTAGTTTCAGTTACTGCAGATCCTTGTTAACACATGGTATTGTCATTAAATTTTTTTTTATCCTTTCTGCTTTGTGAGTAGTGTTATCTCATTGTGTGCATTTCCCTGATGACTACTGGTGTTGAGCACCTTCTTCTCATGTGTTCATTGAGCAAGTAGATATTCTCCTTTGTGAAGTGCCTGTTGAAGTATTTTGCCTGTCATTTTATTGGGTTGTCTGTTGTTTTCTTATTGAGTCTTTTATTAGAGTTCACACCTAAAATTTAAATTCCCAGGAGAGAGTTTGATTGTCTCAACACTACGGCCTGGGGCTTGGGAGTTTGATTGGCATTCTTTCAGATTTATGTGAAGTAGGAAGAGTGGAATTTTCCCAAAGGAAGATCCATTGAGCAGTCAAGAGTAAGTGATGTATATTTTACAATATGTTTTTCACTTAAATACTGATCTCTTGTGCTTGGTTCTTTTGAAGTGGCCGTGGCCTGGAGCCATCATGAACCAGCATTTTTTACCTCATTTGAAGAGAAATTTTAAAGTATCCTAAAAAGTCCTCTGGTTCTTAGTAATTCTAAAACTATTCCCTTTCAATATTGCTATCAAATAAGAATCAGGAGTAATTTTGGTTAAATCTTATTTAAATTGTACCAAATATCATCTAATAGTCTATGTGTTTATTAAAATCTTAATGTAACAATTAACAGTATTTTTAATTCATTATCTCATTTAATCGTATTTTAACTAATTCTTTATAATGCAAAAAAGTAGATTAACATATTCTTCTTTTAAAAAATTAATACATTATATATAAGGCTAAAGTCCCTTCTGACTTTAATTCCCCAAATCCAAGGATCCTCCCCCTGTGCCAGAAGTAGCCATTGTTATAAGTTTGATTTGCACAGTTCACTTATACAGGGAACAGTATATATATTGTTCTGCAACTTGCTTTTTTCCCTTTAACACTTTGGCTTGTCATATGGTGTTGCATGCTCACCTAATTTATATATTTCAGCAGCTTTATGGAAATACAGAGTATCAATATATCACAATTTATTTAAGCTATTCCTGTATTGATATTAATTGGCTTGTAATAGATTTCACATTGTTTCCTATAATTTTTCACACAATAGGAAGAACATTTCTTTTTGTTTTTTAAAGAAAAGTGCAGTAGTGAGAAGGAAAAACATTCCTATACACAAGATTAATCAAAAATGTTCAATATGCTGTAGTCCCAGCTACTCGGGAGGCTGAGGCAGTAGGATCGCTTAAGCCCAGGAGTTTGAGGTTGCTGTGAGCTAGGCTGATGCCACGGCACTCACTCTGGCCCGGGCAACAAAGCGAGACTCTGTCTCAAAAAAAAAAAAAAAAGCTCAATATGGAACATAGAGAAAAAAATTACATTTGCAGTCTGTATTTTTTTTTATTTATCCTTCAATAAAAACTTTTATTTCCTTCAGCATCAGCTGACACAGAGGATGAGGAACATCTTCTTGCTTTAAAATGCTGTGATTCTATAAGTATTCCCAATAAGAGCTGCCAAGTTGTTTTTGTACTCTCCGTGTGCACTAGACAGGTATAGTGTTTTGACGTCAAAAATACCTGCTTAGAAATTTAGTCCATTTTTGCTGCTATAACAGAATATCTGAAATTGGGTAATTTAAAATGAATAGAGATTTATTTCTTATGGTTCTGGAGGATGGGAAGTCCAAGGTCGAGGGGCCTGCATCTGGAGAAGGCCTTCTTGCTGTGTCATTGCATGGTAGAAGGCAGAAGGGAGGAGAGCCAGCAAGAGAGAAAGGGGGCCGGACCCATCCTTTTTATCAGGAACCTGCTCCTGCAGTAGCTAACACACTCCCATGATGATGATATTAATTCATGCATGAGGGTAAAGTTGTGGAAGAATTCAAGGAGTAGATGACATTTGAGCTAGATCTTGAAAAATGAGTAACTGCCTTCCAGTCAAAGAAAGGTGAGGCTGAAGGGCACTGCAGGCAGAAAGCACGGGAAAACTTATGGAATAACTGTGCTGAAAACAAGGCTTGAGATTTAACAGTAAGAGTGGCACAGCTACACCGATGACTGAATACATAGCCTCAACAGGTTGATCATGCCAAAGTCAGGGCTCTGATGGGGCAAATGCTGGCCCCTGAAACCTCAGATGGGGGCATTTGGTTGGAAGAGGTTGAGAATCATGAAACCCCAGTGTAGTAAGTTGAATAATAGCCACCCAAAGATATTAAGTCCTAATCCTAAGGGGAAAAAAAGTCCTAATCCTTGGAACTTGTAAATGCTACCTTATTTGGAAGAAAGGTCTTTGCAGATGTGATTAAGTTAAAGATCTTGAAATGTGGATTATTCTGGTGGGCCCTAAATGCCATCACAAATGTCCTTATAGGAGAGAGACGAAGGGACCTAACACAGTTATGCAGAGGAGAAGGCAGTGTGAAGTCTGAGCGGAGAGCGATGTAGCCACAAGCCAAGGAATGCCAACAGCCACCAGTAGCTGGGACAGGCAAGGAACAGATTCTCCTCCAGAGCCTCCAGAGTGAGTGCAGCCCTGCCGACACCTAGATTTGGGACTTTTGGCCTCCAGAATTGTGACAGAATAAATTTATGTTGTTTAAGCCACCCAGTTTATGGTAATTTGTTATGGCAGCCCAAGGAAACCAGTACACCCAGATTCCCTAGAACCCTCTGGACTGGCAGAAGCAGTCCTTTCCTTTGCCAGAGTTAGCAGCCTCCCTCACCTGGAGACCCTGCAAAGGTGTTACATGAGCAGGTGCCTCTCAAGATGATGCTTGTCTTTTTCAAGATCCTGTGCCATCAAAGCCTTCAGATAAAAAATGGATGTATTTTGGGGTCAGGTCACAGCACAGCCTAATCAAAGAAACACAGTCCCTGTTCTGGGAGGAAATACTGCACACACCTAAGAATTACTATACCTGGCAGAAACCAAGACAGCAAATGCAAGAGTAGATCTTGACGTCTACAAATGGCAGAATATAAAGGCTGGATGGTAGGAGTTTATTAACATGAGAGCATTTTCCTCTGACTCAGGGTTCAAACCCTTGGTAAGGATTCCTAGATCCAGTCTTAATATGGTGCTGGGATTGTTCCTCAAAGTTTGGATGTAACTAGTGCAGAGAGCAAATAAGGTAGAGTTGCCTGAACTGTCTTGGCAGAGTCGTTGAGGAAGAAACCTGAAGGCTCAAGGAGAATTGATTTATAGAATTGATTTATAATGTGGGGTCAGAGAACTCACCTCCCAACTCTGTTCCCT
Organism: Lemur catta; assembly: GCF_020740605.2. NCBI lineage: Eukaryota > Metazoa > Chordata > Mammalia > Primates > Lemuridae > Lemur > Lemur catta. The sequence goes on along the minus strand of NC_059128.1, from coordinate 87,611,834 downwards.
AAGAGGACACTCCTTCACTAGGACAATAAGGAAGGCACTGTGAGGGGCTACCGAGAGCTCTGAGCTCATTGGCTATCCTCCGTAGGACAGGGATGGCAATAGCAAACACTGACCTGAAACTGTATTTATAAGGATGATAGAATTTTGGAAGAGCAGAGGCCTATGGAAACAGCTACTATAATGGGCAGTAAGGTGGCTGACATATGGTGCTATGTTGCTAACAGCTAGACTTCCAGATCTATGACCCAAAGGGTGACAGTAAGCTGGACTCTTCTCACAATCATCTCAATGACTTATTTGTGGAATTGGTGCTTCCTACCCTCACATTTTAGGTGCTGCTGGATTAGAAATCCTAGTTCCTAGGGTGGGATGGAAGGGACACTTTCTCCAGGAGACACAGCAGTGTTCCCACTGTACTTGAAGCTATGACTACCACCTGGTCATTTTGAGTTTCTCATGCTAGCGGACCAATGTGAAAACAAAGGAATTACCATATTGGCAGGCAGAGGAGGTACAGTTGAGCTACACAAGAAAGACAAGCAAGAGTATGTGTGGAACTCAAGGAATTCACTGGAGCAGATCTTAGTACTTACATGTCCAATGATAACACTAAGTGGGCAATTACAGCAATCATGGCCCGATAAGTTTGACACAACTGACAATTCAGACCTCTTGAGGATGAAAATCTGAGTCGCCTGCAGGCAACATCCCAGATTTGCTGAAGTGCTGGCCAAGGGTGGGGAAATTTAAAGTGGGTGGTATAGGAGGGAAATGATGTGTATCATTATGGCCCTGAGACCAGTTAGCACGGTAGACACTGCAACTTATTCTACTAACCCTGGTCTCTTAAGTCTTTTGGAGAGGTAAAAGCTGGCCATCAGCTCAAAGGCTCTGTGACAGAATGGACTAAGTGTGGGGCAGATCTGACAGTATATCAGCCTCCTCTTTCACTCTGCCTCATATCCTCTCAGCTAACCTTTGCTCCAGACCTTGGGGCAGCAGCCAGCTGTGCAGAGATGTAATCAGATGGCAATTCAGTGGTTCAGCACATATCTCACTTCCTGCCCCTGGGCCTCGCTGACACTGCTGTCGGACATGCCTGTGGGAGCCTACTCAGCCATTCTGCACACGAGCGGATCTGGAAATGTGATGGAGTGAATACCCTATGAGGCAACCCCTGTCCAATGGGGAATGGACACTAGTTGATATGTACTCTTTTCTTGAAAGGACAGTTCTAAGGTCCATTCTGAATGGCTCCTCAGGGGTCCTTAGTGAGACTGAGCCCCAGGTCAGCTTCATAATATAGATCAAACTCAATAACTCAGAAACTACTGCATTGGCTTTACTCCCTTCCCTGTTTTACTCTCCTCAATCCCCTACTCACATTTCCTAGGATCAGAAGTAGCTGGTAAATGTTTAATAACTGGCTCTCCAGGAAAAAACATGACCTTGGTTTGTACTGTTTGCCTGTTTCTAGGGTGTAAATACACTGTAGTTAATCTCAAGCTGCCAACATGACTTCACCAGATCTGCAGTTGGATAGAGATGGGCACAGGTGGCTTCTGGGAGCCGGGACGAGTGGAGTCCAGCACAGCACTGGCTGGGAGCATGTCCCACCTGAAACCACCTGCGTGCAAACGTTTCTCAGGACACACAAGGTGAGACAAAAAAGACAAAGGGCCACCAGTCTGGGCCAATAACAAGAGAATGATAGGTGCACTGACATTAGCCATAGATACCAATAAGATGAGAGAAAATTTCTCAGGGAAAGGGAAAAGAATTTCTGTTATATAACAAATTGGTGGAGGGAAGAAGTCAGTGGGGGCAAGGAGTATGAATTTGAGGATACTCAGAAGTTTCTTGCCTTTGAAACTGGGTAGGTAATAAGGCCATTTCCAGAGACAGAGAAAATAGGATGATAGTGGTCACTTTGGGATCTATTAAGTTTAAAGTTTCTTCATGATATTCAGGCAGAGAAGCTAGTGGAAAATACATGTCTGAAGCTTAGGAAAGGGCTAAGGGTGTGGAAGCTGTGGCAAGATTATTATTGTGAATTTTCATCGCTGATACTTATATTCCTGGAATATCCTGCCTCCCCTCCCCTTCCCCCTTCCCAGCAGTAGCGAGGCTTTTTGTATCACTGCCCTCAGGGTAGGGCTGTTACTACAGAAATAAAAAGAGAAAAAGATGAGTCAATGCTTCATTTATAAGTTTCAAAATGGAGCTTTGAATCTCCTGGTAGAAAAAAATAAGTGAGAGAAAAGGTTATTTGAGTCTCAAAAGCCTGGATTTTGAGTAGCAAGAGCCAAAGTTGATGCCATAAGTGACATATTTGGGTAGAATGAATGATGTTGAAGGAGCCAGTTTTCCTACCCTGAAGAGGGAGAGATGAAAGCAAGATAGTGGGTGTCTCTGGGGAAAGCCCCTACTCCCTGCCTACATCTTCACTGCTGAGTATCTGTAGTGGGTGATTATAGAATTCCCCAATAATTGTGGAGATCTAAGAGAAAATGTGGATAATGTTAGGAGCCCTGTGTGATAACAAACCCCAGGCAGCTCTCCCTCTGCTGGCGTAGCCTCGCAGCAGTAGCTGCAGTAGAAATCACAATATGATTTGACAGAGTGTGCTGGAGTCCAGCCCACAAGAGTTTTGTCTCCAGAGTAGTAGAGGAGACCACCTGGAAGTTTCCAGAATCCTTAAAAGAGGATGAAAAGTCATTGAGAGAGGGCCAGCAAACCAGAGGAGCTCTTAGAGACAGGACAACAACCAGAGAATGATAAGTAAACAGACAACAGCTACATATTCCAACAGAGAGAGGCAATGGTGAAAAAACAGACACCTTCCTCCACTGGCATGACCACACACAAGCTCCTAGTATGTAGATTCAAACTTTTAAAGGATAAACTTAGCCACATTAAAACTTTAAATAGTTTATTTGAGCCAAGAATAATTCAGAAATCAGGTAGCACTCAGAGCCAGAAGAGGTTCAGAGGGCTCTGGCCAGCAGCATGGCCAGTAAGCTTTTACAGGCCAAATGTGGAAAGAAAGAATTATTTGTTTGGCTACAGCTAGGCATTTGCCTTACCTGGGTATGATCTGGTAGAAAGTCCCCGTGTAGAGGTTAATTAGTGGTTTCTGATTGGTTAAGCTTAAATTTCATTTTACTGCTTACATTGGGCTTCAGTTTGTTTACGTAGGAACCCAAGGCACTGGAGCCATCTCGGCCTAATCACCTCCCAGTTAATTATTTGAACATGCTTATGACAATGAGGAGAAAAAATTATTTGATTAAGTTAAAACCTGAAATGACTAGGAAAATCTGGAATGACTACGTCCCTATATGTAAAATTTATCATAATTAATTACCATGCATATTAGGGTTCTCCAAAAAAAACAGAACCAATAGGATACATACAGATAAATAAAAGTTTATTAAAAAGGAATGACTCTCCTGAGTAAGGAGGCTGAGAAGCCCCATGATCTGCAGTCTGCCAGCTGGAGGCCCAGGGAAACTGGTGGTATAATTCCAATCCAAGCCCAAAGGCCTGAGAACCAATGGTATAAGTCCTTGTCTGTGTGTGAAGGCCCAAGAACCAGGAATTCCGGTGTCTGCAGGCAGGGCAAGATGGATGTCCCAGCTCAAGAAGAGAGCAAATTCTCCCTTCCTCTACTTTTTTGTTCTATTTGGGCCCTCAGTGGATTGGATGATGGCCCCCAGCATTGGTGAGGGCAGGTCCTCTTTCTGAGCTTACATTCAAATGCTAATCTCACAGGCACACACAGAAATAATGTTTTACCAGCTATCTGAGCATCCCTTAATCCAGTCAAATTGACACATAAATCTAATCATCATGCCATAGTTTACCAAAATTTACCACACTAAAATATTAAAAGAAAAAAAGAGCATCTCAAGTGATATAGAAAACATTATTAAATAAAATGCAACATCCATTTAGAACTTAGCCAAAAAAATGATAGGGAAAAAAAGCCCAGAAATAAAAATAAACCAAACCAAACGAAATCAAACAAAAGACACTACAACAAATATAATTTTCTTTAAAATAAGAAATATGACTTTTTATTTTTAAGATTTCAGAGGAACCTCCATACTGTTTTCCATAGAGTACTATGGCTGTACTAATTTACATTCCGACCAACGGTGTACGAGGGTTCCCCTTTCTCCACATCCTTGCCAGCATTTGTTATTGCCTGTCTTTTTGATAAAAACCATTTTTTTTTTGAGACCAAGTCTCACTCTGTTGCCCAGGCTAGAGTGCCATGGCATCAGCCTAGCTCACAGCAACCTCAAACTCCTGGGCTCAAACAATCCTCCTGCCTCAGCCTCCCAAGTAGCTTGGGACTACAGGCATGTGCTACCATGACTGGCTAATTTTTTCTATGTATATTTTTAGCTTTCCATATAATTTCTTTGTATTTTTAGTAGAGACGAGGTCTCGCTCTTGCTCAGGCTGGTCTCGAACTCCTGAGCTCAAACAATCCTCCCACCTTGGCCTCCCAGAGTGTTAGGATTACAGGTGTGAGCCACTGCGCCCAGCCGATAAAAACCATTTTAACTGGGGTAAGATGATATCTCATTGTAGTTTTGATTTGCATTTCTCTGATAACTAATGATGTTGAAAATTTTTAATACACATTTTGGCTATTTGTATGTTTTCTTTTGAGAAATATCTATTCAGGTCTTTTGTCCATTTTTAATCATATTATTTGGATTTTTGTTTTGTTTTGTTTTTGCTATTGAGTTGTTTGAGCTCCTCATATATTCTGGTTATTAATCCCCAAATAGAACTACCATATGATCTAGCAATTCCACCACTGGACATATATCTAAAAGAAAGGAAATTAATATACTGAAGAGATATCTGCACTCCCATGTTTATTGTAGCACTATTCACAATGGCCAAAATATGGAATCAACCAACGTGTCTATCAGTAGGTGAATGGATAAAGAAAATGTAGTATATACACACAATGGAATATTATTCACTCATGAAAAAGAATGAAATCCTGTCACTTGTGAAAACATGGATGGAACCAAGGTCATTATGTTAAGTGAAATAAGCCAAGCACAGAAAGACAAATATTACATGATCTCACTCATATGTAGGAGGTAAAAAAGTGGATCTCATGAAGATAGAGCATATATTGGTGGTTACCGGAGGCCAGGAATGGGAAGAGGAAGGAAGGGATGAAGAGAGGTTGATTAATGGGTGCAAATATACAGTTTGATAGAAACATGATGTGATGTTTGATAGATCAGTAGGATGACTATAGTCAACATTAATCAGTTATATATTTCAAAATAGCTAGAAGAGAATAATTTGATTGTTCCTAACATAAAGAAAAGAGAAATATTTAAGGTAATAGATATTATAATTACCTTGATTCGATTATATGAATGTATCCAACTATTACAAGTACCCCTAAAATATGTAAGTCTAACATGTACCAATAAAAAAATTTTCTATTTAAAAAACCCAGGAACATGACCATTGTGCCTTTTACCACCATGCCTATTTAAGTATTAAGGATACTAATATAAGAAAAAGAAATGCAAGCTGAGAATATTAGAAGGGAAGAAACAAAATTATCATTTAAGATGTTAAGGAATATTCACATTAAAAGTGAAAAGAATTATTTTAGACATAATGAAGTTCATTAAGTTTGTTTAATACTAAAATAAATATACAAAACTCAGTTGTGTTCCTGCACATCAGTACTAAACTGATGAGAAACTTCAATAGGATATACAGATATGATGTAGATAATAGATAATCTATCTATATCCATGTATCTATCTCTATCTCTGTCTATCTCTGTGATAGAGTTAGAGAGATTTAACAACAATTGCCTCACGCAATTATGGAGGCTGAGAAGTCCCATGATCTGCTGTGTCCAAGGTGGAGAACGAGGAAAGCTGGGGGTATAATCCAGTTTGAGTGTGAAGGCCTGGGAACCCAGGGGACCCGCTGGTGTAAGTCCCAGAGTCTGAAGGCCCAAGAACCAGGTACACTGATGTCTGAAGGCAGGAAGGAGAACATGGATGTCCCAGCTCAAGAACAGAGAGAGAATTCGCCCTTTCTCTTTTTGTTCCATTCAAGCCCTCAATGGGTTGGATAGTGCCCGCCAGCATTGGTGAGAGCAGATCTACTTTATTCAGTCTGCCAATTCAAATGCTAATCTCTTCTAGAAACATCCTCACAGATATACCTAGAAATAATGTTTCAGCAGCTATCTGGGTATCCTAAATTGACACATAAAATTAACCATTACACAGGGTATCTAGCATAGCTACAATAATTTATTTGGAATTCTGACAGATATGTCTCTTTTTCCCTTTTTATTTACTTAACCATTTATTTATATTAGTATGAACTTTTGTATATTTATTTTATACTTTGGGTTATAATGCAATCCTACTTTATTTTCTTGCCACTAGCCACATGTGACTATTTAAATTTAAATTCATTAAAAAAATTATTCTTCAGCTGCACTAGCCACATTTCAAGCACCAGTCATGTGAGTTAATGGCTATGATATTGGTAGAGTAGATGGCCTTCATTGAAGCATGTTTTATTGGACAGTACTGGACACAGTGACTATCTCTGAGAAAAGGCCCCAAGAACTCCCTTCCAGCCCTTAGGATTTTTCTTCAAGGTTGGAGAATGGCAGAACCCTTATTTGTGGAATCCAAGAGGAGAGGTGACCTATGTCCTTGATACAATCTTACACGGTGAGCTTTGCAGAAATACCCACCATCCCCTCCTCAGACCAGAGATGAATGGCAGCAGTACTGTAGAAGTAATACAAAACATCAGTCTTCAGAGCAAGCTGGAGATAGACCCCAAATCTTGTAGCCACAGAATGATGTACAAGGGCCAGGAGCAGATGAGAAAGGTCAGAGGACCTGAAGGGGCTTTATCATTGAGCCTAAGATTCCGTGGCCTGAAGATCAGAAACAGATTGCGGGGAGGGGTGCTCATTTCTCCATGGATGTCAGAGGGCAAAGATGTTAGGGCAGAGACTGCTCTACCTGTTGCTTTCTACCCTAGTAATAGAACTCCAAAAAAGTCTTCCCAGAAAAAAGTGTATTGGCCAGTCTACCCTGTATTTAGATACAGCCATGTGACTCAGCTCTGTTCTATGAGTTTAAGTAGAAGGCTCTGTAAGCCTTTCTTAAAAGATGGGCATGCGACTAGACTCTCTTCTTTATTCCTTCCTCTGCCTTGTTGCCTGGAATATGGATGTACGGCTGGAGCTTGAGCCACTCTCTGGACTGTGAGGATAAGGGACACACCTACAAATAGCAGAGCAGCAAGCTTTAAAGTGCCTGAATTTCTGATGCTTTTGTGGAGCAAAATAGCCATATTTACCCTGGCCTGCCTACTTCAAGACTTTTATAATGAGAGGGAAATATAACATGAATCTTTAAATCCTATTAAAGTTTAGGTGACTATTACTAACGGCCAAATGTAATTCTACTTGTTAAAGATGCCCACATAGAGAGCAGTGGGAACAAGGACACATCTACTAACACCAGGATAGAGTGATGAGAACCCCCATTGCCAAGATGATGTAGCACTATAACAGCCTGCTAGAACTTAGAATCAACCTTAGCAAAAGAGGGTTGGGAGAGAGTAACAGATTAATTAGGACTATGTTTTCCACTACTGGGAAGACAGGCAGAATCTAAGCTTTCTACCGTGCCTACACCACGGTAAAGGCAATGGCAGGCCTCCAAAAGAAGAGTGGTGTACACCACTGGAAAGGACATGAGCTTTTCCTGGAGGATGTCTCTCTCATGTCCACTTAGGTTGGCAAGTACAAAATACTTCATCCAAGAAGAAGACATTGCTTCTAAGGAAAAGGACCATTGCGATACAGTTTACAACCTAGTACTGCCATATGCAAATGTCCTTTGGGATCAGAGACCAGTTGCTAAGGGTCTCTTTTTCCATCATCCAGAAAACAGTAGTTAATATCTATAATGTGCATTGTCATGTTTTCATATTTGCAGTCAATTGAAAAAGAGAGAAACCAAGATAGCAACATTTCTACTTTGGGCAAAGCAAGGCAACCTTATCCTCACATTTCATGGTCTCTTTTCACCTACCCTTCCACTGGAATGCTTCTCTACTAGGTCCTTCTGTGATGCTAGAAGGACACAGAGTACTGTCAGTCATCGGTGCTGTTGCTTGTGATTTACTCAGGAGCTCTGCTTCATGTAGACAGTAGGATAGTGTGTGTGGATGTGTTTGGTTAAAACGCACAGATAGAGCTGCTGTTGGACAATCCTTCCTCATGGGAAGACAAGCAAGAAAGAGGAGCACAAAAGGAATAAGAAACTGAGTCCATGGCATTTTGCTAATGGAAACCTAAGGCAACATGAAATAGTCTAAAGTAGTACTGAACTGCATGCTATAACTTGATCACTCATACTGTTGTTGGCTTTGAAACTCAGCTACATGGTGTTCTGAAACTCATTAAACAATATTAGCTTGTGTGATTTGTTTATCCTAAGTACAAATGCCTCCAGCTGAGACTGATGCCAAGTCTTCTTGAAATTTTCCCTGACCATTTTTACCTGTGTGGATCCACATTGGCCGTCTCTGCAGTTATCATGGGTTTTTTTTGTTGTTGTTTGTTTGTTTTAGGGTTTTGCACTTGAATAAAAGCCAAATTGAATAGATGGATTGGATTCATTCTAGGCAAAACAGTCTATTATATTTCTTCACTAATCTGTTGTTATAACCAATTATGGGAGACTTGGAAATATTGAATTTGAATAACCATTATTAACCAAGTGATATGTTTTCATCCAGACTTCCTTTTCTTTTTCATGCATGTGCATTAATGGAGTACGGAGGATACCCATGCTTGTACTGGCCAGCCAATGTAAGATAGTTTATTTCAAAAGAGGAGATAACAGTTGAAAGCTGAGGTGTTTTAACTCTGCAATACAATGAGTTGCAACAAATGTGATGAAATAACAACCAAATGGTCCTTGGTTTTAAAAAAATTGTTATGCACAGTATCACATTCTTGACACATACCATTTACAAGGTTATATACATACTCACATCAAATCAACATGAACTTAATTGAAGGCAGCCTAGGTGGTCAAAAGACCTTCATGAAATACTATGCAGTTGAGTGATTTGTAAAGAAGAGAGTTTTCCATTCTAAACAACTTTCTAGATGGTGGTTGGTTATTGAACCACCAGCTGATATCACCTACTCTACTTGAATTTCCTTCTAATTCCAGGTGCCAGTTGCACAGGGGCCCTCCTAGCTTTTGGCTGGAACATAATTATTACTCTAGATCATCTTGTATCAGCAGCTGCCTGCTTATTTCCTCATGATTTTGGATCCAGACAGAAAGAATAAGAAATCATGAGTCAAATTAGTGCCATTTAGACTTATCTTCACTTCTGAATTCCTTGAGGAGAATAAAAATTAGATTTTGAGATTGTAGAGTTTTGCAAATTTCTGCAACTGCAGAAAAACAAGCTATGAATTTTGGCTTGGGTGCTTATAATTTTCTCCAGTCCTTTTTATGGGGGCTTTATGTGATGGAGGTCTTTCTGTAATTATGGAACTATTAAACCTATCAGACAGGTGTATAAAAAAGCATGATTATTCCACAAGCACAAGAGGTCCTAGTTCATCTTATTTTTGCCTTTTCTTCGCTCCCTTCCAGTGGTGCTGCTGGTCAACGTTTAGCTAAGCAGGTATGGAGGCTTAAGCCTGGAGGTTGGACGTGGGCTTTACAGATGGACAGACCATAGGACAGGTAATAGTTTATGAATTGGCAGTGTTTACAAATCACATGAGAGAATTTCAGATCCTGAGTCTGAGACTGATGAGATACTTTCAGGCCTCCCCATTAGTCTGCCACGCTCAGGGGTCCCAAGGTCCAGCTTCTATTGGAATCCGCAGCCTTAACCAGCAAGGAAGCGCTAAAATTTTTAGTTTAGGATTTAGGCTGGATTAAACACGCCTATTCCCAGGCTTCTGGAGAGAGGCCGAGTTCTGCGTCGGATCTCAGCGAGACCTGTTGCTGAGCAAAACCGCAGCTTGGCCGCCCTGCGGAAGGCTGACGTCTCCCGGGCCTCCCCTGCCTGCTGGGCGCAATGCCCTGGGGCTCCCCGACTCCCCCGCAGGCCCGTCGCCCCAAAGCACCCAGAGCCGGGGCAGAGGGCGCGCCCGCGCCACGCCCACGCGCCGGTCCCCGCCACGCGCGCCCCCGCCACGCGCGCCGCCGCTCGGCCCCGGGAGCGCGCGCCGCCAGCCTTTTCCCGCCGCGCCCCCTCCCGCCGGGGGAGGTGCAGCTGTGGCGGGGGGAGCGCCGCCCCCTCTTCCTCCAACTCGTCCCCGCCTCCTCCCCTTTTCCCCCTCGTCTCCACAGCGGCCGGCCCTGGGCGGGGGCGAGCGCGTCCGGTTGGCTGGAAGCGTTCGGAAATGGCAACTTGCGCGGTGGAGGTGTTCGGGCTCCCGGAGGATGAGGTGCGGGGGCTGCGGGGCGGGCTTCCCTCTGGGCTGTTAGTCGGCGGGACCCGACGGGGCGGCGGCCGCGGCCAGGGCTCTGCTGTCAGCCCCTGCTCCCTCTGCGCGAGCGCGGGCGGCTCGCGGGCGCCGCGGGGACCGTGCGGGCGGCCTGGCGCGCGGGGCGAGGGCTGCTGGAGGGAGCAAACCTGTGGACTCCACACCGCGCTCCCCGCTGGGGCGCAGCCGCCTTCCTTCTCAGTCTCCGTCAGGAAGTGCCGGGGACCCGGGCCAGGCCGCGAGCTAGCGGGGCGTGTGCGCCCGGGGCGCCTGCCACCCCGCCGGCCCTTCCGGCCACCCCCGGCCGAGGGTGCTGCGGGGGAAGCGCGTCTCCGCGGAGCTGAGCATCCCGGCTGCTGAGCAGCCTGCTCTGGCAGGGCCAGGCCGACTTTACGAACTTTGATCTGGAGACTTGCCAGTGAATTGTCATTAGCTGTTTCGGTTTTCTCCTTTTTATCTAAACCCCTTTTTAATCCCCTAACTAGAGACAGGGATGGAGAGGCAGGAAGATAGATTTTCCTCCTCCTGTTTAGCAACAAGTGTCAGATGTGGGAAGTTCATGCTTTGTTTCAACGGTCTTCGTTGACGTTAAAAAATAAAGCCAAAAGAGTATAAATACTTTAAAGAACTTCCCACATAAATTGTGGGATTGAAAGAAAACTAAATTAAGTTCTGGGATTTGAAGAAGGCAAGGCTGTCTCTTCTCCGCTAAATAACTTATGCTGGTTATGCCTTTTGCTTATTAAAAAATACAGTAAGGCCATTTGGAAAGGTTCCGTTTTCAATGAGATGTGGCTTCTCTGTGTGCTTGGTGATTGTCTTAGAAATGGGAATGGGCAGGAGATGAAAAGGCTGTATAGTCTAACAATGACTGGTTCAGATTGGGAAAAAAGCAAATATTTGCGTTCTTGTTGGCTGACTAAGCTGTCACATGTACCTGTTATCAAGATTGGAGCCATTAATGGAAATTAGTCAGCCTAATTTATATTCCTTGCTTAGGTATCTTCTAAAAATGTTGTAATAGTTCTTTCTTTTGATAACTTGGTGTCTTCAAATGTCTTTGACACTTCTCTTGAGAGTTCTTTGTTTATAAACTGTGGGCAATTTGTTAATGCAGGCAAGTTATCAAGGTATTTTGAGAATGCTTATGGGATGCAATTAGGATTTAATTTCTTAGGTATTCCTGCCAGAAGAGAAGCAAAGTGATGATGGACAATTGGCTTCAGCTCAGGTAGTCCCTCAGAAACAACAGTCAGTATGTTATAGGTAAATATAATATTCTAGCTAATGCCCCATTATTGTGCAGCAGAAGAAATCAGAAGATAATGCAGCTTTGCACCTGGGATAGCTTTCTTCTTGTCAGTCAAATCTCCCTGCTTGCTACATATACTGCCCAGTGCAGATAACTTCAAGCTGGCCTTGGACTTTCTTTCCCTGATGTAGTTATTACCCAGAGATAGGCCCTGCTATTCCAGATTTCTCATCTCACCCCCTTCCAGCACAGCCAATTGATCACAGACAAAATATAATACTGCCAAAAATATTCACCATCTGTTTTCTCCCTCTTGGTACAGGATCTGTGTTTTTAATTATCTGCTTAATTAATTTATCTGTTTTCAATTGTCACCCCCTCTGTACCCCTGAAATAAAAGTAATTGTGGCCATTAGTGGGTGGTCATTAAGCAACAGGGGCTACAGGCCAGAAACTCCACCCTTTGAAATGAGGACTTCCTGAACTTGCTGAAGGATTTGTATTTCTGGAAAGTTTCATGGCATGGAGCCTATCCTATTCACATGATGGGGGTCTGGCTGTCAGCTCCATGACTCAAATTTCCTTCTCTCTCCCTCTGCTTTATCCATTGAGGAAGAGAATGAGATAGGAAGATAAGAAACATGATGACGAAGCATCTTCCACTTCTTCGATTGTAATTGGGTTATTCATTCAGCAGACATTCATTAGCTGTCTGCTCTGCATCATGCATTGTGCCAGGCATCAGGGATGCTGAGGGAAAAAAGATAGTCTCATCCTTTTATGAGTCCACTGTCTAGTGAGAAAGACAAAAATCGCTTGTTTTCTGGTAGACATTGCCATCTCATCACTATCATTTGCCATTTATTTTCTGATCCATCAAAAAAGTAAAAGAGGTATTGGGAACCTCCCCCCTTTTTTTGTTTTTTAAAGAAGAAAAACATTGCAGCTACTTCATGTCTAAAATTCACAGACCAGTCTGGGAATAGGCAACCCTCTGCTGTTGATTAAAAGTACAGTAGCATTTCTATTACAGTAAAAGCAGATGATTATTACTTTTTTTTAAAGACAGAGTTTCACTCTGTCGCCCAATTAGAGTGCGGTGGCGTCATCACAGCTCACTGCAACTTCAAACACCTAGGTTCAAGTGATCCTCCACCCTCAGCCTCCGGACTACAGCTGTGCACCACCACACCTGGCTTAACACTACTTTTAAATGTGATAGTGCTCGTGTGAATAATCCTAGCACTTTGGGAGGCCAAGGCGGGAGGATTACTTGAGTCCAGGAGTTGGATACCAACCTGGGCAACATAGCCAGACCCTGTCTCTAAAAAAAAAAAATTTAAAAATAGCCAGGTGTGAGGCCGGGCGCGGTGGCTCACGCCTGTAATCCTAGCACTCTGGGAGGCCGAGGTGGGTGGATCGTTTGAGCTGAGGAGTTCGAGACCAGCCTGAGCAAGAGTGAGACCCCATCTCTACTAAAAATAGAGAGAAATTACCTGGACAACTAAAAATATATAGAAAAAATTAGCCGGGCATGGTGGCGCATGCCTGCAGTCCCAGCTACTCAGGAGGCTGAGGCAGTAGGATTGCTTGACCCCAGGAGTTTGAGGTTGCTGTGAGCTAGGCTGATGCCACGGCACTCTAGCCCAGGCAATAGAGCTAGACTCTGTCTCAAAAAAAAAAAAAAAAAAATAGCCAGATGTGGTTGCTTTTGCCTGTAGTCCAGAGGCTGAAGTGTGAGGTGGGAGGATCGCTTGAGCCCAGCCTGGATATCAGAGCAACACTGCATCTCTAAATAAATGAATGAATGGATGAATGTAGTGTTAATATGTAAAGTTATTATGAACCAGTGTTTCTGGAAATTAGTACTGATTGAATAAAGTTTAATATTTGAAATGAGGAATCCTCCTGTCCATTAACTGCAGCACTTTCCTATCCCCATGCTCTATACCTGTGGCTCTCAGCTTGAGTGTCTATCAGAATCACCTGGAGAGTTTGCTAAAACACAGACTACCCCAGCATGTGTGATTCAGTAGGTGCAGAGCCTGAGAATTTGCGTATGTAACAAATTCCCTTCTGGATGTTCATACTACTGGCCCAGGGAATCCACTTTGAGAATGATTGCTTTCTCCTAAATCTAAGCATTCTGAGTATTTTTCTTTATTATGGTTATTACTGTCAAAAACTCCTGAAGAATTTTGATTGTATGCAGCGAATATATGGCAATCGTGGACTCCAGCTTTACTAGGACACTCTGATTTATTTTATTTCTCAGGAAGGGTGACCTAGCATTTATTTTTTTGTAAAATATTTCAAATAAATTTACCAGAGGAAGAGAACTGCTGTCAATCCATAGGTTCCAATTTTTTGTTTGGAAAATATGGTCACCATAAGTTATATAGCATGTTTTGCTCAAAAAAAAAAAAAAATACGCCTCCCTTCCTCCCACCCTAGCAAATTTTTTTTTGTTAAATATTCAGTGTTTATGTTATTATACTATGTAAATAGAGTATTATTCACATCTGAATCATGGTGCCATATTTATTAATTTTTTTTCCTAAATAGATTTTATTTTTTAGGGTAGTTTTAGTTTCACAGAAAAATTGACTAGAAAGGACAGAAAGCTCCTTTATTCTCCCTATCCCCAAGCGTGAACAGCATCCCCACTATCGACATCCCGCACCAGAGTGGTACAATTGTTACATCAATGAACCTACCTACACTGACTTATTATCGCCTGAAGCCCACAGTTTACACTAGGCTTCACTTTTGGTGTTGTACATTCTATGGGTTTTGACAAATATATAAAGACGTGTATCCACCATTATAGTGTACAGAATAGTTTCACTGCCCTAAAAATCCTCTGTGCTCTGCTTATTCATTTCTCTCTCCCCCCAACCTCTGGAAATTACTGATTTTTTACTGTTTCCGTAATTTTTCCTTTTCCAGAATGTCATATAGTTGGAATCATACAGTATGATACATTTGTAGCTTTTACATATTGGTTTCTTTCACGATATACATTTAAGTTTCCTCCATATCTTTTCACAACTTGATAGCTTTGTGGCCCAGGCTGGAGTGCAGTGAGTCAGTCATAGCTCATTATAACCTCAACCTCCTGGGCTCAGGAGATCCTGTCACCTCAGCCTCCTGAGTTGCTGGGACTACAGGTGTCCACTACCACACCTGGCTAATTAAAAAAAAAAAAAAAAAAAAAAAACTTTTTGTACAGATGAGGTCTCGCTATGTTGCCCAGGCTGGTCTAGAACTCCTGGCCTCAAACGTTCCTTCCACTTCGGCCTCCCAAAGTGCTAGGATTACAGGAGAGAGCCCCTGTGCCCCACTGTTCATTTCTTTTTAGCACTGAATAATATTCCAGTTTTCGGATATATCAGAGTGTATACATTCACCTACCGAAGGACATCTTGGTTGCTTTTAAATTCTGGCAATCATAAATAAAGCTGCTATAAATGTCTATATGCAGGTTTTTGTGCAGACTTAAGTTTTCAACTTATTTAGGTAATATCAAAGAGTGCAATTGCTGGATTATTTGGTAAGAGTATATTTAGTTTTGTAAGAAACTGTCTTCCACAGTGGCTATACCAATTTTGCACTCCCACCAGCAATGAATGAGAGTTCCTTTTGTTCCACATCCTCACCAGCATTTAGTGCTACCAAATGAGTATTTTATTTATTGTACGTTTTTTGTTTGCTTTAGTTTTCTGTACCCCATCACAAATTTAATCGCGAACTGTTGGACAGAGTTTTAAAACCATCCAGTGCAGTAAAAGGTGTGTGTGTGTGTGTATGTGTGTGTGAGACACACATACACACACATGCACATGTGAAATGAATGCTATCCATTTCCTTTTCCTCTCGTTGGAGACTGCCTCTTCCTATGTTGCGTTGCATCTGGACTGCTTGCTCTCCACACTTGTTGCACAGCCATCGTCTGTGGGCTTCCGTTTACCGTCATTGTGAGAATTTACCTGCTCTCTTTTTGGTGTTGAATCCGCTGTTTCCTTAATCTCTTGTGTTCTTCTTTCCTAGTTTATTCCCTTATTTGGTGGTGTACATCGTTTATACTAGTGGTTAGGTACTGTTGACTGGAGAATCTTACAGTAGGATGTTCTGAACCTACCAATTGCATTGTGGGATTCTCACCTATCACTATTTAAAGCATTTTTCTTCCCTTGGATCACTGTTTCTTCCGAGAGGTGTCTTCCAGCTTTTTGTGGGGGTATAGGTCTCAGAACTAGTGTTCATAGGCCCAAGTTGGGTTGGGGACCTGGGGGGCTTACTTTTCCTTGCATTTAATAAGGTGCCTGATTCCTATTTTAAGCTACTTTAGAAAGATTTGTTGTTAATCGAGAATTTTTCAGCCCCCTGTGTGCCAAGTATTCTGCTGGGTTCTGCAGAGGATACAAAGATAATGAAAAGATACATTTCTTGGGCTTCAAAGTCTCACAATTTTAATAGTGGAGAAAGTCATAAATTTTATTGCCTCAGATACAAGATAGTATGTGATGAATGCTATGTAAATGAGCCTCTGATGATGAGATGATTAATTTCAACTATGAAGATTTTTTAGAAAAGATGGCATTTGGGCTTTGAAAAAAGGACAGTACTTTTTTTTAAAAAAAAAATATAGTGTAAAATTTACAGAATGTTTAAGAAGTAAAAACTTTGATGATTTCATTACTTTAATAGCTATTTTCATTGTTGCACATTTCCTTCTAATCTGTATCCATCTGTACATATTTTTACAGTTATGAATATTAAGTATGATACATATTAAGTATGATATAATATATATTAAGCATTCTGACTTTTCTAATTAATATCACAATTACTAAACAATTAAAAATATTAATAATTACATTTTTTAATGGCTTAAAAGGATTCTGCTCAGGTGAGATAGGACTTCAACAGTGAAAGAGTGAGGAAACTCAGCTTATATATTATAAAAACTCAGATATAATTAAGCACAGGGTATTTTTTTTTAAAGTAGACTTGTGAGGGTGGAGAGGGGACAGAGGAATGGGAAAAGGATGAAGAGAGTAACAAAACATAAGTTCTGCCAAGACCTATGAGAGATGGAAAGACCTAAAGCTCTGAGTTTCCTGTTCCTGGTTGTTTTGGATTGACAGGAAATTAAGTAGCAGTTAGCAGATGTCTTCATGAATTGTGGAGAAAATCTCAGCCCTAGAAGGCTGCCTTGGATTACCGGAGCTGACTGCATAGATAGCACGTTGCCATTGCCTCATATTACCAATTTGTTTCTCCTTGTCGTTAAGAAAAGCCACATCTCTTTGCCTGCAATTTGCAACTTTCCACTTTATTTTCGAAACCAATAAACTCTTACGAATGGAAGGGGGAAGATTAAAGCTTTAATGAAGAACCCTAGTCTGTTTGAGGATAATATTCCTGTCTCTGTTTTGATTAAGGATGGGGTGTTAATGTTTTCCTTTTTACTCATTTGAGCACTATCCAGATTTCTGTCTCTTAGTACACTTAATATCATAATTCTAAAATTATTGAAGAGTTTTGACTCTAGTTGCAGCATTTATGCCACTGTCCTTCATTTTCAAAATGACGTGAGAGATTGTGATCTCAGCACATGGATGCAATTGAAAAGACTAATTTTGACAATTCTCTTGCATGAAATTATAAACTGAAGTTAAAATAAATGCAAGTATGAAAATAATGGCATTCTTATTTAATTTTATGAAACAATCTGTAAGTCAGTGTAATTTCTTACCAATTATCCATGGCATGTAAAATAACTAGTTCTGATTTTTGTGGTGGGAAATGCAAGCAGAAAGTTTGAAAGTTAAATGTGTCTGTGACTGCTGTGTAATTTATAATACCCTGGAATTGTTTTTAATTAATACTTGTTACATCTTTCCCCAGGAGACTGGGAATGTTTCAGTCAAGGCTAACATGGATGCTTTTTAATATCAGGAGCTCTATGAATATGGATTAACTTTTTTAGAAGGATATGGTAATCTGTCATTAATTAAGATCATATCCAAATTATAACTGCTATCTGAGCTTAGAAAAGATAAGATGATCAAGTAACATTATTTGCTGTTGTCTATTTCCATTATACTTTACCACTTGAAAAATTTGTAATTATTAATTGAGTCATCATAGAAAAGATTATAATCTTGAGAATTTGGTCTTGGAGATTTGTACCTATACAGTGTGGTATGGCCACTTCCCAGCCAACTGGTATAGTGAAAATTTGGCTGCTAGGGCTAATGGAATACTTCAGTTGGCCTATTTATTCATTGATCTGGCAGGAAAAAGAGTAATCTGTAAGTATCTTCAGATTTTTGGGAATCAGTCCCTAAGAAACCTGAAATTCCAACTTACATGTTTTCCTCTGTTTTTTAATTCTATATTTCTGATACTTGAGGATTTCCCTTCTTTCTTGCAATATCAGCTATGCTTATTTAATTTTATTTGATGATGGAGGATAGTTATATGTTACCTAGCATCTCAAATCAAGGTTTTTTGTATTATCTTAATCTACTATCTAGGTTTTAGAGCTAATAGAATATTCCATTCACAGTCATGTGTCACTTAACAATGGGGATATATTCTGAGAAATGTGTCATTAGGCGATTTTGTCATTGTGCGAACATCATAGAGTACACTTACACGTACATAGATGGTATAGCCTACTGCACACTTGGGCTATATGGTATAGCCTATTGCTCCTAGGCTACAAAATGTACAGTATATTACTGTACTGAACACGGTAGGCAGTTGTAACATAATGGTATTTGTGCATCTAAGTGTATCTAAACATGGAAAAGGTACATTAAAAATATGGTATTATAATCTTATGGGACCATTGTCTTTGTGTTGGTTTTTTTTTTTAAGAGACAGGGTCATGCTCTGTTGCCCACGCTGGAGTACAGTGGTGCAGTCCTAGGTGAGTGCAGCCTTGAGCTCCTGGGCTTAAGCGGTCCTCCTGCCTCAGCCTCCAGAGTAGCTAGGACTACAGGCTAGTGCCACCACATACACCTGGATAATTAAAAAATTTTGTAGAGATGAAGTCTCCCTGTGTTGTCCAGGCTAGTCCCAAACTCCTGAGCTCAAGTGATCCTCCCACCTCCACCTCCCAAAATGTTGGGATTACAGGCGTGAGCCATCACACTCAGCTATACCATTGTCTTTTATATGATCTGTCATTAATCTTAATGTCATTATGTGGCCATAACTATATCTAAGTTATTTAGTGAGACCTCCAGGAACAAGGGTGGTTGTAAGTCTTTAGAAATAAATGAATGTTAGAATAAATAATCTGTGACATGTATATTTTCTCCCACTCAGACTTCTCAGAAGGAAATACAAGCACTACTTCCCAACAGAGTAATTTTAGAAGAGAACCAGTTAATTTGCTGTCTGTTGTATTACGATATTTCATATTTGTTGATCTTAAAAAATGCTCCTGTGAATACTGGTGTACTTATGTCCTTGTGTACATAGGTGCAAATTTATCTAGGTATACATCTAAAAGTAGAGTTCCTGGGTTATGAGTTAAGAACTTTAGTAGGTATGCCAAGCTTCTCTTCAAAACAATTTATCAGTTTACACTTTCACAGTGTATTAAAGTTCTCCCAGATTACTGGTACAACTGAATATCTTTTCATGTATTTATTGTCCGTTCTCTATGATTTCTTATATTAGGTTAATTATGTTTTACTTGCTAATTTTCAGTTCTTCACATATTCTGCATAAACATCATTTGTCTCAGTGATACATATTTTAGATACTTCTATCCTGTGTATCTCCTTGTTTTTTCATTTGCACATGGTATCCTTTCTTATACAAAAGGTATATAATTTTAATGTTGTGAAATTTAACAATTTTTTCCATTAGCATTTGTATTGTTTTAATCTCCTATGCAAATGTCATAGAATTATTCTAAAATTTCTTATGAATTTTTTAAAGTTTTCTTTTTCACTTTTAGACTTTATCTGGTATTTGTTTCTGTATGTAGTGTAAGATAGTGGTCAAGTTACTGTTTACTTGAAAAAATTTAAGGAGGGAGTTGGAATTGTATTGAATTTACAGATTACTTTGGAGAAATCAGACAATAATATTAAATATTTCTATCCATAAACACAGTGAATTTTTCCATTTATTTATGTCTTCTTTATGTTCTTCAGTATTTTATAATTTTACCCATAAAGGTTTTCTACATTTCTTATTAATTTTATTTGTCTAACAGTTTTGTTTACTTGTGAATTTTTAACAATATGCATCGGTTTTATAATATTTTCTTACCCACCTTTTTATTTTGAGCAACTTCAAATCTACAGGACATTTAAAAGAGTAGTATAATGAACACTATATACCCAGCTAGATCCACATATTGGTAACATTTTGCTTATTCTTCTTTATTTTCATACACAGAGATACACACACACACACACACACCCCCCACACACATATACACATTCATGTTCAACTTATTATTTTCTAAGCCATTTGAAAATAAGTTGCAGACTTTATGACACTTTATCCCTAAATACTTCAATATGTATCTCTTAAATCTAAGACATTGTTATATAAATTCTTAATACCATTATGATATTCAAAATATTTAACATAATATCACTGTGTTATAATATTATCTATAGTCTGTTGAGTGGGATTTTTAAAATGATAACCTTTTCTAAGTACGTATTACAAATAATCATGAACTCTTGATTTTGTGTTATGTACATGGCAATAATGTTAAATTTATATCAGTTCCAATTCTTTGGCTTTAGATTTTCTTGGAAGCAATGATAAATTTTTATTCAATGTAACAATTTGACCCCAGTTTTATGCTTATCTTTATAGATAATCAGGTCATCTACAAATAATAATTTAGTTTTCATTTTCTCCTATATAGCTGTTAATCAAATTCTTGAAAAAGCTTTCTCCAATTAATTTAAATATCCCAATTACTTTATTTGATATATAATTTTTAAAGGCTTGTGTCTTAGCTAAGTTACAAGTACATGAAAATAAAATACAAATTTTTGATTTTAGGAAAATTCACGAATTGTGAGGGTGAAAGTTATAGCTGGAATTGGCCTTGCCAAGAAGGACATCTTGGGAGCTAGGTAAGTATGTCAAATTGAGTTGTAACTTTATAACTTTGCATTTGTTAATTAGTTTTTCCTAAACTTTGGTTAAATGAAAAATCAATATTATCATTAAATTGTTGTGTAAAGTGAGATAATAATATTTCCAATTTGTGGTTTACTAAATCTTTTGGTATGTGAGTTACTGAATTTGTGAAATTAGGCAAAGGCACAAATCAAACTGGTAGTTATAAGATACATTATTGAGTTCTACTTCTGGAAACTGGTAAAATTCTAATAGACTAATTCTTTAGCAGATAACAACCATAAACTCTGGACATAATGCAAAAAGTAGCAATGTGAAGGCAGTGGAGAGTGACCAGAGCAGGCCGATCCTCCCATGTTTGGAGGAAGCCTGTTGTACTGAATAAGTTCCCAACTTTATGAATTAGTCTGAGGGCAGGTGGAATCAGAACCTGGAAAAATTGTAATCGTCATGGCCTGGGAAACCAGTAGATTGAATCTGAAGGAAACAAGGCAATGGTGAGGATTTTGGAAAGGTCAGAGCTGGAAAGCTCAGCAACTCAGTTAAAGATAAAAGCTCTGAACAGAGATCAGAGTTACTGTCAAAGAAACAGGATTTGTGGTTCTTGTCCAAACAAGGTAATTCATATTATGCTTGTCTTAGGCCATTTAGTGTTGTATAACAGAATACCTGAGACTGGGTAGGTTATAAAGAAGAGACTTATTTGGCTTATGATTCTGGTGTCTGGAAGGTTCAAGATTGGGCATGTGTATCTGGTGAGGGACTTAGGCTGCTTCAGCTCGTGGTAAAAAGGAGAAGGGGAGTCAGTGTGCAAAGAGATCACATGGCGAGAGAGGATGCAAATGGGGGGGGGGTTGGTGCCAGCTTTTTTTTTTTTAGCAATTAGCTCTTGTGGGAACTAATAGAATGGGAACTGACTCATCCTGAGGGAGGGCATTAATCCATTCATGAGGGATCTGTCCCCATGACCCACACAGGCCCCATTTCCCAGTATTGCCACACTGGGAATCAAATTTAAACGTGAAGTGTGGAAAGGACAAACATCCAAACTATAGCAATGATAAAACAAGCAAACAAAGAAACAAAAACTCATCAGAGGAAAATAACAGATTCCAGGGTCTCCAAAACTTAATATTTATGTTTTGGATATAATACAAAATTACCTGCTCTGTAAAGAACCAAGAAAATAGAACACATTTTCAGCAGAGGAAAGAAGGTAAACTCACAATAAAACAAAAGATAGGAAATCTCAGGAATGAAATAGAAACCATAAAAAATGAAAATTCTCGAACTGAAAAATACAATATTTGAAATTAAAATTCTTAGATAGATTAACAGCCAAATGGAGATGAAGTGGAAAAATTAACTGAATCTAAAGATAATCAGTAGAAATTATTACTGCATTAGAAGATGGGAGAGACAAAGATCAGAGGAAAAATGAACAGAGCCTCAGGGATTTGCTAGATGATATCCAACAGTCTAACATGTATGATTAGAGTCCCAGAAGGAGAGGAAGAGGGACAAAAATGAGGCAAAATATTTTTTGAACAAATAATGGCCAAGTTTTTTTCAAATTTGATTAAAGACATAAATTTATAGTATCAAGAAATACTAAGTGAGGCTGGGTGCGGTGTCTCACACCTGTAATCCTAACACTCTGGGAGGCAGAGGCGGCAGGATAGCTTGAGCTCAGGAGTTTGAGACCAGCCTGAGCAAGAGCAAGACCCTGTCTCTACCAAAAATGGAAAAATTAGCCAGGTGTGGTGGTGCATGCCTGTAGTCTCAGCTACTCGGGAGGCTGAGGCAGGAGAATTGCTTTAGCCCAGGAGTTTGAGGTTGCAGTGAGCTATGATGGCACCACTGCACTTTATCCAGGGCAGCAGAGTGAGACTCTGTCAAAAAGAAGAAAGAAAAGAGATACCAAGCGGGATAAAGACTACGAACACACTGAGGTGCATAATAGTCAAACTGTTGAAAGCCATGTATAAAAAAAATAATCCGGACAAAAGAGAGAGAAAATAATGAAATATTACATACAGGGGAACTACAATTCAATTAAGGACTAACTTCTTACCAGAAACTGTGGGGGCCAAGAGAAAATGGAACAATAGAATAACAACTATCAATCCAGAATTCTATATTCAATGAAAATATTCTTCAAGGATGATGACAAAATAATGACATTTTCAGAAAAAAGAAAACTATGAGAATTTATTGTTGGCGGACCTGCACTGTAAGAAATGTTAACAGAAGTTTTTCTAGCTGAAGAAAATTGGTACCAGATGGAAATTCAGATCCTCAGAAAGGAATAAAGAGCATCAAAAGTGGTAAATATCTAGGGATATGCAAAAGACTTTTTGCTTTTTTCATCATACCTTTTTAAAATAAAACATATGCCTATTGAAATTACAACTTACAACATTGTTTTATAGTATTATATGTTAATGGAATACATACAACAACTATTGAATAAAGTTGCAATAAAGACAGGGTGGGTGTGGGCTATGGACCTATTTGGTAGAATGTTACAATATTAAATGTAAGTTGAATAAAAAATTAAGGATGTATATATTGTGATGATATCTACATAAACCACTGAAAATAATGCAAAGGATTATAGATAAAAAATCAATAGAAAATTTAAAATGAAATTCTTGAAAAAATAAAAAGCCAGAAAAGGAAGCATAAATGATCAAAAAAAGAGAAGGAGCAGGAGAAGAATGGAAAACAAATAATAAATCGGTAGACCTAAATCCAATCATATCCATAATTACCTTAAAAAATAATAAAGTAAATATGAGGAAGAGGTTGTTAGAATAAATTAAAAAGCAAGACCCGACTACATACTGTCTATAAGAGATGTGCTTAAAATATAAAGACATAGCTAAGGTGAAAGAAAATGGATACAAAAAGACATACTATGCAAATAGACTTAAGTGGATATATTAATATCTGATAATTTAGATTTCAATGCAAAAAATATTTTCAGACATTTCATGATGATAATAATATCAGGAATATATAACAGTCATAAATGTGTATGTGCCTGCTAACAGAACATGGAAATAAATGAATTAAAATTTGACTGAATTAGAGAGAGAAATAAAAAAAAAATTCCACAATCATAGTTGGCGACATTAACACTTCTCTTTCAACAACTTATAAAGCAACTAGGTAAAAAAAATCAACAAAAACATAAATTTGAGTAATGTTACGAACAATGTTGGCCTGAAGAACACTATTTCTAACAACTGTACAATACACATTCTTTTCAAGTGTACCTGGTACATTCACCAGCATAGATCATATGTATGTTATTTATCTATTGCTGCATGACAGTATCACCACAAACTTAGTTGCTTAAAAGAACATACAGCTATGATCTCACAGTTTCTGTGGTTCAGAAGTCCCTGCATTATTTAGCTGGGTCCTCTGCTTCAGAGTTTTGCAAAGCTGCTTTTGTATTTTTTTTTTCTAATTTGGTCTTGAGGTCTCTCTGGATAGTGGTTATAAACTCTACCCCCGCTCTGACAGGACTCCAGGTAGTTGGTTGTAGACGCATACAGTGTGCCTTTCGTGGTACTTCTTTATCATGGAGGATGGCCTAATGCCTGTGTCCGACCCATGCCCAGGTGTCCCTCTTGCAGGAAAATTTTATATCCTGAAAGATGCCCTTGTGGCTCTTGTCTGACCTATGTGCAGTTTATTCCTAACAAGTTAGCAGATAGCCACTCTCTAGGAGAGTCCTGACCAGGAAAGAAGTTAGGCTTGGGTGTGGCAGTCAGGTGAGACACAGAGGAGGCAACTCCACAAAACGTGAAATAACAGAAGCAGTTTATCACTTACAGATGCAAAAGAGAAGAGGGCAGTATGCCTCCTGGGGCCAACAGGATGGCGGGAGCCATCCAGGACATGCACCTTCAACTAGCTGTGAGGAACAGGAGAGAGAAAGAGCGTGTGAACAAGGGACCTGTGGGCTGAGGCCTTTGTTGGGGTCCAGGGCATTACCGAAGCAGTTTTCCCCCGGGGATTTCTGATTGGTGGGTTTAGAGCAAGCAGGTGTGAGTTCCATGGAGTTACACTGTGACTGAGAGATGATCACTGTGGCATATGTGAGCAGTCTTCGGGGGTGTGGGGACCGTGGGGGGAGTCACGTAGGTTGTATCTGGCTGTTCCATAGGGAGGTGGTCACCAGGAGGCAGTTGTATAAGGAAGATACCTGGATCGACCTCATTAAGGAACTGGGAAGAGAAGGAGAATTAGAAACTGTCAAGGGTGACTGAGCCCTGCTTCTGGTATGAGAAAATCCAGTTTACATTTGGAATGGATGCTGCAGCAACATAAAATTATGGGAATTCACTTCAGCTGCAATTAAGGTATTGGCCAGGGCTGCACTCTCATCTGAGGCTTGCTTGGGGAAAGACCCACTTCCAAGCTAATGTGGGTGTTGGCAGCATTCAGTTCCTTGCAGGCCGCCAGTCTGAGGGCTTCAGGTTCTTGATGGCTGTCTGCCGGAGGCCACCGTCAGCTCCTTGCAATGTGGCCTTCTTCAAATGATAGCTCACAAGGTGACAGCTTCTTCAAATCTAGCAAAGGAGAGAGAGACTTCTAGCAAGATGGGTTACAATCTTATGTAGCATAATTCCGTACATTTTGTCACCTTTTCAGTAATCTGTTGGTTAGAATACACAGGTCCTTCCTACACTTGGGAGAAGGTGGAACACAAAGGGCATGAGCGTTAGGAGGTGGGGATAATAGGAGCTACCCTAGAGTCTGTCTGCTACAATATGCTGGGGCATATGACAATAAATTACATTTGTTTCAAGTGCATATCGTACATTCACCAACATAGACCATGTGTGGGGCCATAGGACAAGTTTCTGAAAGTTTGAAAAGATTGAAATCATATGGAGGATGTTTTCTGAACACAATGGAATTAAATTAAAAACCAGTAACATTAGGATCTAGAAAAACTGCAAACATTTGGAAACTAAACTGCACAGTTCTAAGTAATCTATAGGTCAAAGAAGAAATTGCAAGACAAATTAGAAAACATTTTGAACTGAATAAAAATAAAAGTACAGCAGTATCACAGTTTGTGGGATGTGGGTAAAAGTAATGTTTAGAGGGAAATTTATGTCTTTACAATGCTTGACTTAGAAAAGAAGGAAGATATAAATGAATGGTTTGAATTCTGACCTTAACAAATTAGAAAAAGAAGAGCAAATTAATTTCAAAGTAAGCAGAAGAAATAATAAATAGAAGGGTCAGAAATCCATGAAGGACAAAATGGACAATGATGGGGAAAAAAATCACTGGAATCAAAAGTTTGTTATTTGAAGACATCAATAGCTAGACTGATACAAGTTAAAGATAGAAGGCACAAATTATCCATAATAGGAATGAAAGCTGGGACATTGCTATAGATCCAATGGAAATGAAAAAGGCAAAAAGGGAACATTTTGTACAACTTCATATCAATAAAGAACTGTACACAATTCAGATGAAGTAGGCAAAGTTGTGGGGGTTTTTGCTTTTTCTTTTGAGACAGTCTCACTCTGTCACCCTGGGTAGAGTGCAGTGGTATCATCGTAGCTCACTGCAACCTCAAACTCCTGGGCTCAAGCAATCCTCTCGCCTCAGCCTCCCAAATAGCTGGGACTACAGGCACACACCACTATGCCTGGCTAATTTTTTTCTACTTTTAATGAAAATGGGGTCTCGCTCTTGCCCAGATTGGTCTTGAACTCCTGACCTCAAGCTATCCTCCCTTCTGCCTCCCAGAGTGCTAGAATACAGGTATGAGCCATCACACCTGGCCAAAGTTCTTGAAAGACAGAAATTACCAAAACTAACCACAGAAGAAATAGAAAATTTGAATTTCCCTTTACTAGTTAAAGAAAGTGAATTTGTTATTAAAAGCCTTCCCACAAAGAAAACTTCAGTCCCACATAGCTTCACTGGACACATCTATCAAACATTAAGGAAAAAATAATACAAATTCTACACAGTTTCAGAAAATAGAGTACACTTCTCAATTCATTTTATTAGGCCAAAGACATCACAAAGACCAGCATCCTTCATGATCATAGATGCAAGTTCTTGCCAAATTTTTAACAAATAAAATTGAACAACATGTAACAATATATTACCAGGTAAGGTTTTTCCTAGGGATGCAGTTTGTTCAATGTTACAAAAATTAATCAGTGTAACTCATCATATTGATATAGTAACAAAGAAAAAAGTATGTGTATGAAAATATACACAATTAGTATGGAATGTATATTTGACAGAATCCAACACCTATTCATGATAAATACTCTCAGCAAAATAAAATGCCAAGTTGGTTTAACATCTGAAAATTAATCAGTGTAATTCACTATATTAATAGAATTTTTAAAAGCCACAATAATTTTAATGAAAGCAGAAAAATCATCTGACAAAAAATTCAACACTCATTCATGATATGAACTCTCAGCAAACTAGGAACAGATGGGAATGTCGCCAACCTGATTAAGGATATCTAAGAGAAAAATCAGTAGTTAACAACATATTTAATGGTTACAGCCTGAACACTTTCTACCTAAGCTCAGCAATAAAGCAAAGTTGTCTGCCCCTGTGTTCTCTTCAACACTGTATGGGATGTTTTAGCCATGTAGTATGGCAAGGGAAAAAAAAATAAAAGTAATACAAATCAAAAAGGAAGAAATAAAACTGTCTTTATTTTCAGATAATATGATTGTGTATATACAAAGTCCTAAGGAATCTACAAAAAAAAAAACTACTGCAATTAATAAGTGAATTTAGCAAGCCACAAGATAAAAAGTCACTGTATCAACATCAGTTAAATAATTTAAAGAAGTGTATACTGAAAACTATGAAACATTGCTGAGGGAAATCAAAGAATATCTAAATCAATGGATAACTGTACCGTGTTCATGGATTGGAAGACTCAACATTGTGATGGTGGTATTCCTCTCTAAATTGATTCGATTTGTCACAGTCCCAATCAAAATCCCAGCATGTTCTTTTGGAGAAATTGATAAGCTGATTCAAATATTTATATGGAAAATCAAGGCACATAGACTAGCCAAAACAATTTTGAAAAAGAACGAGATTGGAGGACTTAATTATACTGAATTTCAAGACTTGCTATACAGCTATAGTAATCAAGACAGAGTGGCATTGGCATGAGAATAGATATATGGTTTAAAGAAATAGAAGTGTTGAAATATGTGTGGTTGAACATATACACATTTATATGGTCAGTTCCTGTTTAACAAAAGTGCTAAGATAATTCAAGGGGAAAGGATAGTCTTTTCAGTACATGGTATTGGAGAAACTGGTCTATATGGAACAAAACGAACCTTGTCTCTTACCACACATCATACAGAAAATTAGTAAGCACTAAGATGTTAAAAATTCTAGAAGAACACAAGAGAAAATCTTTGCTCTGCCGGTTTTCACAAAGATTTCTTGACTAGTATCCAAAAAGCATGAACCCATAAAGGAAAGAAAAATGTTGAAATGGACTTCATCAGAATTTAAAACTTTTGTTCTTTGAGAAACAGAGTTAAGGAAAAGACAAGCTACAGATTGGGGGAAAAT
This sequence comes from Lemur catta, assembly GCF_020740605.2. NCBI lineage: Eukaryota > Metazoa > Chordata > Mammalia > Primates > Lemuridae > Lemur > Lemur catta. Next base: position 87,583,275 of record NC_059128.1, on the reverse strand, counting down.
ATATTCAGACATCTATCTGGAAATGTCATCAACATGAATGGATAAAGAAAATATGGTGTATATATATATATACACACACACACACATACATACATACATACATACAGTGGACAACTGTTCATCCATAAAAAGGAAGGAAATTCTGCCATATGTGACAACATGGATGAGCTTTTAGGATATTATGCTAACTGAAATAAGCCAGTCACAGAAAGACAAATACCACATGATTCCACTTATATGAGGTATTTAAAATAGTCAAATTCATAAAATCAAAGAGTGGAATGGTGGTTTCCAGGGGGGTGAGGTGGGAATGGGAGTTTCTAATTAATGGGCATAAAGCTTAGTCAAGCAAGATGAATAAACTCTAGAGATCTTCTATACATTGTACCTAAAGTTAACAATAACATATGTACACTTAAAAATATGAGGGTAGATCTCATGTTAAGTGTTCTTACCACAATAAGAAACAAACTTATCTGACAAAGCCATTAATCCTTAACATATAAAGTTCTCTTACAACTCAATAATATAATTTAAAAAAGCCAATTAAAAATGGGCAAAACTCTCAGACAGGTGGAACAGTCTAGCTGGATGGTGAGATCAGGGATATATATTTACATTTACATTTTATATGTGTTAGTATATAGTTGTAAAAATCATGAGATCAAGATTGGAATGGGAAAACAGAGAGAGAACAGAGGGCCAGGGCAATACTTTAGGGAATATTAGTATTTGACTGGCAGATAGTGGAAAAGGAGCATATGTAAGAGACTGAGAGGTATGAAGAGAACTGAAGAGTTGTGTCATGAAAGCTAAATGAGATGAGTGTTTCAAAGAGAACATGGTCAGTAGTATCAAATATAAAGAGGCCAAAAAATAAGTACCTGGAAAGTATTGATTGCTCTAGCAAGATGGGTGACTTTTCAAGAGCATTTTCAGAAGAATGGGTCTGAAGGGAAGAGACAGAAACCACACTGTAAGGTTGTGAAGAGCAATGGGAATTAAAGAAATGAAGAAAGGCAGGTGGCATGCTGTGGTGATTAAAAGTATGGTCTCTGGTGCCAGGTACTGGAGTTTCAATCCTGGCTCTGTGCTTACTAGCTGTGTGAAAAATAGAGAAAAGAATAGTACATACTTCACAGGTGGTCATAGGGATTCAAAGAATTAATGTGTGTAACCTGCTTAGAACAGTGTCTGGCCAGAGTAATTGCTATATGTGTTATTGTTGTGATTATTATTACAGATTATTCTCTTAGTAAGTTTGACTGATAAGGGAAAACATTTGCTTTGCTGGAGAAGGAGGGAGAGTCAAGGGGAGGAGGAGTTAAGAAAACACGTTAGCCTAGGACAACGTAGGTCAAAGGAAAAGCTGGAGGTCTGAAAGAGAGCAGTGAAAACAGATGATGCAAGATTCCAGAGGAGGTGGGAGGGAACTGGACAGGGGGATTGGCCTTAAACAGGAGGGCGACTCCTGAATCACTAGGTTAGGGGTAAGGATGGATTCTGATAAATACCAGTATATTGGGAACTGTCTGATGGCTTTGATTTTGCTCAATTAAAGTAAGAGGTGAAGTGGTATGAGGAAACTGGGGTTGAGGGGAATTGGTCGTGAATGGTGAGTACTTGGGATACTCAAAGGAAATGGGAGAAATTTGACCATGGACAAGTAAAGTTGCCAGAGTTGTGCTTTGCAAACCTATGTCACAAGACTTTCCTTCTCCATGTCTTTTTGTAGAAGTAGTTATATAAGACATAATTATTTTTAGGTGAAAGCAGTTTGCCTTTATTTTCTAAGAAGAGGGTACACCCATGAGATAACTTAGAGCAGCCTGAGGTCTTGCAAAACCAGTCTTAAAATCATTGAGTTAACCAATCTTGACTAAAAAGACAAAAGAATGTAATAAAAATCAAACAAAATTTTAAAAATCTAAAAAGGTTATAAACCATTAGATCTGTGATTAAAATGGTTTCTTTCTCATTTTTTCTCTATTTCACTAACAGTACTTTAGCTTTTTAACAAGATGCAAAAATTACTATAATTGCTTACCTTGCCTAAGGAACCCTGATGTTTAAGCATAGGAAATAATTGTAGAAATTGTTAACAAGGAAAACTCTGTGAATTTTATAATCTGAGCTTGGAGTAAGCAACAGTTAAAACTTTCTCTTTTTTAAAAATTTTAACAGTGATCCTTATGTGAGAGTGACGTTATATGACCCAATGAATGGAGTTCTTACAAGTGTGCAAACGAAAACCGTTAAAAAGGTTAGACTTAATAGTATTTGAAAATTTTTTAAATGTACTTTTTATATTTTTATATGACAAAATATAAAAAAATTAGTTATACTATGTTTATTATTTTTTAGACTTTGAATCCAAAGTGGAATGAAGAAATATTATTCAGAGTAAGTATGCATTTTATTTTATTAAAGTGGAAAAAACATTTTTTCTCAATAGGTTAGAATTATAAATTCTCACAATATTTTAAAATGTATCCTAGAATTTGCTTGGAGTTTTAAAAATTTAAAAAGAATTAAAATTGGGTATGACATGGTCCTGGAACCTTTTATCTTATTATGAAAAACATAAATGTAAAGTAATGGAAAAGTAAAAGAGTATTGTAAAACTGGAATTATCTTATTCCAATAGAACTGATTTGGAGACTGTACGGTAGTCTTATTCCAATGTAGTAGATTGTAGTGTTTTCCCATGATGATGATGCAATGTTTGTGTCTCCCCAGTGATTTACTTATTAAATAGCCCGACCAGGCAAGAGCTGAGGAGGACCTATCAGTCAGTCCGTACCCTTCATTTGCGTTTCTGCCTTTCCCCATCACCCCACCTCCAAACAGCAAACTCAGTCAGCAGTATTTCTGGCTCCTCAGGAGTGCCCTCAAACTGACAATGTCCCCTCATGCCTATTTATCAGAGTCCTTACTGTTGCGAGAATCAACACGCTGCCAGCAGTGGTAGAGAGGCCCAGCAGTAATTTCCCCTTTCTGTTGAATTATTCCCACTTGTATCATTCTTAACACAGTCTTCCTTGACTCCCTATTCCCCTTTAGCTGTTTACTCATTTCTTTCTTCACCCGAATAACTAATATGTCTGAAAGAATGGTCTGCCCTCATCATTTCTGCTTCTCCAATACACTCATTAGCCCCCTCTAATCTAACTCACACCCCCATTGCTCAGATGCAACTGCTCTGTGAAGGTCATCAGTGTTGCCAGGTTTGTGTGATCTGATCTTACTCGTGCTCTTGGCCGTGTTTGATACAGCCGACCATTCCTGAAACACCAGCCTCTCTGGAGGCTTCTGTGGCACCACACTTGGTTTCAGTTAGGAAAACAGAAGCCACTCTTCCTTATTCCATGTGTGAAGGTTTTTGTTTCTTTTGTTTTGTTCTATTTTAATAAAGTGGATTAGATGGGAAGAAATTGCTGAAGCAAAAGTCAAAGAAGCTATTGCTGAAAATCCAGCCAACAGTACTAATTAGGTTGCTTCTGGGATTTTTTTGTTTGTTTAGAGAAAGATTTTTCCCACTCTGTCTCCTATGGCATAGAAATAGCATTCTAAATCAGTTTGGAAATTTTAGATTCTTGAGGAAATGGTATTGAGTCAATTGGATAGGCATGTGGAGAAAAATGAAGTTAAATATCTGTTTTTACTCTTTCAGCAGAATAAATTCCAGATTTGATAATGTCTGGTTTTGATTGTTTCTTTGGCACAAATATTGCTTAGGAGAGAGTTTTAAAGTTCCCAGGTTGTTCAACTTATATTTATTTGTACTTTTATTATTGTTTTACTTATTTTATTGCATTTTTCTCAGAGATACATGTATTTTCAAGGTATCAAAGTTTTCTCTGCACTTACTCTTTTCTCTTTTCTAATATTATTGGCTTGCCCATGTCAAATACTGTTTAGTCAAAATAATGATAGATGTATATTTGTCTTGTTGCCAGTTTTAATGGGAATGCATCTAGCCTGTCTCCATTAAACATGGATAGCTTTTTATTATTTATCATTAAAAAGTTATTCTGCTGTTGCTGTTTTTTCTAAGAGTTTTAAAAGAAACATATTGATATTTCCAATTTTAGCCATGATGCACTAATAGGGTATTGGATTTAATCTGATGCTGTAAACAACTTGAAAGCTGAGGGGATAGGGGAAATGGGGAGAGGTTGGTCAAAAGGTACAAACTTTCAGTTGTAAAATGAATAAGTTCTGGGGATCGAATGTATAGCATGGTGACTATAGTTAATAATACTATATTGTATGCTTGAAATTTACTAAAAGAACAGATTTTAAGTGTTCCCACCACACACACACACACACACACACACACAAAAATAGTAAAGATGTTGTGATCCATATGTTAATTTGATTGCAATTATTTCACAAGTATATGTATATCAAGTCATCACATGTACACCTTGAATATATACAATTTTTCCTTGTCAATTATACCTCGAAAAAGCTTTAGATACAATGAAATAGATAGGTTGATGTTAAAAGATGGAAAAAAAAGCATACAAAAATTAATCAAAAGAAACTGAAGTACCTATATTAATGTCAGACAAAATAGGCTTCAGAACAAGGAAATTACTAGGGTTAAAGAGGGCCATTACATAATGATAAAAAGAGCCAATTCATGAAGAAGCCATGACAATTCCAACTGTGTATGCACTTAATAACAAAGCTTCAAAATGTCCAAACCAACAAATGATACAACCAAAAGGAAAAATAGGCAAATACATTATTATACTTGGAGATTTCAACAGTCTTCTCTCTCTCAGTAATTGGTAGAACAAGTAGACAAAAAAATTTAGTAAACATATAGCAGATCCTGAACAGCACTATCAAATCAATTTTGCCTCATTGATATCTACCGACTCTCCACCCCAACAACAATCGAATACATAGATTTCCAAGTGCATATGGAATATTTACTAAGTAACCTGGGCCCAAACACAAACATTAACAATTTTAAAAGAATAGAAATTATGCAAATGGTCTCTGACTATAATGGAAATAAAGTAGGAATCAATGACATAAAAGTATCTGGGAAATCTCCAAATATTTGAAAGTTAAATACTGTCAAATAACCCGTGGGTCAAATAAAGATTCTCAAAGGAAATTAGAAAATATTTTAACAGAATGAAATAAAAATACAATAGTAAAATATATAGGTTACAGCAAACACAATGCTTAGAGGGAAATACATAACATTAAATGCTTATATTAGGAAAGAAGAGAAGTCTTGAATCATTAAGCTTCCACCTTAATAAACTAGAAAGTAGCATCATTGCAGAAACTACAGACATGAAATGGATATTGAGGAATATCGTGAACAACTTTATTCCCATAAATTCAATAACTTAGATGAAATGGACCAATTTTTAAAAGATAAATACTACCAAAACTCACTTACGAAGAAATAGATTACCTGAATAGTCTTATATCTCTTAAGAAATTGAATCTGAAGTTTAAAACTTTTCAACAAAGTAAACTCCAGGCCCAGATATAATAGTTCTTCTATTGAATTCTATTGTGCATTTAAGGAATAAATGATTCCAGTTCTTTTTTTTTTCTTTTCTTTTTTTTTTTTTGAGACAGAGTCTCGCTTTGTTGCCCGGGCTACAGTGAGTGCCGTGGCATCCGCCTAGCTCACAGCAACCTCACACTCCTGGGCTTAAGCAATCCTACTGCCTCAGCCTCCCAGGTAGCTGGGACTACAGGCATGAGCCACCATGCCTGGCTAATTTTTTCTATATATATTTTAGTTGGCCAGATAATTTCTTTCTATTTTTAGTAGAGACGGGGTCTCGCTCTTGCTCAGGCTGGTCTCGAACTCCTGAGCTCAAACGATCCACCTGCCTCGGCCTCCCAGAGTGCTAGGATTACAGGCGTGAGCCACCGCGCCCGGCCAATGATTCCAGTTCTACACAACATCTTACTGAAAGTAGAAGAGGAAGAAACATATCCCATTTCATTCATGAGGCCAGCATTACCCTGATATCAAAACCAGACAAGAGGCTTTATAAGAAAATAAAACTGCAGATTATTAACCTTTATGACCATAGCCACTTTGTGGTAAATTCACTATATTAAGCCTCTTCCATTCTGAAAGGGCCAGTAATTTGTCTTCATACCTCTTCTGGGTATGTGTTTGTCTTTCCTGTCTGCATAACCTCAGCCAGCACACCTGTCTGGGGGGTTACAGAATATATAATCCATACGGTTGAAAATCCATGCATCAATTTGTCCTTCTAGGGGACCCAATTCATAGAGAAGAAGGTGCAGGAATGAGCCCCTAACCATGGGATCCATTGGTCATATCACCTACCACACCATCCACAAGCAAGTATCCTCATAGAGCACTGGAATGTCCTACTGAAGGCACAACTGAAGTACGAGTTTGGAGGCAGTATTCTGGAAAGATGTGGTGTCATTCTTTGGGATAGTTTATTCATTGAATCAGAGACCTCAATGTGAAATGGTGTTCCCAACAGGAAGTATACATGGGTCCAGGAACAAAGGAGTAGGAGTAGGAGTGGTGCCACTTCCAATTTGTCAGTTATCCACTGCAGGACTTCATGCTTCCCATTCACACCTTTCTGGGCTCTGCAGGGTTAGAGGTTTGAGTCCTCAAAGAGAGCACAATCTTTCCTGGGGACACGGCAAGTGCCCCATGGAACCTCAGTCTACACTGGCTGCTAGACCACTCTGGACTCCTTGTATCCAGGAACTAGCAGGCAGTTGGTACTATTACTTGGTTGAGTTTGCTTGTATAGTTATTCTCCAGTGTCTGTTAGGTTTTTGCAGAGACTAGACCGGAGATTAAATGGAGGACATATTGGCTGGGCGCAGTGGCTCACGCCTGTAATCCTAGCATCTGCAAGGCCGAAGTGGGAGCATCGCTTGAGCTCAGGAGTGTGAGACCAGCCTAAGCAAGAGTGAGACCCTGTCTCTATTAAAAATAGAAAAATTAGCCAGGTGTGGTGGAACGTGCCTGTAGTCCCAGCTATTCAGGAGGCTGAGGCAGGAGGATCACTTGAGCCCAGGAGTTTGAGGTTGCTCTGAGCAAGGCTGATGTCACAGCACTCTAGCCCAGGCAATAGAGCTAGACTCTGTCTCAAAAAAATAAATAAATGAATAATAAATGGACATATTACAGGAACCATCCTTGGATTCTTTACGGTTTTAGTGGTGGCACTAATCTCTGACATTCCCACTGGGTTGCAATATTTTTGTTTGTTTTGTTTTTTAAACAGCTTTATTGAGATAAAGCTTATAAAATTATAAAGTTATAAAATTCTTATATAATTCACACACTTAAAGTGTACAAGCCAATAGTTTGTAATATATTCACAGCATTGTGCAACTATCACCAAAATCAATTTTAGAACATTTTCATCATTCATAAAGAAAGCCCATACTCACTAGCTGTCCCTCCCCATTTCCCCCCAATTTTCCTCCAGTGCCTGCCCCTCTTCCCAGGCAACTGTCAGGCTACTTTCAGTCTCTATGGATTTGCCTGTTCTGGGTATTTTATATAAGTGGCATCATAAAATATGTGGTCCCTTGTGTATGGCTCCTTTCACTTAGCATAATGTTTTCAAGGTTCAACCATCTTGTAGCCATGTATCAATACAGGTTGAGTATCCCTTATCCAAAACACTTGGGATAAGAAGTATTTCAGGTTTTGGATATTTTTAGATTTTGCAATATTTACATCACACTTACTGGTTGAGCATCCCAAATCCAAAAATTGAAAATCCAAGTTGCTCCAATGACCAATTTCCTTTGAGCATCTTGTCAGTGCTCAAAACGTTTTGGATTTTGGAGCGTTTTGGAGTTTTGGTGTTGGGATGCTCAACCTGTACTTCATTTCTTTTTATTGCCAAATAATATTTCATTGTATGGATTACCATATTTTACTTACCCATGCAACAGTTGTTGGACATATGGGTCATGTCTACTATTTGTCTACTATGAACAATGGTGCTATGAATGTTTGTGTATAAGTTTTTGTGTGAGCATATATTTTCATTTTCTTGGGGGTATACCTAAGATTGGAATTGCTGGATCACATGGCACCTCCTGTGTTTAACCATTTGAGGAACTGCCAAAATATTTTTCAAAGTGGCTGTACCATTATGTGTTCTCAGCGGCAGTGTATAAAGGTTTGGATTTCTCCACATTCTTGCCAACACTTATTATCTGCCCTTTTTTGTTATAGCCCTTCTGTGAACGTGAAATGGTATCTCAATGTGATTTTGATTTGTATTTCCCTGATGGCTAATGATGTTGAACATTTTTTCATGTGCTTTTGGCCAGTTTTATATCTTCTTTGGAGAAATATCTATTCACAGTCTTTCCCCATTTTGTAATTGGTTTATTTGTCTTTTTATTATTGAGTTGTCATAGTTCCTTATATATTCTAGGTACAAGTCCCTTATAAAATACCTATTTGCAGAATTTTTCTCCTGTTCTCTGGGCTTTTTACTTTATTGATAGTGCCCTTTGAAGCACAAAAGTTTTAAATTTTGATGATGTTAAGTTTATCTGCTTTTTCTTTTGATGCTTGTGCTTTTGGTGTCATATCTAATTAGTATTGTTTTTGATTTACTATTTTGATCAGAAACAAGGACAGTTTTAGAGGCTTCCACTTGGCCTTCTCACTATGATAACTCTTATCCCTAAGGCCATAGATCCATGGTGGTGGGGTGCAGATCCAGCTGCCAGTTATGTGAATCCCAATAACATGCATACCTCGGAGATATTGTGGGTTTAGTTCTACACCACCGCAATAAAGCAAATATTGCAATAAAGTGATTCACACAAAATTTTTGGTTTCCCAGTGCATATAAAAATTACATTTACTCTACACTATAGTCTATTAGGTGTGCGATAGCATTAGATCTAATACGACAATGTATGTATCTCAGTTAAAAATACTTTATTGCTAAAAAATGCTAATGATCATCTGACATAGAGACAGGAAGTAAGCCCACACTATTGGAAAAATGGCACCAATAGACTTCCTGGTAGCAGGGTTGCCACAGACCTTCAATTTGTAAAAAATGCAGCATCTTCAAAGTGCAATAAAGTGAAGCATAATAAAATGAGATATGCCTGTATACACTTAAGAACCAGGGAGAAATCTGCCTGAATGACATAAGCAAGATGGCTGAATAGAGGCACCTGGTGCTGGTACCCCTCACAGAAAAGGACCAAGGCAACGAGTAAACAACTAAAATTTGACTGGAGTGTCTGAGAGAGAACACTGGAGTACAGTAAGAACATTTGCAAGGTCCCTGTGGAACACGGAAGCCCAGGATGGCAGCACAGGGAGCGGAGTGAGGCTATGAGAACATGGGAGTACAGTAAGAACGTGGCAGAAGCAACCTTATCTTCTGCTACCTTGTCTCCCTTGCCAGGATTGGCTTGGAGCGAGGAGGGACTTCTCTTGTGGGGAAAGGATAAGTAGAAGACCCCAACAAGTCCCTATTGTTACCACAGATAAGGACACAACAAAAAAAAGAAAAGTATAGGCCAATATCCCTGATGAACATAGATGCAAAAATCCTCAACAAAATACTAGCAAACCAAATCCAATGGCACATCAAAAGGATTATACACGATGATCAGGTGGGATTTATCACAGGGATGCAAGGATGGTTAAACATAAGCAATCAATAAATGTGATACATCACATCAGCAGAATGAAGGACAAAACCAGTATGGTCATCTCAATAGATGCAGAAAAAATATTTGATAAAATTCAGCATCCCTTTGGGATAAAAACTCTCAACAAATTAGGTATAGAAGGAATGTACCATAACACAATCAAGTCTGTATATGACAAACCCACAGATAGCATCATACTAAACAGTAAAAAGCTGAAAGCTTTTCCTCCAAGAATTGGAATAAGATGAAGATGCCTACTATCCCACTCCTATTCAACACAGTACTGGAAGTTCTAGCCCAAACAATTAAGCAAAAGAAAGAAATGAAAGGTATCCAAATTGGAAAGGAGGAAGTCAAATTGTCTGTTTACAGATAACATGGTCTTATATATAAGAAAACCTAAGGAGTCTGCTAAAAACCTCTTAGAACTGGTGAATTCAGTAAAGTTGCAGGAACAAAATCAACATACAAAAATCAGTAGCATCTCTCTACACCAACAAAAAACTAGCTGAAAAAGAAATCAAAAAAGCAATCGCATTTATAGTAGCTATGAAAAAAATTAAAATAACTAGGAATAAACTTAACCAAGGAGGTGAAAGACTTCTACAAGGAAAACTACAAAACGCTAATGAGAGAAATCGAAGAGGACACTCAAAAATGGAAAAACATCTCATGTGCATGGACTAGAAAAACTATATTGTTAAAATGATCATACTACCCAAAGCAAGCTACGGTTTCAATGTAATCTCTTTCAAAATACCATTGACATTCTTTACAGAAAATAGAAAAAAACAATTCTAAAATTTATATGAAACCACAAAAGACTTCACGTAGCCAAAGCAATCCTGAACAACAACAAAAAAAACCACAAAGCTGGATGCATCCCACTGCCGGATTTCAAAATGTACTACAAAGCCATTGTAGCCAAAACAGAATTATATTGGCATTAAAAATAGACACATAGATCAATACAACAGAATAGAGAACCCAGAAATAAATCCATGTATCTATAGCCAGCAGATTTTTGACAAAGGTGCCAAGAACACTCATTGGGGAAAGAACAGTTTCTTCAATAAATGGAACTGGGGAGACTGGGTATCCACATGCAGAAGCATGAACTAGAACCCTATCTCCTACCATATAAAAAAATCAACTCAAAATGGATTAAAGTCTTTTTTTTTTTTTTTTTTTTTTTGAGACAGAGTCTCACTTGGTTGCCCGGGCTAGAGTGAGTGCCGTGGCATCAGCCTAGCTCACAGCAACCTCAGACTCCTGGGCTTAAGCGATCCTACTGCCTCAGCCTCCCGAGTAGCTGGGACTACAGGCATGAGCCACCATGCCCGGCTAATTTTTTTGTATATATATTTTTAGTTGGCCAGATAATTTCTTTCTATTTTTAGTAGAGACGGGGTCTCACTCTTGCTCAGGCTGGTCTCGAACTCCTGACCTCGAGCGATCCACCCGCCTTGGCCTCCCAGAGCTAGGATTACAGGCGTGAGCCACCACGCCCGGCCTGGATTAAAGTCTTAAATGCAATATTCGAAACTCTAAAACCATTAGAAGAAACCATAGAGGAAATGTCTCAGGACATTGATCTGGGGAAAGGTTTTAGGAATAAGACCTCAAAAGCACAGGCAACAAAAGCAAAAATAGACAAATGGGATTATATCAAACAATAAAGCTTCTGTACAGCAAAGGAAATAATCATCAGAATGAAAAGACAACTGACAGAATGGGAGAAAATAGTTGCAAACTATGCATCTGACAAGGAGTTAATATGCAGAATACATAAGGAACTTAACAGCAAAAAACCAAAATCTGATTTGAAAACAGGCCAATATTCTGAATAGATACTTCTCAAAAGAAGAGATATAAGTGGACAACAGATACATTAAAAAATGTTCCATATCACTAATCCACAGGGAAATGCAGATCAAAACCACGAGATATCATCTCACCCTAGTTATAATGGCTATGATCAAAATGACAAAAAATAACATGTAGTGGTGAGGTTGTCCAAAAAAGGGAACTCTTATACACTATAGGTGGGGATATAAACTGGTAAAGCCGTTATGGAGAACAGTATGGGAGGCTGTCGTATCTAGCAGACTCACTACTGGGGTATACATCCAAAGGAAAGGAAATCAGTATATCAAAGAGACATCTGCACCCCATGTTTATTAAAGCACTTCACAATGACTAAGATATAGAATCAACCTAAGCGTCCATCAACAGATGAATGGATAAAGAAGACATGATATATATACACAATGGAATACTGTTCATCTGTAAAAAAGAATAAAATCCTGTCATTTGCAGCAACATGGATGAGCCTGGAGGACATTCTTTTAAGTGAAATGAGCCAGGAACAGAAAGACAAATACCACATGTTCTCACACATACGTAGAAGCTACAAAAGTTGATATCATAGAAATAGAATATAGAATAGTAGTTACTAGAGGCTGGGAAGGGAAGGGGGAGGGGTGGATGGGGGAGGTTGGTTAATGGATGCAAAAAAATGAGTTTAAAAAAAAGAACCAGGGAAATGATCACTGGGTGACTCATTATCAGCTGGACTTTAGCCAGGATTCCATTTATTATCTGGTTCTGATTGTCTTTGCTCTAAGAGAGGAACCATGATGGTGCATTGGGTCTCTGGGTATCAACATAGATCTTGTTCCATCATTCCTCAGTAAGTCTGAGTATTCATTTTCCCTCATATACAGTCACCCAAACAAATGGCCTTGGGTTCCTTTGGAGAAGGTAGGGGAGAATCATTACAATGTACATTTCCTGCTGTGATTCAGAGTCCTTCCTAGGGACTGTGTGTGTCTTGTTCAGACAGTGGCCTTTGGCTCTCAAAATCTCAGAAGTTTAGGGAACTGAACGAGGGATCATGATTTTTGTTTCAATGCAGCAACTTTCCTTAGCCTTCTGCTTCTCCCTTTTTGCCTTCTTATGACTATAGATGTTTAGCAGCACCTTCTTTGGTCACCTGCCCCCTTTGCTCCTCTCTGCAGGTCGAGTCTGAGCTGGTTGGTCATTACAATGATTGTGGGCCCCCTTGCTCCTGGCAGTTGAGTGCCTCTACTACTGGAGGTGGGGCTGGACAGTCCCCATTCATGGCTATTAATGAGCCCAGCTCTGTGACCACATCAGTCTTGGCGTGCAGAATAGAGCCACCACCAAACTTCTTGGTGATGTTGCTGCCCTTCCCTCAAACACACTTCTGATGACTGTGGTTCGTGGTGTGGCCTTTGGGCCCACCCATGGAACATGAGCATCTGATAGGTCTTTTGGCCTTACGTAATATATTGATTCCAGCAGGTCCACTTCCCTAAGCCTTTTTATTCCTTCCCTTACCATCTGCCATGGCAACTTGGGCATTTCTGCTTGGTTCAGCATGGATCACCATTTTTTTCCAAGCTTCTAGGGACCACACTTGCAGCAAGTTTGCTTCATCTCATAGTTTTGACAGGGTCCTGACAAAGTGCCAGTCTTAAGTTTCTAGCCCTTTGAGCAAGCATCCTAATCCATGGGGATTCCTCTGGTTCCTGCTTGTACATGCTAGCTAATTCCTGAAGCTTCTTCAAGATGTCATCTCTTTCATCCTTTATCAGGTCCAGCTGGGTTACGCTGGGATTTAATGCAAGTTATTATGTGGGCAGCCAGGAGAGAAATGAGGGGGGAACTGAGCAGGGAAGCCCTTTTCCTTGAGGGGAGAAGCCTCTGAGTGTCTTCCTATGTGGGGGACTTGCTAGCTCTTATAGAGGGATGTGCTACTCTGTAAGCTGTGAGCGTTTAGTGACCTGCAGAACCCAAATCCTCGGGAACATCCACCCAGATTCTCCTATTCCTAAGTGTCAGGATCCCAAGTCTTCCCTACCAGGGCCCCAACCTTAGCATAATACAGCTGCTGTGGCTGAGCACTTAAATGTCTCTGGAGCTCTACAGCTCTGACTGTCCACTTTGAGTCTGCTCCTCAGTTGTGTCCTCTTTTATACTTCAGGAGATAAAGGCTTCCTTACAAGCTACCGATAGGCTCTCATATAGAACCTTTAGCTGTTTGTTAACCTCCCTTGTTTTCTCAGTATCTCTTAGGAAGACATAGATACAATGTAGTAATAACTAGCCAACTCCACTGTCCTTGTAGGCACCGTTCTTCCCATATCTTTCAAGTGCCTTAAACATCACCCTGACAGGGGTGTTTCCTTCCACCAGGACATGGCCCTACGACACCACTAGAGAAATCTTTAGGAATTGGGCCACCCCCTTGTGCCAGGGACTATGTGCACCCTCCCATTCTACTCAGCAGGGGGCACTCCTTACCAGCCACATGGTGTGGGTTAGTCCGCATACCCCACTACACACCCCATCTGTATTGGTTTGAGACCTCCAAGAAACAGACAACAAGATGGGATTAGATATGGAGGAGGTTTACAGGGGAAGCACCTGTGACGGTTGAAGCTGGAGGAGGCCCCAGCTGGAGAGAGCCTTCTCATCATGGTGTAGATCTAACACCTATGCAAGGAGAGGGTGAAAGATTGGGTAGGAAGAGCCTCATGCCAAAGCACAGTTCTGAGAAAGTCTCCTTTAGGCTGATGGGAAGTCTCCAAGCGAAGGTTGTCTGTTAGAGGAGTCCAGTGTTGGGCAAGATTGGCTTGGTTCTAGAACCTCCACTGTGCTCAGGCTTTGGCCCTGAGCAAGCAACGAGAACACAGCAGGTAGATTCAAATGTACATGCCCAGCTGGGGGCTGTCAGTCAACTGTGCTCTTCACAGTAGATTCTATTGAATGAGATCATAAAGAAATCCAAGTGGCTCAACTGTCTGGCCATTAAAATTGTGATAATTTAAGGAAATGTATAGTAATCTTTAGTGCAGCCACTAAGGAATTAAAATTGAAAATTATATATAAAGATCCAATAAAGGAAATAAAATGGAATACCAAGAAATAATTAATAATTTTTAAAAAGAAAAAAAGGAAAAGGAATAAAAACAAACAAAAAAATAGAAGTGTGATAGTCGTAAAGCCAAGCATGTCAGTAATTATGCCCCCAAAAATAAATAATTAAAATAAAAAAGCAAGATTCAACTAGATACTGTTTACAGGAGACACATTTTGAGTTTAAAGACCCTGACAGGTTAAAAGTAAAAGGACAGAAAAAGACACACCATGCAAACACTAGAAGCAAAATTGTTAATGGCTATATTAACATTAACTTCAGGCAGAGTATTACTAAAGACAGAGGATATTTTGTGATCATAAAAAGGGCTAATTCATCAAGAAGACGTATAATCCTAAATGTATGTGCTGCTAATAATAAATCGTTAAAATTATGAAGCAAAAATTGACAAACTATATAGAGAAATAAATCCACAATAGCTGAAGACTTTATCATTCTCTCAATAAAGAACAACTAGACAAAATCAGTAAGTATATAGATGATTTGAAGACAGTATCAGTCAACTTAACCTGTTTGGCATATGTAGAATAGCCATGGCTATTAGATGTCCTATATGTGCCCAACAGGTTAAGTTGATTGATAGTGTCGTTCAAATCATCTGTGTACTTACTGATTTTCTTTTTATATGCCCATGAAACATTCACCAAGATAGACCATATATTGTGCTATAAAATAAGTCTGAATACATTTAAAAGGCTTGAAATTCAACAGGATATGCTCTCTGCTCACAATTCATTTAAATTAGAATTCAAAAACACAAATATCTGGAAAAATAAAAAATATTTAGAAATTAAGCACCATGTTTTTAAAAAAGTCATGGGTCATAAAAGAAATCATAAGAGAAATTATAATAGAAAACATTTTAACTGATTGATAGACCATAACATACCAAAATGAGGGATGAAGCTAGTTTAGTACATAGACATTTGTACCCTTAAACACTTATATTTAAAGGAAGAAAGATTTAAAAATCAATGATCTAAGCTTACATCTTAAGCTTTAAAAAAAAAGTAAAAGTGAGAAAATAAAAGTGGAAATCCATGAACTAGAAAATGGACAAAAAGTAGAAAATAATTAAAACCAAAGGTAGTTCTTTAAAAAAATTAATCAAATTCATATATCACAGCCAACTCATACAAGAGAAAGAGAGAGAACCCAAATGACCAATATCAGGAATGAGAGAAGGGAACATCATACAGACCTTAAAGAATAATGATAAGGGCTGGGCGAGGTGGCTCACACCTGGAATCCTAGCACTCTGGGAGGCTGAGGCGGGAGGATCACTCGAGGTCAGGAGTTCGAGACCAGCCTGAGCAAGAGCGAGACCCCGTCTTTACTAAAAATAGAAAGAAATTATATGGACAGCTAAAAATATATATAGAAAAATTAGCTGGGCATGGTGGCGCATGCCTGTAGTCCCAGCTACTTGGGAGGCTGAGGCAGTAGGATCGCTTGAGCCCAGGAGTTTGAGGTTGCTGTGAGCTAGGCAGAAGCCACGGCACTCTAGCCCGGGCACCAGAGTGAGACTCTGTCTATAAAATAAAATAAAATAAAATAAAATAAAATAATGATAAGGTAATATGAACAACTTTATGCCAGTAATTTTAACAATTTAGCTAAAATGGATAAATTCTTTAAAAGACAAAATATACCAAAACCAATATGAGTAGAAATAGAAAATATGGATATTTGTTAGAAGAATTAAAATTACAATTTATAAAATTAAAAATTGTTTAAATTATAATTAAAAATCTTCCCATTCATTTTGATGATCTTGTTTTCCTATTAGAAAGAATGCTTGAAAGTTGGTACTACCTTTGAATTAGAGATGTTACCACAAAAATAAGAAAGAAGGCTATTAAAAATTTTGTAATTGCTTTATTGAGATATAGTTGATATACAAAAATGCACATATTTAATGTATACAATTTGATAAATTTAAACATACACATACATCTGAGAAACCATCACCACAATCAAGGGAATAAAGTTTATTCCCTTGAATCAAAGAGAAAAGCTTCCTCCTGCTCCCCACCCCCTTTTTATAAGAACACTTAATGTGAGAGCTACCCTCTTAACAAATTTTTCAGTGTACCATACGGTATTGTTAACAGTAGACACTATGTTGCACAGCAGATCTCTAGAACTTATTCATCTTGCATAATTGAAACTGTATACCCATTGGACAACTCCCCATTTCCCTTTTCCTTCTCTGCCTTTGGTAACCATCACTCTACTCTGCTTTATTAGTTTGACTATTTTAGATACTTCATGTAAGTGGACTCAGGCAGTATTTGTTCTTCTGAGACTGGCTTATTTCACCTAGCATAATGTCCTCAAGTTTCATTCATGGTGCAAATGGCAGGATTTCCTAATGTTTTAAAGGGTGAGTAATATTCCATTGTGTATATATATTATGCCATATTTTCTTTATTCATCCTTTGATGGACATTTAGGTTGTTTCCATATCTTGGCTACTGTGAATAATGCTGCAGTAAACATGGGAGTTCAGGTATCTCTTTAATTATAGTGATTTCATTTTCTTTGGATATATACCCAGAAGTAGAATTGCTGGATCATTTGGTAATTCTATTGTTTAATTTTATGGGGAAACTTCATGCTGTTTTCTATAGAGGCTGCACAGTTGCATTCCCCTGATGATCTGGTGATTTTAAGCACCTTTTCATGTATGTATTGGCCAATTATATATCTTCTTTGGAGCAATGTCTATTCAAGTCTTTAGCCCATTTTAAAAATTGGGTTATTAGTTTTCTTAGTTTAGAGTTGTAGGAATTCCTTCTGTATTTTGGAAATTAACTCCTTATCAGATAATGGCTTGCAAAATTTTTCCAATTCTATAGGTTTCCTTTTCACTCTGTTGATTCTTTGCTCTACAGCTTTTTAATTTAATACAGTCTTACTTGTCTATTTTTGCTTTTATTCTCTGCGCTTTTGTTGTCACACCCAAGAAATCATTGTTAAGACCAAAGTTAAGAAGCTTCTGCTTGTTTTCTTCTAGGAGTTCCACAGTTTCAGTTGTTATGTTTATGTCTTTAGTCCATTTTGAGTTGATTTTTGTGTATGATTTAAGATAAGGGTCCAATCTTTCATTCTTTTACATACGGATATCCAGTTTTCTCAAGCCATTTGTTGAAGAGACTATCCTTTCCCGATTGTATATGCTTGGCACCCTTGTTAAAGATAAGTTGACTGTATATTGTGGGTTTATTTTGGGGCTCTCTATTTCATTGATCTGTGTCTTTATGCCTGTATCATACTGTTTTAATTACCATAGCTTTGTAATATATTTTGAAATCAGGAAGCTGTGAGACCTCCAGCTTTATTCTTCTTTTTCTCATGATTCAGGGTCTTTTGTAGAGTTCCATATTTTGGAATTGTTTTTTCTATTTCTGTAGAAAATGCCCTCGGGATTTTGATAGGGATAGCATTGAAACTCCCTGGTGGTCCAGTGGCTATGATAGGGATAGCATTGAATTTGTAGATTGCTTTCAGTAGTATGGACATTTTAACAATATTACGACCTTTGAATCCATGAACACAGGACGTCTTTCCATTCATTTATATCTTGAAAGAAGGCAATTTATAATTGATAAACCAGGCTTAGGACCCTACTGCCTTTTATTCTTTTTTTTTTTTTTTCTTCCATAACTTTGCTATTACCAAATGTTCTAGCTAGCATTACTTTCTTCTGGGATCATAGGCTGCACATTTGTTTCAATCAGAAATTTCTCTAATTTATTATAAGGATACCTAGATAAATTCATGTGGATCAATGCTAATTCATCACAGCTATAAAAAGAACTGAAAACACATGATGATTTAATATCTTCTGTATAAAGGACATTATTATGTATGGTCTCTGATTTTCCTCTTTGTCATTTATATCATCATTTATACATGACCCAAAATGTTTTTAACTGAATGTATTCACCATAAAAGTGTCTGTTGAGATAAAGTATTACATAAAAACTGGGTTGTTGGGCATTCAGCCAAATGGAAACTGTGGTCAGAAGTTGAAGGGAGCTTTTATATCTTTGAGAAAACATGACATTCAAAGAAAGTTTTTGTGGAGAGCTGTTATTGGTAAGTTAACAAACAGAGGAAACTCCAAATTGAAGTTAGTGCTCAGTAGCAAATTATAATAAAATCTACACTTGAAGTTGCTCAGATGAGACCAGGCAGACAGGTAACAGAAGGGAAGATGTCCAACACTTTAGGTGCAATGCGCACACTATGTACTCCGTGCACAAGAATAGTGCACGAGCATCTGAAAAAGCCCGCTCCATTTTCTACATCCCCCTGGTGCTCTGTTTCTGCCTTTAACACTCATATTCATCATGTTAGATTTACATAACATATGTACATGTGTACATTTGTATTGTTATAGAAGTAATATAATTTGTACATGGTAGATATTTTTTATGAAGAGAAATGAAAATCAGCCACAATTTCATCTCCGTAAAACTACCATTGATTGTGTGATCTTCTGGGATTTTTTAAAATCTATTTTTATCCATATATTTATACTCTATACCTACACACACACATAAAAAAATTTGACATGGTATTTTTCTATGCTTGTTTCTCAGGCACTTTGCTAGTGCTTATTAATGAGATGGCCATAGTATCTATCCACAAATGAGGCTTACTGTCTAGTGTGGACCAATGTGCACAAATAACTCAAAATAACTACCAGTATGCTTATTAGGAAAGGGAAAACACAGATTACTGGAGCGTGAATAGAGGGGGAGGGTGGGTGTTGCTTAGTCTAAGGCATTTAATGAAGGATCCCCTGAGAAAGTGTGTCATTTAGGACACTTTCAGCATCAAGTAATAGACTTGAAGTAACAACTAAAACTGGCTTACACAACATGGGTTATCTCTAAACACAAGAAACATAGGGGAAGGTTGGTTACTGCAGCAGCTGAAGGAAGTCACGTCTGACCCAGCTTCTCTGGGATTCTCTTGGCTTTCTCTCCATGGTCACAGATGCTTATAGCAATGCCAAATGCCATATCCTCACATGAGGATGTCCAGAGGCAGAAAAGGGGGAGCTTTTCCCCTTGTGACTCTTTTAAAAAGTGAAGAACCTTTTCCCCAAAAGATGCCTCCCACCCCCGCCACCAGGAGATTTTGACTTTTACCTCTTGAGCCAAAATTGTGCCGTGTGCATATTTCCAACCCAGACATCGGTGAGAATGGGATTACTGGGACACTTGGAGGAGTCAAGATTCAGCCCCTGGGGGTGAGGGGTGGCCGTCTGTCCCTGAAATATGTTGCCATCCAATATTTGAATAAAATCAGATACTATTAGCTAGGAAGAAGGGGGGAGGATCCATCAGTAGAGCACTAAGTAAATTATACATCTATACATTGAAATCCTAATCAGCTGCTTAAAAATAGGCAGATCTATATGAATTGATAGAGCATTAGTTTCAGAATACATTAAATGAAGGAACAAAGGTACGGACACTGTGTATAGGATACTATGTGTGTAAAAACAGAAATTTTTCAAAATGTTCTTTTATATGCTGGCATTTGCAGAAAATATTTCTGAAAGGACCTAAGAAACTACATTATTTGCTCTGGGGGGGTGGTGGGACAGGGATAAGACAGAGATTTATAATTCATTGTATATCCTTTTGTACAATTTGGGGTTTTTCCCCCATGGCCATATATCTATCATTTATATTTGTTGATTAGAAAGAACTATCTATATAGAGAAACCAAGCAGAAAGACATAAAATGTGTAAATTAAAATGCCAGAATACTTTATATAATGCTTTATACTTACAAAAATATTTGTCTAATCTTTTAATTTTTTACACAGTTTTTATTTTAAAATGTTCTTATAACATGTTCACACAAAATTTGTACTCAGGTGTTCATAGCAGCATTATTCATAATAGTCAAAAAGTAGAAACAACCCAAATGTCCATCAGCCAATGAATGGATGAACAAACTAAGGCATATACATGCAATGAAATAGTATTCATCAATAAAAAGGAATGAAGTATTGATACAAGCTACAACTCAGTGGACCTTGAAAACATCATGCTAAGTGAAAGAAGCCCATTACAAAAGACCACATATTGCATGGTTCCCTTTCTATGAAATATTCAGAATAGGCAAATCTATGGAGACAGAAAGTAGATTAGTGCTTGCCTAGGGAGGTTGAAGGGAAATGAACAGTGTCTGCCAAAAGGCACAGGGTTTCTTTTGGGGGTGGCGAAAATGTCTAAAATTGTGGTGGTTGTTCCACATTCTGTGAATGTACTGCAAACCATTGAATTGTATGCTTTATAGTGGTCAAATATATGATATGTGCATTATATCTCAAGAAAGCTGTTTTCAAGATGTACTTATATTGTTTTTTCCTACAACCACTGGCAAAATTTCCAGGAACATTGTTTCAGGTTCTTTGTGAACACAGAATAATACACTTGTTCTTCTTATCAACATTTGTTCTTTTTGGAAAATGGGGTACTCCTCTGGCAAGTTTTTTTCTCTGTTGTTTTATGCATTTATAGACTGACATTCTTATCCTTTTTTCAAAAAGCCTATCATTAATATTTTTATTTGTTCTGCTTTCAACTTTCCTTAAAATATGATCGTGTAGACTCTCTTTTTTGTGACCATAGCTTTACACCTATTTTTAATAAACAAAAATCTCATCAAAGAATTTGTACATTGTTTAAAAATGAGAGAGTATAAAAGGGCTTATAATGAAAAGCAACAAACTCTGGTGCCCTGTCCTCCCTCCTGTTCCTCCTTCCCAGAGGGAAAAACTTCTTAACTGTTTCTGTTTGTTATTCTGGTCATTATTCCTATATTGTTGAGTAGCTCATATGTGCATGTCCCAAGTTGATTTCTAGCTATGGTAGATGAATTTGTATTTGGCCACTCATAGGATTCTAGGTTGAATGTAATGTCTTCTCAGAAACTTAAAGGCCTGGCTTTATCATCTTTTAGTTTTGTGTTACTCTTAAAAAATATGATTCTTTTTCCTTTTCTTTCTTTCCCTCTCTCTCTCTGAAAAATTTAATAATTATTTTTGTTCTAGTGTTTTAGAATGTGTTTTAAAATTTCACAGTGATATGAAAACTTGTATGTACAGTTTTTAAAATTCATTGTGTTTAGCTTTTGTAAGCACTTCAATCAAAAGACTGCTGTTTCCTTTCAGCTCTGAAAATTTTCTGTGAATAATTTTTTTAATAATTTTCTTTCCTCTGTTAGTATTAAAATTTGGGGATTCCAGCTAGTTGGATGCAGGGCCATTGAGAGTGATATTCAGAATTCCTCATAGGAACCACAGAATCAGAAAATGATTTGAGTAACTATTTTTTTCACATGTCCCAAGGATGGTCTTAACCAGCACCATTCTAGATACATGAGAGAAAAATTAATAGATAACATACAGTGAATGTCTTAGGACAGGGGTTGGCCAACTTTTTCTGAAAGGGCCAGATAGTAAATATTTTAGGTATTGTGGGCCAGGAGGCAGATTCAAGGCTGTTTTATAGGTACTTATACATCTATTTGAAATGTAACCATTTAAAAAACGTAAGGAAAAAAAATTCTATCTTGTGAGCCATAAAACAAGTGTAAGTGACTGGCAAGATTTGGCCCATAAGACATAGATTGCCCAACCTCTGTTTTAGGGTAGAAGGAGTTAATTCTTTTACTGAATCTGTTCAGAAAAACCCTCTTTTTAAATTTATCTCATTTTTTCCTTCAACTTAGCCTCTTGTTCTACATTTTGGGAGATTTCCACAAATTTATCTTAAGCCACTTCTATTTTAATTGAACAGTCATTTTTAGTTCCAAGACCTCTTCTTTGTTCTCCAACTGTTCCCTTTCTTTTAGCATCCTGTTTTTGTTTTATGGATGCAAGACTTTCCTAAATATTTCTAAAGATACTACTTACAGTTTTTAAAATGGTTTTCTTTTGTTTCCTAAATTATCTCTTTTTCCTTTGGGGACAGTTTTCCTGTTTGTACATCTGTGATCTTTAGTAATCTAGACATAATGGTGATAAAATAGAAAAATCATCTATTGTTTCTATACATAAATTGCATCAACATTCAACAATTACATGCTATGTTTTTAGTTATTTAGTTATTATCTATATTTTATTTGTTAAAACTGATGCTTACATTTTTGTTAAATCTCTACCTGAAATCAGACACAAAGAGGAAATCTCTAAGAATGATGTGTGTGTGTGTGTCTGTGTGTGTGTGTGCGTGTACCATCCAGAGGTTAGAATGGTATATGAAACATTCTGTCCCTGGGACAGTTGCCCTCTTTGCCTCAACACAGGTGATCTTTGGATGATTTTCAGCTTCCTCTTCCCTGCTTCATTATTTCCATTCCTGCTTCATCTGTCTACTAAGAACTGTTGAAATTGCTCCCTTGCTGATGGCCCTCTCATATTATCTTTGCTGTAATGGTTTTCTATTTTTTACAGACTTCTTTCCTATGATTTAAACCACATCTATAGGAGAGAGAAGATAAATGTTTTTGTTCAGGTTACTATTTAGAATCAGTATTCTTACTATCCATTTTAAATTACATTTTTGCATTTATTGTGGGCTTCTGATATACAAAAAGATGTAAGTAAGTCTTTATAATTCAGTAGGGAGTTATCACGTATGCCCAGTGACCTTTAATGAAAAGCAAAATGTGGTAAGTTGTGATCAACAACTTTGAAAACGGAGGAGTAGGAATGGAGGGGGAGATAAGGCTTTGTGGGGGTTGCCATTTGAACTGAGGCTTGGATGCTGGTAGAATTTGGACACGTACAGTGGACAAGGTGTTGCATGTGGAGAGACCTCGGCACGTATCCGCAGTACAAATCAGAGAGTGCAGTGAGCCGTGAGTATGAGTTTCTAGCGTGGTTAGAGCACAGGGTGTGTGTGTTGGGTGGGCAGGGGGACGTTGTAGAAGACAAGGCCAGAAAGGCAAACTGGACTCAGATCATGAAGGACCATTATATGCTCAGGCTTTTGGATTTTATCATTTAGAACATAGGAAACAGTGGCTGTAAAGATGGCCTAAACTGTGTTTTAACTAAGTCACTCCAGGTATAGGAAGAAAGATGGATTAAAAAGATAAAATAGCTGAGGTAGAGAATCCTGTTCGGGAACTATTAATTGCAGCCTGAACCAGGACAGCAGATTATGTATTTTCTTAGGAGTACTTCATTGAACATCTGTAATGTCTGCTAGGTACTTTGACAGACACTGATACTTTTGAGTTTTTCCTTCAGAATGTCTTTTTATAGCCCTGTCTCCCTCTTGCTCTCACTGGGGCATCCTGGGATAAGCTCTAATCACTCCATGCCTGAGTTACTGGAGCCGCAGTCCCTGTAGACTACAGGATCACTCTCCAGTCCGATTCATTTTGTATACCATTGATAAAATATTATTGTATGTGACTTAAATCATGTCATTTCTCCTTTTAAAACTGCTTTTTCCCCCTGCCAACCAAGTGTTAGCTCCTTTTCTGGATTTCAGTGCCCCCACCCTGGCTCTACCCCAACTAACCACATTTTTCTTGCACTCTCTAATACAAAAATACTGTCAGTCTGATCTCCCCAGAGCATGCTCATTCTGCCCCCACACCTACTTTCCTCATATGACCTCCTTGCTGTGAATGTTTTTTACACTTTCTTATTTAAATTCCTCCCATCTTTCCAGTCTCAGCTCAGTTTCTGCTCTTCCTTAAAAGTTCTTCTACATCTTCTTTGAAAAGATTATTGTCTTACACTGTTTTTCTATCCCCATCATGTCTAACTTTTGACTGGGGCTTCTATCCTCAGTTGCTCCATGGTTACAGTGTGGCAGTAGGAGTTCCAGCTACCCTAACCAAATTCCAGGCAGGAATGAGAAATGCAGTGGGCAAAAGGGACATCTCTCCTACCTGAGTCAGCCACCTTTGAGGAGCTCTCCCAGAAGTACCACTGAACAACTGGCAATAGGTTGGCCTCGTTAGTTACCCCTTAGGTGCAAGGGATGAGTTTTTAAATACAAATATTCAGGGTCTCCAGGGTGAATAATTTCAGAGGGTGCCATTCATAGAAAACAATATATAGAATAGAATGGAATATTCAATATCTTGATTTGGGTGACAAGGACACAGTATACATATGTAAAATGTTATCAAAATATGTAGTTAAGGTTAGTATACTTTATACTTTACCGAATATGTGTTATACTTCTATTTAAAAAAAATTAATGGTTTCCCCAAGAGTTGTGCAGTGTGGTGAGCCTAGGCACATGGCTGCAGGTAAAATTAGGATTATTTTCAGAAGGAAGGGAGAGTAGGCATTGGGTCAGGTATCTAAATATCTTTGTCACATGTATAGGACTTTTTTTCTGAAGACTATCAGTACTTGACATACACACCAAAGTTCCAGACATCATAGTGTTCAATGTGATATACGTATTGTAGGGAAAAAAATCAACATAAATATGAGGCTTTTCTGTATATCACCTTAACCTCTGGCACAAAAAAAAGTATTAAAGATTTTCTTTGTATTTGATATTAAGTAGATTTTTAACTTAATGTTGAAACATTTCCATAAAATGAAAGCATTGGCTTTGAAAAATGAAACATTGCATGTAATTTTTACTCACATGCTACAGAATCTAAACAGTGAAAACTCAGTGCATACTTTTGACTGCTTATGTACTTTATACAGTACAAGCAAAAAATGGTTTTATTGAGTCAATACTAAAAGGACTCAGAACACTAGTTTCCATAAAATAAACCTCTACTTTGGGTTGTTTAAACTGATAAATAAAAAGTGATTAAATGTAACTGATCATAAGACTTTAAAATCTAGTCTATATTTTTAAAGTGTTAGAAACATTTAAATAATCTTTTGAAATTTTATTTTGTTTCCTTTCATTCTTTTTTAGAAAAATCTGAAAAATGAACAACTAAATCCAGTTTTTTGTCATGGTAAAACTTTTAGAAAATGAGTGAGGCTGAGCAAAGTGGCTCACACATGTAATCCCAGCACTTTGGGAGGCCAAGGCGGGAGGATCACTTGCACCTAGGAGTTCGAGACCAGCCTGGGCAACATAGTGAGGCCCTGCCTCTACAAAAAATTTAAAAATTAGCCAGGCATGGTGGCTCTTGCCTTTAGTCCTAGATACTCCAAAGGCTGAGGCAGGAGGATCGCTTGCACCCAGGGGTTCAGGGTTGTGGTGAGCTGTGATCGCACTGCTGCACTCCAGCCTGCGCCTGCAAGACAGAGTAAAACCCTGTCTCAAAGAAAGAAAGAAAATGAGTGACCCAGGACTGGGTTGCCCTTGTATTAAGTATTTCATGTAACTTAAAATACATCATAAATAATAAGAATGAACAAATGGCAGCATTTTCGAGCATTTTTTTTTTAGTATCTGTGGATTGATGTTCACTTGTTTTTAAAGAAACGTTGTGTTTTTCTTACTTAGGTCCATCCTCAGCAGCACCGGCTCCTTTTTGAAGTGTTTGATGAAAATCGATTGGTAAGTTCAATTGTGCTTGTGTATTCATATTCATGAAACAAGGGTATATTTCAGTAGAGCAGCTGAGGAAGTGGGTAGGGAATCTGTGATTTGAGAGATGATTCAGGTGGTTATGGAGACTGTAGGCAGAATGGTGAGGAAGACACACAGTTTGTTTCCTCCTTCTTATGCTAGTCTCTACCATTCCATTCTCCGAAGCACCTCTCCTGATTGTTAACGGATTTTAAGGTCTTACTCAAGGCCTGTTGTGACAGGAGAAGGCAGGGTAAGAGCCCGCCCCTTTGTATTCCTTCCCTCCCACTCATCCCATGAACCCTGATTAGCAGGCCAAGGCCCGGGGATGTCACCTGAAGTATCTTGGGTTGTGCCTCCTCACTGCGGTGGCTTTTCTTGGGGTTACCTGTGTGCAGTGGACATCCCATCCACTGTCTTATCCCCACTCTTCCACACAGGAAATCTATCCTCTTTTCATTGATAAAGAGTGAGTAAGTGAAGTCCTCTAAAGGATTGCCAAATCTTACAGAGGCAAAAAGTAAAGTTAAACTTGGTATCATTTTTTTGTAAAATGATAGTTCTGAGTTCTGATTTCTGATTTCATAAAGACTAATTTGAAGTCCTATACTTTTCCTAATTTTTGTCTCTTTGGGATCCAGTTTAAAACCTTCTTCTTAGCATCTTACATTTATATTTTAAACCTGTTAAGATTTGAACAGGTAAGTATGAGAACAGTGTTATATATCCAAAGCTTATCAGTTACTATAGACAAGTACCAAAACAGAGCAGTTTTATTCATTTTCTAGTGAACAAAGAACCTAGAGTTTTAAAAGGAATCTGTTTTTAGTGTTAGACTACATACATATTTTTTCCCTCAAGAAATGCTAATTATACTAGTAACTGAAGACATTGCCAATGAAATCTTTAATTAACATAAAAATAAGCAAAGGTACTTTTTTGCTGCCAAAAGAAACTCTTTGCCACTGACTGGCAATCCGATTGTTTAAGGCTGAGTGACAGATGTTGATGATTTGGTTATCAGATATGGTCAGTTGCAGAGCTTTTTGGTTTCTGTTTGTGGTTTTGCTTTTTATATACAGTAGGAAATGTTTTCCTTTTTTTACCTGTCTCTGCAGATCTGTTTTCCTTCTAGATAGGACTAGTTGAAATTTAATATTTTGGGTCTTTTTGTATGTGTGTTTTGTTTTTAAATTATGAAATATACAAACAAAAAGTATGTATCATATAAACATTTTAAATAAGACAAATATGTGTACATATTACTCAGCTTAAGAACTGAACGTTACCAGAATCTTTGAAACCCTCGCTAAACCCCTCCCCTGTGACATCATCTTTCTTCCCCTACGAGACGTAGCCATTGTCTTCAATTTTGTGTTTATCATTTCTTTGCTTTTAAAAATAATTTTATCATGTATGTGTATTCCTTAAAAAACTTTTCATTTTGCATATTTTTGAATTTATAAAAATAGTATCTCTCTGAATGCATTCCTCTGACATGCTTTTTTGCTTAATGTTCTATTTGTGAGATTGATCCGTGATGACACATTTTTACTGATGCATAGTTTTTGTGACATCTGCAAATGTCCTAAAACCATAATTTATATATTTATCCCCCTTAAAAGATATGAGTGTTATTTCTAGTTTTTTGCTATTACCAGTCAATGGACATTCTCGCTATGTCTCCTTATGTTCATGTCTGAGTGTACCTACATGTTTTGGAGTTGAATTTCTAGATCTTGGTGTTATTAATACTATGTTATTTTTCCTATTTTTACTGATACTGATGTGAATTCTGTCTGATCATTGGATGTATTGTTGGCGAACTATTTTATTTGAGTTGTTTGCATGTAGTCCACAAGGAGGGATAGCTTGTGTTTGTGATTTCCACCACACTTAGTTGTCTTTTTTTTATTGTTATTTCAAAACATTATGGGGGTACAAATGTTTTTCATTACATGGATTGCTTTTGTTATGCCTGACTCGGGGTTATAATTGTTCCCATCACCCAGATAGTGTTCATTGTACCCATTAGGTAGGTTTTCGCCCATCTCCTCTTCCCACCTCCCTGCTGCTTGATTTCTACTGAGTTTTACTTGCCTCTGTGCACATGTGTGTTCATCGGTTAGTTCCAATTTAATAGCAAGTATGTGTGGTGTTTGTTTTTCCGTTCTTTGGATACTTCACTTAGGATAATGGTCTCCAGTTCTATCCAAATTGTTGCAAAAGGCATTAATTCATCCTTCGTCATGGTTGAGTAGTATTCCGTAGTATACCTATAACAACTTTTGTTAATCCACTCATGAATGGGTGGGCACTTGGGTTGATTCCACATCTTTGCAATTGTGAGTTGTGCTGCAATAAACATTCGCATGCAGGTGTCTTTTTGATAAAATTACTTCTTTTACTTTGTGTAAATACCCAGTCCTGGGATTGCTGGATCAAATGGTAAATCTACTTTCAGTTCTTTAAGAAATCTCCATATTGTTTTCCATAGAGGTTGTACTAATCTGTCTTTCCACCAACCGTGTGTAAGCGTTCCTTTCTCTCTTTATCCATGCCAGCGTCTATTGGTTTTGGACTTTTTAATAAAAGCCATTCTAATGGGGGTAAGGTGGTATCTCATTGTGGTTTTAATTTGCATTTCCCTAATGGTTAATGATGTTGAATATTTTTTCATGTGTTTTCTGGACATTTGTCTATCTTCTTTTGAAAAGCTTCTCTTCATGTGTTTTGCTCACTTTTTAATGGGTTGTTTTTTTCTTGCTGATTTGCTTGAGTTCTTTGTAGATTCTGATTATTAGCCCCTGTTGGGATGTTACAGCTTGTGAATATTTTCTCTCATGCTGTAGGTTGTCTGTTTGCTCTGTTGGCTCTGTTGATTGTTTCCTTGGCTGCGCAGAAGCTTTTAATTTAATCAACTCCCATTTATTTATTTTTATTGTTGATATGATTGCCCTTGGGGTCTTATTCATAAATTCTTTGCCTAGGCTAATATCTAGAAGAGTTTTTCCAACATTTTCTTCTAGAATTCTTATGATTTCATGCCTTACATTTAAGTCTTTTATCCATCTTGAATTAATTTTTGTGAGTAGTGAGAGATATGGATCCTGTTTCATTTTTCTCCATGTGGCTATCCAATTCTCCTAGCACCATTTATTGAATAGTGCTTCTTTTCCCCAGTGGATATTGTTGTCTGCTTTGTCAAAGATTAGTTGGCTGTATGTGGATGTTTTTATATCTGGGTTCTCTGTTATATTTCATTGGTCTACGTCTGTATTTTTGTGCCAATACCATGCTGTTTTGGTTACTGTACCTTGTATTATACTATAGTTTGAAGTCTGATAATGTGATGCCTCCAGATTTGTTCTTTTTGCTTAAGATTACTTTGGCTATTCAGGCTCTTTTCTGGTTCCAAACGAAGCATAGAATTATTTTTTCTAGGTCTACGAAATATGCCATTGGTACTTTGATGGAAATTGCATTAAATCTATAAATCACTTTGGGTACTATGGACTTTTTAACAACGTTGATTCTACCGATCCATGAGCATGATATGTTCTGTTTGTTTGTGTCATCTGCGATTCCTTTCCTCAGTGTTTCATAGTCATCTTTGTAGAGATCTTTCACCTCCTTGGTTAAGTATATTCCTAGGTATTTTATTTTCTTTGTGGCTATTGTGAATGATATTGTCTTTGATTTGATTCTCAGCTTGACTGTTATTGGTGTATAGGAATGCTACTGATTTGTGTACATTGATTTTGTAAGCTGATATTTTGCTGAATTTATTTATCAATTCCAGGAGTCTCTTGGTGGAGTCTTTGGGGTTTTCTAGATACGGGATCATATTGTCACCAAAAAGTGATAGTTTGACCTTCTCTTTCCCTATTTGGATACCCTTAATTTCTTTCTGTTGCCCAATTACTCTGTCTAGGACTTCCAGCACTATATTGAATAGAAGTGGTGACAGTAGGCAATCCTGTCTTGTTCTAGTTCTTAGTCAGAATGCTTTCAACTTTTCCACATTCAGTATGATGTTGACTGTGGGTTTGTCATATGTGGCTTTTATAATTTTGAGATGTGTTCCTTCTATGCCTTGTTTTTTGAGGGTTGTCATCATGAAAGTGTGTTGAATTTTATCAAATGATTTTTTTGCATCTATTGAGATGATCATATGATCTTTGTTTTTGCTTCTGTTTATGTGGTGAATTACATTTATTGATTATGTATGTCGAACCATCCTTGCATCCCTGGGATGAAGCCCACTTGGTCATAGTGGATTTTCTTTTTTTTTTTGATGTGCTGTTGAATTCAGTTTGCTAGTTTTTTGTTGAGGATTTTTGCATCTCTATTCATAAGGGATATTGGTCTGTAGTTTTCTTTTTTTGTTGTGTCCTTTCCTGGCTTTGGTACCAAGGTGATACTGGCTTCATAGAATGAATTGGGGAGGATTCCCTCCTTCTCAATGTTATGGAATAATTTCTGCAATATGGGTACCAGCTGTTTGTAGGTCTGGCAAAATTTGGCTGTGAATGAATCTGGTCTGGGCATTTTTTTCTTGAAAGCTTTTTTATTACTGCTTTAATCTCATTGTTCATTGTTATTCTGTTCAGTTCTATTTCTTATTGATTGAGTCTTGGGAGGCTGTATGTTTCCAGGAATTTGTCCTTTTTCTCTACGTTTTCAAGTGTATGTGCATAGAGATTTTCATAGTATTCACAGATATTTTGTATTTCTGTGATATCAGTTGTAATATCTCCTTTTTCATTTCTGACTGAGCTTATTTGGGTCCTTTCTCTTCTATTCCTGGTTAATCTAGTGAGAGGTCTATCAATTTTGTTTATCCTTTCAAAAGAACCAACTTTTTGTTCCATTGATCCTTTGTACTTTTTGTTTTGTTTTGTTTTCCATTTTGTTTAGTTTTGCTCTGGCATTAGTTATTTCTTTTCTTCTGCTGATTTGGGGTTGGGTTTGCTCTTCCTTTTCTACTTCCTTGAGATATGTCATTAGATTGTTGATTTGTGATCATTCTGTCTTTTTAATGTAGGCATTTAAGGCTATGAATTTTCCCCTCAGGACTGCTTTTTGCTGAATCCCATAGATTTTGATATGTTGTGTACCCTTTGTCATCAGTTCGAGGAATTTTTTTATTTCCATCTTAATTTCATTATTGATCCAATAGTAGTTCAGCAGCAGGTTGTGTAATTTCCATGACTTTGTGTAGAATTGAGTTTTTCTCTTGGAGTTGATGTCTAGTTTTATTTCACTGTGGCTGAGAAGATACATGGTATAATTTCTATTTTTTAAAATTTCTTGAGACATGTTTTGTGACCTAAGATATGATCAATCTTGGAGAATGTTCCATGTGCTGACGGAAAGAACATATATTTAGTAGTTTTTCAGTAAAATGTTCGGTAGGCCCATTTGTTCTAGAGTCCCGTTTAAGACCAGTGTTTATTTATTTTCGGCTTGGATGATCTGTCCTGTCCTGTCAGTTGGGTGTTGAAGTCCCCAGAAATTACAATGCTGATATTTATCTCTTTGCTTAAATCTAGTACAGTTTGCTGTATGAATCTGGGCTCTCCTGTGTGAAGTGCATAAATATTTAGGATTGTTATATCTTTTTGTTGAATTGCTCTCTTTACCATTATATAATGACCATATTTGTTATTCTTTACTATTGTTGATTTAAAGTCAACTTTATATGATATGAGAATGACCATACCTGCTTTCTTTTGGTTTCCCTTTGCATGGAATATTTTTTTCCATCCCTTTACCTTAAGTCTATATGAGCACTTGTAGGTTAGATGTGTTTCCTGGGGACAGCAGATACTTAGGTTGTATTTTTTCATCCATTCAGCCAGCCTGTGTCTATTGAGTGGGGCGTTCAAACGATTTATATTGATTGATAGAATTGACATCTGTGATGTTGCTCTGTTCATCCTATTGGATAGTACCTTATTTCTTTCTTTTATCTCTTGTGCTATTTTATGAACTCCGAGCTTTAGCTTTTGGGTTGTTTTACACTGGTGGACATTTATTGTACAGACCCATGTATTAATATAATGCAGTTCTGAGTATTTCCTGCAGGGCAGGTCTGGTGTTGACAAATTCCCTCAGTATTTGCTTGTCTGGAAAAGTATTTATTTATCCTTCATATATGAAACTTAGTTTTGCAGGATACAAAATTCTAGGCTTGCAGTTGTACTGTTTAAGAAGACTAAAGATGGAGCCCCAATCCCTTCTGGCTTGTAAAGTCTCAGTTGAGAAGTCTGCAGTTAGCCTGATGGGTTTTCCTTTGTGAGTTACTTGATGTTTTCTCCTCATGGCTTACAGGAGTTCTTCCTTCATGTTGACTTTGGTCAGTCTGATACTATGTGTCTTGATTATTACCTCTCTGCAATGAATCTCCCAGGTGTTCATTGAGCTTATACCTGGATGTCAAAATCTCTAGCAAGACCAGGGAAGTTTACCTCAATTATTCCCTCAAATAGGTTTTCCAGCCCTTGTGTGTTTTCTTCTTCACCCATAGGGATGCTTATGATTCTTATATTTGGCTGTTTTACATAATCCCATATTTCTTGTAGGCTTTGTTCATTCCTCTTAATTCTCTGTTCTTTATTTTTGACTGACTTATTTAATTCAAAAGAGTTGTCTTCAAGCTCTGAGATTCTTTATTCTGCCTGGTCTAGTCTATTCTTAAAACTTTCCACTGCGTTTTGTATTTCCTTAAACGAAATTTTGATTTCCAGATGTTCTTTTTCTTCTTTTTAAATATGTTGATCTCTTTAGTGAATTTTTCATTCATTTCCTGAATTGTTTTTCTGGTTCCTTTGAGTTGGTTTTCCATTTTCTCTTCGATTTCAATGAGCTGCCTTACAATCCATATTTGGAATTCCTTATCTGTCATTTCAATATTTTCATTTTTGTTGGTATCCATTGCTAGAGAGATGGTGTTCCCTTTTGGGGTGTTCTTTCACTCTGATTTTTCATACTTCTGGAGTTCTTTCACTGATTCCTTCTCATCTGGGGCAGGTGCCACTTCTTATTTTTGGATTTTCTTTTCTTTAGATGGGGCTTTACACACGCACACACACACACACACACATTTGTAAAGGAGTGTCTGTAGCATATGTTGGGTAGGATCCTCTGTCTTTGCTTTTGGGTGCTTTCATGATGATCTAGGTTCTGGATGGATGCCTTGGTTATAGATACCCTTAATGTAGTGGTTTTCTGAGTTGCTAGTTGTTTGTAGGCTGTAGCAGTGTTGAGCTATGTGTGTGGGCAGAGTCCCTGTCTCTCTTTAATGAGGGAGGCCTAAGGTTTTTGAAATCCTTTCTCTTTCCCCAGCCATGTGGTCTTCTTAACAGTGTGAAGTATATTGGCCTGCCCAGTTTAATCTCTGAGACAGTAGATGGTGATTGTGGATAGGAATCAACCACACCCTACATGATTGAGTCAGTAAATGCTATAAAGGGCTGTGCAAATTGACCTCCCTTTCAGTAGATGGTGCTTGCCAAAAGGAACAAACTGCAATGTTGTTTCTGGGACCTGTGACCAGCTGTAGCCCCTGAGGAGAAGCACTTGAATATCCCATGTGGTGGGTGGGGCCCTAGAACTTCTAGGTGAGTCCTTATTCTCTGCCACAGCAGAGGCAGGTGGATGGCTTGAGCTGGGCTGGGCTGGGTTGAGTGAGCTTGCCCTCAGGCTCCACAAAATCTGATAAGGTAGCTGTTTCAGCAGGAGTCAAAGGTTTGCTCCTAAATTCTGGGGAAAGCTGCCAGGGAGGGGCTGAAGTGGCCCCACCCAGCAGAAAGTCTGCTTCTGGAGGCAGGGCCATTTGAGATTCACAATCTGGCCGTCAGGAGCTTGTTTTGCTCTTTTCCCCACTCCCCTGCTCTGCAGTCTCCCACCACCCTCTGCCAGCAGGCAGAGGCTCAGACTAGCTGTGCTCCCCCTGACGGCACTTTGGGCTGGGAGCTGCCCCATCCAGGATCCCTTTCTGGCCTGAGAGCACAGCCTTCCTTTTTTGGGAGGGGTGCTTCACCAGTGCACTGTGGCTGGGACCGACACTGCACTCTCTTTTTAGTTCTGTCCATGTGGGCTCCCTTGCCTCCTGAGATTAGCTACAAATTTCCCTCCCGTGCCCCCAACATGATCAAGTTCTAGGGGTACGGGATTTGGCCTGCTGGCCTGTCCCTGGATCCCTGAAGATCAATCCCTGACCATGCCAGGGAGAAATGTGCTGGTCCTGAGTTGCCTATGGGGTGCTCAAGCAGGTTTGTTGTCCCTCCACTTCAGGGTGTGCCCTGCTCTGATGGAGCAGCCAGGCAGGCAGCACTGGGGAGGGCTAGTGAGCAGGGGGCTCACAGTCTGAGCACCCCTTTGTCCTATGCAGATCTTTAGGAGGAAAGGTTTGAGCCCCTCTCTCTGTGGAAGCCCTGGTGTGGTATATGAACCAACAGGGAGGAAGTAGTAGCTTCTGAGAGCCCTGGCTCAGTCATCTCTCTTGGCAGCCATGGGCAGAGGAGGGGAAGGGGAGGAAAAGCATCCATATGGAGAAAAGCTAGCACTCTGGTCATCTCTGTCCCTCTCTCTACCAGGCAGCCTGCCCGGAATGTCCAGGCTCGGGGATCATGCAGATCCCCTGGGGCCCACTGGCCCCCTGTGGCTTCCACAGTCTGGGCCAGAGGTGGGAAATGTTTGTGTGGGAACGAGCAAGGCAAAAACTGAGAGGTTGAAGCCCCCGGAGGAGGACAAAGGCACATAGTGGGTGGAGAAGCAATATGGTGCCTGCCATCTCGGCTTGGGTCTGTGGTAATGGGAAGTGCCCCAAGGGGGCTGGCAGGCTGGTGCTTTGTCCTCAAGAAGTTCCCAGTACACTGGCCACAGCAGCTTTGGGGCTCATGAGGGTAGAAAGGCCCTTCAGCATCTCAGGAACCTGCTGACTGCCAGAGATGTGAGGGAGAGAGGGAGAAACAAACAGCTCCACCTACCTATCCTTTTCACTGGACTCTAAGCCTCTCCGGGGTTGTCCTCTGCCAATATCTTGCTCCTCCTTGTTCTGCTCCGCAACTTCTTCCTGTGGAATCTCTTGTAGGTTCTGGCACTTTTCCTTCAGAATTACACCCGATCTGTGATTGTTTGTTTATTTTTTCTTTTTCTTCTAAAACTTTTCCTTCTTTCTGAGATGATCTGGCAGCTGGTGTCTCTGGTCAGCCATCTTGTCTCTCCAAAATCCACTTAGCTGTCTTTTGCCAATAGCTTTAGTATGGTGTGACTCTTTCTTAATTGCTAAAATTGATACTGACTGTCAAACACTGATCAGTGCATTAACATTCCTTGACTATTTACTATGTATTCAGTACTGTACAGACTGTCATGATAAGTTGGAAGAAAGAAGCATTGCCTCTGATATTAACAATTAGATATTTCTAGATTCATAAATACGACAAATAAAAATTTTTAAACTTTTAACTAAAGGCAAAAACAAGGACTATGTTAGTCAAGATATTATAGGTTCTCACACCAGGGAGTCAGAAGTTCTATTATAGTCCTGCCTCTGATTTGGTGCATTAGCTTGTAACCCTAGACAAATCATTTAATCCTTCTGAAAATATTTTCTCATGTTTAAAAAATGAGGATGACAGTATTTTCCCTGCCTAACTCATAAGTATATTGTGATGATGAAATGAGACAGTGGCAATCAGAGCACTCAGAAAATTCTTCATCATGATACAGATATAAAGTGCTATTTAACATTAATGGACTCAAGCATTTAAAGCTCTCTGATGCCATATTTTTTTATATTATCTAAGATACAACATTTAGTGTGTCTACTGTGTCACATGCTCTGCTGTGCATTGGAAATGTAGCTTTTCTCAAGAAGCTCACTTTACAAGCAAAAAGGAGCTGGAGATAATTAGAACATGGTGGTGTGTGTCATTCTGTTCCTCTGATTTGTTGCTAGTCCTAGCAGGTAATTGAAGCATAGAGATCACTTGAGATGTTACAGTAACTGTAGCCATTGGTGGGGGTAACAGACCTGATTATATAGCAACAAATGACCCTATGCCACTGTAAATGTCACTCTACCTTTGTTCTCCTATGGCATTCACAACTAAATTAAAAAATGTAGCATTTTCCTAGTAAATTCTCTTTGGAAATGTAGGGCAAAGAGCACAAGTATAATTTCAAGCAGAAACAATTTCTAGTCATCTGAAAACCGTTTCAGTACAAGTGATATTTGCTTTTGAGAAAGAATAGACTTATATTCCTTTTTTTCCCAGCCCATTTTAAGACTTGAGGGTTATAAAATACAGTAGTTTGGTGATGGTGGTGGTAGTCGTAGTGATAGAACATTTCAAAATGATGTGCCTTTAAAATAATTCTATCCACCAATGCAAAAGTTAGCACTTCTGTGTCACCATACTAAGAGATATACCTGCACACATTCAGCCACCTAAGTTTTAAGAGCCACTTATATTCTGAGTGGAGACTCCTGTGCTTCTCGGGTTTCATGGTTGTATTAGAGTTCTCCAGAGAAACAGAACCAGTACATTTATATATATATATATATAAAATAAAAAATATATATGCATATATATATATATATGGAGAGACTGATTTTTAAAGAACTAGTTTATATGATTGTGGAGACTGGCAAGTCAGAAATCTGTGGGAAAGTTTGGCAGGCAAGTAAGGGTTAATGTTGCAGACTTGAGTCCAAAATCTTCAGGGCAGGCCAGGAAGCTGGGAACTCAGGCAGGGTTTCTACATTGCAGTCTTGAGGCAGAATTGCTTCTTCTTGGGAAACCTCAATGTTTGCTGTTAAGGCCTTCAACCGATTGGATGAGGCCCCCCCACATTGTGGAAAGTAATCTGCTTTACTCAAAGTCTACTGATTTAAATGTTAATCGCATCTAAAAATCTTCACAGCGATATCTAGACTGGTGTTTGACCAAGCAACTGGGCACCGTAGTCTAGCCAAGTTAACCAACACAGTGGACTTTGGCCTTCAAAGCTCTGGTCAACAATTAGGGTTACCCAGAGCCTATCCTTACCATATAGGTAATTACATTATTTTCTGTGGAGATAATCAATAACCAACAGCTCAGAATGTAGGTTCCTGAGCTTCAGTCCTAAGACATTATCTGTTTCATTCCAGAATATAAAATTCTATAGGACCTGCATGGATTCCCCCAAGATGAGGGCTAGCTCTTTACTTGAGATCAGGGTTGATGCTCTTCTTTTGCACTTTGCTGGGCTGAGGGGTACATTTACCTCAGGTTCCTTGATTGCTGTGCGACTGTTATAATAGTAGTGTAGATTCTATGCAGTCCCAGACCTGAGCCAGCAATGCAATTCAGCCTCTCTAGAATTTAAACTCAGGCTGTAGTGCTAGGAAGTGCATATGATTCTCTTACATTATTTTTCTTTAGCTGAAACTCTTGCTGTAAATTTTTTGAGCATTATTTCTTCTTGTCCAGCTGCAGTGCTTTGTGATATTTCTTTAGAAGTAGCAGCTGGATCAACTTAAAAAAAAATCCTAAAGGAAAACATTAGGCAGTCAAAGTGACAGTGGTGACATCATCCATCCATCCATCCATCCAATCTCCTGTCTGGTAAACTGGGTGTTTTCTGGTGCTCACTTTGTGCCCAGGATGAGCTCAAGAGGATCAGAAGAAATGTTTAGTTATGGTTCTCACACTATGGAAGCTTAAAATTTAGTTAGGGGATGTGAAACTGATGCTCGTAGTGAGGCTTGCCAAAGAGAAAACATTTATCTGGCCAAATACCTGGAGTTCAGTATTTTATATTAACAATCAGAGAAGCTTTTCTTATTAACTTGAAGATTTAGGCCATGGGCATGAGCAGTTAGATCTTAGCCTATTAGAAGTGATCTATTCTTTGAGTTATTAGACCCCACACTGAATCTAAAAAGGAAAGCTGAAGTCATTTGAAGGCAAAGTAAAATGATTAGGACTCTTCCTTTTTCAAAAAAAAAGGATGGTAAGGGAATATTTACTGAAGTCTGTAAAATCATAAGGGAGATAGGTTATACAAAACCAAAATTACATAATAATTATATTACTAAATTTATATACATGCTATTAATAAAAGAATACCATCTCATTGTTATTATTGTCAAATATAATTGAACAATTCCCATATTGCTATTTTATTGTCTTAATTGATTAAAAGTACTGTTTAAAAAATGATTGAAAACAGATCTATCTTAAGCAATTTTATTTTTTAAACAAAGTATGAGTATATGTTTTACATATTTGCTTTTACTTAGAAAAAAACTTACTTAGAAAAATACGACTTGGGTGTAGTACCATGTGGTGTAAACAACAGAACTATTTTACCTTTTACTTACCTATGAATGAGCCAGTATATGTTTATTACTGGAGTTCCAGCTATAAAATTCAGGTAAGGGGTTTAAATATACCCTGGAGTATTATTTAAAAATAAATTTGTTTCTTTCAAATAGAATACCAACCTTGGTCTATGACATTTGGGAGAGAAATTAAAATATTAAAGTTTTATTGCCTAGTAAACTGAAAATAAAGTAAAGGTTAAATAAATACAAAGTAGAAAAAAATATATGCACAAAATCACAACCTCTAAAAGGACAAACAGTCTACTGTTCTCTACTGTGGGAGCTTTATCAGCACTAGTTAAGTAATCCTACCTCTAGGGCAGTGCTGGTACTAAAAAATGTAAACAAGTATGTACTTTGTTTATATAAAGAAATATGCAGCATGGTTTGTATTTCTTTATAGATATCAAAAAGCTAAATGTATTGTTTCAAAGCACCAGTAGGGGCCAGCAAAGAGCTCTTAGAGTTTTTCAGAACAGCATTGGCTTTGAGATATGTTTATTTGATGTGTTAAATCCTTTTTAGACTTCTTTACTTACCACAACACTCTCTTAAGTGAATGAATTGCAGAGACAGTGGAATAAAATATCCCGTGTGTTCAACTATATTGGGGTGTAGGGGTTTTTTTTTTTTTTGTCTAATCTGCATATGTTTTTAATGGAATGTTTGCTTAGGCTATTTCTTGGCAGAGTTTTAATAGTCAAAATATAAATGGCATCATTTAAAGACTCTACTACTTGGCTGGAAAAGGCCTTAAAATTACAGGAGAAAATGCTTGGTGACAGCTTCTCTTAAACTTTTTTTTTTCCTCTCAGACTTATGCTCAATTTTTGCAATAGTATTACCAAGCTAATTTTGTAGTTCTATCCTTAAGCTTTCACTTTTTATAACTGTACTTTGGAAGCTAAGATATTTATCTGTTTGATTTAGTGCTACGGTTTTAATTTACCCCGAAGTTTTGGTATTTCCAAATTTATACAACTGTTTGAATTTACTCATTTAAAAAAATTTAACAGTCCATATTCCTTTCTACATAAACTAACTTGACCAGATTCCTGGTATGGCTACTATTAGGAAATTCAATCTTCGATTTGATACTCAAATACATGGGGTTTCGTTCCTACCAACTTCCTGTAATTCTATACCTATGGGTAAAAATATTAGTGGTCAAACTCTGCTGGAGAAAGTATAGGCACTGTGATTCACATAGTTAAATGTTCATTTAGTAGAGCTGGAGTGAAAAAATACTGTTTCAACTTGAAATGCTAGAAGATTGTTGTTCTTGTGTTACTCATTCATGCAAATTGGAGAAGGTATAATTGAAACAAGGTTGGCTGTGTTTGAGTCAGTGTGCTGCAGCTGAGCTCAGCTTAAAGGTCGCTGGAAATCAAGTGCTTTGTAAGTGAAGGCATTTTGACTACAAGCGATTCAAGACATTTTGGAAACATCAGTCTCAGGAATGGGTCGTCCTTTTCTTTCTGTGATATCTGATATCTAATGTTTTACTTAGGATAAAGACTACTACTTAATAGCTTTTTTAGGCACCATAAATGATTTTTTCTTTCGATGCAGTGCAGCTGCTTCTAGCTTGTCTACGGACAGAGATCTTTGTTATGACTTTCAGCCCTTAACATGTTTGGAAATGAGAACAAATGGCACAAAGCTTACGATTGCACTTTGCAGCCAGAAGAAGCAATACTTATCCTTTGTCAGAAACCTCCGGAGATGATTTGGATAGCCATGTTCACATGTGCTTCAAAAGACCAACACGGATTTCAACATCTAATGTTGTTCAAATGAAGCTGACTCCCAGACAGACTGCACTAGCACCGTTAATAAAGGAAAACGTTAAGTCTCAGGAAAGATCATCTGTTCCGTCATCTGAAAATGTTAATAAAAAGAGCAGCTGTCTACAGATTTCGCTACAGCCAACAAGGTACAGTGGATGTCTTCAGTCTAGCAATGTCTTAGCTGATGGTGATGATGCTTCATTTACTTGTATCTTGAAGGATGGCATTTACAACAATGCTGTGGTTGATAATGAACTGAATGCTGTGAATGATGGTAACCTTTTAAGCAGTTCTGCCATTTGTAGTGGTAGCCTTAGTAACTTTTCAACCAGTGATAATGGATCTTACAGCAGCAATGGTAGTGATTATGGGTCATGTGCAAGTATCACAAGTGGAGGTTCATACACTAACAGTGTCATCAGTGACAGTAGTGGTTATACTTTTCCACCAAGTGATGATGGAAATTTATCTTCTGACAGCACCTCCAACAGAAGTGTGCCAAACAGGAATACTACTCCATGTGACATTTTTTCAAGAAATACAAGTACAGTCCCCTTTGTCCAGGATGACTTGGAGCATGGATTAGAGATTATGAAATTGCCGGTGAGCAGGAATGCAAAAATTCCACTGAAACGTTGCTCATCCTTAGTCATTTTTCCTAGGAGTTCTTCAAATACCCCACCAACTTCTCCAACAAGTACAGGTACTCTTCTAAGCAAAGGATCTTATCAAACTTCACACCAGTTTGTTATTTCTCCTAGTGAAATTGCACATAATGAAGAAGGTCCTAGTGCTAAGGGATTTCTTTCAACAGCTGTCAATGGACTTCGGTTATCTAAAACAGTTTGTACTGCTGGAGAAGTCAGAGACATACGGCCACTTCATGTGAAGGGCTCATTACGAAAGAAAGTTGTTATTTCAAATAATAGTCCAAAACAGACTGTCTGTGAAAAGTCATCTGAAGGATATTCTTCTGTTTCAGTGCATTTCACCCAACAGGAAGCAACTGCATTAGATTGTGAAACAGCAAATGGTGATTGTAAACCAGAGATGTCAGAAATCAGGCTTAATTCTGATTCCGAGTATATTAAGCTCATGCGTAGGACATCTGCATGTTTACCATCCTCCCAGAACGTAGATTATGAAATAAATATCAATGGAGAGTTGGAAAGACCAAATTCACAGAAAAACAAAAACCATGCTATTTTACAAAGAAGTATTTCATTGGGAGGAACTTATCCAAATATTTCCTGTTTATCCAGCCTTAAGCACAATTGTTCTAAGGGGGGACCATCTCAACTACTCATAAAGTTTGCATCTGGAAATGAAGGTAAAGTTGATAATTTATCAAGAGACAGCAACAGAGGTTTCACAAATGAACTATCTAATTCTTGTAAGGTAAGTTTCCTTTGGTCTTAGTAAATGTTAATTTATACTAGAATAGCTTAATGTAGTATTTGATTAAAATTTATTATAACTAAGCAGTTTTATATATTTTCCTGGGCCTTAACTAACAAGTGTTTTGTAGTCATGAACTTTATCAGTCTGAAGAACCCCCTGTAGTTTTTTACTCTATTTGTTATTTTACCAATGTGCAAAATATGTATTCTTTAAAAAAAAAAAAAACCTTTACTAAGTGATTTAAGCCAAAACTTGCTATGGTTTAAAAATAAGCTTTAAATAACAAACTATTTCACAGCATTTTATGTTGGTATGTTTTTCCCTCAAATGGCGTAGTATGATAGCGTGTAACTCAATATTTTATTCTTTTCAAAAATGATTATTTAGTTTCCTTCCTTAATCATTATGAAATGAAGTAAAATATAGAATGTCATTTAAAATATTTAAACAAAAAACCCCATATCAAAATGTGAAGATCTTGTTATAAATGAACATAGAGGAAATACATCTCTGAAATACATGTATTTATAAGACCATTGATAAAAACTATTATGCTGCATGTTTAAACCAGAGGAAAAATAAATGTCATTTGCATTTGTATATATGCTTAACCACAGGAATTTTGTTTCTACCCTATTTTTCTTTAGCCACTAGTTAATACTGCCTTCTAAAATGTAACTCACTCTTTCAATAATATTGAATTCTAAGTTTTATATTTCTGAATTTGGCTTAAATTCCTAGGCATCTCTTTTAATTTTCTATTTACCTTGTTTTTTGACAGTTTTGCTTTATTATATTAGTAATTTAACTCTAATGACCCTTAGCCAAGAGGTTTTTTTTATATAATTTGGCCTTTCCAAGGTATTTAAAATGTTTTGACTGAAATAGATTTTTAAAATTTCTGTATTTGGAACATCTTACCGGATTCCAGGAAATTTTAAAAATTTTCTAACTAAACCAATTCTAGATGACTGTACATAATAGTTTTGAGGAAAAAACCTATCTGTTTATCTATGTTTTTATAACATCCAATATCTATATTTAAGTTTTTTTTTAAACTTCTGGACAAGTAGCTTTAGGTAAATAAAGTCTTAAGTAATTGCTAGTTTATTTTCTTTCTCTTGAAATCTGGTAAATATAATCGTTATTAGCAATGCCCAGATGTTAATATAAACAACTAGTTTACTGAGGATGAAAAAAAGATCCAATTTCAAATTCCGATCTATGTTTTAGAATATTTCATTCCATTAGAAAACTTTTCTAAAACCAGCTTTTGGGAGATTATAATCCAGTTAACTGTTTTCTCCCCAGAAAAAAGAGACACTTTAAAGAAACATTAATAGTTTGCTAATTGCATTAATGTTACTTGTAAATTTATATTACACTTAATGAAACAATTAACATGAAAGGAATAATTAACCTAGAAATATTCATAGAAATATCCTTAAAATAGTTGATTTTGTGGTAGTATTATAGTTTATTGTTATCGATGCTTTTCAAAGGGGTATTTTAAATGTATTTTTAATGAAATTTGAGTTAAATGCCTCTTGCATTACTAAAAATATACACTTTCATTTGTTTTATTTATACTTAGGTAAACTAACTTAAATTTTTTGTGTGTGACAATCAAATGTCTGCCTTTGGGAAGATTCTATTTTTTTGGTAGTTTATTGGATTATGTAGTTCAGAAGTGTACAGTTTGCTAAAGAGCTTTAAATTCCCCCCCCTTTTAATGTTTATTAGACAACTTCTCTTTATAAAGTATTATAAATAATATAGTGACAGTTAAATTCAATTTATAGTAGATCTAAATTGATCTAATTGATAAGTAGTAAATTAAGGTCTTATTTTATGAGGAAGATTCTAATGTTGCTTTTTCTAAACATATCAGTGGCAACAATAATGGGTTTTAGAAATAATCCTGTGTTTATCAATAATTATATATTAATCTAATTATAGTGGTATATTGTAACTCATTTATAAATAAACAGCTCCAAAAATATTTCCCATGACTCCAGTTAGTCTGGGTTAGTATTCTGATATGCTGAGTCTGGATTCACATTTAACAAGTTGATATTAGAGTAGCATTTAGTAATGTCAGCTATCTGTACCAAGCAGCCGTGAAATTAAATCACTGCTTTGGTCAGAGACCCTGATTTCTAAAGCACTGAGAGGTCTACAGATTCTTTTCTTATGTGTTTAGCTACCAGTCACTAGCATATAAAATTAAGTTTCTAGCTCTCTACACTGAGCAGCTCATTAATGACTAATTTTTAAAATCTGGTGAGAGCTTTTACCTGAATCTGGGACACAGGCTGTGTTGTGTTTACAACTTAAAATGAAGATGGGGCTTTGTAGTCTACATGATAATGTTTATTTCAAGCACAGCAAAGAACATAACAATAGCTGGCCTATGCTTATTATATATGCCTTTTGAAATACAATATTACTTTTGTAAAGGCTATATAATGACTTTCAATGTGAAAATAAATATTTGAGGTTTTAACATTTTAATATTTTGTCAGAAATAGGTTAAAGAACTAAGATACTTATACAGTTACAAAAATTATTACTATTCA
Organism: Lemur catta; assembly: GCF_020740605.2. Taxonomy (NCBI): domain Eukaryota; kingdom Metazoa; phylum Chordata; class Mammalia; order Primates; family Lemuridae; genus Lemur; species Lemur catta. The sequence goes on along the minus strand of NC_059128.1, from coordinate 87,538,915 downwards.
GATTTCTAAAATCTGTATAGAAGTTAATTTTATTATTATTTTATTTTTCCCTCTCTGTTGTTTCCTGAATCTCCTTTGTTGTTAGAATGCTCAGATTTAATTACCCTATTATTTAATGCACCTTAGCATTTTGCCCAAGCTTGTGCATGTCTTCTATTCTTCACTTATATGCCTGTTTTTATTAGAAATGTTTTTATGTTTTTTCTTTTTGTTATGAAAATTTTTGTTTATTATCTGTTACTTAATCCTGGGTAGGTAAATTGCTTAAGTCTAGTGTAATAGAACTTTAAAACATTTATATCTCAATTATTTCAAAGCTTTTAACACTAATCTCAAGATTATATATTTCAATTTATAATCTCAATTATTTCAAAGCCTTTAACACTAATCTCAAGATTATATATTTCAATCTTTTCTTTATTTGGTTCTTCCTAAAATAAATATTTAAAATACATACTTATTTTAGTGTTTCATTATTTTCCCTGTCCTTATTTTATTAAATTTAGCAGAATATTTAAAGACATTTGGTTAAATTTATTTTTAATAGCACCTAATCTTTCCTATAATAACCAATATGTCTTATAAATATTGACTCTAAACTGATGTAACAATGACCACTTTTAGAAATTTGATGAAAAATGTATACTTGTGTGTATATATATACTTCTTAGAACTGAGGAATCATTAATTTCAGAGAGGTTCAGAGAGCTGAATTGTTTGCTTGGACATACTATGCTCCGTAGATGTGCCATCTTTAATTCATTTATCCAGCACACATTTGAGTGCCAGGCACCATCCCAAGCACTGCTAATAAAAGATGAGTGAAATACAGTCTCTATTCAGGGGAGCTCCTAGTTATAGGAGCTCTAGTAATAGGGACACACTGGTAAACAAAAAAAATTTCAGTCTATTGTGTGATGTGCTAAAATAGAAGTGTGTATGAGAAAGTGAGAAAGATGTGACCATATTTTTCTAGAGGAGAGGACTTGGTTGGTAGAGGAAGGCTTCACAGAGGAGGTGACATTTGAGCTGCATCTTGATGAGTGACTTGGAGTTCACCAGGCAGAGAAATTAAGAAGGATATTCTGGGGCAGAGATTCTCAGTCTCAGCACTGTTAACATTTTGGGCAGGATACCTCTTTGTAGGGGGAGGCTGCAGGATGTTTAGCAGCATCCCTGGCCTCTACCCACTAGATGCAAGTAACACCCCTCTCCCCCACTGTGACAATCAAGAAAAGTCTCCAGACATTGCCAAATGTCCCATCAGGGGCACAATTGGCCCCTGTTGAGAATCACTGCTTTAGGCAGGAGCAGTAGCACATGCAAGACTAGAGATGTGAAAGAATGTCACCCTGTATGTGGTTGAGTGCAGCTAAAGCACAGAGTGGCCTAGGGCTGTGGGAGGAGCTGATCTGTTGGAAGTAGGTTGGGATCCCATTAGACCTGCTACCTCATGCTAAAGACAGAGTAGTGTATCTTCTGCTAATAGACAGTGGTTAGGCAATGGAAGTCTTTATTTGAGAGTGTAAATTGTTCATTTTTATGTTTTTAAAATATACATTTTCATGATACCAAGTATTATAAATGAATCAAGGTTTTCTTAACTTAGACAACTGGATGAATGGTGATGTCATGAACTAAGGTAGGGAATTCAGGAGAAGGGGCCAGATTTGGAAGGTGAAGAAGAAATTACATATTGTTAAGTTTGTGTTCCTGCAAGGCTGCCCTGGTCGTGTGCTGGCATGTAGGGTGGTTGGAGAGACAGGACCAGGGCTCGGGAGAGAGGTGAGGCTGCAAGTGCAGATTGGGAGTATAGCAAAGCCTCAGGTAAAGAGGAACCCATCTGGAGAAAGAATGCAGTGAGATGGATAAATTGAAATTCTGGGGACCGCCAACTTTGATGAGGTGATGGAAGAAGAGATAAAGCAGAGACTAAGGAAGGATCACTAGAGAGGCTAGGAGAGCATGGCATTGTGGAGTAGAGGGAAGGGAAGGAGAAAAGCATGCAGTGCCACAGAGAATTTCAGTACCCACCCAATATAGCAATTAGGAGGTCTTTCAGCAGAGGCTCAGGAGGAGGTGGGGTTGAAAGGCAGGTTGAAGAAAGAATGTAACAGAGTCAATGTAGGTTGCTCGCTGAATGTTATAAAATAAGTGTGAAATAGCTTAGGCAAGGTATATTTAATGATTGCTATATAGAAGACACAGTTTAACCTGGCATATAAGATGTACATGGTATATAAGACAAATCCCTCTCAACAAGGAGAGTACAGTCTCTTTCCCAAACACAAAAACAAAAAACAGGTTGTGGCCCTCTGTTCTTTCACCTTGGAACTACAGAATAAGTGAGTGTGGGCAGTGAAAACTGAAATGGAGATTCAGCAATATGAAATGAGAAGTGAGAATCTGAAACTACTTATGACTATCACCACTCATTTTGGACAGCATTATACTAACTGTCTCAATCCCCTGCTACCACCAAAAACGAGACAAAACAAAATAGAGCTTCCGTGTAGAAAACAAGTCAGTGTTTTAAGGCCTATTCCTAGGAAATACTTGGCAAATAAGTCACTGCCTCTGTCACTGGCTTCTTCCAGGATATGGAGCCCACCATGTGCTCACTGCTGTAAGCCCTCGCTTTCTGGATCCAGTCTCCCTTCCCGTCACGGATGGCAGGGGAGCAAGATGGACCAGGGAGCTGTTTTGGCAAAGGGGGCTTGGCACAGGCTCTGGGCACGGCCAGGCAACAGGTTGAGGTCAGGAAGGTAGTCAGCAGAAAGAGCAAATGAGTGCTGGGAAAGAGAACCAATGGTCTTGTCAGCATATCCGGGAAATATCTGAACTATTGCTCAAGTGTCTGGTTCAGTATTCTTTGTTTGCCCTTGTGTGAAATTGGGAATCTATGGTCAGATAAAGACAAATACTTAGAGATATAAGGAAAAAATTATAAAACAAGGGGTGAGCAGATCTGTCTCAGTTCAGTGAGATGTTTTAGGGGAGGCTCTCAAAATGGGAGCAGTTGTTGAAAAGTGATTTTGCCTTTGCTAAGATTTAACCAAACTATTGGGATATAACAAGAGCAACAGATCTGAGAGCCTGGAAGGGCAAGCAGCTTGCATGTCTATATACCTTGTATCTCAATTCCTGGACCAGTCACAGCAAAGAGCACCTTGAAAGAGCGAATCTATGACATTTCTAGTTAGGCTCTAGAATATCTGGGGGTGAGGGGAGGGAACAATTAGGGCTTCTCTTGACTTACTGGTATTATAAAACCGTAATACTCAAACATTTTGATTGGCCTTAATAGAAAAATATATTATTGAGAAAAAAGAAATTTACCTCAAGGATATTGGTAGTATAATGGACAACATTTTTAAGTACAGTTCATTAAGTACAGAAACATTCTTAACAGAGTTTTAATCTTTTGCCCCCTTACAAAAGCTGAGAGGATAACACTTTATGATGTAGCTAAAATAATATTGATATTCATATTAATATTATATATCATATTAATACTCAGGATTACTTCCCTTTTTTCTTTCCTCTCAAATTTTTGTTTGTAGGATGCCTTCAAATGCTTTATTAAGTATCACAATTGGAGAATGGCTTATTAGGATGTCAGACCAGTGATTTTCAAATTTTCATGTGCATGTAAATAACATGGAGATCATATTAAAATGTAGGTTTTGGTTCAGTAGGTCTGAGGGTGGGGCCTGAGATTTCTGTATTTCTAACAAGCTACCAGATCATACCAATGCTGCTAATTCCCCAAACACACTTTGAGAATTAAGACCATTCTTTCATGAGAATAGTAATATATTTCACAGTTGAAATGTCTAGTGAGTCCCTGAAATGCCATTATAATGAATAATTGATTAAAAACATATATCTTAATACTTCAGATACCGGATGTACATGCAGCAAAAAAAAGTTAAAGATTGGGAATATGTAATAGAAATAGGCAAGGAGGCAAGCAAGTGTAAATTCCCTAGAATTGAATAGAGAAGGATTTTAGAGAATGGATTAAGCGAATGGGTAATCTTTTCTGGGCTCTAATTTACTAGACTATAATTCCCTAAATCACGGACTTTTTGTCTTGCTCATTGTTATATCCTCAGTACATAGAACAGTGCCTAGCTTAATATACTCACTCAATAAATATTTATTAAATGAATGGATAAAGCCAGGGACCCTTGGGAATAGGGTAGAAGTGACTACAGGATCCTGTTAGGTGAGGGTGACCAGACAGCCTTGCACAAACAGATAACCAAACTAGGATATTTCAGTGATGACTGTGATGACGAGTGGAAGCTGCTCGATGCTTCATCTTTTGCATGGAAGGGTGGCACTCTTAAATGAATACCTTGTCCCTGGGGTGGATGCCAATGGAATATTATGATCGTGACTCAAGGATTAGTTTCCACAGTGGAGTCTGATTCATAGCCTACATATTCCACTAACTGGTACCGTAGAACTGTGTGTCTGGACGGAGGCTCGGATCAAGTTTTCTGAAAAGAAGGTTGAATGAGGAAAGACTTTTAAGGGTATTTAAACAAAGGCCATTTGACTGGCTTTAAATTTATCATTGTCTAATGTTAACATGACTTCCCTCTAGACTTGATGGAAAAGCTGGGATTCTCAGAGTAGTTACTGGAGTTTTAAGTGACTGTTTTAGCTAAGAATGACCTTTACTTTTGTACCAAGGCTGAGAGACTGAACCCTCTTAAGGAGTCACAGAGCTTAATGGAAACTCAAGTCGTCTTCAAAGCAAATGAGTTTAACAAGTCTTTATCAGAAATAGAATATGTGCCTGCCATAAGTGGCAAATAGTCTTCCTGGATTTGAAGAGTTTATAATTGAAGTGAAAAGACAGCATAATCCATAGAAAACAACCAGAAAACAATACTATAATATATAGTGATATCCATATCCCTTCGCCAGGCAGGCAGACACCTAAACATTGAGATATGTGATTGCCGGTATGATTTTTAATTAATTTTCATTTTTATCGAGGTAACATATGTGCCTATTTTAAAAGTCAATTGTCATTTCATTGAAGGTTTTCTTTCTTTTTGTCTGTATTCTCTCTTCCTAGAATTCTTATTAGCCAAAGTTTGCACTTCCAGGATTGATCTTATAATTTTCTCTCCGTATTGTTTCTTTGCCTCTTTATTTTACATCCTAGAAGGTTTCTTCTGAGTTTCTCCTTCTCTTTAATTTTAAAATTTTGGTAATTTTTAATTTATAAGCTTCTTTCTTATTTTCTGATGATTCCCTATTCCTAACATCCTGCTTTGTTTTATAAATACAATCTCTTATTTCTCTGAGAATATTTTACTTCAGGCTTTGTTTTGGTTTTTAAGTTTTGTTCTGGTCCTACCTTGTCTCTGGTTCCTATTGGTCCCTTTGCTGTTTTATTGTTATTTATTTCTCTTTATTAATAGACATTTTCTTCCAGGTATCTGTTGTTCATATTTGAGAGTGAGTCACTATGAACTTGCCTAGAGGTTCTGTAATGAGGTGGGGCTTTTTAACTGGTGGGCTTCACTGCTGGGAGACCTCCAACTGTCAGTATCATTTCTGTGAGGTCAGTTTGTTTCTCCAGAAGAGAAACTTCCAATCATTGCCCAGTTATGTTTTACAACTGTGGTTAGTGATAAACTGGGAGCAAAGGTGATTCCTTTCTATAGGTTCTGCAACTGAGTTAATTCAGGGTAAACCGTGTCTTAAAAGTAACATTTACTTACTGAATTCTTAAGATGTTGATGATATTTAATTAATTTACAATAAATGAGATCCCTGATTTTCATACCTGTTGTCTGACATACCTTGTATGTATTCTAGAAACATGTACTCCTACAAAGACTAAAGTAAATACTCACTATAATAGAAAATGTTGTTTCCTTAACATATTTCTCAACGTTTTACATTCTTGGCAATACATTTAAGTGTAAATAAGCATGTCTGTCACTCAGGAAGAGAATCAACTTATTAAAAACCTGTTTGGGACTAGAATGAGGAGGAAGAGACCATAGTGGTTGACTGAAAGAGTTTAATATTGGATGTTCACTGACACTGAGATTTGAAACCTCAACTATGATTTTTAACTTAGAGAAAATCTTAATATATCCTTTTTTAAACTCTTTATATCTGTGAAAGTTTAAAGCAGTTAACATATTTTATATGCCATATTTCAAAAAACTCTGAGATAGTGATTATCTCCATGTTAGAAACAAAGCTCAGAAAAGTTAAAATGACTTGCTCAAGATCTTAGATCTATTAAATGTCATATTTGGACCAAAACTCAGCTCTATAGGTATTCTACAACACCTTTCTACTCTACAACTAGCCAACAGACCTTTATCCTGCAGTAGTATCCTATAGGATAAAGCTGCTTGGGGAAGGTTATTTTGGTTAAAATAGCATCAAAAAGAAGAAAAAAAAGTGGCCTAAAGGAAAAATTCAATTTGGAATTACAGTCTGACTATAATCTGATGAATAATTTTTATATTCTGAAGAACATATAGTCTAGGTCATGTTCGTTTTTATTCTCATTGTTGAGTGAAAACTAAGTTTAGAAGTTATTATTTAACATGTTACTAGAGAATCAGTTTCTCTTTTAATTATTTCTTTTTCTTTTCTTATGATTTGTGACCCAACAAGACTTATAATTACTGTGTTCTTTCGATGACTTTTGTTGATTAAATAACACATTGTGTTTTACCTCCTGTAACACTTTGAATTTCATCCTCATGTTCTTTTTCTTCAATAAATATTATAAACTACCTACAACATTATAAGCTACCTATTCTTCTTTTTCAAATGTTTTAAAACCTTCTATTATGGAAAATTTCAAATGCAAACAAAAGTAGAATAATGCAATGAACCTCATGTGTGCCTCACTCAGTTTAAAAAAATATCAACATTTTGTTAATCTTTTCATCCATCTCCTTTCTTCTTTTTTTTTCTGGAAACTTTAAAAACAAAACCTTATGCATCATATTTTACTCATAAATACTTCAGAATGCATCTGTGATGGATAGGTACTTTTTACCTATATAAAGCCATTATGCAACTATAATAGCATTTAACAAAACAAACAGTAATTTTAAGCTATTTTGACTGTATCTATCTCTAAGTCATCTAGGTCATTTTCTTATTCACGAAGCTCAAGATGGGCACATGCTTCTTTGACTTGTGTCTATGTAATTCTTCATCTATTTTATGCTGTTCACATCACTTTGGGGCTGAACATGTCAATTACTTGCCATAGGATTTTCTGCTTTTTAAATCAGATAACTTTTAATAACATATTTGTTACCAGTATAATTGAGGTTTTTCCTTTGGAACCTAAAACTAAGAAGTTTGAGTTCAGACTTGGAATTTATCACCTAATCACACCGTATCTCTGCCTTAATCACCACAGTGCATTTAGGGTTCAAACATCTGGGATACTACCTTCCTCATTCCTGGGCAGAGGTAAAAATGTATTTGGGTAGTTGCATTAATCCTCTTATAGCTTCTCCAGGTCTTAATTAATGTACCATGATCTTTGCTTTAGAGTTTTGGAAGAAGTGCTTCCCCAGACTTGTAGCCTGCATATTTTTGCATGACTTTTTAATGATGTGTTCTTTTCATGCATTTCCTATTACTGAACTGTTAATTTGGATTCTTAATTGCATATATGATTCTGTTTGTACATATATAAACCAGTTATTATGTTACATATCATGGCACTTTACAGTGTGCCCTTAGATATTCCCACAACAATACAAGGTAGATAATGATAGCTACTTCTTATTGAGCACCAACTATTTCCCAAACAGATTTAAAATTTCCAGTTCATAAAACAGCTCTGTAAAGTTTCCTAAATTTCCTATTTTATTATATTTTCAAAGGAATACAGGTTTTCTAAAGCCTTATTAAATCTTAAAGGCACAATTCTTTGTACTTATACTCACAAATTTTGATTATATATATATTCATGGGAACAAAACTATATCAAGACAAGAGGTACTAAAGGAGGACAAAAATAAATAAGAATTATACAGCAAATTAACAGGAGAAGATAACTAGCAGCTAGAAAGTCCCATATGTGGGCCACAAGCCCCACATAGAATGTGCAATTATTGGTAGTTTTAAAGTTAACTCTTTTGGTTTTTATCCATCATTGAAAATACTGACTCATGAAGATGATCTTATGTCATTGATAGAATCAGCTTGTAGCCATGAAGTGGTAGATTTTTTTCTCTTCAGTTTATAAAGAATTCCAGATATCCCAATACTTAAGATACCAGAGTTTTCACTAATGGCATTGTTTTCATTTAAATGAATTTTATATGTGAAGACATTAAAATAAACACCTTATTTTGTAAAAGCCACTATTATAACTTGGTTTTTATTTTATTCTTGATCTTTAGGAATCGAATCATCTTCTAGCTGTTATCTATGTTTTTGTTTTATGTTTTAAACAAAAGATTACATTTACAAAAGGAAACATATCCTAGGGTGCCCATTTATCTTTATATTGAAATGTTTAGTTGGCCATTGTTGATAGGGTAAAAGCAAAGTAATTCAGCTATTATGGTTTTAATTTCATATAGTTACTCTCTTTGAGACATACATAAAAACTCAATTTTATATGATTCATTTAAGCAACCCAATTTTGTCAGCCTGGTGGGGTTTTTAAAAAGCTTTCTTATAGCTATCCTTCCCTTTACTGAAAGTAATTATGCATTTGGCTCTTAGGATTTTTTTTGTTAGCCTTCTAAAGTTAATTTGGGTTTTACTCTGGAGTATTATTTGTAAATATTATCAAACAGGTGGTAAAACCACTGAAATATATTATGCTGATACCATAATTCTGAAATAAGCCAGTCAAATCTGTTGACTCACTACATATAATTTAAGTTTCCCAAGCTTCAGCAGCTTGCAGGGACCAGTGGAGACAAACTAACAATTTTAACCCAAATTTCACTGACTTATCTTTCCTGTTCACCCAAGATCCCAAGCAACTACAATATGCTCTTCAGTATTTCTGGGTTCCCAAAGGATGGCTCCCACACACTCTTGACAAATCCAGTCCTGTCAAGCAGCATTTCCAGGCACATGCAGTGACAGGATCAGTCACTTTTGGGTACTGCTGCATCCCACTGGTGTGTGGTTCTCCCTTCTTTCCTTATGATGGGTTCTTTCCCCGAAGCATCCTAAAAAAGCTTATCTCAACCTTTCCTCAGGTAGGATGAACCAACCTAGTTAAAAAAAGAAAAAAATGGAATTGTGATTCTGAATACAGTGTGGTAGGGAATCAGTCAGCTCTGGGGATGTGTCTGAATCTCAGAGAAGAGAAGCACTAAGAATAAAATCTTAAAGTCAGAAAGTACTGTTTTACTTAAAAATTTCCTAAAACGCCACTGTCCAATATAGTAGCCATAGCCACATGTGGCCATTGAGGTCTAAATTAAATTACATCAGATTTAACATTCAGAACCTGCTTTGCGCTAGACACATTTCAGATGCTCAATTGCTACATGTGATTGGTGGCACCTGCATGGGACAGCACAGACACAGAACATTTCCATTATTGCAGAAAGTTCTGTCGGACAGGATTCCTCTAGAACATTAGGTTTGCAGCCACAAGGCACTGATGCTCCTGCAACTTTGACAATGCTCCAGTGTAGGAGGAGGAAGGCTCCTACAGCTGCAGTATTTGGTGCTTGTGGCTGAAGAAGTGGAGCCGAATCCCAATAGCCTTATTTTTCTCCACTGGTACCTGCCTTAATGTTTAAGCAAGAAAAATATTGGTTTTAAAGGGATCCATTGAGTTCTTATTTTCTTAAACAACAGTAACCCACTTCCCTTCTTTTTTTTTTTTTTCTTGTTTTCATTGATACATTATATTCTTCAGTAAAAATTACATGAGTTTTTTACCCTGGGGGAAATTTTAAAAGCTGTTTATAGATCAGCTAAACTTACATTTGATCAGAAAACCAGGTAATGAAATTATAAGCATAATCAATTTCTAATTCTGACTTTTAAAAAAAAAACTAAGAAAAGGTTATTCATTTCAAAAAGTAAAAATTGTTAGAGAAAATATTTTTTTCTGCCACTACCTAAAGTAGTCTCATACCAAGGTTTACAAAAAAGAGAGAGAGAGAGAAGAAGAAGAAAAGCTACTTTGGGAATTGTTTGATAATTATTTTGTTTGTTTAGAAATATTCTTTGGCCTTATGTACAATCTTTATACCCACTTGTGTTCATTGCACTGAGAATAAATCTTTGTTTTCATAGATTACTGTGCATGATTTGTGCTTAATATTATTTGTTGATGATTAGGGAAATGACTATTGAAAATATAACAAACATATTTTGCTTTTAAAATGTCTTTTGTTGTGAAATACAAAGAGTAGAAGACATTATCCCAATGTTTTGATGGGGCAATCTAGGCAAGGAAGACAAAGAACATATAGATAAGATGGTTTGAAATTATTAAAGGATCAAAGAGTTGAATAGCTTCAGCTTTGATAAATCCTGAATTATTGACAGTGTTCTCTACACCTACTAATGCTAGTGCTGTTTAATACACAGAAAAAAAATTTAGTATGAAGTTCAGTAGTTTATAAATTTCAGATTCAGTAACCTTTAAAGATGATTATAACTGGAATCTGGAACAATAAATCTAACAACCTAATGATGAGCTAAATAATGACTTCCTATATGTGCAGTATGTTGCTGGGCCTTTCACCACGTGGAAGAACTTAGGAATTGTTTTTAACCTTCCTTTTAAACATTGTTTAAACATTCTTATATGTAAACTATTAAATGGGGTAGTTTTATTTGAATCTAAATCCACTTGAGTTGTGCATTTCACCTCTCATGGATGTATTTTAATTTGGAGGTAGTATCAATAGAATTAGGGTTTAATATTATGGAACTTGAACAATAGAGATTCATGTAAAATATTCTGATGTGTCAAACTTTACCAACTCTGTACGGATTCCAAGTGCTGGATTCCACATGCCAAGGATGGGAGTGTGGCTCATGGCCACTAGAGGGCAGGAGAGGGCAGGAACAGCTGGGGACAGCCAGGGACAAATGTGTAGGGGAAAACTTGGGCCTCTTTTTAAGGAAGACAACTTCCCACAACTTGAAGAAAGCATAGTTCAGTCCCTGCAGCAGGAAAGCCAAGAAATGATCTGGGAGCATAAGACATAGTCAGAGCTGTGAAAAACATGGGCAGGGAATCAATAATCCAGTGTCAGGCCCAAACATTACCAGTTACCAAACTGGTGGCAGAAAGCTGAAGTCAAGGCCAGGTTGAAGAAGGAAGTCAGATAGCAGGGATTTGAGCAGGTCATTTAACCCTTATGATTATTGCTCCAACTCTGTTGAACATACTGACCCTTTGGAAAAGGGCAAATGGGACTTAAAAGGTCTAGTGCCGGAAAAGTCAAGGGAAATCTGATATCATCTACTTCTGACACTGTAGCATTTCCTGTCACAATTCCTGATTTATTTTCTTGATGCTAGAACCATTACTATTTTCTTCCTGGTAAATTCCCTCCATGTCATAGAGTACTTCCTCAGGTCTACATAGCTAGTTTTTACAAAGGAGGGATTAATTGAGACAGAGATGATATAGCACCACGAAGTCATGCCATTTTAATTTTAAAAAAAAACTAATTTAGAATTTATCTCTCAGTATTACATATCTATAAAGACAAGACACACTGGGATATAACAAAGAATAAAAATTTTCCTTCATCCCTGTCTTGTATACATCCATAGAATTTTGTACTTTTCCTTTATAATTTTTACACATGATTTAGTTATATGTGCATATTTGTCAACCATGCAAGACTGTAGGCTCCATGATATCAGAAACGTCCTTCCACACTTAGCACAAAGTCTGGCTATAGAAGCCTGTCACTAACATTTGTTGACCTGAAGGAATTTACCATGTAGTTGGAGTGGAAGAGAACTATAATACAGATGTTAAAGTAGATACAAGGTGAAGGAGAATTACAGAGTAGGAAATTAGCAATTTAGTCTCATCAGGAAAATTTTCATTAAAATGGCATTGAGCTGGGCCTCATAAGCAGACAGGATTTATACAGGCAGAGATGAGAAAGAAACTTTCCAGGAAGAGGGTGCAGAGTGAGTTTGAGAGGGCAAAATATAGGATTTTTTTCAGCTCTTAGGGAGGCTTATATTAACAGATAAGGCTGCAAAGTGGATTGGAAAAACAAACGCAGAGGGCCTAGAATCCCAGGCTAAGGAATGTATGGCTTTTCCTCTGGGCTAGTATTTTTGAAATGTGTTCCTCACCAGTCTACAAGATACCTCATATAAAACCTATCCCATCAACAAATAAGTTTGTATAATGCCACGTGCTGTATCTTGGAATATCACAATGCACAGTGGTAAATCTAACTTCTTAAAGTCCTGCAGGAAATAAACTTTTGATCTTGGTTTAACCAAGTATCCCAATTATATGACCATGTTTAGATGTCCTGCTCATTTATCGTCAGCTGTGAACAATCATTGTTTACTCTTCCTGGTTTTCTCCAAGAATTGAATAGAGTGGTGGTTCTCAAGGTGAGAACTTGCAAGAACTGCAAATTCTCAGGCCGCATCCCAGATCTAACGAATCAGAAATTCTGGCCTAGTGATCTGTCTTTAAAAAGCCTACCAGGTGATTCTGACACACACTCAAGTCTAACCTGAATCTTGCAACTCTAGATTAGGTTGGAAGCAGAAGCTTCCGTTTATCCACTTCAAGTGATGGTCTTCCGTTTACCCATTTTAAAGTTCATCTTTTCTCAGTTGCTTGTTTTTAAATTAAATATCTGAGATTTTTTACAGCTCCACGCTTTGGTTTCTTAGAATTGAAGTCACTGCATCTTCTGCAACAGTGGCAGCCATCTACGAATTTAGTTTCTCATTTAAAAATGCAGAGATAATTCTCCAGAGAATATTAGCTTCCATCTCTTCAAAAGTTTACCTTTTCCTTTCCTTAGCAGTTTGGCAGATATTTCTAGAAAGAAAGCATTAATATGATTTATTAGAAAGCTCAGAATCTCTTTGACTATTTTCAATTAAGAGTTGAATACTTTTCTTTCTGAAAGGAAAAGCTTTATCCATTTTATCAGTATCTAGCTGTGGGCATTTCCTGGTTAAATTATAACTTTACACATTTAGTCCTCCTGTTATTTTCCTTTGTTTAGAAATATCAATTTGAAACAATGAGATGAGCCCCTCCCCTTTTTAGAGATGGAAGGAAAGTTGAAATAAATGCAAAACCTTTTTCTCACTTTTTATAGTCATCTAGTTTAGGAACTTACAATATGAAATTGCTTTTAAAAGTGTTGGATATATTAAATTTTAACTTTGAAAGTAATTACAAAGTCCTTTTCATATTCGATACACCACCTCTCATTCCTGTTACCCTTTCTCTGCTTCAGATTCCTTCTTTTCTGTAACACATTAAGAAACGGTTTATATTTTTAAATCCTCACAGTAAATTACAAATGAAACTTTAAAGCATGTAAAGATAAACTTGTCAAGGTAAATATCATCTGTTTTCACAAGTCAGTGATAATTGAAAAGTGGAGAACTCCAAAGAAACTGAAATTCAGAGGAAGATAATTCAAACTGAAACTGATTTAGAGAGTGGTCTCTCCTGACTCCCACCCTACCCCAGTCTATTAGGTAAAAATCTCTTTAAAGATGTGAGGGTTGCTAAGGGCTGTAGAATTTTCAAGTAGTGTGAAGCTATTGTCAAAGAACAAAATACAGTCATCTCTTGGTGCTGCTGGAGAGAGGGGGGATTGGTACCAGGTCCCCTGTAGCTACTAAAATAGGCAATGCTCAAGTCCCTTAAATAAAATGGTATAATATTTGTATATAACCTATATTATATAAATAGATTTTGTACTGTATTTTTTTGTATTATTTTTCATTGTTTTCTTTTCAAATATTTTCCATCCCTGTTTGGTTGAATCCACAGATGTAAAACCTGTGGATACAGAGGGCTGACTGTACAGTTTGTGTCTTATAGTCAATTCTACCAGATAGGCTGGGCGCTGAGCAAATCACAAGCTTGGGACATTGAATGTCACTTTATGCAAAGATACCCAGTTTATATAGCACTATGATTTTATAGCACACATCAGATTAAACTGTTTAACCTATGCCATTTCACCCTTGGCATACTAAAAAGATTAAATCAATAAATCTTGAACTTCTAGAAAAATGTTTAAAATAAGCAGGTCTTAGTATACAGCAAGTTAATAAGTAAGTAGGAAAGCAGAAGCTATACAAATGCAATTTGATTTAATAAAATTGGCTTACCTTAGAAAACAGTTAAATTTACAATGGTTTTAATAATCTTTTTTTCTATCTATCTATATTTAGTATGTAGTATGAGTCCATGTAGTATGGATTGGATTTTGAGAGGAAGGGTGTTCATTCATTCATTTAAAGACAGGGTTTTGCTCTGTTGTCCAGACTGGAGTGGAGTACAGTGGTATGTTCATATAGCTCACTGCAACCTCCAACTCCTGGCCTCAAGCAATCCTCCCACCTCAGCCTCCTAAGTAGCTAGGCACACATGCTACAATGGCTGGCCAATTTTTTTTTTAAAGACAAAAATCTCACTATGTTGCCCAGGCTGGTCTTAAACTCCTGGGCTCAAGCAATCCTCCCACCTTGGTCTCCCAAAATGCTGGGATGATAGGCCTGAGCCACCATGCTTGGCCAGGATATTCATTTAAAATAATGGTTTTTATAAAATCTGCAAGCAGAAAATATATGCTTGCTTTATTTTCAAAATACTATAAATGATCCATTATATGAATTCTCCTTATTTTTCTTAGAGAGTCACATGTGTGAGTATCCTCTTTGTCAAAATATCTACTTTTTTTTTTTTTTTGAGACAAAAAGTCTTGCACTGTCACCCCACGTAGAGTGCAGTGGCGTCATCATAGCTCACTGCAACCTCAAACTCTTGGGCTCAAGCGACCCTCTTGCCTCAGCCTCCTGAGTACCTGGAACTACAGGTGTGTACCACAGCACCCAGCTAATTTTTTTATTTTTAGTAGATATTGGGGTGGCAGTTGGCTCTTGCTCAGGCTGGTCTCAAACTTCTGGCCTCAAGCAAGCTTCCTGCCTCAGCCTCCAGAGTGCTAGGATTATAGGTGTGAACCACTGCACCTGGCCCTCAAAATATCTTTTTATGTGTCCAAATCAAGAAAACATTTAACCTCTTAGAAGAATGAAAGTTTAAAGTCCACCTTAAAGAGGTTCTTAGACAATTTCAGTTTTAGTGTTTCAACTTCAGAATTTTTAACTCTGGTCTTTTATGATCTCTGAAATATCTCTTGATCTCTTAGCTTAATTTAAGTAATATGGTTAATTATGGCTATATGTTTGTTCAATTTCTCTTCTTACTGTCTGTACAGTTCTTTTTTTTCTTGAGAATTAGATGATCTATACAGAGAAATCATGACATTTGCACATAAAGGATTTGAATACAGCTCTGGGAAGACAATAGTTATTGGCAATAATTAAAATATTCATACAAATGCAAGCCTCTTGATCTTGAATCTTTGATCTTGATCTTATCTTTGAGAAAAAAGGTAACTTAAACTTCTATATACTTTTTGGCTCACTCAGAATGTTTCCTTCTGTAGCAGCCAATCCGTCATTGAGACTTGTTTCTATTTCAGATTAGTTTACTTTAGTCTTTCTCATTTCACAAAATAAAAATTATCTTGGCTATATATGCAAAATGCAAAATGATAAATACCAGTTTATTGATTGAGGTATTGTTTATAATGGCAAAAGATTAGAAACAATCTAAATGTCTGCCAGTAGGAAACTAGTTAAATAAATTTTGTTATTCCTTATAATGGCATGCCATACAACCATTAAGAAGGTAAAGCATCTCTATAGGTACTTGATATTCGGACAAAGTATTAGAGACAATGTTGATGCATAACAGTATGTCAAAGAAAACTCTTGACAGGATACTCAGACGCAAAAAAAAAAAATAACAGCTATTGCTTCTTGTAAGGACAGAGGGTAGAATTAGATCACCGGAGGCTAGGAACTCTTTTGTTTCCTTTTTAATTTTGTGCCCTGTGTATGTGTTACTATGTTCTAAAATTACTTTTAAAAATCAGTTAGTAAAGTGCTGATAGCTAAGTCTGAAAACTGAAAAACCATAAACTATATTATATTTAATGTTCGTGTATAAAATTCATTTTCACTGATTAAAAAGGATGATTGAAACAAAAAGTTTGGCATTACAGCAGAAAACTTGGGCTATATTTTTGAGTTCTGGTCGTGAAGAAGTGATTCTTCCTTTAATAATTTTTTATACAATAGATTTACCTTGGGAAATTATTTGTAATTCAGACTTACTGTAAACTCTTTTTAAAGAAAGGATTCTGCAAAGCTGTGACACTTTAACTTAACTGTTTTTAAAATTCTGATTTTTTCTTGCATTGGATTCTCTTAAAGCAGAACATTCAGCCACTATTTATCCTTATCAAAGTTAATAAGAGTTTGTTCTCCTAAAATTAGAGCTCTATAGTTCTAATTAAAATTTTGACAAAAGTAGCAATTTGACTTTTTTAATGTACTAAAAATTGTTTTAAGAAGCTGAAATTAATGTCATTAAAATATTAGAAAAAGTATTATTTACTGACTAAACTGTGCCCAGTACAGATGGTCCTGTTTAAAATCACCTGGTGTTCTAAATTCTTTTTCAGATTTTCAGGCATTCTTAAATTACTTATATTTTACCAAATGCAAATTTGTTTTATGAAGTAGGCTGCATTGCACTTCAAATATAGGAAATAACTCTTGCAAAGAAATGCTTGATATTCAGAATTTGGAACAATATTGGTTGGCTAGGGAAATATTAATGAACATCACAGACTGACTTGCTTTCATAGGAATGAGTTTAAAACTATTCCTTTTCCTTTGTAAATGGAAAAAGAACCTCTAATTGTCCTATATTTGTAGCAACCATATGTCCCAGACTTGCCAGGGTAGTTCCCGGTTTCATATTCTCTGACTCCTTCTCAGACCATGCATATTGATTTTTAGTTTGGAAACTTTGTTCATTCTTCAAATATCGAAAACACAGTTATTTGAAATCATTTCATTTTATATAGAAGAAACTCATTTGAGATCATTTGCTTTAAAGAAGGAAGATAACATATTGCAAGAAATATTTAAATTGTATTTTTATACACCAGAGGTACTTGAGACAAGGAAATTCTCACTATGTGGGATTTTCGTTCTGTACTTTTGTTCACAAAGACAATTGATGAACAAGGAACATGGAGCAATAAAAACAGATGATGTCTTAGAGAGATGGGTTGGGATATGTTTCTTTCCTTCAGTAACCAGCACTGCCTCTCCAATGGGGACTGAAGCTGTAGAAAAGATTTATAAGTTCAGAGATTTTAAGAAGTAGTCCTTGACTCTCCATAATGTATAACATTCCAATATTTATTGGAAGATTTTTATTCATGCAGAGCTATTAACTAGTGGACATAACTTTGGGGTGAGCAGAGAGAATTAGTCATTTTATTGGAAGACTTCCAGGTTTCAATATCTATAGGGTTTTTTCCACTGGGTTGCTTCGTTGTTCCATACAGGAGTCTTCTTTCCCAGGAAGAGTATATTTGTCTGCCAGTATTCTAGGAGCCAAGTGAAAAAGGCACTGGAGTGGGGAGGGTACTTACTGTTTAGTATTAGGACTTTCACTTACTCCCTCATGTCTCTCAGCTGTCATCTGCTCTTCCAGTCTTCCTGTTTTGTTTCTTCTCTAATTCATGTAAACGGAATCAGATAGCATGTACTCTTCTGTGTCTTCTTTTTTTCATTAAACTTTTCTTTGAGATTCATCTATATTGTTTTGTGTATCAGTCCATTTCTTTTCATTGCTGAGTAATTCTAGTAAATGCATATACTGCTAAAGGACATTTGAGTTGTTTCCAGTTTGAGCTCTTAGGAATGAAATTCTATAAACATTCTTGAACAAGAATTTTAGTGGATATTTGTTTTTATTTTTCTTGGGAAAATAGCAAGGAATACAATTTCTTGGTCATAGAGTAAGAGAGTTGTGATTGCTCCACATTCTGACCAATATGAGTTATTGTCAGACTTTTTGATTTTAGCTATTCTTGGGGGTTTGAAGTGGTACTGCATTATGATTTTAATTTGCATTTCCCTGATGACTAATAGTGGTTAGCATCTTTTCATGTACTATTGCCCATGCACTTATCTTCTTGTTTGAAATATCTGTTCAAGCCTTATGCCCATTTTAATTGGGTAGTTTTTCTCTTTGTTATTGATTCATATTTTTGATTTATAGGAATTCTTTATGAAATGACCCCTTTATTATAATGAAATGTCCCTTTTTATTTGTGGCTGTACTCCTTATAATGGAGTCTAATTTGTCTAATATTATTATAGCCACTCCTGGTTTCTTATACTTGCCATATACTTGATGTATCTTTTTTCAAACCTTTAATTTCAATTTATCTGTGTATTTATATTTAAAGTTCATATCTTGAGCCCAGAGGCAATGAGCACCTTGAAGACAGATCTTGGTATCTAAATACCATTCTTCAATAAAATTTATCAGGGTTCTTTGGAGACATGACTGATTGTAGGGCAGGGATAAGGAAAATACAAGCTGAACTTAGAACATCTTGTGTTCCAAAAAGTAAAGAAGTGCTCAGAAAACAATGAGGACATATCACCTGTAATCCTAGCACTCTGGGAGGTCAAGGCAGAAGGATCACTTGAGGTCAGGAGTTCAAGACCAGCCTGAGCAAGAGCGAGACCCCATCTCTACTAAAAAATAGAAAGAAATTAACCAGACAACTAAAAATATATAGAAAAAATTAGCCGGACATGGTGATACATGCCTGTAGTCCCAGCTACTCGGGAGGCTGAAGCAGTTGGATTGCTTGAGCCCAGGAGTTTGAGGTTGCTGTGAGCTAAGCCGACACCATGGCACTCTAGCCCAGGCAATCCAGAATGAGACTGTCTCAAAAAAATAAAAAAATAAAAATAATAATAATGAGGACATATCAAAAATATACGAGGAATAACTGAAAGTGACTCCCAATGACCAGACCTGGGACAATTTAAATAACAAAGTAAATGACAGGAATGGATTATATCTCATAAGATAAAATAAATTTCAATGCATCTGTGCTAATATAAATAAGTAATTGACTATGTAAATGAGGGCAAGTGGGAAGAACTCCAATTAATTAATATAAAAGGAATGATGGAAATGGCAGAAATAGAAAGTCACCATTTGGCAAGCACCACAGTAATAATTATTGCAAGGAAGAATCATCAATGAATGCTAAAGCTTATGGGCAAAAGTATGATAAGAAATGGGATATTTACACAGCCTTGAAGTATTTTCCCACCAGATACTATTAATTAAAAGGAGGAAGATATTAAGAAGAGAAACCTGGCAGACAGCAGCTTACCCAGATGGTCATAGTTAATATCATCAGTAACGGGACAAATTGGCATCATGTGCCTCCTGATATGATGCACTGAGGGCACAAACATCACTTCTTTTTTCTTTTTAGAGATGGGGTCTCACTCTGTCACCCAGGCTCGAGTGCAAAGGCACAATCATAGCTCACTGCAGCCTCATACTCCTGGGTGCAAACAATCCTCCTACCTCAGCCTCTTGAGTAGCTGAGACTACAGGCCTGTGCCATCTTGCCCGGTCACAACCATCACTTTTATGATATTCTCACAAAAAAAAATGCATAATCTAAATTCAACCATGAACAAATATTAGACATACCCAAATTGAGGGATGTTCTATAACTAGCCAGTACTCTTCAGAAATGTGAAGATTATGAAGAGCAAAAAAAGACTAAGGTACTTTCTAGATTAAAAGAAACTAAGGAGACAGGACAATTAAATGCAATGTGTGATTCTGGATTGGATCCTGGACTAAAATTAGTGGGACAATTGGTAAAATGTGAGTAAGGTTTTGATCATTATACTATGGACATGTAAGATATTAACATGTGGGTAGCGGGTAAGAAGTATATGAGAATTCTTAGCATGATTTTTGTAATTTTTTATAAATATGAAATCATTTTAAAATGAAAAGTGAGAAAATGAATAAAGATTTAGTAAAAATATTTTTAAATAATAATAGATAGGTGTCTTTTGTAGGCAACATACAGTTAGGTCTTACATTTTTATTCAGTTTGACAATCTCTATCTTTAACTGAAATATTTAGTTTGTCATAACTTATCTGGTTGGGTTTAGTTCTTAAAATGTGCTGTTTATTTCTGTTCGTCCTGTTTTTTGTGTCTCTGTTTCTCTTTCCCTGCCTTATTTTGGATTAGTTGAATATTTTGTGATACTTCATTTTAATTCTTCCCTTGGCTTTTTAGCTCTGCCATCAATTAATGATTAACATATATCAGTCATAGCACTTCATATAAACTGTAAGAGTCTTAAACAATAGGGATTCATTTACTCCACCTGTCTGTTGTGCAATGTTGCCATTTGTATTACATCTACATATGTTTTAAAACCATAATGTAGGGATATAATTTTTTTCTGTAAATAACAATTTGTTGTTTAAGTGATTAAGAAGGTCCTTTGTAAAAAACAAAAATTTACCCACCTATTTACCATTTTTTGGTGCTTTTCCTTCCTCCATTTAGATCTGAATTTCCATCTGGTACCACTTATCCTCAGCCTGTTGAATAACTTCCTCTAGCATATCTTGTAATGCCAGCAATTTGTCTGCTGATAACAAATTATCTTAGCTTCACTTATCCAAAATTCTCTTTATTTTCTTTTCCTTTTTGATGGATATTTTTGTTAGATACAGAATTTCAGGTAATTTTTTTCTTTCAGCACTTAATAGACATTATTCAGTTGTCTTCTGGCTTCCATTGTTTTTGATGAGAAGTCAGCCATCCATTTGTTCCTTTGTGTGTAATGTGTTGTTTTTATCTGCTGCTTTCATGATTTTCTCCTTATCTTTTGTTTTCAGCATTTAATAATAATGTGCCTACCCATGTTTTCTTTATATTTATCCTGCTTCAGTTCACTGATTTAGTCTGAGCTTGTGTTTTTCCAAATGTGGAAAAATGTTGGCTGTTTTTATTTTTCTGCCCTATCACCCCCCTCTTTCTAGGACCCCAGTTACACGTATATGAGACTGCTCAAAAATTTTCCACAAGTCTTCTTTATTTTTCATGTAGGACAAATTCTGTTGATGTATCTTTAAGTTCATGAAACTTTTCTCCAGTCATCTTCAAGCACAAATTAAACCCATCCACTGATTTTTATTTCATATATTGCATTTTTTAGCTCTGAAACATACATTTCATTCATTTTTATAGTTTCCATTTCACTGCTGAGATTCTCCATCTGTTCATTCATGATGTTCTAATTTTTCTTTTAAGTCCTTGAATATCTTTAAAATAGCTGTTTTAATTTCTCTGCTTATTTCAAGATCTGGGTCATCTTGTAGTTGGTTTCTATTAATTACTTTTTCTCTTGATACTGGGTCATATTTTCCATTTATTTGCATGTCTAATAATTTTCCATTGTATATTGGACAATGTACATAGTATGTAACAGAGACAATGAATTTTGTTACCTTTCCCTGAAGAGTATCGATTTTTTTTCCTAATAAGTTAATTTAGCTGAACTCCAAATTCTATCTTCCCCTTGGTGAACATCAACTGAATGCTGTGTTTAATCCTTTCGGCCTTCCAGCTGTTGTCTTTCACTTGTGCAACTGAGGGTTAAACTAGGGATTTGGATAGAGTTTCTGTATAGATTTAGAGGGACCCTTATGGCTTCTTCCTTTCTGGGATTTTTCTTCTCGCTGGCCAGATACGCTGTGATCCCCAGACTAGGTCTTCTGACTCCTCAAGCCAGTGATATTGCTGATTTCTGCTTAAATTCTAAATGCTCCACACAATATGGACTGTGGATTATTGCCAGGGGAAAAGATATATACTGACTCCTACTTAGTGCAATTTCTTTTTTCAAGGATTGACTTCCTCTATTTTCTGCTTGTTCTTGGTCACTCTATTGTGCTTTCAAAATAGTTGTTTTTATATTTTGTCAGAGTATATAATCATTATCTGAAAGATTAATCTGATATATGTTAATCTGCCATTACCAGAAATTGTACCACATTACTTTTTTTTTCCATTGGCGCTGTATAGGATTAAACAAAAAACTTACATATTTTTTGTGAATGATGGCACTATCTCATCAAAATCTTCTAAAGGAATTAAGCATATTACTAATTTTCTTTTTTCTTCTTTCTTTTACAGACAAGAGATGATTTCCTCGGTCAAGTGGATGTTCCACTTTATCCATTACCGGTTGGTATAGGTGTCTATTATTTTGCTTTTTGTGTTTATTCTTTTTAATTTAATAGTTACATATACATAATATAGTTAATATAAATATTCAATTTATTAAATATATACTGCTTTTATTTCTCAAGTATATTATTTTCTAAAAACTCATCTCAGTTTTCCATTTCAATTTGCTGTTTAAGATTTCCTTACATGAACCCCAGTGAGAAATAGAATGCCACTGAAATGTGTTGGCATTATGAAAGCATTGTGCAAGGAAGATCAGTTGGGAAATCTTCTGCTGAATAACCAGAGTGGGGAGAGCCTAGGCTCACAGAAGGAAACTGAGATAGTTTACAACAATATAAATGTAAAACACTGAGAATCTGCACTACGCGTTTAGCAATGGAGGAAAACCGATTCAGGAAACATTTCAGAATAAAACATTATTGGATCAAGTGTCTGACATGGAGGTTGGAAAAATAAAGAAAAAGTAAGGATGATACAAGTTGAACTTAGAAGATAAGGGTGGCATCTCATGTGGAAAAGTGAGGAAGAAAGACATTTTGAAATATAAGAAATTTATTTTTGGACATATTGAATTTCAATAGAAAATAGGGAAAGTGAAGGTTTAAAGTAGACAGGTGACAGAGACATAAAAGTGAATTATGTAGGGAAAAGGGACTAGAGGTAACAGCAGAATCTCTGACAATGTTGGGCTGTCCTGATAAGAGAGAGGAAAGCAGAGGGCCAGCTGTGAACCCCAGTCAGCGTGGGTGGATCAGGGGAGTAGGAAAAGACAGAGGAGTGAGACAGGAAAAGAAACAGTGTCACAAGAATTTAAGGAAAAAGTTTCAAGACAGAATGGGGTAGTTAACGATGCAAAACAGCAGAGAAGGATAATGAAAACAGACAAAGCACTACTGAACTTTTTAAAAGAGAAAACATTCTTTTAAATCAGTCTTTTATTTATTGGCTTTCTACAGTCTTTAGAGATCATAAGCTTTCAATAACATATTTAATCCAGTCTTACTTTCCAGGTGGTTTACTTGTTTGTTTTCCTAGAATTGTCTCTATGCTCTAACCAAACCAACCTGCTGACTTGTACATATTCTGTATTCTTTTGGGGTGCCAATGTACTAACCACTCTACACTGTGCTTCCACTGCTGCTCTTCTGCCCTCCTTTTGGCTCCACAACCTACCTGCACAGCTAGTTTTAGACTGAGTTGTGATGCTGGCTGTAATTCCTATTGTGCAGCAAAATGAAAGCACTGTCAAGTTACTAATTGTAACCTTTAATAAACTAAAGGTACTTTTCCCTAATTTCTAACTTCAATTGTGCCTTAGCATAGTTCATGAATATTCTTGAAAAGTACATGTTTTTGGTGTTATAGATATATCTTGAAAACCCACTGTTTTATTCTAGACAGAAAATCCAAGAATGGAGAGACCATATACGTTTAAGGATTTTGTTCTTCACCCAAGAAGGTCAGTACATATAAAATAATAGCATATGAAGTTTTTTAGCTCTTTACTATACCTTACAGTAGCCTCTTTGAAAAATCAGATTTAAGCCTTTGTAAATAAGCTACTTCTAAATATTATATTATTATCTTTTTAAAAGCGTTATTGTTATTTCTGATTAAGAAGTGCTATAGGCACATTGCAAAAAATTCTGAAAATATAGAAAAGTGATCATACCCCTTTGGAATAGATTTATGCTCCTAATATTTATCAGACTAGAAGGCTAAAATTTGTCTTTATTTTATATTTATTTTATATCTTGAAGCTTATATAATTTTGTCATACTGTACTTTAAAAAATCAAAAGCATCAATTCATCTGAAGCCAGTATCTGAGTTAGACATGTACAAATTCGATTTCAGAAAAATCTATCTACATTTTGAATACTTTATAGGAAAAAGTATTTAAGAAGACTCAAATATTTAGAGAAAATAACATGAGAGAAGACTGGAATTTAAAACCCAAATAGCATACCTAAAATTTCATTTTCCTAAACTGAATTACTTGATTTTTGTCAGAATTTTAAAATTTAAGCTGTAAATAAAACTCCTTTTGATCTTCTGTACCACATCATCAAATTAAATCTAGTCAAAACATGTGTGTGGATATACTGTCAAAAAGGTCAGAGTAAAGCAGAGAAAGGACATCTGTGAAAACAGTAGTATTTGTCTTGTTTCTTAAACTACAAAATGCATTTGAAAAATGTATTATTGGAACTTAGTAAAATTTTTTATTTAAAAATGATTTTTAAAAATTACTCTTTGTAAAATAAATAGCAAAACAAAAAAGTGCTCACTGTGTTAATGTTTATTCTCTATAAAAGAAGTCACATATTTCATTTTCATAGCAATCTGGAATGCAAATCTCTTTTCTTCCTTTAATTTTAAACTGATTGTGACATCTCCCTACCAAGAATAACTAAATAAATATTTTTTCTTATTTGATTGCTCTAGTAGCCTGCTTTTCAGTTTGTCCAATGCTTTCTAGTGTCCTTATCTTTAAAAAATACAATTTATTTCTTTTGTCTGCATTGGATATTATTGCAAGTGCAGAAAAAACTTTATGCAGATAGAAAATGTGCTACTTTCCTAGTTTTGTTTGAGTTCTATTAAGTCAAAACCCCCAGGCTTATATTCTAGTTGGAAAGACATGAAACATATAATGGTAGAGAAACTTTTGAACAATACATTATCTGAGCATATTTTCTATACCATCTTTTGTAGCAACAAGTCAGTGTTCACACCCTTATAAATATAAAGACAGAAGCCACATTAGTAGCTTTGGAAATAAGTATTGGGGATTTTACTGACTCAGGAAATTTGCCAAATTCCTGAGAACTAAATAGAGAACAACAACTAAAAAGATTAAGGGAGGCATGGGGGTGGACAGTAGGTCATCTCTTGAAGACAGAATAAAAGGATTAGGACTCTTGTATAGAAGGACAAAGGGTAATTGTTACATATCTGACATCTGTAAAAATCACCAAAAAAAAAAAATCTATATGGATAGTTAGGACAAGCAAGGATTTTTAAAGTAAATCTTAGGATGTTAGAATTGGTGGAGGCAATAGATAGAATTAAGCCTTAAATTAGAAGCTTATGAAGGACAGGTTTTTAAAAAGATTTAACATATTACTACAGTGGGCAGCAACCTTTAGCTTAGATACCTCATTATTTAAAGAGGAGATACAATATGAAAATAGATTAGATAAATTAATGTGTGACAGATTCAAACAGCTGTCAAAGAAAGGTAACAGTTTCAGACAGTTACCAGGCCTTGCTGTCCACTTTTATGTCACCTAATACAGTATGTTCAGATTAGTGTCCCTAAAGCACATCTCTGAGGATGGTTTTCTCTATCCCAAAAACTCTCAGTGGCTTCCCAACGTGTGCAAGACAAAGTCTAAAAAGTTCTCTTATTTTGCATAACCTCATCATCTGGACTAGTCCTGCTTCCTACACTCCGCTTTACGTATCCTATAATCCAGCCAAACTCAGCTACTGCCATTTCCTTAATTACACGCCACATTTCCCATCTGTTTCCTTGTTTTTGTTCCTTTCTCCACTCATGCCTTTCCCTCCACTGCCACAGATCAAAATGCTCCCCAATCTTCTAGCCCCAGCTCAAATGCCAACTTCTTAAAGTTCTCTCTGATCTTTCACTTAAATTTTCTTAGCATCTTGTTTATAGCATAACAATTATTTATTTGTGTGTGTTTCTTTTTTCTCCACCACCTACACCTTCTCCTAGATGTCTTCCATACTGGAGCTTATCTTTGAATCTCCCCTAATAGATCCCCTTGTAGCTAGTGGGTGTTCAATAACTCTTGTTAAATGAGTGCTTTCTTTCTAGTGTTAAAGTTTTATGAATAATTGTTTTCTTTCCTACAGTCACAAATCAAGAGTTAAAGGTTATCTGAGATTAAAAATGACTTATTTACCTAAAACCAGTGGCTCAGAAGAAGAGAACGCAGAACAGGCTGAGGAATTAGAGGTGAGATGTTATAAATATTTGGTCAAACTGAGAAAAAAAATCTAATTCCTTATTTTTACTATAGTCTGAAGAAAGATAACTTTATTCAGTGAAGTTAATGTGTGCAATAAAAATTATTTACCTGGACATTTATTTCACCTAAGCATTCATTAACAATGTCTTTCCTCTAAGGATAGTTCTGTAGAATGGATGGCAGTTATTGATGGCCTTCTTGAGGTTAGGGAGTAAAGAATACAATGTTTATAAATGAAAACACTTACTGTAATTAGGTCATTAACTGTTTCTAGTTTTTCAAAGTTTTCTAAACTATGTCATGTTCTCCATTAAAGTAAGAACACAATTTAGTATTTGGAAGTTAAATGTATGGGCATTTTGAAAGGACTTCACTAATTAGGAACTCTCTCATGAAATGGAATTCCTGTTACTTTTCCTATTATTGTGGGGGGGTGGCTCATAGAAAAGAGGGGGAATGAGAAAAAGAGAGGGAGAGAATTCAAGTGATCTAATAAAAAGCCATATTTATTTGGGGTGAGTAGAATTTAACAATTTTTATGTCTGACAGAATAGTCCAGGTCAAGTGTTTGGGTAGAGCTACATTGCATCTGAGGCGAATGAAGAGGAGGCAGAGAGTATGTATTTGGGATAGAATCGGATAGGGATTTGTGGGGGTTTTTTATTTTTTATTTTTTTATTTCAAGATATTATGGGGGTACAAATGTTTTTGGTTACATGGATCGTTTTTGTAATGCTTAAGTCAGGGCTATAAGTGTGCCCATCACCGAGATAGTGTTCATTGTACCCATTATGTAGTTTTTTGCCCATCCCCTCTTCCCTCCACCCCCACACCCCCGCTTGATTTCCACTGAGTTTTACTTCCCTCTATGCACTTGTGTGCTCATAGGTTAGTTCCAGTTTAATAGCAAGTACATCTGGTGTGTGTTTTTCCATTCTTTATATACTTCACTTAGGATAATGGTCTCCAGTTCCATCCAAGTTGTTGCACAAAGCATTAAGTCATCCTTCTTCGTGGCTGAGTAGTACTCCACAATATACATACACCACATTTTTTTAATCCATCCACTCATGAATTGATGGACACTTGGGTTGATTCCACATCTTTGCAATTGTGAATTGTGCTGCAATAAACATGCCAGTATAGCTGTCTTTTTGATAAAATGGCTTCTTTTCATTTGAGTAAATACCTAGTAGTAGAATTGCCGGATTGAATGGTAGGTCTCCTTTTATTAATAGTACTTTGAGATATTTCCATACTGTTTTCCATAGAGGCTGAACTAATTTGCAGTCCCACCAACAATGTATATGCATTCCTTTCTCTCTGCATCCACACCAGCATCTATTGTTTTTGGACTTTTTAATATTAATAAAAGCCATTCTAATTGGAGTAAGGTGATATCTCATTGTGGTTTTAATTTGTATTTCCCTGATGATTAGTGACATTGAGCATTTTTTTCATGTTTATTGGCCATTTGTCTATCTTCTTTTGGAAAGCTTCTGTTCATGTCTTTTGCCCACTTTTTAATGAGGTTGTTTATTTTTTTCTTTTGATTTGGTTGAGTTCTTTGTAGATTTCTTGTTATTAGCCCTTTATTGGATGTATAGCTTGTGAATGTTTTCTCCTATTCTGTAGGTTATCTGTTTGCTCTGTTGACTATTTTCTTAGCTGTATAGAAGCTTTTTAATTTAATTAAGTCCTATTTATTTATTTTTGTTGTTGCTGTGATTACCATTGGGGTCTTTTTCATAATTTCTTTGCCTAGGTCAATATCTAGGAGAATTTTTCCTACATTTTCTTCTAGAATTCTTATGGTTTCATGCCTTACATTTAAGTCTTTTATCCATTTTGAATTAATTTTTGTGAGTGGTGAGAGATACAGATTCTGTTTCAATCTTCTGCATGTGGCTATCCAACTTTGCCAGCACCGTTTATTTATTTATTTATTTATTTTTTGAGACAGAGTCTCGAGGTGTTGCCCGGGCTAGAGTGAGTGCCATGGCGTCAGCCTAGCTCACAGCAACCTCAAACTCCTGGGCTTAAGTGATCCTACTGCCTCAGCCTCCCCAGTAGCTGGGACTACAGGCATGCGCCACCATGCCCAGCTAATTTTTTCTCTCTATATATATTTATTTTAGTTGGCCAGATAATTTCTATTTTTAGTAGAGACGGGGTCTCGCTCTTGCTGAGGCTGGTCTTGAACTCCTGACCTCGAGCAATCCACCCACCTCGGCCTCCCTGAGTGCTAGGATTACAGGCGTGAGCCACCACACCCGGCCAGCACCATTTATTGAATAGGGCTTCTTTTCCCCAGTGTATATTGTTGTCTGCTTTGTCAAAGATTAGTTGGCTGTATGTGGACAGTTTTATATATGGGTTCTCTGTTCTGTTCCATTGGTCTATGCCTCTATTTTTGTGCCAATACCATGCTGTTTTGGTTTCTATAGCCTTGTAGTATAGTTTGAAGTCTGATAATATGATGCCTCCAGATTTCTTCTTTTTGCTTAAGATTGCTTTGGCTATTCAGGCTCTTTTCTGATTCCAAACAAACTGTAGAATTATTTTTTCTAGATCTGTGAAATATGATGTTAGTGTTTTGATGGAGATTACATTGAATCTGTAAATCACTTTGGGCAGTATGGACATTTTAACAATGTTGATTCTATTGATTTGTAAGTATGATATGTTTTGGGGGACTGGAATTTCAGCTGCAAGCTCTGCTACAGTCAGACCCTGTGTGAATTGCTGAACTTTTCTGAACCTCGGGTTCTTCATTTGCAGAGTGACACAGTTGCAGCAGATGCTCCTGGGTTTTTTTTCAGCAGGAAAAATTATAATTTGAAAAGGGGGCAAGAAATACCTGCTCTTTGAGGTTCCCTTTGAAGGCACATTATCAAAAAGTTTTATCGTTTATTGAACAACGCTTAAAAGCACACAGCGCATGGCACCAAATTGCTTTGGAAGATTCTTTTTTTGGGTGCCTTCCTCAACCTTCTTGCCTCTTTGAGGGTCTGCTTAGGTCTCCATAAGAACAGTGAAGCTGAGGGACCTTCCCAAGGGCTAGCATCTACTTCACGTGCTCACATGCCTTGAGAAAGAAAGCTCTTGAACAAGCGGTGAATTTGCAACAAAGCTTTCTAGAATTTTTTCGTTTTTTTAAGGAATAGACCCTGGATGAATCTGGAAATTTTTTAAATGCACTAATGCTATTTTGCTTTGTGAGAGAATCTATAATAATAGAACTTTCTCCCTTCAAATCACAAGTATAGGTAGCCTTAGTTAGGTGATCAAAGAACTTATTATCCTCTCTTAATTCTATATTCACTTATTTCATTAACTTTTTTTCTTATTTGTTTTTCTCTGACTTTTTATATAATAATCATTTTTAAAGTGTCAAAGATATTTATTTCTTAGAAGTTTCTCTACCTGCCTTTTTGGTACTCTAGGGTATCTTGCATAATGGAATTCTGTTTGAAATGAAGGATGTCTGGTGTAAAGAAAGAGAATTCTTTATTTAGTAACTTAAAAAAAATTTAACAGCATTTCATTATTTAGTAACCTGCTCCAAGTTTTGCCCACATGCACGTATCATAGGACCTCATTCACAGTTCGGTTTGTGTGGGGAGAACTGCTTCACTTCATTTTGTGGTTTCACATCTCAATGTTTGAACTCCCTCAGAACGCACCTTATAATTTCAGGCGATGTAAGCGTGTAGGAGTTTATTTATGAAAGGCCCTAGGAATTCAAACAGATGAATCTGTGCTTATTTACCTTCTGTGTAGCTAATGACCAGAGAACTCTTGCCTTTGACATCTAGTTTGTGACTGAATATATAAAATTCTACTATTTAAGGAAAACAATTGTAATTTTGAAAAGAAGCTCACTCTTAGGCAGTTTTTATTCCTTAGTCAAGTATGGCTATGGTAGATAATTATATAACGTTTGATTTTTGTACCTTTTGTAACTTCAGGGTTAGTTACATGTATTTTACAAAATTAACATATAAAATGTTTTATCTCTGAGTGGTTTCTTTCTGACCCTCTTTCACTCAGTTTCATTGTGGGCAATTGCATATTAGTTTTGAGGTTAGTAATTAAGTGAGGTTCGCTGATAGAGAATTATTTTGTAAAGAATAGTAGCTCATATGTATTTAATAGGGAGGTATTCTATCCAAAAAAAATAAAAACTCAGTCTTTCTAAACAGTGTTCAATTATACAACTTTACCCTCAAACTTGAAACAGGTTTTTTTAAAGGGCCCTTAATTAAATTAATTTTTTCTTTCTCTCCTTGAATTTACTTGGGTAACATAAATACAATAAGCAGATCATTTTATTTTTTTACTTTTTATTTTTTTTGAGACAGAGTCTCGCTCTGTTGCCCTGGCTAGAGTGAGTGCCATGGCGTCAGCCTAGCTCACAGCAACCTCCCACTCCTGGGCTTAAGCGATCCTCCTGCCTCAGCCTCTCGAGTAGCTGGGACTACAGGCATGCGCCACCATGCCCAGCTAATTTTTTCTATATATA
This sequence comes from Lemur catta, assembly GCF_020740605.2. Lineage (NCBI taxonomy): Eukaryota > Metazoa > Chordata > Mammalia > Primates > Lemuridae > Lemur > Lemur catta. The sequence goes on along the minus strand of NC_059128.1, from coordinate 87,507,959 downwards.
TTTTAGTTAGCCAGATAATTTTCTTTCTATTTTTAGTAGAGACGGGGGTCTTGCTCTTGCTCAGGCTGGTCTCGAACTCCTGACCTCGAGCGATCCACCCACCTCGGCCTCCCAGAGTGCTAGGATTACAGGCGTGAGCCACTGCGCCCAGCCCAATAAGCAGATCTTTAAGAGAAAGCTTCAAGAAGCTTTTAAAGAAATATTCTTTTGGTACCATTTTCCTAGCTCTGGATATTTTTATAATACTTTACAGCTGTAATAAGAACCCTTTTATTAATAAATTTTATTATTTCATAGGAAAGTAATCAATGATCATATTCAACCAAAAAATCTTAAATTAATATTTCATTCTTTTATCAAAAGAGTGAAATATAAAAATTCAGTTCACATGCTTTTGAAATTGAGACCAGGGAAATAAAATCTGACTCAATATGTGCAAGACTAATTTTAGATATGCTGGATCCTATATAATGATCATTTAAGGGAAAGGAAAGAGAGAAGGAAGATAAACATAGATGCAAAAACAAAGCAAGAGGATAGAGGGAAAGGAGAGAATGGAATTTGTGCAATAAAAAGAAAAAACAAAATTAAAGAGTTCAGAGAAGAGGTAAAAAGAAAAAAGAAGAAAAAGAAAGGGTGTCAATTTTATTTCTCATCCAGATCTCTTTTCCCAAAATAATTGTTTCTGTCTTCTTCCCCAGCCCCTCACCTTCTGTTCTGCCAGCCTACAGCCGCCCCCCGCTCCCTCCCGGAGCTAGTCAGAACAGACCAGCCTTGCTGCGGAAACCGCTATCCTTTTCTCCCTCCTACCAAAAAATATTCCTTTCCTTCCCAGCTCTTTTCCCTTGACCCCTCATTTTCAGGCCCAGCCTTCCAGCATAGAGAAATACTCTTCCGTCTGCTAAGCTGTCACCTGCCTGGCACACGGTGGTCATTCACCACTGGTCTCCAAGGCCTTAGAACAGAAACTCTGTGTATATTAAAGAAATTATATTTTGTCTATTATCATAGCACCAAAAATGTTTCCTAGTTTGGCATTTGTCTTTTTTATGTTATTTAGTAGTTTTGGCCATGTACAAATTTGGGGGTTTTGTAATCAAATTGATGGATCTTCTCTTTTATGACTTCTGGGTATAGCGTTATAATTAATAGATTCCCACTCTTAAAATATATTTTTAAAATTTCTCAAAGTTTGTTCTGATACTTTCTGGTTTGACTTCTTAACATTTAAATATTACTCCATCTGTAACTTATCCTAGTGCAAGGTATGAAGTAGGAATATAAATATTTCCCAAATAGATACCCATTTTCTAAGTAACCTGCCTATTTTCCCACAGATTTGAAATGTCTTTATCATATACTAAATTCCTATAAATTGAGTCTCTTTCTGAGCTTTATGATCTATTGAGCTGTCTCTCTATGTGTGCACCAGTGCCACACAGGAATTGTTGTAATTTATAATGTTTTATCTGGTAGGGCTAATCTTCATTCCTTGCTGTTTTTTAGAATTGGGTTAGTTATTCTTCCACGTTTGTGTTTCTATTTGAAGTTGAGAATTGGCTTGTATCCTTATTTTTAAAAATTCATAAAGTAGCTTGATTGGAATCTTGGCACATTTATAGATTAATTTGGGAAGAATTGACACCTTTGTGAGATTGAGTCCTCCTAGCCAAGATAATATTATGTTTTTTCATTTATTTAGGTCTTCTTTTATGTCTGTTTAGGACCATTTTAAAGTTCCTTCACTAGTTTATTTCAGTCTCTAATGCTTTCCTAACCATATCAGTATGTAGGAGAATCTTTTACCTACTAACTTTTCTGTTAAGAGGTTTCTTGTGCAATAGCATTAACTCTTGCTACCCTTTTCAATTATTTCCTTACTTTAATTACCTTAGCTAAGTCTTTGTAGTCTCAGAGAAACCAAACTTCCAATACATTGTTTTTTATCTTTCTTTGGCTATTTTATGACTTTACCAAAATGCCTTGCCTTGATCCAGAGCAGAAAGAGAAAAATCAAACAAGAGAATTATAATGAATTTTCAATCACTAAAGAGTTCACTGTAGCAATTATTTCTAAATCACTTGCCCTTCCCTGTCATGCCTCTAGGTATGTGACCTTTATCTAATGATTTTTTTTTCATGTCTCGGATAGTTATTGATTTCCACCATAAGCAAGGTGCTTTCTCTGTGAAAAAGACAATGGCCAATGACACCATCCCTGTCCTTTATTCAGTTGCTAATAATTTAGAGAATGGCCTAAGATTACACTAGTACTTTAAACTAGGCTTCCCAATTTCTCAGTGCTTTCCAAGTTTGCATTGTTGTTTATATAAAAGATTTTTTGGTCCCTTTTTCTATATGTTTTTTAAATTTTAGTTTTAATTGACAAATATTAATTGTATATATTTACATGGTATAATGTGATGTTTTGATATGTGTTTATAATGCAAAATGATTCAATCAGGCTAATTAAATCCATCACCTCACATACTTATTTTGTGTGTGTGAAAATTTAAAATAGATTTATTTTAAAACTTTTTTTGAAAATTTAAAGACAATTTCAAACAAAATTTAAATGGTTATTTTGCAAAGCAGTCTTCCTTATCATAAAATATTCATATGATGGTCTGAAAAGTTGATGATGTGCTAATTCTATGCATAATTTCTGGAGCTGGATATAATAAATCTCCTTTAAAATTTGTTTTAGCATATAACTTATAAGGTTAAAAAAACTCAAGAACAAACTTAATTGTTAACATCCTGTTTTTCAGCCTGGCTGGGTTGTTTTGGACCAACCAGATGCTGCTTGCCATTTGCAGCAGCAACAAGAACCTTCTCCTCTACCTCCAGGATGGGAAGAGAGGCAGGATGTCCTTGGAAGGACCTACTATGTAAACCATGAATCTAGAAGAACACAATGGAAAAGACCAACCCCTCAGTATGTGCTGATGGCTTTCACGTTTGTAATCTGGATACATTTTGACTAATTTGCATTTTGAGTCATGTCTCAAATGGATTCATAACAGTATAGGTATCCATAAACTGAAAGACTACCCAGATTTTTATGGCCCAGGGTTTAAAAAATACTACCTGAGCTGTTTCTTTTTTTAAAATGATTTAATAATACTCAAATTATTTGAATCACAGATGCTACTCTTTTAATTGTTTCTTAATTTTAATAAATTTTGAATTATTACATAGCCACAAATGGTACATTTTTCTCTTTAGACTGATTTAGAAAATCTTGGAGACTTTTTATAGTTTGTTGTTAAAATATAATAAAATGTTAATTTCTACAGTACCTTATTTTTTAAATATAAATTATTTGTAAAATATAAAGGATCAACAATAAGGGTCTTACATTAAACACCCGTTTGACAATCTGGTCAATGTATGTATAACTTCCAACGTGCACAGATCAAGGGCAGAATGACCTTTGACATATTCTAATTTATGCCTCCTCGGTGATATTTTTCTTTTGCCATCATCGGACAGTATATACATTTGTAAATTCTCCCATTATTCATATTTATTGTTAAATTGTCCTCCATTTCTCCTTCTCTATAGTCTTATGAAGTTTTTCTTTAGTCTTCTACCGTTTGATATGTGCTTATAATTTTTTTACTCGTCCATTAGCCTCCTAATTTCTGGCTTTGATATTTTGTATCTGCTATATGCCAAACACTTTCATAGATATTTTCTGTTCTTAAATCCTTCCAAAAAGTCAGCAATCCAAGTTCTTCATGGCACAAAGGCACCAAGCTTTGTGGAATGACATACAGGTTCCAGAACTAAAGACACTATAAAATTCTGCAAAATTGCCCTATTGCATACCTCAGTATTATGGCAAGCCTGACTTGAGCAGAATCACATTTCTTTCACTATGGCTAATGTCATTTTCAGGTAGCCAAAATCAAATATTCAGGGAGAAAAAAATGAGGTATTCCCTTAGAACCATCTGTCAAAATTATGTTTTCTTCAGCTACAGTACAGTAAGCACTGGTCTTCTGACTATCTTGGGCTCTTATGGCATTAAATAAATTAATAATAACTTTGTATATCTAAACAAAATTCTTGATCTGGTAGTCCAATTATATTAACTGCAAATAACTGTAGTAATATAACTTATAAATGACTGGGGTAAGGGTGTTCAATCTGATTTACTGTAGGTTTTCTAAACTCAGACAGTCCTTTGCTGTTATCCTTGTTCACTCCAGGCCCATAACTGGATATGATAAAAAACAAGTGTCATTTAATCCCTAAACTATTAAGCTTTTAATTCTAGAATCCTGACACTCTCTGTCATTCTGCCCTCTGCATTCATGCATGGGGAGCTGTATTCCTGGCTTAAAACGAGTTCTAGAAAATGTATTGTCTGATTCACAAAGATGTATGTGTAACTGTAGAGCTACTTTAGATTTTACTCTTGTAACAATGTGCTAAAATAATAATGTAATGAAATGATTTATGAAACCCTCTGATATTCATTCATTCAACAAATATTTCTGAGTGCCCATATCTGTCAGACATTATCCTAGACACAGCGATGAACTAAAATATCAAAGACACGTTACACATTTTCACAAAAAACTTTTTAACTCCATAAGGGACTCTGAAGGTACCAATGTGCCCACCATTTAATCTATATATGTTGAAATAGCCTTTGGCTAAAAACAATAAATTCTGATCTAATACAATATTTTTAAAAATGATAACAGAGTCTTTGACTATCATTTTAACTATCTTAAGACAAGGGTGATGGCTTTTTACACTTCCAATACAGGGACAACTTAACAGATGCTGAGAATGGTAACATTCAACTTCAAGCACAGCGTGCATTTACCACTAGGCGGCAAATATCCGAGGAAACAGAAAGTGTTGACAACCGGGAGTCTTCCGAGGTACGAGTGGTTTCCTAGTTCTCATTGATAGACACATGTTATGGCAATAAATTAAAGCATGTATGGCTTATTCTGTTCATTTTAGAACTGGGAAATTATAAGAGAAGATGAAGCCACCATGTATAGCAATCAGGCCTTCCCGTCACCTCCACCGTCAAGTACCTTGGATGCTCAGACTCACCTTGCAGAAGAATTGCACGCCAGGCTCACTGTGTGTGGAAACTCAGCCACCAGCCAGCCAGTGTCCAGCTCAGTAAGATGCCCTTAGACTTTGTTATGGCTTTAAGATTTTATATTATACGTATTATACCATTCAACAGTTAACTTTTACATAAAAGTTTGTCTTAAATGGAATGTAACAATATGTTAGGGGCTTTGAGACTTCACAGCCTGGTCATTTTTCAGTATCTCCACGAATGGTATGGACCAGAGTCATGAGTCCAAATGTCCATTATGTTAGTGCTCTCCAGCCAGAAACCACCAAGAACACTGCAGTTGAACAAGTTGGGTTTATTACTTGTTTCAGCAAGGGAGAACACACACCATAGGTGTCTTGGTAACAGAGTGTTAGAAAAGACTTAAAGGATTGGGTTCTGGTTAGGTGATTTTGAGTAAGGTTTTAGGGAGCAGGACTTTGGTCTGCATTAGATGCTGTCAGGAAGCAGTGGTAATTCTGTGATTGTGTATCTCCAACCTTATCTATAGTGAGGCTAAAGCTATGGCTGTCAAAGAAGAGCAGTCACTCACATTTGCCAGATAGGGAAATACTTGGTATTTTGTGGCTTGGGCAACATATACATTTTGTCTTTATTCAGATGGGATTATAGAATGGTCTTGATTTTGTCTTGATCCTATCTATGAGTGCCAGGCCATTTCCTGGGTGTCAGGGGCTGCTTTTCTCTTTCTCAGTTATAATGAAGTTTTAATATTATATCATAGATGTCACCAACACACACGTGAATAAGAGCTGCTGTACTTTAACTTAGCAAGGAGAGAGATGACATTCTCACTTCAGCAACCACTGTAAAGATTGCTGTCTGTAGGGTTCAGAAGCAAGCATTCCAGCATACGCTGCCAGAGTGAGGCATTCATGGTTAGCTGTCTAATCTGTATTATCAAGTGAGATTCAGTAGAAGACAAGGACGGTTCTCTGAGGATGCTATTGATCATTTCCGGTTGGGGTTCCCCTGGTTTTCATTCAATTAGTAAATATTGAGAGCTGATCATATGCAAGGCACTATATGCTAGTTACTGGGGATACATCAGTAAATAAAACAGACAAAAATCCCATACCTTCATGGGTCTTATATCCTGGTGCAGGGGTCCTATTACCTGTGGGCCAAATCAGCAGCTGCATGTTATCGTAAGTAAAGTATCACTGGAATACAGCCACACCTATTTAAGTATTGCCCCTGGCTGCTTTCATACTGTATCACCCAGGTTATTGATATTAATAACATCTACCATATGGCCCATCACAGGTGTTTACTGTCTAGACCTCAATGGGAAAAGGTTGCTAACTTCTGTTCCAGCGCCTTCTTCAAGAAGCTTCACCATAGATAGCTGTATGTGAATAGCTGTATGAATATCCAGGAGTAGATCTGCCTGCCTGGCCTCTGTCCTTTCTTTTTCCTATCTGTCCTGTCTTCCATTCATTTCATTGTTTCTCATGACAGTGGAGAAGGTCAGTCAAAGACTGAAAGGGTAAGCTATTTTGATTTGCTGGTGATAAATCACATAGGATCTCGTTCCCTTTCCTCCTGATATTTTTTCTATAATTATAAAAGTAGTACATGACACCCATACAGTGTAATAATACTGTGCAGCCACTGAAAAGATTAGGTGGGTTTGAGTGTTTATGTTGTATGGAACAACCCCTAAGAGATATTAGTAAGAAAAAAAAACAAAAACCATCCAGGTATACAATAATGTGTTTGATATGCTACCATTTATCTAAATTATTTAAACAACAGAATAAATACGTGTGAGATATTTCTTGAAAACTAAACAGAAAGTTGGTAACATTGCTTGCCTCTTAAGAGAGGAAGAGAGTAAACAGGGCGTATATCTTTTTGAGTTTTATACTATGTGTGAGTATTACCTATTCAAAAAATTGATTATTTTCAAAGCATTGTATGGTTATGGTTAAAAATTGAGATAGTATTGAGGTGTATAAGATAAATCTTCCATCTTACCTCTAACATATGCTCCATCAGTCACTATTAATAGATACATTGTCTTAAACATTATATATTCATAAACGTGTATGCTTACACATGTATTTGTATATAATTTTTTAACCTGAGATCATCTTAAACAGATGATAACTTGCATTTTTCACTTGCCCTATCTTGGACATTGGATCATGTCAGTAATTCTAGATGTACTCTTTAAAACCAACAAAAACAACCATCAAACTGGCATACTTCACGGTACAAGTAACCCTTAAGGTAATTCACCAGTCTCCTATCTATAGACTTGAGATTGCTTACAGCTCTTTGTTACTATAAACAGCATTGCTGTGGATATTCTGATTTAATTTATACGTGCATTGTAAATTTGACATCATTAAATAACAAAACTAAGACAGTTCAGATAGCGACAACAGCATGTATATAAAGGTACAAGGAAAGAAAGAATCTGGGATTTTCAGGAAACAAGTGATCTGGAATGCCCAGCAGGTAGGTTGTGAGCTGGGAGGCAGCTGAAGAGGTCAGGAGGAGGCAGGTGGTGGAGCTCGTGAGCATCGTGTTCTGTGCTGGGATGGGCTTCGGCTCGAAACAAGCAGCACCAGACCTGTGTGTAGGATGCTCTCTGGCTGCGGCGCACAGGCTAGAGAATGGACGTAAGGAAATAAGTCTCAAAGCAGAAAAACCTATTAGGATGTTGCTGCCATAATAACCGAGGTGACAAATAATGAAAGCTTGAAATTAAAGGAAAAGAACAAACTTGAACTACAGTAGAGAGGGGATATATTTGAGAATCAGTAAAGAAATAGACTGAATAGGATGTGGGTGCTGCCCCCTGAAAGGAGGAATACCAGAGCAGGAACGGGTTTGATGGGTGTGGATGGGGGAAAACCAAATCCTGATCTGACGCGTAGAGGGAGTATCTGTTAGGCATTCAAGGCAAAGCATCCAGGGGGCAGTCTGGCTCTGGGGGAGCAGTGGGAGCTGGATGTGGGAGGGCGTCTGCACATGGCGCTGATTGGCGAGGGCCGTGGCCTGCAGTCTCCATAGTGACGTCCTAGCCAGCCCCGTCTCTCCCGCCCCGTCACACTCACCCTCACTACCTGTCTGCTGCTCAGAGACAAGCCAGAGATCTAAAGGTATCATCATTCTGTTGTGTTTTTTTACAAGAATCATTCCAGCAGAAGAGGCAGCTTACAAGCCTATACTTTTGAGGAACAGCCTACACTTCCTGTGGTGAGTTTCATCCTCTCCCCTCAAGTCATCGATAAAAATATAAAACTCAGCACCTTTTTTGTTTTCTTAGAAGCCTAAATGTGAAGGTCTGACTGCCTTGCAGGAAACCAATACAGCACAGACTCTAGGCTCCTGGCAGTGAGGCTGGGGGAGGGAACCCGGAGAAGGATCTTTAAAGATAAACCTCAGAGAACTGTCACTCTCATATTCAGAAAGCAAAGCCTCTGAGCGCCGGTGGCTGTGGGTGGTATCTGGGCTTGCTGGTTGAAGCCCTGTGCTGGCTGGAGCTCAGTCATCTGCTGTGTGCCCCATGCAATTTGGAATCGTGGTGTCCAGCTGTCTCTGCTCTGCACATGGCACGTGGCATCCGGCTTTGTACAGCCACGGTGTCTAACAGCCATTTCTGCTGTGTACACGTGAACCGTCAGTCAGAGTTTGGTCACTCAGTGAGGTGTGCCCTGGCGGTGGCAGGCCTGGCAGCCAGGTTAGAGCGCATCATTCCCCCATCTCTCTCTTCCCTTCACTCTCACCTTCACCATTCTGCTGGGGCCTTCTGCTTCCTGCTCAGTGGTTTCCGAGCTGCAGGTTGGACCTTAAGAACTTCATGCCTACACCATTGGCTCCCTTGTGGTTTCCCAGCCTCCAGCCTCTTCCTAACCCAAACTACTCTGAGTTTGCCTCTCCTTTACGCAGCCCCTACTTGTTTTTTAAACCAAATTAAAATTCCTGGACTCCCAGCCACTTCAGCCTACCCTTATCCACCCACAGAAGCCTCCTGCTGCCTTCATCCCTGTCTGTGCTTTCTCTTCCTAATAGGCTGACCCCATGTCCTAATTCTCTCCTCCTTCTGAGCCTGTGCACATTCTATTTCCCTACTTGGAATGGCCTCCTCACTCTTTTCACCAACCATTTGTAATTTTGAATGACTGTCTGTATAGCAGTTTTGAAAAGTAGAGTATGTTTTTGCTTTTGTAGAAGTTCCAGCATAGGAGTGCAGAGGTGCCAAGATCCTCAGCCCAAGAGTAGTTCGTCTGTTTAAAAAGATGGCCCAGACTCAGAGAGGGACACGGGTCCTGTGCTGAGGAAGGAGGGGCACCCACATGTGCAGTCCGTTGGCCTGGTCAATATTGACCATCAACAGGAGGGTAGATGCCATTGAGAGGTGGCCCTCACCGGCCTTGCCCTCCCTTACGGTCACCTGTCTGGCCTCCTCCATTAGACCAGAGCCTGCTCAAGAGAGTCCCTTGGCATTTTTCCTACTGCACCTTAGAATGTCCTCCATACAGTGAAAACGTTGAATTTCTTTTATGTACCAGAAAAGCTGTTTCCATGCATCTTTTACTCAATACACTGATTGGAGGTTTTTTTGCGCTTTCTTGAAATATAATTTACAGAAGCATAATTTACCATAAAATCCACCAGTTTTGAATGTAAATGAAAGAATTTTTGTCAATGTATACAGTTGTGCAAACATCACCACGATCAAGTTTAAGAATACTTTACCACCCCAAAAAGTTCCCTCAGCCCCAAACGAGCACTCTTCTGCTCTGTTGCTACAGTTTTACCTTTTCTAAAAATTTCATATAAAGAGAATCGCAAATATGTTATCTTATGTGTCTGGCCCCTTTTACTTAGCATGATGTTTTTTGGATATATCCATGTTGTTGCCTGTCTCACTAGTTCATGGTATTCCGTTGTATAGACATATCCACTATGATGCACAGATATTCACCAGCTGATGAACTTTTGTAAAACTGGGCAACTTTTAATTTCGTCATTTTGTAGTCTAACAGCTCATCATAACTGTCAGCAGCGTACTTACAACATGGTGTCTCTAGGAAAGACCAGCAGTGGTGGTTTTTATGTCGTAAAGCACTCCAGGGAGCCGAGCCAAGCCTGGAAGAGTCAATGTGGTTCAGAATGACAAAAGAAGGACTAGACCTAGGACTATTTTAAGTAAACCTAAAAAAAACCAGAACTTTCTTTGTTCATTTTTAACAAACTATGATAAACAGCATCTCCCAGCCCTTAGAGAAACATGGCAGGGGTAACTCTTGACTCGGCACATGAGTTTGATTTCTGTAGTTAAATTACCTGAGTTCAAATCTCAGCTCCGTTTCTTATAAACAATGTATCATAGTAAATTACTTCAATTTTTCAAGCTTCAGTTTACTCTTCTATAAAATAGGCGGTATTAGCAATTATCTCATTAAAATTTGGGGGTTAAATGACATACTGTATGTTAAAGCACTTACTGTGTGTGGTTGTTATTGTTGACATGTTTTATTTGTGATGTTATCTCTCTCATCATTATTGTCTGTTCTATTTTTTCCCAAGTGAAATACTATATAGTTTATTTGGTATACTTTAAAATATTATTTAAAATATGATTCATTTTAAATTGGAAATATTTACCCATTTTCCATTGTAATAAATGGTTTTAGTTCAAAATAAAAAACAAAATATAGTTCATTTTAAGGAGAGCTAGTTGTGAAGAAGGGGTGTGATCCCTTTTAAAGGATTTTTCTAATTAATATTTCAATCTCCTGTTATTCTTCACATTAGCTTTTGCCTACTTCATCTGGATTACCACCAGGTTGGGAAGAAAAACAAGATGAAAGAGGAAGATCATATTATGTGGATCACAATTCCAGAACTACCACTTGGACAAAGCCCACTGTGCAGGTACCCTGCAATCTTCTCTATTAACTTATTTTCTTACAGGATTTAAATGGTCACATTCCCGTGTAAACTATTAATTACATCACTGTGTAGTATACACTGGATACTTTGGCATCTTCTAATTATTTTCTGACGTTGAAGCTGAGTGTCCATCATTTCCTGTGGATCTCTGGTATATAAAGATTACCACTTGTTACATAAATAAGTCCAAGTGGGAATAAAAGCACAAAGTAAATGATCTAGTCTTTGGGCGGTTTTATAATTTGAATGGTTAAAGATCATCATTTTACTAAAAAATAATCTTGGTGATTGGTATCTATTAAAGAAATGTATGATGATGACACTTCATCCTTGGCAACAGTGAGTGCCTTTTATAATACTTCTTTGTAAGTGTCTGGCAAAATATTTATCTTATCACCATTTCTCTTGTTGAGAAATTTTTTAACACTGAAAAGTGCAGAGCATAATATAGCAAACACATAACATTCTTCACACCCAGAATTTACTACCATTAACAAGTTACCATCTTCATTTCTAGGCATTTTATTTTTAAAAATAGAGTCTTACAGATTAGGCTAAATTCCTTTTAGCCAAGCTCTCGGTCCCATTCCCCAGAGGGAACCACCAGCTTGAGTTTGCTGTGTGTTCTTCTAGCCTATTTTACATACTTACGTAGAGATCTAAACAATGTAAAATATCATTGATGACCATGTGTTTTAAATTTTGCATAGATGTTATGCAAATCTAAATCTATTTTTTGGTCAACATTGTTTTAAAGCCCTACCCATGTTGGTATAGATGTAGTGTATTTCTTTTAACTGCTAATACTCCATCATGTGAATATATTACACTTCAGTTGTCCATTTCTATAGTGAATATTTGCCATTTATTTTGTCCGCCCAGCCTTTGAATCTACTTCTATGTATGAGGAATTGCTCACTTTATGAGCCTTCGGGAGCAAAGACAACCTCCTCCTGCAAGCACTGTGGGTCCCCCCGCAGTGAGAGCTCCAGCCTATGGATCCAGCATCCTTGTTCAGATGCATCCACAACAGAATGTTAACCACCATCTGACCACTTGAGGATTAGTTGAGAAATTATAAATTATTGTAAAAATAAAGTTTGACAAAATACTTTATTGGGAAAAAAGTTATTAAAATGTTAGGGAAAGATGAATATGTCATAACTACATTTGAAAATGAGCCTCAAATGTTTAGGGCCCATTTGTAAGGGTGTATTCTACTTGCAGGTTAAGTTACCTTTTTAACTGCAGCTATTTGTGAGTTCTCTATAAAATATTACAACACGATTTAATTAATGTGTTAGGCCACAATGGAGACCGGTCAGCTGCCATCAAGCCAGAGTTCTTCTGCAGGCCCCCAACCACAGGTCCCCATGAGTGACTCAGCACAGCAGGTGACCCAGCCATCGGAAATCGAGCAAGGATTCCTTCCTAAAGGCTGGGAAGTCCGACATGCACCAAATGGGAGGCCTTTCTTTATTGACCACAACACCAAAACCACTACCTGGGTAACTCTTCAGTTTAAATTATAACCATAATAATAATCTCTTATGTATAGTTCTTTATAATCTTCAGTATAACCTATGTTTCCTAGTATTCACTGAAAGATATGTTGAATTCTTAATATTATTTATACTCAGAATATGCTTATGTCTCTTTTTAATATTGTTTTGGGGTCAGGTGTGGTAGCTCACACCTGTAATCCTAGCACTCTGGGAGGTCAAAGTGGAAGGATTGCTTGAGCCCAGGAGGTTGAGACCAGCCTGGGCAATAGAAAGACCCCATCTCTACAAAAAAAGAAAAGAAAATTATCCAGATATGGTGCTATACACCTGTAGTCTCAGCTACTCAGGAGGCTGAGGGAGGAGGATTGCTGGAGCCCAGGAGTTTGATGTTGCAGTGAGCTATGATGATGCCACTGCACTCCATCCGGGGCAATAGAGCAAGACTCTGCCTCAAAAAAATATATATGTATAGTTTTGGATTGTTCTGGAGATACTCATGTTTACTTCCTACTTCCAGTTTTTAGCTCACCAGCCATAAATGCTTAAGAAGAGATGTAGTAATAATCCTTTACCTTTATATGAGGCTTCATAATTCCAAAGTGCTTTTGAATCCATATCTCATTTAATACCAAAAAACTCTTGTTAAGACTAGGAAGAACAAGTATTTATATTTTAAGATAAGGTGTAAAGTTGTTTAATGGTTGGTTCACCACTAATAGAAAAATTATTCAAAATTAGCAGCAGATAGATTTTAATTAACTGTTAAAAAGACTAATATAGCATAAATGAAACTAAAATTGTTTAAATTATTTAATAAAATATTAAAATAATAATATATATAAATGAAACCAAATAATTTGAGTTTTATTCTTTTTTTTTAACAATCTGAATTGAGTTTAATAACCTTTTGGGGTTTACCTTCCTATCTTTCAAAAATATTAATAAATGAGCACTTGGCCAGGCTCATACCTATAAACCTAGCACTTCGGGAGGCCAAGGTGGAAGGATGGCTTGAGGTCAGGAGTTTGATACCAGCCTGAGCAACATAGCAAGACCCTGACTCTACAAAAAATAGAAAAATTAGCAAGGCGTGGTAGTGTGTACCTGTAGTCCCAGCTACTTGGGAGGCTTAGGCAGGAGGATCACTTGAGCCCAGAAGTTTGAGGTTGGAGTGATCTATGATCGTGTCACTGCCCTCATGCCTTGGGGAACAAAGCAAGACTCTGCCTCCCAAAAAGTAAAATTAAAAAAAAAAAAAAATCAATCAACACTCGAACAGATAGGTGCCAAAAAGCATGTTCAGGGGCTTAGAGATAACATGTAGTCCAATTTAGTGTTCCATTCTTTCACCAGTTTATATGTAAAGTCCTATGTAGTGACACAATTCCTAAAGAGTGGGGCAAAATACTCTGAATGGTTTCTGTGAAAAAGATGATCAGTTAGTAGTGATTCCTCTCTGAGAACTGATTCTTATTTCTTTTAATATTATAGCCTGAGAGTGATAGATTTGAGAAGAAGAAATTATGTCACAGATTAAAGAAATAAAGCATAAATGGAATGTTACAAGAGAATATTTTAAATATCCATGGGTATTAGAAAGCATGGTAACAGATTGACTTTCATTACTTTAAAATTTATGTATGTGTATTGTCTTTTTCCTTACTCTACCAAAAAAGGAAGATCCAAGATTGAAAATTCCAGCTCATCTGAGAGGAAAGATGTCACTTGATTCTTCCACTGACCTAGGGCCTTTACCTGTAAGTTTACAGAACTGCTCCCAATGTAACGGGGCTATCGTAAACATTTTGTATTTTGGGATATAGTTCTTTAACAACTATACTTAATATGATTATTAAAAGTGTTGATGCCTTCTACTAAAAATGAAATATACAAATTAAGTTAACCCTATAGCCATACTGTTTTTCTATCCATATATTGAAAATCCTGTCCTAAAATAATTGAAATACATTCTTAATTTTAGCCAGGATGGGAAGAGAGAACTCACACAGATGGAAGAATCTTCTACATAAATCACAGTATGTACAGTGTGATTTTTCATTACATTATTTTTTGTAATACTGAATTTTTAATACTATAATACTGAATTTTGTGCATAAGGACATTTTTTCCTTCTTCCCTTCAGATATAAAAAGAACACAATGGGAAGATCCTCGGTTGGAGAATGTGGCAATAACTGGACCAGTAAGTCTCTGTGTGTCAGTGTGCTGTGATGGGATTGTCCTCTCTCCTGTCCCTGCAAGACCAAATGGCCAAGGGCATGACCCTTCAGGCATTGAGAGGAGAGCACATGTGCCGTTCTCTCCTCTCCCCACCACCTCTACTGCAGTTTGTTATTTGAAAAGATTTTATAAAGTCATTAATTATCCTTACCCTACACAATAGCCTTGGGAGACTAGTGAATGCAGACCTTCAAAATGCTAAGGTGGCCGGCTGCTGAGCTCAGCTGGTACTTGCCGTTGTCTGAAAAAGAACGTTGAGAGTCCTCAACAGGTTGGAGAGGAGCCCAGGGTGTATCAGGATGAGGAAGCAGCAGCACCCTTTCAAATCCAGGGTCATGTCTTGGAATTTGGGGTAGAAATCATTGTATTAATAAATGCCCAGTATATAAGACATGCCACATTTAAGTATAAACATTACCATGTATAGTGATTATACTACTCTTGAGTCTGATTAGTGATAGAATTATTATCCTCTTTTATAATATATAGCTACTTTTTCCATTTTTATTCAGATTTCACTTGTTTCTAATTCACAAAAAATAAGTAAAATTGTAGAGGTTTTTCTAGATTACTCTCTAGTAGCTTGATGTGTAGTCTTTTAAAAATAATGGATAAAAAAGGCTACTTTCCTCAGAGTCAAGGAAAAAGTACACTTTTCAAATTGTTCCTTCAATGGAGAAATCACTTTGAAAGTCTTGTTAGAAATGGAAATTTTTGTTTCTAATATTTCTCTACTTGGAAGAAATTTCCTGTTTCTGGCATGTTGCATTTTAAGAATACTGAATGATGAAAATTACAGCCACAGAAATTGCTGAATACAATTTTATCTTAGAGAAATTAAACATTTTAAGGTTTTATATTTATTTTTCTTGTAATTAAACTTTTCTGTCCAAATATTCTCTTTTAATACCCTTAACTTCTGTTCATAAAACACTCCAAGGGGAACTTTTAAAATTGTTCCAGAAGAAAAACAACCTAAACCTTTTTTATTTTTCCAAAATTTTCAACTAAAGGCAGTGCCCTACTCCAGGGATTACAAAAGAAAGTATGAGTTCTTCCGAAGAAAGTTGAAGAAGCAGGTTAGTGATGTTTATAATAAGTACTTAGGAATGATCATTATATAGGCTGAAAGTAATGGTAAATGCATTGTAAAAAGTAACAGAATATTTGTTCTACATTTGTATCTACTTTGAGTGAATAGTTTCTTATAGGGAAAGGATGCTTATTTTTTGAGTAGCTGTTATATCTCGTTAGAGACCATAATTATTTTATGTCTTTGTTTTTCAAAATATTTCATAAAATAGAAAATAGTGTTAAAAGGTTGCTTTAAAGAGCTCTAACCTGCTGTTTTCTTGTGGGGATTGTGGGGCTCGGTCTTCATAGAACCTGAGCAAGAGTAGCTTGGGAGATTATCTTCTGGCCTAGTCTTTGATTATATTGGAGGACTGTCTGGATTCCTTTACTATAATATTAATACTTTGACTTGTTTTCCAGTGATAGTCATTCATTCTTTATAGCTTCAAATATATCTCTACATAATTGAAAAAATATAACTGTGAGTGGAACAGTGGTCTTGTTACTTGTCTCCCTACACTTATCAGTTATGTTCACTACACTTTTTTCCATCACTGAAAATTCAATGTTTGGAACTAAACTCATCATCTGTCCATCTATTTCACTATTTCATTTCTGTTGGTGTCAGCCATTTTTAATGCCTTTCTAATTTGCTCATCCTTTCCCCCTTTCCCTGCAGTTTAGGGATACTACCACTAGGTGGCTATATTGGGTTACACTTTCCTACACTCTAAGCCAGAAGCCTGCTTTTCCAAAGATTCAAGATGGTGTGTCTGCTACCACAGATTTTTCATCCAAAATTTTAACAAAAATGAAATATGATAGTTTAGTGCAAATATTTTATGTCCCAATAAATTCCTTAAATACTAGCAACCATTTAAATCCATTTTAAAGAATTTAAGATTACCCAGAATTGGTTTTCTACTTCTAACTTTGGGATTTTAAATCTTTATTTATTGTTCTGGTAGAGGTTTTCATTCTTAAAGAGAATACGCTGGTGGAATAGAAGCACTAGGTTCTCCATTTGCTAGTCTGAGTGCTTGAAATACATTTTAATATCTTATTGTTAATGTCTTCCAGGCAGCAGGAGATAGGAGACAAGCTTTTGGTGACAGACCACAGAACAGCAACCATAATGAAAGCAATAATATCTATTGATTTCTCACTATATACCAGGAATTATTCTTATCAGTTTACATGTGTTATTCATTTAACTTCTACAATAACTTTGTATGGAAGGGACTATTATCACAGTTTACAGGTGAGGAAACTGAGGCACTGATAGAGTAGGTAATATGATCAAGTCCCATGGTTACTAAGTAGAAAAGCCAAGTCTCTAGTTCCAGAGTCCGTGCTCTTAGCAAACATGACATATCATACTGGTGATTAAGAGAGAAACTTTGTACAGAAGTTATCCAGAATGCAACAAAGGTATATAAAAGGAATAAACATATAAAAGAAAGGTTAAGAGACACAGAGTCATTCCAGGAGGAAAGAATCAAGATCATGAAGAGGAGGCAGAGAATCTGAATCCTCAGATTAACAAAAAGTCTCAAGCAGCATTGCAAAAATAAAATCTATATCTAGACACATAGCAAAAAAAAAAAAAAGCAGAACACCAAGACAGAGATAAAAACCAGTGCTTGAAAGCCTTGAGCTGTCTTTTCTTTTTTTCTTTTTTTTTTAAGCAACAGGGTCTCGCTCTGTCACCTGGGCTAGAGTACAGTGGTGCCAAACACCATGTGAGCACTTTTTATTTTCCCAGAGTCTTGCTCTGTCACCCTGAGTAGAATGCAGTGGCGTCATCATAGTTCCCAGAAACCTCAAACTCTTGGGCTCAAGAGATCCTCTTGCCTCAGCCTCCTGAGTAGCTGGGACTACAGGCACGTGCTGTGACACCCAGATAATTTTTCTATTTTTAGTAGAAATGGGATCTCGCTCTTGTTCAGGGTGGTCTTGAACTCCTGAGCTCAAGCAATCCTCCCACCTCAGCCTCCCAGTGTGCTAGGATTATAGGCATGAGCCACCGTGCCTGGCCTTGTATAAGCGCTTAAAATGCATTATCACATTAACTGTTGAAACTACTCCATAAGAGTAGATATTATTATCCCTATTTTATAGAGGAAATTAAGACTTAGAAAAGACATGTAACTTGCCCAAAGTCTCACACTTAGTGACAGGTGCAGTCAGGACTTGCACACAGGTCTGATTCCAGAATCCATGCTCTTGTCTGCTACTCAGTTCAAACACTAAGGCTTCTCCTGTAGCCTTCTTTTCTTCCATTACCATTGCTCCTTGATAGCTCCGTTTGTCTTCTCTCACATGGGCTATTTCAGGGGTCTTTCACTGACCAGAGTGCCTCTTGTCCCTCCTCCTTAAAACCACCCTTTACCCCCGTCCCATCAGCTTCTCAAAACCCACCAATCTGATCATGTGACTCCTCTGCTCAGAAACTCTCCTCCCAGTCTGCCATTTACCACGTGTCCCTGCTCTGGCCCCAGACTACTTTCCCACCTTCCTCTTTCACTCTAATCCCTGCCTTTTTTTCCCTCCTTCTCCTTCTATACCCTCTAGCATTAAATCTCCCAGACCCCTCACACAGGTCATTCCTCCATCCTTCCCGCGCTTCCTCTCCAAGTTTCCTCAATGGCCTCTTCACAGTTACTAGCTCAATCTTTCATGACCTCGTAGAATATTGTATCTCTACTATTAACAATTATCCTACCCTTTTAAGTCTCAGTTTCTCACATACACACCAGATTATGAACTCCTTGAGGAAGCAAGCACATCTTATGCCATGTTTTTATTCCCTATTTTCCCCTGTCCCTGGCCTACTGTAGTCCCTACCCAGCAAGGGACCTGGCCCAGAGTAGGCATCTGATAAATGCTTACCTGCACTGGCTGCCTCGTCTCCAGTCTAAAATTGCTTTTCTCTAGGCTTACCATTTTTTTAATAGCATAAGCAGCAGAGGAAAGTGCTTATATTATGTTTACGATGCTTATATAAGCTGCTTACATTATTACATTTCTACAGGGCTTTCCATTTTCCCTAAATATATTGAGATGAAATTGATTTTTTTTTCTCAGAGCTAACCTCCTTTTCTTTTTTTGAAGTGGCAGAACCTTGTTTTCTCTTACTGGTTTCCACCTGAAAATTGCACAGGAAACACTCAGGAATAAAATACTCATATATTTTTTGTGAAATTCACAGTAAGATCTGCCTAAGGCATAGTTATCTACATTTGTCACATACACAAAGTATGTACACAAGATTAATGGGGCAATGTAGCCCACTAGTTAAAAGCAGAGATTCAGGGGAAAGTCTTTCTTAACTTCTGCCTTCTTCAATTTCTTCATCTCTAAAATGGATACAATAATAGTAGCTTCTTTGTAGCATTGTTATGAAGTTAAATGAGTTAACTCACCATTCCAGGGGAACAGTGTTTGGCACAGTCTGTAAATGTTAGCATCTATTGGTGAGTGAAGCAGGACAGACTCCAAAGAGGAACGAGGGAAGTAGGGAGAACCCTGAGCAGACAGGCAAGCAACACGTTGTAGGCAATGGCTAGACTGTGGGTCACAGAACAGTGCTCATTGAAACTTAATACGGAAAGGGCTTTTCGTGAAATACCTTCATGTGGGCATTATCATCACTATCAATGGCTTCTTTAGATCTAACAACCAGAAGTCTGTATTATTAAGTGATTAGAGAAAATGCATGAACTCTTTCATATCCTAGAGGAAAATTAAGATAATATACCTAGTTGTGTGAGAATATTCCTTAAAAAAAAGGGGACCCCACAGGGAGGAGTGCAGTGAATGGTATAGCTTTTAGGAGACATAAACTTGTCATTATGTTGAATTGATTTAAACCAGTTCTTCTCTGGGTTCTCAGAATGACATTCCAAATAAATTTGAAATGAAGCTTCGCCGTGCCACTGTTCTCGAGGACTCTTACCGGAGAATCATGGGCGTCAAGAAAGCTGACTTCCTAAAGGCTCGACTGTGGATTGAGTTTGATGGTGAAAAGGGATTGGATTATGGAGGAGTCGCCAGAGAATGGTTCTTCCTGATCTCGAAGGAAATGTTTAACCCTTATTATGGGTTGTTTGAATATTCTGCTACGTAAGTACCTTTACATTGACTGTATACAGAAAAAGAAAAAAAATCACTGTTTTCAAAATAAGAGTTGTATGTTATGCCAGAAAAAGGAGATTATAACTAATGTTTCAGAAATGACCTTATACATGACATAAAATTCATCATTTAACCATTTTAAGTATTCAGTATAGTGGCATTAAGTACATTCACACTGTTGTGCAACTGTCACCATCATCCGTCTCTAGGACTTTGTCATCTTCCCAAAATGAAACTCTGCACCCAGTAAACACTAACTCCCCACTCCCTGGCAATACCATTCTATGTTCTATCTCTAGGAATTTGACTACTCTAGGTCCCTGATGTAAGTGGAATCATTCAGTATTTGTTCTTTTGTGACTCGCTGATTTTACTTTGATGCATGGTGTTTTCAGGGTTCATCCATGTTGTAGGATGTGTCAGAATCTCCTTCCTTTTTAAGGCTGAATAATATTACATTATTTGTACATACTATATTTTGTTTATTCATTCATCCATTGATGGCCAATTGGATAATTTCCACCTTTTGATAGAAATTACTATTTTTAAAATCATTAAATCCAATGGTTAAATGTAGTTCTCAGAGAGGTAAACAACTCTAAAAAGAGGGAGATCATTTATAATTATTTGCTGCATTAAAATTTTTCAAGAGGAACATTTAAATGTGGTTGTCTTTACAGGGATAATTATACCCTACAGATAAATCCAAACTCTGGACTGTGTAATGAAGATCACCTCTCTTACTTCAAGTTTATTGGTCGGGTAGCTGGAATGGCAGTTTACCATGGCAAACTATTGGATGGTTCGTATTAACTATAAAACTTTTTTTAATGTAATTATCTGTTTTCTTTCACTTGGTAATCACTTTAAGTATATTTGAATTTTTGCAAGGTTTCTTCATCCGCCCATTTTACAAGATGATGCTACACAAGCCAATAACGCTTCATGATATGGAATCAGTGGTATGTCTTTTTCACTTATACTTAATATAAAGGAAGTATAATTTAACAAGCAACTTGAACATTTTGAGGAATGAACTCTTAATGATATAGAAATTAATAAATTAGTTTTAAAATACAAATGAAGTTTTTCCTCCAACATTATGAAAATTTTCTAACATATAATAAAGTTGAAATAATTTCATAGTAGACACTTGCATATCCATCACCCATAATTGGCTTTTTTTTCTATATTCATTTTATCACATATCCATCAATCCATCTTAGTTTTTTCTTTCATTCAAAGTAAGTGGCACATATCAGTAAACTTCCCCCTAAATATTTTCAACATGCTATACAACAAGTTACATATCTTTTGCATCAGTATTTGAATCATGATCTTATGTGGTGGTATATTTTTAAACGGCAGTCCAAAGGCAAGGGCATGTGGTTAGGCTCCTACAAAGAAACAGAAACCCAAGGATGAAATGTCTAACTGTAGCCTTGTTTGCTGCCTGTGCTGCTGAATAGCCTCATGTAATGTGTGTACAAATGGATTCTAAGACTCCTCCTTAGTACCAAGTACATTTTTTATTCTTGTTATACATTATAGGTACAAACAATATGATGTTTTAATAAATCATAAGATTACAGTTATTTGAGTTGGTTAATTGAGTTGCTGTATTTAATTTGAGATTTTTCTTTAACTTGGGCCAGGCATAAACAACGACCTCCTCATAGCTACTTAAACATTTCACACAGAGTCTCGCAGGCCTATGAGAAAGTTGCCAGAATGTTCCTGAATATCCATGGAAGTTATGATTTATCTGAATACTGCTTTAGTAACCCTTTAACTGGGTTATAAAACCTATACCTCCGGCTGGGCGTGGTGGCTCACGCCTGTAATCCTAGCACACTGGGAGGCCGAGGCGGGTGGATCGCTCGAGGTCAGGAGTTCGAGACCAGCCTGAGCAAGAGCGAGACCCCATCTCTACTAAAAATAGAAAGAAATTATATGGACAACTAAAAATCTATATAGAAAAAATTAGCCGGGCATAGTGGCGCATGCCTGTAGTCCCAGCTACTCGGAAGGCTGAGGCAGTAGGATCGCTTAAGCCGAGGAGTCTGAGGTTGCTGTGAGCTAGGCTGATGCCATGGCACTCACTCTAGCCTGGGCAACAAAGTGAGACTCTGTCTCAAAAAAAAAAAAAAAAAACAAAAAACCTATACCTCCACTGCTCTCACATCGAGATAGATTTCTGGACCTTTAAGCAGGCAACACTCTATTGATTGATGCATGTTTATTCTTGCACTTACCTGACATCCATCTCTTTGTAATACATGCATGTGTGTACAGAAAGGATGTCCAACTGACCTTTTCATCTTTCACCCAATTACTCAGACCCTCAGCGTACTTTTTTTTTTTTTTGCAAGTTCAGGTGTCTTTCTTATATATACAAATTTTAAATATGCAATTTTTCTATCTAGGATAGTGAATATTACAATTCCCTAAGATGGATTCTTGAAAATGATCCAACAGAATTGGACCTCAGGTTTGTCATAGATGAAGAACTTTTTGGACAGGTTTGTGAAATTTGATCGATTAAAATGGTATCTAAGTTGTAAAACAAATGTTATAACTTAAGTTTAGATGTTAATGCATATATTCAACACATTTCTATGGCCTGTTTTTACATTTATTTTCCAGCAACAAAAGCTATCTCTCAGCAAGAATGTATGCTTTCTTTGACATTTGACTCATTCCATATTTATTTTAATAAAACTAATATTTTAAATTTTCTTACCTTTTACCTTTTGACTGTATTTAATTTAAAACACCAGGTTTTTGGTATAACTGTATATATACTTGTAACATTTTTCTCACTAAAATAACATATCAAGGGATTGTGTTTAATTTTAGACACATCAACATGAGTTGAAAAATGGTGGATCAGAAATAGTTGTCACCAATAAGAACAAAAAGGAATATATTTAGTAAGTATTTTATTAGTTGATATTTTACTGGAAATAATGTTGTATTTTATTCCACAAAGACTCTTCCTACCTTCTTTCTCTTCCCCCTTGGCCAGAATCTCAATGTTCTTTTCCATAGCAATGTAGTGTCTCACACTCATATTCAGCTTTTGCCTTGGGTTTAAGCTAGTCATTATGTTTTGTTTCTAACTGGAATAAACATGCCTTAAAATTTTTTTCTTGGTTCATGTGAAAAAGAATGAAATGTTTTGTTTCTTTTTAGTCTTGTAATACAATGGCGATTTGTAAACCGGATCCAGAAGCAAATGGCTGCTTTTAAAGAGGTATTCATTTTCTTTTGTTTGCTCTTCTATAATTTCAGAGTACATCCGTAAGTTTCAAATATAGGGCCTCATCACATTGGAGACAAACAAGTATACGGCTTGCTTTATAAAACCATTCTAAATTATATTGTATGTTAACAAGATGAATATTTTAGATGCTCACTGTTAAAATTCAATCTTTCAAAAAGTCTAGACCATAAACATTCAGCCCCCATTCTGCGCACTTTTACCAGTCCCACTGTCTCACCTTAAGCAACCTCAGGAGAGCAAAGGCACAGAGTACTATAGGGACAGTGTAATATCTTGTTTATTAGGATCCCATCATACATGTTGTTTTGTGACTTGCTTTCTTCCCGTATCAAATATTTATTGGAGACATTTACATGTCAAAATATATAGCTATCTTTGTGGCTGTGTTGTATTCATAATATAAATTCATAAGTTATTTAAACCTCCCCAATTGGTGAACATATAGGCTATTATCAGAGCACTCATTTCTTAAGCTAACTTAAGTATGTATCACATGCTTTATGTATTCAATATCAAGCACTATGTGCCTGGTGCTGTGCTATGCAAAAAAGACATAGCAGTATCAAGGAACGTAGGATTTAAAAAGTGAAATACCCAGGCGAGCACAGAAGAGAGGTTTGGAATAGGCAGAAGGGACGAGGAAGGTCTAGAGGAATTAGCCAACCCTAGAGCAGGGGGAAATGCAGTTCTAAGCAGAGGAAACAGCGTGTGTGAAATCTGGCAATAAGATAGGCTGTGCACACATAAAAGAAGATGTAAGCGGTTTAGTGTGCTGGATAAGAGGATGCAAGAGCGGAAAAATAAACCCGAAGAGCTGAGCAGACCAGATTTTAAAGGGCCTGTTTGTTAAGCAGTGGAGTTGGGAGTTTTCTCTTGAGTCCAGTGAGGGGAAGGAAGGTGGCATTAAATGCTATTAAACATAGCCGGGCAAGGTGACTCGTGCCTGTAGTCCCAGCAGCTCAGGATGCTGAGGCAGGAGGATCGCTTGAGCCCAGGAGTTCAAGACTGCAATGAGCAATTATAGCTACAATGCTATAATTGCTCATTACAGCCTCACTGCACTCCAGCCTGGGTAACAGAGCAAGACTCCATCTCTAAAAGAAATAAAAATTTTTAAAAGGCTATGGAACAATAAAATGGCAGGATTCAATTTACATTTTAGATCCGTCTGGAAGTGGTATGTAGAGTGAGTTAGAGGAGGGCAAAACTAGCGGCAGAGACTCCCCAGCAGAGCTGGGAAAGTGCCACAGTGATCCTAGTGAGAAATGGCAAGGACAGGAATGAGACGGTGGTGCTGGGAAGAGAGCTGTGTGTGCATCTGAATGGTGTCCAGGGAGGGAGCCTTAAAGGACAGAGATCTGGGGTGGCAGTATGGATTTGGGGATCATCTGCCCACATGTAAGGAAGCTGTGGACTTAAGATGGAAAACGTGAAAGAGCAGTGGTAGTGGATTCCCCACACACGGAGACCTGGGACCACCAGCATCTCCAGTTTTGTTTCTAATGGATCATTTATACGAATGGACAGTTGAATGGCTGGTAAAAGGGAGACTTCAAAGGAAATTCAAGGCAGACAGATAAAGGTATGAAGAGCAGACAGTTTCAAGAACAAAGATGTTTTCAACAATATCATACTGCAAAGAAGTCAAACAAGAGATTGTAAGTGTTCATTAGATACAGCTGCAAAGCTGTCTTTGGCAGTGGTGTCAAGGTCAGACCATAGTGGGCTGGGGGATGGATAGGAGATGAGCACGGGGTTGGGAGTGTCCAACACTGTCAAGAATGTGGCTGTGAAGAGAAGGAAGAGAGGCATTTGCTTTTTTGTCTTATTTTTAAGGTAGATATGGCTTGAACACATTTAAATGAGTAAAGAGTGAGCCAGTGGGGAGAGAGAAGTCTAGGGAGAGGCCCTCCTGAGGAAGCAGGTGGAGGGCTGGCGGGACGAGGAGGGACCCCTCTCTGCCACTGCAGTGGGAAGGAGGCCACGATGGATACGGGAGACGGTTGGCATGTGGCTTGCAGAAGTTTGAGGGAGTTCTCTCCCACATAATTGCCTATTTTCTCTCTCAAATGGAACTTAACTACTGTGAAGAAGGGCTTGAGAAGTACGGGGAAGTTTTAAAGCAGCCACTTTGAGGAGTAAATGAGAGAGAACACACTGTGGACACAAACATTTTCTTGCCAATATTGAGATCTCAGTGAACAGCCCATGACTGTGTAGCGGTGGGAATCCACGTGGATGTGGGGTTTCTCCAACAGCGCTCAGAAGCTGAAGCAGGGGAACGTCCGCTGAGCCTGCTAACCAGTTTTTAAATACATTCTTTTCTTCTAGGGATTTTTTGAACTGATACCACAGGATCTCATCAAAATTTTTGATGAAAATGAACTAGAGGTAAGAAATATTATTTTTATGCTACAAGAGGAATTGTGTACCTAGTATTTTTCTTGCTTACAGTTTGACGTTTCTTATGATGTAGCTTCTTATGTGTGGATTGGGGGATGTGGATGTGAACGACTGGAGAGAACATACGAAGTACAAAAACGGCTACGGGGCCAACCATCAGGTCATCCAGTGGTTTTGGAAGGTAACTTAGAACTTACATTTTCATAACTTGCTTTGGGACAGATTCAATCATTTTTAAGTTCACCCTTGATTAACTGTACTTGTGGATTGTATCTTCATAATACAGAATAATATAGTCCAGCAAAAATTATCTTTGATTTTTGTAATATTTATACACACCCCTTCTGGGTATGGTCCCAACCTCTGTAATATTTATAAATAGGTAAGTAAAGTGTTCAGAATGTAGTAAATGGTAATGACAGGCTGAGCTAGGCACGTAGTTTCCTATTCCAGTAGGCACTCTAAGGAACTTGCAGTAACTTGCAACGTATTTTTAGGGACTCCTGCATGGCTCTTTTAAATTTTCTCATAGGTAAATGTGCATGCCATTCAATAGTATCAATAAATACAATTTTTAAAAAGCCATGCATCACATGAGAAGATAAATTTTGTTACTTCATGAGGTTATAATCCTATTCTAAGGAGCTGTCATTTTCAGGAACTTTATAAACTACCCATAAATGTAAATTTATCTAAAAGAAACATGCAAATTTAATAAGTGCTTATTAACGCTCTAAGTAAATTCTGGTAACATATTTTTCAGGATAATTGTTTTACCTTTTCCTCCAGTGCTATTCCATAAATGACGTTTTTATCTTATTCAGGCTGTTTTAATGATGGATTCAGAAAAAAGAATAAGATTACTTCAGTTTGTCACTGGCACGTCCCGTGTGCCTATGAATGGATTTGCTGAACTATATGGTAAGGATTTTCCATAGATCATTAAAGAAATGGAGTGATGCCACTTGTCTTTTTCACATCTGATTAGTCTTTAAGCTCGTCTCTCTCTGTCACCCCAGCTAGAGTGTAGTGGCATCACCATAGCTCACTGCAACCTCAAACTCCTGTGATCCTCCTGCCTCAGCCTCCCAGGTAGCTGGGACTACAGGCACATGCCACTGCACCCGGCTAATTTTTCTATTTTTAGTAGAGACGGGGTCTCACTCTTGCTCAGGCTGGTCTCAAACTCCTGAACTCAAGTGATCCTCCCACCTCAGCCTCACAGAGTGCAAGGATTACAGGCGTGAGCCACCATGCCCGGCCTAACTGTCTATCATTTATATTAACATTTAGCTTATTAAAAAGAATTAAGATTTTTAAATGATACAATCAGATACACTGAAGTAGGCCAAGATACACTTACACCTTCTGATCAGATAATGAAGGAGAAAACTGGAAACATCAGAGAGCTTAGTTACTTTCTGTTCTTGAACTTTAAATTCTATTCCCACTATGGTTCCATTACAGAAAAACCATTACCTGAGTGTGATAGTCGAGGGAAGTATTTAAAGTTCCACAGAAGGTTAATAAGTATGCAACAAAAAACAAAGATTATCATAGTAGAATACCTTTGGGGAAATGCTGGCATAAACAAATAGATTTCTTCAAGACTTGTTCAGAACGTTTACTGTAAAAAAGAAAAAAAGCTTTTTTCAAAACTTCTTTGATCATGAAATCTTTTTTTTTCTTTTGTGGTGAGAGTTGAGGGGTAGAGAAAGTCATGCTGCTATTTCTCATTCCTCAGGTCTAGGGATGAGACTGTATATCTTTTTTTCAGAATAGTTAATATTAATGTAGTTTTCTATAAAGTGAAATTTTGTACATCCTATCAAATTTTTCAGTTGATTGACACATTACAAGTACATTTTATTAAAAAGTGCTAGTTTTGATGTAGATAATAGCAACTGTTCTCATATTGATTCATATTCCGTTTATTGGAATGATATTTACTTTTAAAGATAGCAGGAATAAATCTTTTAGAAAAGATGTAGCTGAAGTTAGAGCCCTACTCAGAACAACAAATAAGAATTGTTCTGGGAACCAGAAGTCAGGAACTGCTGCCTAGAATATCGCTAAGCTGAATTTTTCATGCAAATAGAAGCTGTTACCATGTGATGGGATTGCCGTCCCCCTCTCTCTTTGACAGACCTGGTCTCCTTGTTAAGCTTCATTTATGTGTGTTTGCAGAACCGGTCAAACAGCTGCCACTTCTCTGCCTAGAGTAGCCACTCACAGTGGTTAGCTTTGCTACTTGCTCATTCCTTGCCTAATTGGACTTCTTAGCCTTTGTCCTTTTAGTGGTTTCATCTGACTCCTTTCTTCTCATCTCTACTTTAGCCAGTTAGCAGAAAAAAATCTAGGCAGGGCAAGCAAATGCCGTTTCTGGCTCCTCTTGCCTCTTTTATGCAACTCAGGCCTATAGCCATCCACTGATTTCCAGCACTGTTTGGAATCTGGGACAAATTTCCTGCACACAGAGCCAAAGTTGTTTGTGTTAGAATATACATTCAAATTCTTATGTATTTACAGAAAGAAGTTGCCACAAAATGTTAAAATTACAATGCAATATTGTATAGCCAATAAAAAGTATGTTAAATTTATGTTATTTGAGTTTTCACAATGGATTATTTAGGTAAGAGAATCAAGAGACAGAAATATATATGATTCCATGTTATGGAAAACAATGACAAAAGTACTAAAATTTTAACTGAAAATAATTGTGATGGGTGATATGTGAAAAGTTAGGCTTTATTTCTGGCAAATACACACACACACACTTGCAATGATTATAAGACATGAAGAAAAGTATAGAATGTTACAGATTGGGTCGTCAAAATTGATTACCTGGTGGTTGGGGGATGTTGAGGGTTGGAGAAGGAAAAACTAAGTGAAAACTCTGAGGAAACAGACAATTTCTAAAAATGTCCCGTAATAAAAGAAAATTGTAGACGGTATAACATGATCACATGCACATAAAATTCTCCGTATGCACGTGCACAAAAAGAGTCATGACAGGACATATACCCAGAGTTAATGGTAGGATTTGAGGTGATTTTTTTTTTACATCCTTCATTGTATTTTACTCTATTGCATTAAGTTTTTACAGTGAGATTATTTGTATAAGCAGAAAAAATTAAAGCTATTTTCAGTGGTACTCAAAAGGGAAAGAAAGTGCTTGCTTCAGCAGCACATATGCTAAAATTGGAACAGTACAGAGATTAGCATGACCCCTGCAGAAGGATGACATGCAAATTCATGAAGTGCTCCATATTTTGCACAGTTCGCGAAGTTCAAAGGTTGTTCAACAGAAAGAAAGAAAGAAAATGCTCATTTTCTCTGTGTACCCATGAAGAAAATTGCACATGGAAATGAAATTGTGTACAGGGCCAGGAAACAGCGAGGCAGAGTGATACGGTGGTCACAAATGACCTGACAAGGAATCCTCATTTCCCAGCTGAACAATGAAGCCATCAAGCATAGGACAGTGTTCATTTAAGTTTAAAAAAAATCAAACAGATTAGTTCCCTGTATATGTAAGTTCTACACTAGAAAAAGTGGGTTATGAAATGCCTGCAGATTCCTGTGTAAAGTAAATGAAACCAAAGAAATTCTTTTTCCTCATAGGCTCAAACGGACCACAGTCATTTACGGTTGAACAGTGGGGTACCCCTGAAAAGCTGCCAAGAGCTCACACCTGGTAAGCAGTTGCGAACAATAGAACAATCCCTAGAAAGCAAAGTTCCTCTGTCAGTCTAGCCCCCTCTATGCTGTGACAGTGGCAGCTGTGGATAAGGAGTCAGTGACACTAACCCAGGAACAGGTATTTCTTTAACCGGGTCAGTCTGGACTTGACGTCCAGGTAGCTGAAGATCAGAGAGGCCCATCTAAACTGTTGACCATATGTTCCCTTTATCTCATGAGTGACAGGCCATCCAAGGAGGGACCAGAACTTCCCATTTGGGAGGTTGAGATGGCAGAGCAACCTAGACATTTGGAGGTGGAGGTGGGGGCAGGAGAACTTCACCAAGGAGTCATGGGAGAGAGTCCATGCCTAGAGGCTAATTCTATGTCTTACACTCCCCTGGTGAGAACACGTCTTTCCGTGTTGTTGGAACGTATCATGAGTAGCAGCATTGCTGTGTTTGCCGGAGCGATACTTTGTCACTGTCTTTCGTAACCAGTTCCTCTCTGTTCCTTCAGCTTTAATCGCTTGGACTTGCCACCCTATGAGTCATTTGAAGAATTATGGGATAAACTTCAGATGGCAATTGAAAACACTCAGGGTTTTGATGGAGTTGATTAGACTGCAAATAACAATCTATGGTGTTTTTACTGCCGCAGTTTTATAAGCAAAATCTTGGCTTAAAATTTTCCATGGAACTACTAAAACTTGGCCACTGATTCTTCCCAGATATTGGAGGACATCATATAAAAGCATTGGAAGAAACAGTATGACAATTTTACCCTGATCTCAATCACTCTTTAAAAATCACTTCACCAGTGTGGCATTTACACAGTTGTTTCGTTATATCTTTGGAGTTCGCACTATAGTATGCAAGTCCTGTGTGCCTGAAATAGTGAGTTTTATCCTTGACATTTACCTCTTGTATAGTATTTGCCAGGCGGTTCTTTCTTAAACTACTGAAGTTATAACTGTGAAATATTTGTGATAAGTGTCATGTGTGGAAAGTTAGATGGTTTTGAGAAGGAAAACTGAAATTTGGGGAAAAAAATACTTTGATATTGAGTAACCTACAATGTATTTAGTGCTACTTGCAGCTATTTATTATTTTGTAGACCTTCCTAATGCACCTTACTGCCCAGACTTTTAGAAGAACCTTGGAAAGTGTGTTACCTATATTTTTAGTCAACTGACTCACTTGCAAAAGATTGTTTACTTTTTCACTTTAAAAGTATTTGGCTTTTGCTAATATGCAGTTTTACTAAACGTGGTTCATAAGACGTGTGAAGCAAATTCACATTTGCAATGGGTAAAAAGTATTAAAGTCTTTCTCTTCAAACATTCAACTAAAGCTCCACAAAGCAGTATTTTTAAATATGCCTTGAAGAACTGAGTTAAATGTATAGTACTTGCCTTTACTAGACATTCTTTATACTTGTACAGTTATGTAGTAAATATGTTTACAGGGTTTATTATGTTTACAGTTTAAGCTAATTTCTGTAGTTGCATTTTTATATTTTTAGTATTACTTTAGTAAAAAAAAAAAACCAAATAATTTGTTTAAAATAACCAAAGAGTAGCTATAATGCATAGTTTGTATTAAATTGCCATATTTCTTATGCTTTTAAAGAAAATGTTTTATTACAAATCCAAAACTCTTTAGGCAAAATGCTACAGGTATAATCCTACTTTAACCAAACTGAAGTATATAAAGACCATGTGCATGCATTCAACTAACATTTATTGAATGCCTGCTATATGCATAGCGCTGTGCTAGGCCCTGGGGTAAGAGTTGTCAGCTTCAAAGAAATCTAGCTCAGTCCTTATCCTCGAGGAACCTACAAATGTGTAACTGAATTTGTAAACAATCAAAAGTAGGGGTAAGCAGAATAAGGCAAAAGGGAAAATGTTCTAGGTTGCAGTATACCTACAGAGAGAAAGTGTGCCAAGACTATATGTTTCATACCTATACTGGAATGATTATATAGCAAACACTCTTACAAAAAAGTAAACCTGTTTCTCAATATGGTATCTTGGTATGTAGAAATAATTGTAAATATATATTATGAATCTTCTTAAATACATATTATATATACACACACACTCTGTGAGAATTGTAAAAAGTACTCCAGTTCTTGGTTTAAGTTTGTTGGGGCATAACATGAATGAGTTCCTGTCAACACCTAGTAGAGTCTCAAATGTGACAGTGGCAAAACCACTTTCTAAACACCACATCATCAGCTTGGTTTAGGGAAAGCAATTCCCAGATCAAGGCACCCTGCATTTTGTCTTCACCAGTGTCAACCAGCATTCAAGCATGAGCACCGGGTGTAGTCCTGGTTTTGTCACTTTCCAACCATGTGAACTGAAGCAACTCACTTAACCTCTTTGGACTCATGTTTCTTCATCTGTCATATGAGAATAATCCTGCCCACCCTCACTGTCATATCAGATCATCCTAAGTTCCAGCGAGATGAGAAATTGGAAAGTGCTTCGTGAAGTATTATACAATCAGAAGATGCTTGGTGCTGACTGTCACGTTTTATCAAATCAGGTGTACAGACTGACTCTACTCCCAAAGAAGAATCTATTTAAGAATAAAGTGACTTCTGATAGACAAGGAAGTAGGAATGAAGCTGATGTTGAATAAAGATATATATGAATATGCTTTTCTATATATGGATCTTACCATCAGAATTCATTTTCTCCACATCAGCAAAGTAATGTTAATATGGGCCAATGCATTTTGGAAATGTCCTCATTATGTAGAATTGAATGTGAAAACTGTTTTTGTGAAAACAAGATTTTACCACATGATTGTTTAAATATCACTTCTGTGAAATATCATGGCAGATATGGGAGCCTGAGAAAATAGAAAGCTTTCTTTTCATCTGACTGGTACTCAGTTGAATGATCCTGTGACTCAGATAAAACGTGGTGTTATTGAAACCAGACTCGCTCCCGCAGCCCCCAGCCACAGACCTTCACCCCCCTGGCCTCCCAGGTGCGGGCTGACAGTCCAGAAGAAACCTGTATCGAGAAACACAGCCCCTCATCCTCAGTAGAAAAGTATCCCAGATGTATTCTACTGCTGGAGAATCAGCAGGGTCATTTTCATAAAGCAAGGATGTCACACTTTTCTAGAAACTTATAAGCACATAATTTAAGCCTATATTTTTTCTAATTAAAACATTTTAACAGACAATTGTATTACAGATGCACTTCATCATAAGTCAAATTTAAATGGTATTTGTTTTAGTGTTTTATTTATAATGTTGAAGTTATTCCATATAAATATCAAGTGAAACATAATTCTTTTGATTATAAACTATTTGACATTATTTTTTAAGATCTTCTGATATGGTAAATATATATCAAGATTGATGTATCAAAATTTATTGCATAAAGTATAAAATGACTTTTTAAAACCTTGATTCCACAAATAAAGTGCTATTCTAATTTAAAAAGCAAAACTGTGGTTCATTTTTAAAGAGACGTGATTCCAAGCCAGTAGGCTGGGTGATGCCTTCTGGTCTAATCCTTTGCAGCAACACATGAAATTCTGAGGATAATCCTTATTCGTTTTGGTTTTTAGTAGAAACAGGGTCTGTGTTGCCCAGGCTGGTCTTGAACTCCTGGCCCCAAGTGATCCTCCCACCTCGGCCTCCCAAAGTGCTGGGATTACAAGCATGAGCCACCACGCCCAGCTCTCAAGACAATCTTGAACTTATGTCTGATAAACTAACATGATTATAAACTCTTAACCACACATAATCAATCTCCACTTTACACAAAGTTAATGTTATAAAAGTCTAGTTGCTAGTGAAATATCCAGAAGACAACAAAATAAAGTTACGAATGGACTGGATTTCAGACACACTTCTGCTCATGAAAGAAGCCAGCCTTGTAGCCAACCACGATTCATACCATTGTTTCTGGGGAGTTCTGAATGTTAATTCAGAACTAAGTATTTTATCTTTGCCTCCTCTTTGGGCACTGAGAAGTTTTCTGGTGAGAAAGGGATCCACCCCCAGCTCCTCAAGCCAGCCCAGGAAGCTGCTGCTCCAGCCCCGTGTGTCCCCCCCCCGCCCCCCACCACGGTGCAGACCGTAGCTATTATTACTCGCCGGGGCTCAGGCCCTCTGCTTCCCCCTTTCCCATTCTAACCAGCTCGGGCAGTAGCCAGCCCACACCCTGCCTCACCTGTACAGAAAGTTCCTGCTTGGCTGTTCACCAGGGCAGACATTTATTTTACAAGTGATATTAAACTAAGGTGTTAGAATCTCAGGATCTCTCTGTGAAGAAAGGACCTCAGTGGATTTCTGTGTATTTTCCTTAAAGATTAAGGACTATCCCCGTGCTAGCCTCCTGCTTCTGTTCTGCCAATCGTTTCCCCTGCCATCCATCCTATGCAGTCCCTCCATCACAACCGCTGTTTCCTTTTTATTAATAGTATGCAGATTTGACCAGGTCTCTACTGCCAAAAAAACCTCTGGGAGCTCCCCAGAGCGTGAAGCCCAAACCCGTTAGCATGGAATGCAATCCGTCCTCAGTCTCGGTTCCTCCTTCCATCATACCTCACCCAGGCCCCCTCCAGCCTCTAATCACTGCAAACTCCTCTGCACCTGCTCTACCTGGAAAGCTTTCGCCCCTCATTTCTACTTGATAAATCACTCTTTTTTTTTGGATGCAGTGGAATGGCACTGTGGCCTCGGCATTGGCCTCAGTATATATGAGCATGGGTGACATTGTATTGCAATTCTTTGTTTATATAATTCCATCCTACACATTTCTGGGCAGTTTGAGGACAAAGGCTACTTTGTGTACATCTTCATATGTTCATTTCCCAACACAAATCTTTACTGAATGTGACCTTGATCTGATAAATACTGTTTGTGTATAGATCCATTCAGCGCACATGTACGAGGCACCTACAACATGCCCGGAACCATGCAATGATAGACGGGAAGCTCTATATTTCAGCAGACTGTGGGGACCATATAAATATTCCTTCACAGAGGAGCTTGATTGAGACCCTGCTGGGTGCTGGGTTCTGCAGTAAACACTTTATGTGGATCCCATTTAATCTTCATAAAAACTCACTAAGGCAGGTTTTATAGGCTCAAGGACAAGTAATACACCTGAGGCCACACAGCTTGTAAACTCAGCGAATTTATGAACCACAACGAAAAAGAAAAGCAATGGAATCCAACAAACAAATGACCCAGGTGTGTTAGTTTTCTTTTGCTACTCAACAAAGTGCCACAAGCTTAGCAGCTAAAAACAATACCCACTTAATACCTCACAGTTCTGTAGGTCAGGGTCCACTTGGGCTCAGCTGGGTGCTCTGCTTAGGGTCTCACAAGGCCTAAATCAAGAGGTCTGGGCTCTTACCTCCTCCCAAGATCCTTCAGGTTGTTGGCAGAATCCAGTTCCCTAGCAGGGGTAGTTCTGAAGTCCTTGTTTTCTTGCCGAATGACAGCAGGGGGCACTCACCTTGTAGACATCACCCATATTCCTCAGCACTGGCACTCTCCATCGTCTGGCCAAAAAGGCTTCTCATACTCCAGACCTCTCTGATGTCCCCTTCTGCCGCCAGGTGGAGAAAATTCTCTGCTTGTCAAGGCTTTCTTGAATAGATTAGGCCCAGCTGGATAATCTCCCTTTCTGAAGGTCGACTGACTGTGCCGCAGGCATAACGCAATCATGGGAGTGAGATTTTTATCACATTCACAAATTGCAGGATTGGGGGACATGAGATCTTTCCTAGAATATTACCTTGCCTCCACACAAGGTAAAGGTAAAGGATAGAAAAGTAAGACTGTGGAGATTCAGCTTGAAAAACACTTAAATACAGCTAATGTTATAATGTGTGGTTTGGTTTGCCATTCTTTGCTCATGAAAAGCCAGATAGATAAAGTAATGCTAACATCAGCCGGCAGAATTCAATGTCAGCAGCCGTAAATTCCCAAGTCATTACTCTCAGGTGAGCCATTGGTTTGCATTTTTCTCAATAGCATCAAGGTTGAATTGGCCTGAAATTAGATTCAACTCATCCTTGTCAGCTTTCTTATTATATAAGGAGAAAGAAAAAGCCATAGCTGCTGCTTTTATTTGTTTGGCAGGTTGGTTTTCTTTCCAGTAAAAATCATAAGCAAGATTATGAGGGGAGGTCCCAACCAAAACAGAGCTATGAAGGGAGAAAGCAGTTCACAGCCCAGAGCTGTGGATCATTTATGGCAGGTGTGTTGAGGCTGCTCTAAACCTCTGGAGAGAAGGGCAGAGGGTTCAAAACGCCCCTGAGTGACTGCAAGTTCCTGTGCAGTCACATGACTCTGGAGCAGACTTTTTCCCCTTATGAAGTTAACCAGAGATTAAAGCCACAACTGTGGGTTCGTGAGCAACACTCAATTCATTATTCGGGACCTGATTTAAGTTCACTTATGAAAAATGATCCATTATCATCAAGGCTGACCCCATGCCTCCCCAAGAGTTGTTTTTCTTTAACAAGTACATTTTGTAAATGAGAGATTCAAGCATATTCTCTCAAACTAATAAGAGGTAATGAGCACAGTGAACTAAGGATAATCTCAGTTTAAACAAACAGGATTTTCACTGATGCTAGACTTGAAAACATGATCCAGATTAATGACTCTGTTAATACCCAGTCACTGGGCATGAGTCCAAGCATAGCATAAATATTCCTCCAGACTTGATGACAGTGAAGTATCTTACGTTTGGCCCTTCAAAAGGATAACCAAGCTCTCAACGGTATAGACAGCAGCCAACTGGGTTTGCTTTTTTAGTATTGCTGTTTGTTATAATGGTACAGTGCTTGTGAATCGATGTTGAAGGGCTGTGGTTTTCAGCTGTGAGGAATTCAGGAATGCTTTACCCCTGTCTACCTCTTCAAAAGAAGTGTGAGAAGAGAAAAGAGAAAGCTGTATTAACTTTGTCACTACGAGGACTCTGGGATATCTGTGTTTCCCCCGGGGCTCACTTTACTTACTCACCCCGTCTCCATCTGGGGACAATGTGAAAAGGAATTTAGGATTCATTGGCAAGACCTCTAGTTACTAATGTAGACGTTGCCAGGCCAGGGGGAGGGAGAAACACGCAGCACGCACTGCAAACCGGTGGGAGGTGCATGTAGACACGTCCGAGACCCCAGCCTGAGTCAGGCCCCGTCCAGCACTATCCAACAGTCACAGGAAGCAGGAGACATGTCATTTTAAATTTGCTAGTAGCCACATTTTAAAAAATGAAAAGAAATTAAGAAATTCCATAGTTAATTATAATCTATTTTATTTAACCCCATATATCCACAATGTTATTTTAATATATAATCAATATAAACTTATTGATGAGATATTTTCCACGTTGGGTACTAAGTCTTCAAAATCTAGTATATATCTTACGCTGACAACACATCTTAATTCATACTGGCCAGATTTCAAATAGCCACGTTTGACTGGTGCTACCGTGTCGGACAGTCCCGGAATCAAGAGGCCTGAGGTCAAACATAAGGGAAGTGAGAAGCAGCTAGAGGTGGTTCACTTGGTGATGTGCTAAATTATTTTGCTTCCTCCCAGCAAGCCCGGAGACTCGGAAGAAGTTCCTCCAGGAGAGCCAAATATTGAAAACCAAGCAACATGCTGATCTACAGAGTCATTTTTTGGCAATTCCAAAATTTACGCTTAGAAGCTCAAGGACGGTGGCGTGGTTGGAAGGGGTGATGTGGTTGGAAGGGGCGCTGTGTTTGCACCGTGAGCACGTTGTTTTCATGTAGGTTGTGTTTACTGCGAGCAGCTTGGGTGAGAGGCTGATGCAGCTTATGGGGAGGTAAGTCAGGCCCCCAAGTCACCCGGAGTGCCACTGTAGTTGCTGGAGATAGAGCAGGAGTTTTGCTGACAGCCACTCTCTTTTGCTGAGGTGGTCCCCAACAATGATACCAAAATGTCCTGTACTGAAGATCATGGAAGCTGTGGGCAGAAGCAAACGTGTGGGAACAGTGTGGAGCGCCAGGACTAGGCCCTTGACAAAGCATCGCCAGGATGGGGGAGGCTGGCAGAGACTGCGGTGGTTTAGCAGAAAGAAGCAGCCATAGCTGGACATAGTGGCATGCGCCTGTCATCCCAGCTACTCAGGCTGAGGCAGGAGGGTAGCTTGAGCCCAAGCGTCTTGGGGAGAAAAAAAAAAAAAAGAAAAAGCAACAGCCAGAAACCAGGGGTGGTGATGAGACAGGACAACTGGTAGGGTAAAGCCACCGCCGAGGAGGGAGCTCCACAGGGTCACAGGGGGTCACCTGGGAGCCAACCTCTGACACGGAGGGGAAGGCAGAGACTGTGGGAGAGGCATCTGTTTGTTTTTTCTGGTGCAAGGAGAATAACAAAATGCGATCAGGAGGGCTAATAGACTACAGATGGAGCTCAGCCCGGCTAAAGACTTTGAACTGGAACCAGCCCTCTAATTTTCAGCAGTGCGTGTGGCCTGTGAAAAAGAAAGTTAGCATGAAATAAAACAAAGGACTCATCAGAGATCATTATGCGTTACTCCCAGTGAATGAAATGGCGGAGATTATGTCGGGTTGGAGAAATAGCAGGGGTTTGATGGTGAAAGGAATCTGATCTGTATCCTGTCCACAGTGGGGGAACCGTTGGAAAGTTACAGGATGAAGGATGGGGTGATAGAACGTGTGCTGTAGGAAGCTCGTTCTGCCCTTCGAGGGGCAGCAAGACTGGGAGCAGGCATTGCAGTGACACCGGGGACAGATGATAGCGTCTGAAGTCAGGGCTGAGAAGTTGGAAGGGAGAGAAGCGGGGAGGCTGAACCTGCCCTTGCTGTTGGAGAGGGAGGGCACAGTGGGCGCAGATGGGAGCCCAGGCTGACACCTGAGTCTCCGACTGGGCAGCTGGGGAGTGCTGGTGCCACCACTGAAACAGAAAGGGACGACGGAGTTTCCAAAAGGAGACGTCAGAGGGGAGGCCGTGGCAGGCGGCTGTGGATGTAAAGGTGGGTCGAGATCTGGAGGTTAGCAAACAATCGTGAGCCCGTGAGGGGACCGTATTATATGTGCGGCAAAGTACAAAAGCTGATCAAATTATCAAACATCACTTCTGAGTAAATTTAATTACATTTTATATTTAATAGAATAATCTAAGTGGTGAGTGGGGGGGGAAATTAGAAAGAATGTAACTGGTAGCATTTTTCTGGCCACAACCAGCTTTTAGGTTTTTCTTCCCTCTTTGTTAGCTAAACCAAGATCTGCAATTATTGCCAACAGTTTCCCCTGGTGCCCTGTTCCGCTCGGGGCTAACCTCCCACCCACACCTGCACACACACGTGTGCACACTCGTAGCCTGATGCCCACTGATGACCCGGACTCCCATTCCCAGTTTGCCCTGTGCCAGGCCGAAGTTCTCTGTGCTCCCTCCCATCTGAGACCCTGCAGCGCCTGGCACTGCCAAGGGGTCCTCTCACCACGCTTCACTTTAGCATCCAGGTGTTTGAAGGCCGAGCTGTGAGAGCTCCAGCCCTGCACCTGTGGATAACTTCGCTGCCGGGAAACAGGCCTGTTACCTCCCTAAGGAAGTTCAGGTGGGTG
This sequence comes from Lemur catta, assembly GCF_020740605.2. Classification (NCBI taxonomy): domain Eukaryota; kingdom Metazoa; phylum Chordata; class Mammalia; order Primates; family Lemuridae; genus Lemur; species Lemur catta. The sequence continues at coordinate 87,468,999 of NC_059128.1, read as the reverse complement.
GGGGGACCTAAAGCGCCCGGGTGGCCCTGGGGAGGGAGGAGCACAATGAGAATGGGCTCTGAGACCCTCAGGGAAGAGGAGGTACAGATTGGAGATGAGTTAGGGAGGCCTAAAAGGGCACAAAGGAGAAAAGGGTACAGGCTGCTCGGCAGGGACAGGACCAGAGGCTGTGTGGTCTCAAGCAACGGCCTGGAACAAGACTCTGGCAGCTCCAGGAAGGGACAGCAGGTAAGGCCGCAAACCCTGCAAACCCTGGGGGGCGGCAGCAACGCTCTCTCTGCGCTGCTACTCCAAATCATTAAGGGAGCCTAAGGTGCCCTAAATGACTAAATGTGGTTCCTTCTTGGGGCTGGCCTCCCTAGCAGGACTGGTGAGAGTCAAGAGCAACGGAGTTTGCCCCAACCTGTTCGCTGATGACTGAAGTTTATAGTAAATAAGGCCTTTCACTTCCATACTTAAGACTGAAATTATAATACAAAGGAAAAGATTCCTGACCCCAAATGTGTTCATACTAAAAGGCAGGACCTGTTCCAGTATTAATAGAGGCTAGGAAAAGGGACACTTCCCTTAGGTTGGAAAAGAGCCCAGAAATGGGAGACCAAGGGCCCGGAGGACCAGTATTCCCAGTGTTGTCATTTTATCTTGGGCTCCGTTCACCGGGAGCCAACCGCAGACCAAGAGAAACAGCCGGGACAGTTTCTGGTGTGAGCAGTGGTTGTCTTTGTCGCAGCACAGGTCGCTGTTTGAATTATTTTATCTGCATGAGATTTCACTTGGGGCCTTGTGTAGGAAAGTATTTCACAAATCTCTATGGCATGAAATACTTCCAAGTATTGAATTGCCCGAAAGATGCTTACTATTCATGGGCATGAACTCAGAGAGCAAATATGCTTACACCAAGAGGGACAGCTATAAATGTGAGGTTTTCCTTAATTATATTGGATCCCTAGTTAAATATAACAGACACTGCTTCTCTGAGTCTACAGTCTTTTCCAGAGTCACAATAACTTTTTTCCTTTGACCTAACCTCAGCCTTCCCTGCCAACAATGTGGGGATGGCCTCGTTCCCAAGCCCGTTTGCCAAGTTGTGGGGGCCTGGAAGTCTTTTCAGCTGGTGGAACACTGGTTTCCCAGCCCTTTTAAAATGATCTGACATACATACAGCTGCGGTTGGAAGAGTGACTCAGCCACTGAGTGGATAGTTTTTAAACCCATAACAAGTATGTTTGAAAGCTTTCTAATTGTTCCTTTTCTTCCTAATTAGGACATTGAAGAGAGCTAGAACACAGAATTCACTGAATCACTCTTAGGTAGCACTTTCAATTCTCTCAAACATATTTTTGTATTTATTGTCTCATTTTATTAGATGCCAGTAACGTAGGTAGGGTACATGTTATCAGTCTCATTTGATAGAGCTGAAAGATAAAACAAGATGCCACAAAGGTTTGCCTTTGGTCACATAGTAAATTAGGAGCAGATCTAGAAGTGAAGTCAACCTCTTTGGGTGGTCTCGTGACTCAGGCTTTATACAACTTTGGAATTTATGTCTAAAACTAATGAGCTCACCTCCATCTCACTAAGCCTGACCTGCAGGTGAGGTTTGGAGGCAACCTCTCTGTTGGGAGGATCAATCATATAGTCAGTGTCCCTTTCTCTCTCCAAGATCGGATGGGTGTAGATAAACTAAATGCAGGCTGTCCATCCCAGAGTCAGGGACTAATTGGCAATAGGACCTAACCAGACTTGCATTTTTTCATATAACCTATTAGGTTCTTAAACTAGGACTTGTAGTAAACAACATTCTCAAAATAACTTAAATGCCAGCAATGGATAAAATGTTCTAAATAGTTAAGCATTACAACTAATTAGAAGGCTAATGGATCACGGTGCTTTTGGCTTAGAACACCAGACTTAAGGGGCTTGGTAGATTCTCTAGCTAGGGTGGCTGAGTCAGGGTCTTTGTTCTGCTCCTCTCAGTTCTTTGTTCTCTGTGTCTTGACCAATTTTTTCCTGTCATCTTCTGTCTTCAGTGTCTGAGGGTGGGTGTGTATGTGCAAATTATTTGCGATATAGCCAACGCTTGATTATTCTATTACAAGGATTTCTATCCTGGCTACAAACCCTTACACACTCACTTTCTTTTTCTCCTCCACTCTATTCTGAGAGTTTTTGTCTCAGATCATTGACTTCCTTGGTTATATCAGTCTCAGCCTCCCTTTCCTTCTCTTCAAGAAGAGAGAAGGTTCTTAGCTTTCTCAAGAAATTTTATGGTTTAGGTGGGAAAGATCTGGATTCCTGCAGAGCACTGAGAGGAAGATCCAAAACAGAAAATAATCCTGTATCTCTGGCATTTCCTGGCTGCCCAAAGCATCCTTCTACAGCTGACATTGATAAAAATTTCATCAAAGGCATTGGTCAGACTACAGGCTTTTAAAACATCACTTGCTATGTGAGTCAGATTAGCATTTAATATATGGTCTTTGTTCTGCAGAGAATATGGCATATATTGTCTTCATTTTATATGGTATCACATTCCTAAAAATCCAATACAGTCTTTAAAGTAGTTGAAAAACAAGCATATTTTAAAATGTAATTTGACTTTTCTGAAAGGTACAAAAGCATTCTTGAACAAATGGAAAGACTCCTCCTATTCTTGCATAGGATGACTCAACATTATAAAGATGCCATTTTCCCTAACTTAAGTTAAAAAATCTAATGTGATACTAAGAAGATTTTTTTAGACAAGTTGGTATTAAAGTTCATATGGAAATACAGAAATGCAAGAATAGTCCAGAAAACACTGAAGAAAAGCTCTGAGAGATGAGTATCCTATCAGACATTAAAATAGACTGTACTGTAAATCCTCTGTAATTGAAAGTGTGATAGTACCAAATAAATAGACAAATAGACCACTAAAATAGAATAGAAAACCCAGAAATAAACCTGAGTACATATGGAAAATTTAGTAGATTTTAAAGGTGGCCATCTCAAATCATAGAGCAAAAATGGGCATTTTAAAAAATGGTGCTATTGACAATACCCAAAGGGTAGAAACACCCCAAATGTCTGTTGCCTAATGAATGGATAAACACAATGTGGTCTATTCACACGATGGAATATTATTTGGCAATAGAAGTGAAATATTGATACATTCTACAGCATGGATGAACCTTGAAAACATTGTGGTAAGTGAAAGAACCCAGTCACAAAAGACCACATATCGTATGACTCCATTTATACAAAATGTCTAGAATAGGCAAATCCATAGAGACAGAAAGTAGGTTAGTGATGTGTGGAGCTGAGGACTGGGGGAGAATAAAGAGTGGGTATAAGGTTTCCTTTTGGGCTAATGAAAATATTCTAACCTTAGATAGTGTTTGATGGATGCAGAATTCTATGAATATACTAGAACCACTGAATTGTACACTTGAAAGGGGTGAGTTTTACGGTACATCATAACACTAATAAAGATGTTAAAAAAAAGGACAAATGACCAAAAACCCAATAGAAAAATGAGGAAGGTATGTTTCAAATACATGAAACAGTGTTCAGATTCACTCATAATTAGAGAAATGCAAATTAAATAACACTAAAACATTTCTCATTTATCGTATTGGCAAAAAAAAGTATGATATATACTATCATGCAATTGGTGGGCCGTGAGGACACAGACATGCTCATGCATCGCTGATGGGAATGCAAACTGCAAACAAAATTTGGCAACACCTAACAAAGCTACATATGCAATTTGACCCAGCAATACCACTTCTAGGATTCTATCCTGAAAATATACTTCCAAACAATGTGAAAATATATATGTACAAAGCTATTCATTGCAGCATTTCTGGTAAATACAAATGTAAATGCTCAAGCATAGGGGATGGATTTAATAAACTATGGCTCATCTACAAAATGGAGTACTAAGCAGCTCTATAAAAGAATGAGGAAGATCTCTACAAAACTGATTTCTAGGACACACTGTTAAGTGAAAAAATAACATGCAAAAGAGCATCAATAGTATATCAGTGTACATAGTATGCTACCCTGCATGTAAGAAAGAAAGAATATAAGAAATATATATATGTAAAGCAATTCCTTGAATAACATCATTTCTTTAAATGTTTCATAATAAGGTTAATGAGAAAAAAAAAATCAATTGCAGGCTGAGGCCACTGTCTGTGCAGAGTTTGCACATCCTCCCCAGCTCTGCACGGGTTTCTCCTGCATCCCAAAGAGGTGCACATTAGGTGAACCGGCATGTCCCAACTGTCCCAGGATGAGTGAGTGTGAGTGTGCCCTGAAATGCCGGGATAGGCTCTGGCCACCTGTGACCCTAAACTGGAATAAACAGGTTAGAAAATGAATTAACACAAATTATGGTAAAATAAAAAATTGTAAAGTAGACGATAATCATACAAATGCACGACACTCAGTGATATGGTACAAAAGTGTCCCGCAAGCCCAGCCTATTTGTGACTGACTGATTTTGAACCGCATGGTGGGAGGAGGTGCTCCTTACAATTTTCACTTTGCAAACATTTACTCCTTGCTTTTACCCCCCACCACTACAACCGCTGTCACGCACTGATTCACCAAAAATTGGGTAATTGTTTTCATTAATCTTTCTTAAATGTATGTATAGCCCACATTTATTTCAATGTTTAATATTAGAAGTGCTTGGAGTCTTTATTTAGAAATTTGCTGTTTTGTGACCAGAAATATGCCATAGGAACTTAACTCTTATTTATATCAATTAGCCTGTGATAACATTTGGTTTCATAACACGTTGTTTCACTTCAAGTCAAAGTTTCCAAGAGCCTATCTAGGATGTTGAGGACTTACCGTATATCTTACAGGAAAGATAAACTGGAAACTAAAGACACAGGTTACTGTCATAGATTGAAATGTGTTCCTCCAGAGAAGGTATGTTGAAGGCTTAACTATCAGTACCTCAGAATGTGACCTTATTTGGAAAAGGGGTCATTGCCAATGTAATCAGTTAAGATGAGGTCATACCAGAGTAGGGTGGGCCCCTAATCCCATGTGACTGGTGTCCTTACAAGAAGACAGCCCTGTGAACAGAGTCATGGGAGAACATAATGTGGCAACCCAGGCACAGAGGAGTTACGCAGCCGCAAGCCAAGGAATGCTAGATTGCCACGAAGACGCTAGGGACGGCAAGGAAGGGTTCGGAGGGAGCACAGTCCTACTGGTGCCTTGATTTTGGACTTCTGGCCTCCAGAGCTATGAGACAATATATTTCTGTCCTTTTAAACCACCCAGTTAGTGGTACATTCTTACGGCAACCCTAGGAAGGACAGCTTCCTGCAGGGAGCGGTGGGGAAGGAGGAAGGACTGGGGCAGAAGGGATGAGGAGGGAGCAACACAGCTTCCTGCTCCGAATACACCCTTTTTGTAATGCTCTGACTCACAACTGTGTTGATATTTCACATTACTCCCTCCAAAAAATAAATATTAAAAATAAATCAGGATGTGGGGAACCCAAAGTGGCATAAAACAGTAAAAAAATTAACCTAACTGAATTGCAAATAAGTGATATAACTTCACTGAAGTAAGGAAGTCCTTACAAACTGATAGAGGGACATCAAACGGTCACAGTCGCCAACCTGAAGGAGCTCCTGATGGTGAAAGCTGGAACAAATTGAGCAAGAAAATAAATAGTGACAGTATTGAATTATGACCCATAGAACAAAATAAATATCCACTAGTCCATACTGATATAAACAAATAATTGAATAAATAAATATGGGGGAGGGGAGGGACTGCTTTTCCTTACAAAAGAATTCCAATTAACTTGAGAGGAATGAGTGCGTGAAAATCATGATCAGGCAAACACCACAGTAATCATTGTTGCAGGCAAGACTCACTGATGAACGCTAAAGTGGGCAAAAGTGAGAAAATAGGACATTAGCATATTCTCAATGCTTCCCCCCTAAGGTATTATTTACCAAGGGAAAAGAATAATAACTTTATAGTGGAGAAACCCTCCAGACACCACCTTAACCAAGTGATCAAGGGTAACTTCACCAGTAATGTCATTTTGACGTCACGTACCCCCTGATATGAGGCACTGAGAAGGGCACAGCATCACTTGGGGTCTTCTTGCTAAAAAAATGCATAATCTCTATCTAATAATGAGAAAATATCAGACAAACCAAAACTAAAATACAGTTTACAAAATAACTGACCAGTGTTCTTCAAAAGTGTCAGTCATGCAAGATCAGAAAGGACTGAGCAATTGTTTCAGGTTGGAAGGGACAAAGGATTTATGATTACTAAATGAATTATGGGTTCCTGGATTGGATCCTAGAACAGAAAAAAAAAGAAACTGGAAAAACTGGTGAAATTTGGACAGGGTCTATAGTTTAGTTAATAGTTATAATTTAATTAATAACAGTATATTGATGTTAATTTCCTGGTTTTGATCACTGGTTATATAAAATGGTAACATTAAGGAAATCTGGAAGAAAGGTATACAGGGAAATCATTGTACTATTCTTTGCAACTTTTGTTTAAATCTGAAATTATTTCAAAACATACCGAAAATAATGTAGTTTGAAATTATCAATCCAACTATTAGATCTTCAGTTCTACCCCCAAAGTTTTAGTTATTTTCATTGTCCACATCTATAAATAATGTTTCTGCCTCTATTCCTTGATTTATCAATTTTATACATTATTTAATTCCTGCTATAGTAGATGATTTAGCTCATTCTCTTACCACCATAAGTTTCCAATATTGTTATATTCCAGTTTTCAATTTCTCTGTTGAACACTTTTATTACCTTAAAAACAATACCTTTATCTCTTCTTCCATCCACTATAAACAATATTTCTTGGTTTCCTATCGGCACCTCTATTTTTAACTCCAGCTGTTCTTTTCTCCTTTCTTCCCCAACCCTATTCATCTAACTTATATTTTTGCATTTTGAAGATTCATAATGGTTACATTTTGTTCTGAAAACATAACTTAGTCTTCCTTGTATTGCTCATTAGTTAAGTCCAACAGCTGAAAATCAGTAAACAACAATTATATTATTTTGATCAGGTAAATATTATTCACTACTGTTTCAAATAGTGTAGGCACTGGAAGTAAAGTTCTACCTTTTGTGCATCTGTCTGTTTTTCCTGGAATTTCTCATTACCTTTCTTCTATGTCTATTTCACCAGTTGCCTTTATCATATTTCCAATTATTTCCAAACTCTTCATAACGTAAATATTCTGTTAAGTCCCCATTTTCTGTGGAGACCTTTTTCCTGGAATTCCCTGACTACTTCCCTAGATTGGATTCAGTATTTCTTGGATCCTATTGTTGCCTCACTTGCTTTCTTACTTTTCTAGAGCATATCTTTCAGTAAGTTACAAAGAAAGAGTTTGCATGAAATAGTTTGAGTCCTAAAAATATCTTGGCTTTACCTCATGTTCTGATGATAGTTTTAGTGGATACAGATTTCTAGTTGATAATCTTTTTCCCTCAGAATTTTGAAGTTTTTGTCTCACTAACTTCTAGTATTTACTGTTGCTATTGTCATTCTGATTCTTATCTTTTTAGATGTCCTGGTGTATTCTTCCTTGAAGCATTTAAAATCTTCATTTTCAGTATTGTGAACTTTCATGCTATGTGTAGGTATGAAACTTTTTTTTTTTTTTTTGAGACAGAGTCTTACTTAGTCTGTTACCCGGGCTAGAGTGCGGTGGCATCTTCATTGCTCACTGCAACCTTGAACTCCTGGCCTGAAATGATCCTCCTGCCTCAGCCTCCTAAGTAGCTGGGACTACAGGCATGCATCACCACACTGAGCTAATTTTTAAAATTTTTTTGTAGAGACAGGGGTCTTGCTGTTTTGCTTAGGCTGGTCTTGAACTCCTGGCCTCAATCAATCCTCCCACCTCAGCCTCACAGAATACTTGGATTACAGGCAGGAGCCACTGTGTCAGCCTCTATTTTTTTCATTGTGCTAGGCACTCAGTGGATTATTTTAATTACAATGTTATTCATTGCCATTGCAATGTCATTCAGCTTTAGAAATTTTTCTTATATTCTTCCTTTCATAATTTTCTCTCCTCCATGTTCATGGTTCTTTCTTTCTGAAACTCAGGAAACTGAATCTGGACTTCCTTGATTGGTCTTCTCTATCTCTTCTTTCCCAGGTCTTCATCTTTTTATTTTACTTTCCAGGAGATTTCCTTGTCTCTATCTTCTAACATCTCTGTTGAATTTCTATTTCAATGATCATATTTTAATTTCCAATACCTCTTTCTTGTTTTTTTTCATACCATCCTGTTCTTGTTTTATGGACATGATATCTTCTAAGGATACATGATACCTTCTAAGGATACTATTTACAGATTGGAGTTTCTATTCCCTGAATTACCTTTGTTTCCTCTGGAGTCAATTTTTCTATTTGTTTGATTTTTTGTTCATTTTAACCAACTGTGTGATGCTCCCTGGATTCCTGTTCATGTTTAAGAACGAGGGATTAAGCAGCATGAAGGGAGAGGGCTGTCAGCCAGCAGGCGATTGAGCAGAAAAGCAGCTCTACACCAGACAGTCCCTAAATGCTAGAATCTGGACAACTCTAGAGCTGCTCAACATTGTTAGAAGAGAACTTCTAATTAAAAAACATTTTTAAGTATTTTATTTTTCCAAGAGAATAGATCTGCCTTCCAAGTTTTGTGAATGAGAGAGGGTTAGAGACGGTGGGATCAAGTGGTCTGGTCATCTTCCTCCCTGCATTGTCCGACACAGCAGAAGGCTCTCGCCTGGACTCAAGCCCCAGTCCTCTATCTGGGACACCTGAAGTAGGTGACTGCAGCATCACAGGGCCCAGGTTTCCTCCAGCAGCAGGTCCCACTGGGACCTCCACCCCAATCAGAGCAGCCCAGGCTGTGTCGAGCGTGGTAAGGGCAGTTGCTAGAGCTGTTCTTGGTGCAGCCATGAGCCTGCGGAGCTGGTGAGCCCTGTAAGCAGCAGGGGTGATTACAGAGTAGCACTCTCTTTAGATGCTTGCACTTTATAGCTTTCCATTCAAAACAGTCCCGGCCCAGTGTTTAGTCTCTCTGGGGGGCAGCTGTAAAGGCCACCTTGTTTCACAGCTAAGGAGAGGTTACAAGGCAATTAAAATATTTTTGTCTCTTCTTTCTTTTGATGATGATTCCCCTGCGGTGGCGGCCACTGGAGCAGTTGCTGCCTCCCATTACCCACAGGGGAACCCAAGAACACACAGTGGCAGCCTCAAGCCCTGAAGCGCGGCTACAATGAGAGTTTCAGCCCTAATCCTTCCTTTGTTTTTCAGAGATTTAGAAGTAAAAGTCTGAAATAATGGTGTCTTGAATAGCCATATCCAGGCAACTGTTATTTACTTTAAGGGGTACTTTTCCCCTTTAGGAAGATGGTAAATGCTTCTTGTGCCAGAATAATTATATGCTGTAAATTCTGTGTATTCTCCAACATGACAAATGCAGTGATTGCACAAATGTTATGTTCTAACCACATGGAAATATGTTTTTTTTTTTTTTTGAGACAGAGTCTCGCTCTGTTGCCCAGGCTAGAGTGAGTGCCGTGGCGTCAGCCTAGCTCACAGCAACCTCAAACTCCTGGGCTTAAGCAATCCTCCTGCCTCAGCCTCCTGAGTAGCTGGGACTACAGGCATGCACCACCATGCCTGGCTAATTTTTTCTATATATATTTTTAGTTGTCCAGATAATTTTTATTTCTATTTTTAGTAGAGATGGGGTCTCACTCAGGCTGGTCTCGAACTCCTGACCTGGAGCGATCCACCTGCCTCGGCCTCCCAGAGGGCTAGGATTACAGGCGTGAGCCACCGTGCCCGGCCGGAAATATGTATTTTAATAGGCAAAGACAAAGTTCCACATCTTCTAGCTCTGAATTGTAATAAATAATAATAATGATAATCTTGGTCCTAAAAATTATCATTATATGGAAAGAGTAGCTATCATAATCTTTTTTTTTTTTTTTTTTGAGACAGAGTCTTGCTCTGTCACCTGGGGTAGAGTGCAATGATGTCATCATAGCTCACAGCAACCTCAAACTCCTGGGCTCAAGCAATCCTCCTGCCTCAGCCACCCAAGTAGCTGGGACTACAGGCACATGCCATGACACCTGGCTAATTTTTCTATTTTTAGTAGAGATGGAGTCTCGCTCTTGCTCAGGCTGGTCTCAAACTGCTGAGCTCAAGTGATCCTCCCACTTTGGCCTCCCAGAGTGCTAGGACTATAGGTATTAGCCACCATGCCCAGCCACTAGCATAATCTTAAAATTGATTCCGGTGTGTATGGCCCCTTCACAGTGTCCAACCTCAGAGCAGTCTTGCAGGGCAGGCCAGGCAGACATCTTCACCTCCACTATATAAGGGGAAGACACAGAGGTGGGGAGAAGTCCTGACCCTGGTTGGCAGCTTGGGCTGCATCAGGCTCATCAGACAGCACTCTCCCTGCCCACCTCCCAGTTCTCTGGGCAGCCTGGTGACGGAAGCTGGTGTCTGGGGACACCTGTTCCTTCACTAACTGGCCTGAGCAATGGCTGACAAGTGGGAGGAGGAGGAAAAGCGAGATGATCTAGAACGTTGAGGATTCTCTAAGCTGGAATAGATTCTACAAACTCCTCTCTCTCCTCCAAAAAAAAAAAAATCTGTAGCGATTATGAAAACTATTTTCAGGATGGAAAATATTAGAATGCAAATTAAGTACAGTTGTGGCTGTAAGTCATTGAAGAAAAATGCCATTACAGAGTCCAGTGTAGGGGCTCAGGGCAATTGCGGGGATGCCAGTGGGGCTTACATCAGAGACCTGAAAGGACCACAGAGGTAACTGGGCCCAGATCCCTCATCTTACAGATAGGAGCCCTGGGATGGGGACAGTTAGTACATTTGCCCCGTGGTTAGAGATGGTCTTAGTGAAGCCATCAGCACAGAGCCAGGTAGGAAAGTGTTCAGCTGCAAGCAAAAGCAAGCTGGAAGATTGACTTCCGGGAACCGCTTGCCTTCCTGGGATTCCATCCCACGGCCCCCTGGGGCGCCCCCACTCCGCAGAGCCGGCCTGTTTCCATTCCTGTTCTCAGACACACTGGAGCCTGGGTTTGATCCGTTACTTGTGGCATCCGTGTGTCTGGAAGGCGGCTGGGCACTAGCAGGGAGGCAAGGGAGCTCTGTCGCTTATTAGCCATCGCTCGAGCCGCCTCTGGCCCTCACTTTTCTTACCCGGAAAGTGGGAGAAAATAGATCTGCCCCACAGGGTGGTTGGGAGGATGTAACTGCACTGTGCACAGAGCTCAGACTTCAGTAAGGGCTCACTAGGTGTTGGGTCACTCAGTTCCTGGGTGGCAGCTCTGCCACTCATTTTCGTCATGCCACTCTTCCAGGCCTCTGTTTCCTCTCCTGTAAAATGAAGAGCCTGGACTGGAGGAAGCCCTGTGATTTCTCCCAGCTCTGGACCTTCCTTGCCCCCAACAAAATGGCGGCCCCGTTTCGCAGCCTCCGCCTGCCGGGCGCTGGGCCAGCAGGGGGCGCCACTCATTCGCGTTCCCGGCGGGCTGACCATTTGTCAGTCTCCCTCCGCTTTGAAACCGAGCCTGAAAACTCACCTGCTTAGCAGCCGCCTCTGAACTGACTTTTCAAATCTTGCTGTTAATGTTTCCCGAGTGTAGCTGGGTTTTCCACTCTTGTGCTTGCTCGGCATATGAAAATCATCTTCCTGAGTATTTAGGGAAGGGGTAAGGAGGGAACATGGGGGAGGGGGGCGACTTCCCCATGGGGTCTTTCCCTTTGCCCAGAAGCAAAACTGCAGCTACCAAAGAGCATGTGCTGCCAGACTGCGCCCACAATCGACCATTTGCATGCTGCTCAGGAGGCACAAATGGCCACTGGGCTGGCAATTGCCTAATTGCCACAGAGGGGATCACAGATACAATTTTGCAACCTCAGATCTCTGGCAGCAGCTAGGGTGAAGAGGCCCAGAGAATGTGGTTTTCTAGTCTTCTCGGGTTACTGTGAGCAGGGCAGGAAAAGGACTTAAGGCCAAGAGGGCCAAATTCTTCATTTTACCCAAGGCCAGTCCTGGATATGGAAAGTGAATTTAAAATGAAAATTCCCTAACTCTACCCCACCCTTTGACTTTTCTCAAAGTTAAAGAAACAGATGAGGAGGAAAGAAAGGGAGAGAGAAAGGGAAGAAAGAGGGGGAAGTAAGGAGGGGGAGAGAGGGAGAGCAAAAGAGGGTCTTGTTGGAAATATTAATAGTTGAGATTCAAATAGATTATTCTGCCTTTCCTCTCATAAGAAGTAAATAATTTTAAGATTTAAGTAGAAAATATAAATGCATTATTTGCTCTTTGCTTCTAGCTTTCCCTATCTCCTTTGTACATGTAAGCACTAAACATTTATTAGTTGTCAGGCTGAAAAATTAAGAAGCTAAATCAAATTATCCTGTGGACTGATTTTGACCTTTTGAATGTTAGGTTGTCAAAACTTTCTTCTCTGGTACCAGCGTCAGTAGAATGTTTAAGATGTCTCTATTTGGAAGAGGAAAAAATACTCTCAGACCGCACATGAGATGTTTTTATTGTTGAAAAAGCCATGACGTGGTTTGCTTATGGTGCAGGAAGAGGAGCAGGCAGAATGGAGTTTCCTCTCTGGTCCCTTCTATTCAAACTAACCTGATCATTTCAGACTGCTGGAGAAATCACGTCACACACCGTCGAGTCTCATTGATGGCAGTGTAGATCTTGTTAAGTGAAATCATTTTTCTTCATTATTAACTAACCAAGTGCATTGTGCATAGCTTTGAAATTGACATTAAAAACCCCATGTCTTTTCGCTCTTTCAGGGTTCAAGAGGTGGAGCAGGGCCAGGGCTTTGTCAGAATGAAGGTTCTGCAGTGTCATTTGTGCAGACTCACTGGAGGCTTGTCTTCTCGCTGGGGAGGGCAGGCAGGGGTCGCTACCTCCCAGAACATTCCCTCCCACGCTTGCCCCCACCTCATCTGCAGAATGGGAGCAGATGGTGTGTGGGCAAGAGCATTATCATGGTTTCATCTGTTGTTGTTTGTGGAAAAGAGGACACCCCTGTGGAGGTTTTGGCTTTCTCCTGGTCCAATGACTAAGTCCTACTCTAAAGTCAGCCAGGCATCTACTGACACCACCAACAATGAACTCTATTAGGGGATTCTGCAGTAGCTTTTTAAAAAATTGTATCAGTACCATGCACAGTCCTTGCAAAAGGCAGTTCCTTCCTCTTGCTTACTTTAAAATCACCCTTCTGGTGTGCAGATGCCTTTTGTGACAGCATATGAAAGGCAGAGGTTTTTCTGTTTTGAGAAACAAACCTAGTTGGATTTCTGAGAAACTGGAAGATGCTTTAGGTCTCATGTTCTTCTTTGATACTTTCCCCACAGAGTCCAATGAGGATTAAGAAACCAATCCTACAGGCTCTTGTGGAAGGTAGTGCTTTATTAAAATGCATTTGAGGGGGAGAAGAAACCAACATTTATTGGAAATGTATAATGAGGGAGACATTTAACACATGACATCAATTATCTCATTTAATCCTCACTACAGTGTATGAAGTAGGTTTTCTTATCCCATCTCTTAGAAGAGGACACAGGTTCGGAGGGAACGAGTAACTTATCCTGAGTCACACTGCTTCAGGGTCATGGAAAAAGAATTGAAATTTGGATCTGCCTGATCCAAAGCCTGTGCTTTTTTGATACGCCATGTGGGCTGAGGGCTGTAGAAATGCAAAATGTCACCCATCCTTTCTACAACACTAACACTTGCTATGTGCTAGGCACTGTTTTAAGTCGGGGGGCTGGAGGGGGCACTGAACTGAGGAGGTGAGAAAGAGTGACTGCCCCCACCTAGAGGTGCTGGGGATTTGCCAAAGGAAGCAACAGCAGCACCCAAGGATGATTTGATGGGGGGCCGGAGGTGGGGAAGGAGCAGGCAGCGTGGTACCAGGGTTGGATCTGCGCCAGAACTTTATTACAGATGGACTCAGAGCAGCCTGAAGTGGGGGAAGATAATTCCCCTCACACATGCTACGCTGCTCAAAACTTTGTGAAAAGTTCAGGTAAACACTGGCCCAGAAGACTGCAAAACATTGCGATGTAGCCCAGCTGGAGCGAGTTTTACACCCAGTTGATTATTTTCATGGCTGCGTTCCCCTGGTGCAGTGGAGTTCTCAAGAGCGTGTTGTTTGCAGTGGGTCCTGGCTTCGCGTCTCTGTTTCCACCTACTTGCTATGTGACCTTGCACCCCTGTTTCCTCATCTCTAATAATAACTGCCTTATACGGTTATTGTAAGGACAGAATGGGCTCATTTACAAGATGTGTCAAGTACAATGCGGGCATGATATCTCCTGCTCCCCCTGGCGTTTCCAAACGCTCCATCTCTAACTCCCTCCCCTCAGCCAGAAAACATGCCCTGGTCTTTCTTATATATATAAAAATAATAATAAAATTTAAAAAAACCAACAAAACCAAACAAACCCTCCCTCAACCTATTTGTGGAGCTACCCTCCCTGTTCTCCTCATGGCACCTCCCATCTTCTTGTAAGAGGTCTCAGGCTGCTAGTTCCAAAGAGTAAGGACCATGTCTGTTTTGTATATTTCTGCACCCCCAGTGTCTACCCTGGCACGTATGTAGTTGGCACTCGTATGTTCATTTGCTGAATAAATGAGTGAATGTCTGCATTTCCTTATTGTACCGCCGCAACTTAAATCCTTGGAGTCCAGCTTCTGCTCTTACCACTCTTCTAAAACTTTTTGTTACAAAATGACCTCTGACTTGATCACCAAAGCTGGAGCTTGTCTTCATCTTCTTCTCTCAGAATTCTATATAGTCAACGCAATTCTTTAAAACAGGATTCCACTTTGCAGCATAAAGTAAGTGCAAACGTACTCCCGGGGACATAGACAAGGCTTGGTTCTCCAGTTGCTTAGTTATCTACTTGGTTAGCAGTATCCTTTGAAGTCCTTAGGGGTCACCCCTCTTTGATGGGGGTGAGTGGCATAAGACAGTGAACATCCCAGGAGGCAGCTTCCCTGATCTCAACAGCTGGAAACAATCTCCCCTTCCTCGGACGTGCTTTGCCAAGCTTTGCCTGTGCCTCTCTAATGCAACTATTTCTTCCTATTTTGAGCGATGGTTATTTATTAATATAGTCACGTCCATGTCACCTACCATGTGTACACGCTCTGAGGGGAGGACGTCCA
Source organism: Lemur catta (assembly GCF_020740605.2). Taxonomy (NCBI): domain Eukaryota; kingdom Metazoa; phylum Chordata; class Mammalia; order Primates; family Lemuridae; genus Lemur; species Lemur catta. The sequence continues at coordinate 87,453,749 of NC_059128.1, read as the reverse complement.
TGTCACCTACCATGTGTACACGCTCTGAGGGGAGGAAGCAGGCTTTTTCCCAGCCTCTCCTCCTAGGTTAGCCTCTAGCACAGAGCCGTACAAAGAGACCAACTGGAATAACTAATAGTGGAAAGAAAAGAAGACTTTGGATAGCAATGAAGTTGCTGCCCATGGAGAATTGTAGCACAGGCTTTTTCACTCATGTCAGACTTAGTAAACCTCTGCCATGTGCCAGCCCTGCCCTGAATACACCAGGAAGGATAAAATAGAGAGTAACCCTGAGAGCAGAGACCTAACTTACAGTCTGACCAGAACAACCAAATACACATGCAAAGAAGTCAAATGGCAATTCAAAAATACAAGAAATAAAGCAGGAATTCAAAAATTCAAGAAAAAAATTCAAGAAATACCATGAGCAACACATAAGGAAAAAGCACTTATTCAAACAATATTTATTAGGTAGTAAATATGTGCCAGCTGTGTGTTATAGGACTGCAAGGGGCTAAAGCGGAACATTCCTGAGGTTGCAGGGATGAGGGTGGTTTCAAGAAAGGGATAGGTATTATGCTGAACTCTTGATGATGCTATTTAATTTGCCAGAGTGCCAGGCAGGTATGTTCTAGCATTAATTCCAGCCTATAAACTGCAGGCACTGGGCACTGCCCTCTTTAAAGCCCAGAGGGTTCCAATGCAGTAGTGATTAAGAGTGAGAGTTCCAGGCCAGCAAGACTTGGGTTTGAGTCCTGACTCTCACTCTCTGTGGCTTTGGCAGGTCACCTGAAATATAAATTCTAGCACTGTGAAAGAGAAATCGTAATGCCTACCTCTCAGGAATTATGCAACTATTTATTAAGCATCTATCATGTGCAAGAAACTGCTCTGTATGTTAGGGACACATGACTGTGAACAAAACAGTCATGCTAATTGCCCTGGTGGAACACGAAGAATGAGATACATGCAAACTGCGAAGCATGGTGCTTGGCACACAGCGATCACTGCATAGTCATCATGGTTATTCCAAGCATCTGATGAGGCTGAGTTCTCGCTTAACCGGGCCCAGTTTAATTGCCATTGACTTTGGGAAGCCTTCTCTGCCCCTGTTGTAGTCACTGCATCGTGGGATTTTATTGCCTCTCGGCCTGATCAGGCCTGTGTGAGCCTGGGGAAGACGAGCCCTTATGAAGGGGGAGGAGGAAGGTGGTCTAGCACAGCATTGCCTGGGACAGTGACCAGGAAGAGGGCCAGATCCCCTTTGGCTCCAGACTAGAGGGCACATCGGGACTCTTTTCTAAATAAACTGAACCTCCAGGCTCGACTTGGCCTGGACTTGCACCCAACAGCCACAGTAGCAGCTGGATCCCATGCCAGGCTTCAGGACGGGGGTGAGAGACCCCAGCAGTGTCTGGCTGGCCGGCAGCCCGTGAACAAGTGGTCTCTGATCTGGCAGCTGCCGTCCCAGAGTAAGATGAGTTCAGTCCACTTTCTAGTAGTTTCTAAATGTCATGGTGCTGCTTTACCACAGAGAATATTTCCAAAATGTAAGCAGAACAAATGCTAACTGTAATGAAGTTAAAGCTTCTCCTAGCAATGTGATTCCACAGCTGGGCTCAGAAGGCGACAAGGATGCCCAGCACACCTGCCGCTTCCCGGGCTGCTCTTGGCCGACTTGAAACACTCATTGCCCACGGAGGGTGGTATTTATGCTGCTGGTGCTCTCCGGGCGGCTCTTCCCACAGACGCCACTCCCTCTGCCTCCCGTACAGTGGGGCTGGACCATCAGGGAAACAAGCCAGGATTGCTGTGCTCCTTTGTAATCTGATGTGGTGGCGTCTACTCCAGGCTTGTCTGAGGCAAAATTCTCATAGGTTCCAACAACAGGTGATCTGACCTCTTGTCCTGTCATTTTCAAGTTAACAGTGCTTCATTCTACACTCCATCACTTGACCCATTCAGCCCAGATCTTAGTCTGTTTTTCGCAATAGGCTATGCTCAGTTGCAGCCAAATAAGTCTGCTTTGGTCTGAATGTGTCCCCCAAAATCCATGTGTTGGAACTTAATGGCCAAAGTGATAGTATTAAAAGGTAGGGGCTTTAGGAGGTGATTCAGTTTTGTGTTTTGAGTGGGAGTTGTTTTGTTTTGTTTTGTTTTTTGAGACAGAGTCTTCCTCTGTTGCCCTGTGTAGAGTGCAGTGGCATCATCATAGTTCACAGCAACCTCAAACTCCTGGGTTCAGTTGATCCTCCTGCCTCAGCCTTCCAAGTAGCTGGGACTACAGGTGCACGCCACCACACCCAGCTAATTTTTTTTATTTTTAGTAGAGACGGGGTCTTACTCTTGCTCAGATTGGTCACGAACTCCTGAGCTTAAGCAATCCTCCTGCCTCGGCCTCCCAGAGTGCTGGGATTACAGGTGTGAGCCACCGCACCTGGCCCTGAATGGGATTATTGCCCTTATCAAAGGGCTTGAGGGAGTGGACTCATTCGCTTTCATCTCTTCTGCCATGTGAGGACACAGCAACACGGTGTTGCTTGGAAGCAGGGAACAGGTCCTCACCAGACTCGGAACCCGCAGGAACCTTGATCTTGGACTTCCCAGCCTCCAGAACTGGGTAGCCCACCTACCCATCTGGCTTCCCTCCCTCTGCTGCCCAGCATGCAACACCCACTCCCACCAGCCTCCCAAGGGTGGTGCATGATTACATCTGGGGCCATCCATTTGTTAGCACAACTCTCTGAAAGGAAAAGATGCTCTTTTATATTTTTTTCAATCACAGGGTCATTGGTGAGGATCTCACAGAACAATAAAGGTAAATACATTCCAGAAAGTATAAAATATCAGACCTTGTTAGGGAATCCCATTTGGACTGGGCATTTGGGGACTGGGTCCTTTTTGTGACAGACTGCAAAATCCCCTGAGGATCCTGGGAGAGGAACCCTCTGCCACCCCGACCCTCTGGTTCTCCCTATAACTGAGTCTCCAGATGTCATTCTTGCAGCCCCAGGCATCTGTCTGTGATCCCAGCAAGAGATCTCACAATCTGCTGAAATTTTTCAGAGGTAATTTGGCATCCACAAGCTCCTTTCCGAAAGTTGGAAGGGTTAATTCAGCTATTTGCCATTTACACCCTAATGTGAGTTATCATAAATGTTGTCTTTCAATATTTGAGCAAAGGAGATTTTTGAAGGGTGCTACTCAAGCTATTTGCCATTCGGACTTACAACAGCCTACCCAAAAGAGGCGGGAACCAGTCCTTCCAAGCAAATGGATATATGTATTTTTACCTAAAATTTCCTGGATGGGCTTGCAGTGCATCCAGTGGAATCCTTCTGTAGTCCTTTATAGAGCACACAACCATTTGCTGCTATAGATTGATTAGCCAGATACTTGGGCTGTGGTATGGGTATGGACTTTGCCACTTCTTATTAGCTGTGTGATCTCAGGCAAGCCACATAAACTCAGTTTCTTTATCTATAAAATGGGGATTTAAAAAATCATGCTACTTTACAGAGTCGTGAGGTCAAGAAGAGTAAATGTTCACGTAAAGTGCTTGGCATAGTGCCTGACACGTACGAGCATGATGTGTATCAGCCTTTGTCCTCTTTGTCCTCCACGAGAATGCCAGACACCCTCCACGTTTCTACTGTCTAATGCAAACTGAAGAGGATAAAGACATTTTGGAACAGTGGAGAAGGACGCTTTGGAGAGACGACACGGGAGTGATCCGTTTATTTAGGTCTCCATAACTCAGCATTCATCAAGAGAGACGCTGCTCTGTACCAACGGAGCCAGCCAGATGGACATCATCCTGACCTCAAGGGCCCACGGTCTCAGGGAGACAAGTATACAAACAAACCACAAATCCCCAGCTCAAGTCAAGGGGTCAGAAAAGAAAATGGGAGAGGGAGGGGAGTGACTTCATGTAGGTGCCTCAGACAGGAGGCGAATTCAAGCCTAGACCAGAGGAATGAATATTAATTCAAGCAGGGGTGCCGGGTGCCAAAGGGCTGGTGGGAAGAGGAGACACATCAAGGGGTGCCAGAGCTGAACTTTCACACCTCCAACTTTGCCCAGGGTTGGGCCCGTCTCTGCTCCTCTCTTACCTGAGATCAGATAGAAAACAGCTGTTTTCTTAGGGGGCCCAAGGAAAAGGGCTCCCAAACCCCCAGAGCCCACTCTCCTGCCTGTCCTAGTGAGCTGAAAAGGGGGCACTAAAATGTCTCTGTCTTCTTTGGGGTCATCAGTTTTCCCACTGCTGAGGGACCCAGCTCTAACACCTTCCCCTGCTCCCCCTCCCTCCTCCCTGCAGAAGGGTCTTCCTGCTGCCCAGGAAGAAGGACGCCCTTCCTCCCTCCCTCCCCTCACCTGCCTGGGGAGCTGGCGCCAGAAGGGAACCCACAGAGCCCCGAGAGGTTTTTCTAGGACAAAAGCATGAAGACACCAGGGAATGTACTTCTGGCCATTAGGGGCCTCTGGCAGGGAGCCCTGTCTGCAACTCATCAAGCAGCCTTTTGTTACCTGCTGCTGGGGGATTATTGACCCAATTGGCTATTCTGAAAAGGTTATCGGTTTAAAATTCCTACCTGGCCTGGGGGCTGTGCTCTTCTGTGCCTCAGCTCTTCCACCAGATGCGAGATTTGCATGCGTGTGAATCCATTAGCGGACAGAGTTTATGCCTTCGATTTTTGTGGGGACTTCACTTTGAAAAGCTAAATCCAGGCTTGCAGATCATTCCAGTAGGAAACTGTCATTGCACTAACAACAAAGCCGATTGCTTTTGCCATAAAAAGGAAGAATTTTAAGAGCAGGCCCAGGCTACTAATCAAACTGCTCCCACCCCGTTCTCACCTTCCACTGTCATTCACGGATGGAAATACAAGTAGGATTTTCACCGAACTGTTATAACAATACAGCTGCATGACAATTTGAGTCCTTTCCAGGTAATCACTCTCCACTTCAATTCCCACTCCCACCCGGCACTCAATCACAGACAGCAAATAAACGAAGATGCTGCTCTTCTGGTGGAGGAGGAGAGGAGGTAGCCACCATGAACTGGGTGCCCGTGGAGCGCACCTGTAGTCCCAGCTACTTGGAGGCTGAGGCAGGAAGGAGGATCGCTTGAGCCCAGGAGTCTGAGGCTGCAATGAGCTATGATGACGCCACTGCACTCTATCCTGGGGAACAGATCGAGACTATCTCAAAAACAAAAAAACCCTAGGTGCCCAGTGCAGGATAACAGGACAACAGAGGAGTTCCCAGAGAGATTTGGACAAAATCCATGTAAGTCCCCAGAAAGAAATTTGAGCAACTGTGGCAATTATAACATCAAAGAAACACTGTGTTAATACCCCTCTCTTCCCTGTTTTGCTACTGTTTTGCTGTTTGCAATGTTTGAACCAGTTTGTATTGGCATTGCCTCCTCCTAAAAGCCTGAGTTGTGCTAAACCCTGCCCTGCCCAGGGATCCTGGGATGACAATTATGTGGTGCCGCAGGAAGAGTCTGAGGCAGAGCTGTCATATCTGGGGGTTGTTTTTAAAGCAGAGGATGGCCAGAAGGGTCTTTCCAGAGCAGGGGTGGGTAGGTGGTGCTGGGAACAAGCTTTGCAGACAGAGAAATCTGTTTATCTTCACACTCCAGAGAGGCAATCACTCTTGCTGTGACAGCGGAGAGTACTGTAGCGAGCACATTCCAGGAGCAGAGCTGTGTGGGCTTCGCGGCCAAGTGGCCTTCTCCTCATCAGCAGTGGGTTGCAACGAGATAAAATGGGGCAAGAGCAGCAGGAAGCCTGCTCCATCTTTCCCCCCAGGTCTTCAGAAGAAACTTTGATCAAAGGGGAAGTGGTATTTGTGAAGAGCTGAGAACACTTGAAAGAAAATCACAGTGGGCATGGATATTTGTTGATATTTGCCTGGGTTTCTGGGGCAGTCTGGCCTCCAGCTACTCAGCAGCTCTGCCCTTTCCCCACCCCCATCTATTCCCTGCAATGGATAGCTTTTCTAACTGTGAAAATTGTTCTTATAATTCTGCAGCATTTCCAAGTACCTACCCTATGAATGAGTTCATAGGCTAAGAAGGAACTGTGATGGGTTCAGTCGGATTTTGTAATTTTTAATATCCATAAAAGTTGAAACTCTCAGCAATGTCCTTATCTTTGTCTCTGAGGCCTCAAAAAGGAAGGTTCATGGATACAGACTGGATAGAGAGAAACCAAATGTGTGTGTGTGTGTGTGTGTGTGTGTGTGTGCTGAGGGGGGCATTTTTTTTTTTTAGATCAAAGAGTTTCATTTGGTGTACTTCCTCCCCTCACCCCATCCCAGATCTGTTTGAAAAGAGCTTAGGTCTCTTTTCCCACACACAGACAGACCTGATAGTGGAGGAATGAGTGGGGGAGGGGTCTGCTCTGGGGGGAGGGGTCGCCAGTTCAGCACCCTTAGTCTCTGATCTCAAGAAAATCCCGGTAAAAGGAGACAGTGATTGCTGTACAGTATGGAGGCATGAAAAGCAAAAACAATGCCCCACCTTCATTTTTAAGGACAAGACAGTAGTAGCATTGCTTTGACTGCTTGACCCGAGACCACAACTACTAACAGTTGCCGTGTATCGAGTGTTTAGTATATTCCAGGCATTGAGTTAAGCGCTCTATATTGTTTAGCTCATTTTAATCCCACCGACAAGACTCTGTGATAGGCATAATCCCTGATTTTCAGATCAGGAAACTGAGGTTAAGGGATGCTAACTGGCCCAAGTCTGCGCTGGCCGTTAGAGCCAGTGTTCACACCAGGTCTGTCTGACTGCAAAAACTGAGCTCTTAGTCACTACACAATAAGTGTTGCTGCATGGTAATGTAGATATGTATCTAGCACAGGGATTCTTTGACAAGTGTTGGGCAATATACTGTCTACAATAATGCAAACAAAATTAATAGCATATGCCAATAAACATGGAAGTCTTTGTGAGAGAAGGACTATGGCTTGGCGGACAGATGGAGACGTTATTGTTTTCATCACTGATGACTGCACATCTGGAAACAGAGGCTAGCCTTGAAATCAGATGTATTCCAGACATGCACAGGTTCCCCTCTTCCCTCTTGGAAAAACCTTTGCTGGGTCCTGCTGTGCCCTCCAGCTACGATCTTGTTCTCTCTTCCTTTTCCCTGCCAAACTTGCTGAATGAAAAATGGAGCCACTCATCAACCCATTTCCTCAGCCCCACCCCCTGCACTCCAGTTTCCTCCCACTGTTTTCCTGAAATCTTGGAGAGGTCACCAGTGAACTACGCATTCCCAAACCCAGTGACATTTTCTCCCTCTTCATGCTCCTGGCCCTTCCCCTAGCATCTGATGCTGTTTAGCCCTGTCTCTTTCTCCCTCACACCTGTGATTCTGCCCTGGGTGGGTCTACTTGTTCCTTTCATTGTCTCCACCACGACTTTCCAAACCACAGCTTCTGAGGACCAGGCTTTGCCCTCTTCTCTCCTTCCTCTGTGCTGTGCTCTTTCTCTTAGTGATGCCTCCCAGTCCTCACCGCTTCAGCTGTCACCTCTGCAAAGAACACACCTAAGGAGATTCAGCAGAAAGAGAATAGGATTAGAACCCTGGCCTCTCCACGCCAGCTGGATGGGCCTGGGTAAGTCACTTACTTTTCTAAGCCTTACTTTCCTGTCTGTAAATGAAGGATGACAGTGGGTACTGCCCAGGGTTGATGGAACTCTTGAGTAATATAATGACAGTGAACATCCTATAGAAACTATAAAGTACTGTAGAAACATCAGTTACTGCTATTGCGTTATCTTTATTTTTTGAATCTCTGTTCTAAAAATAGTACTCATCAGCTTTCCCCTGAAGTTTGGAGGACTCCCCAAATCCCAGTACTGCCATTCCCATCCTAAGGTGCAGAAATATTGAGTTATTATTAAAATATATTAATTGGCATCCAATAGAGCAGACCTGGCAGGAGCTGAGTGGAACTCAGGCCTCTTGCCAAGTAGCCTTCCTGCTGCTTCTCAAGGTCAATGCCCACATTGACTGCTGCTAACCTTCTCTTTCTCTAACCTTCCATTTGTTCTTCACCAACCCTCAGTTCACAGAGATGGTAAGAGTCCTGGAGTTACAGAGACATAGGTTCAAATCCTAGCCCTGACCCTCATTAACTGGAGGACCTTGGGCAATTCATTTAACCTCTGTAAGCCTCAATCTGCTTATCCATAAAATGAGAACATTTTGTTGTTGGTTGAATTGTGTCCCCCCAAAACAAACTATATTGAAGTCTTAACCTTGTTAACTCGGAATATGACCTTATTTGGAAATAGGATAGTTGCGGATATAATTAGTTAAGATGAGTTCATACTAGAGTAGAGTGGGCCCCTGATCCATGACTATTGTCCTTATCAGAAGGCCATGTGAAGGCACAGAAAGATTACCAGGTGAGGATGACATCTACAAGCCAAGGAATGCCAAGGATTATCAGCAAACAGAAGCAAGGAGAGAGGCATGAGCAGATTCTCCCTGAGAGCCCTCAGAAAGAACCAATCCTGCAGACACCTTAATTCTGAGCCTCTAGCCTCCAGAACTGTGAGACAATACATTTCTCTTGTTTAAGCCTCCTAGCTTGTGACACTTTGTTACAGCAGCGCTGGAAAACTAATGCAAGAACAATACCCATCTTGAAAGAAATAAGGTAACAAATTACAGTGTCAGCTGCTAGAATGTGATAAGCCCCACCCCACCTTTTAGGCTCCATATCACTTGCCTTTGTAGCCAAACTCTTTATCTTCCCTGTGGCCTCAAACAATAGGGATGTCCTTCCTCTGCTTGGACATATAATAACCTCATCACCCAAGCTCTGGCTGAGATCTCTTCTTTAAATCCTTCTAGCAGCTGGATCTGTTTTCAGAAGCTGCCTTGGCTGCCAGAGCTGTGCCCCAACCCCTGAGGGCATGCCCCTCCACTTGTCCCCAGTTCCTTCAGCATGACTCCCCCATCCCCTTCCCTGCTCACTTGACCCCCTCCTCCCACCCTCCATCCTCCTAACTCGACTTCAACCACACCCCCAAGTTTCCACCAACATGAACAGGGAACAGTCAATCAGTGGAATTTATGACCTCCTTCCAAGTGTCACCCTATTTTCTTTTTCCCTTAGCAGCTGATTCTTCAAATATATGATCCAAATCAGCAGTGAGGTTAAGATTAATTTCTTCATTGTACATAATTTTGCCCCCTCCAGCTACCACCTCCCCAGTCTTCAAAACGCTGTTCCAGGACAACAGTAACATTTTTCTAACAGACTTGTTTTCATTTTCCATCGTTTTGGGATTGGATAGTAATAGCTGTCCTTCTTACCCAACATTTGCCTCTTCTAAAAGTTACTTTATTCTTTCTCCTGCTCTGCTCTCTCTTCTGCTGCCAAACTTCTCAAACAGGGACCTCTGACAGGGAGGTAGATGCGTCTTGTGATTCTGCACACCTCATAAAGACTCCTCCTTCTCTAAAGAATGACCCCAACCCACAGGGTGGGCCCCAGAGGCCCCATCCATCTATACTTTGTGGTCCTGTGACCTTGGCTATAGAGGATTGATCCAGGGATGGATAATCCCCCTCAGATCCCTACCTAGAATGTGAGATATGGAGGGGAGGGATTAGGAGCTTGGGCCTTGTCAGTGCTAAATCACATCAATGACAGGACTCCAGAGAGATTGATTTCCACTGCACAAGAGCCCAAAACTGCCCTGGATTCTTTCCTTCCTAAATGTGAGTCATTTGATGGTGGTCTCATTCCAAAATAAACTCTTTAGAGATTTCTGCTTTCTGGTCTGGCTTGGAAGACATTACTCCCATCCACACAAGAAGAAAAATGCTGAACAAACTGAAAAACAATAACTCTTCTTAGATCCATTGGATAACTGAGGCCACAGGGCAAACCACTGCCCCTCAAATTGAAGAGATGAACAGGAGAAACATGCTTATCAGAGTGGAAGCCCAGAAGCAGAATACTCCCCAGGAACAAGTAGAGTGTTCCTTTTACCCAGTATATGATGTCCAGATTTCAACAAAATAGACCCTATATACTCCCTTTCTTGGTGTAATCTAGACAGTGTTGGCTTATGTTGCTCCACACTAATGATACAGGCTATTCATTTATATATCCTTTTTCACATGTTCAACTATCAAGTGCCCATTAAATGAAAGGTTGCATACTGGTCTCTGTAAGAAATATGAAAACATAGGATTCCTACTTTCCCGGGGTTCACAACCCAATGGAAGCAGATTTACAAAAATAACTGTAAATACAAGTTTGATTATGATCTTCTGCTATAACAGAGGCACCAGGAAGTGCTAGGAGAAATTAAGTCTATAGATAGATGGGAAAGCTTTATAAAAGCCATGATGTTTGAACAGCCAGCCAACAGAGCATGAGCCCAAGTGTGGAGCAAGAGGGCAAGGGCATGTTGGAAGAGAAGCTGGTCATTTGTTTTCCCTGTAGGAAATGAGAATGTAAGAATTGAGAACCCTTGTGTGGATGTGAGTAATGTCTTCCAAGCCAGACCAGAACATGAAGGATAAAGAATGCAAAGGGATTAAAGGCTGGTGGCCCTGGAGTTGTGGAATCAGTGCTGTGACTGAAATAAATCTGACAGCTTGGTATAAGATGAACTGATGAGAGACTGTTAGGGAGGTTACTGCAGCAAACGAAAGAGTACTTAAAACCCAAACTACATAGAGGTGGTAGAAAAAAGGGGAGAGAGGCACAAGTTCTCAGAGAGTTAGAGTGGGTGGCATGCATTCACTGACTGGATGTATGGACACAAGGGGAACAAAAGGACACAGAGATGAAGTCAGCACCTCCAATTATCCACTTCTTCATCCCACACCCTGCTTAGCTCTGATGATCTGCTGCCCTTTGCCATCTCAGAGGGTTCTCTCTCCATCCTAATACCTACCGCTTCTCTGAGCTTCTGTGACCAGTTGACCTGGGTTGTGTCTAGGAAGTTGTGGGCCTGAGACCATCTCAGGGGATGTACCCTGGGCAGACCTTACTGTGCCTCATGCCTCCCCAGCATCATTCCACAGGGAGCATCAAGTAGCACAGCCTTAAAAAAAGAAACGAAACTACATAGTACCATTTGAAGGAATCGTGCAAAGGCCATGTAGAAGGAGGAAAGGAGAGCAGTCCCTTCCTCTGTAGAAGGGAGTGGCACAGGCTGATTCTCTGAAAGGATATGAGCCTTTTACTTCAGCTCCTGCTTTCAGAACACATCTTTCTCCACCCTTCAAGCTCGGCTCTTGTCATTGCTGTCCACCCTTTGCATACATTACATTTTAGTCACATCCCTGACTATTGAGTCAGAGATTTTCTGAACTGAAAATGATGTTATAAATCACAGTATCCAGTCCACTCACTTCAAGTACAGGGAAACTAGAGTCTAGAGAAATTAACAAACTGGTCCAAAGTTAAGCAACTGTTCTTTGATTGTTACTAAATTAAAGTAACAGGGTCAATTATGAAATTAATGTGGAAATCAAAAGATTTTTTTCAACTGAATGACAAGGATGACATGAGCTTTCAAAATCTGTGGGATACAGCAAAGGCAGTACTAAGGGGGAAATTCATAGCCTTAAATGCTTACATCAAAAAGACAGAAAGATCATAAATTATCAATCTGATGTCACATCTCAAGAAACTAGAAAAAGAAGGAAAAACCAAACCCAAAGACAGCAGAAGAAAAGAAATAACAAAGCTCAGAGCAGAACTAAATGAAATAGAAACCAAAAAAACAATGCAAAGGATCAATGAAACAAAAAGTTGGTTCTTTAAAAAGATAAACAAAATGGATAGACCAAAAGCAGGATTAACAGAAATACACAAGAAAGGATTCAAATAACCTTGATCAAAAATGAAAAAGGAGACACTACAACTGGTACCACAGAAATACAAAATATCATCCATGAGTACTACAAAAATCTCTGCACACACAAACTAAAAAACCTAGAGGAAATGGATCAATTCCTGGAAATGCACAACCTCCCAAGCCTGAATCAGGAAGAAATAGAAAGCCTGAACAGACCACTCATTAGGAGTGAGATTGAGAAGTAATAAAAAGTCTCCCAACAATAACAAAAAATTCATATTCACAGCCAAATTTTACCAGACCTACGAAAAAAACTGGCACCTATCCTACAGAAATTATTCCTCGAGAAGGAGAGAATCCTCACTAACTCATTCTACAAAGCCAGTATCATTTTGATACCAAAGCCAGGAAAGGACACTACAGAAAAAGGAAAACTACAAACAAATATCCCTTATGGACATTGATGCAAAAATCTTCAACAAGATACTAGCAAGCCAAATTCAGCAGCACATCAAAAAGATAATTCACCATGCTCAAGTGGGTTTCATCCCACGGATGCAAGAATGGTTCAACATAAGGCAAATCAATAAATGTTATTCACCACATAAATGGAAGCAAAAACAAAGACCATATGATCATCTCAATAGATGCAGAAAAGCATTTGATAAAATCCAGCACACTTCCATGATGAAAACTCTCAACAAACTAAGCATAGAAAGAACATACCTCAAAATTATAGAAGCCATATACCACAAACCCATAGCCAATATCATACTAGATGGGCAGAAGTTGAAAGTGTTCCCCCTAAGAACTGGAACAAGACAAGACACTGTCACCACTTCTATTCACCATAGTGCTGGAAGTCTTAGCCAGGGCAATCAGGCAAGAGAAAGAAATAAATGGCATCCAAATCAGGAAAGAAGAGGTCAAACTATCCCTGCTTGATGATGACATGATTCTGTATCTAGAAAACCCTAAAAACTCCACCAAAAGACTCCTAGAATTGATAAACAAGTTCAGCAAAGTCTCAGGTTACAGAAGCAAAGTCCATAAATTGGTAGCTTTTCTATATACTAGTAACAGTCAAGCTGAGAGCCAAATCAAGGACTCACTACCATTCATAATAGCTATGAAGAAAATAAAATACTTAGGAATAGATTTAACCAGAGAAGTGAAAGATATCTACAAGGAGCACTACAAAACACTGATGAAAGAAATAATAGATGACACAAACAAATGGAAAAACATCCCATGCTCATGTATTGATAGAATCAACATCATTAAAATGTCCATTATGCCCAAAGCAATTTATAGATTCAACACAATTCCCATCAAAATACTAACGTCTTATTTCACAGATCTAGAAAAAATAATCCTAAGCTTCATTTGGAAGAAAAAAAGAGCCCAAACAGCCAAAGCAATCTTAAGCAAAAAGAAGAAATCTGGAGGTATCACATTACCTGACTTCAAATTATACTACAAGGCTATAGTAAAACAGCATGGCATTGGTATAAAAATAGAGACATAGATTAATGGAACAGAAGAGAGAACCTAGAAATAAAACCATAAGCTACAACCAACTGATCTTCAACAAAGCAGACAAAAACTGGGGAAAGGATGCCCTATCCAATAAATGGTTTTGGGAAAATTGGATAGTCACATGCAGAAGAATGAAACAGGACCCATATCTCTTGCCATACACAAACGTTAACTCAAGATGGATTAAAGACTTAAATGTAAGGCATGAAATCATAAAAATTCTAGAAGAAAATGTAGGAATAACTCTTCAAGACATAGGCTTAGGCAAAGAATTTTTGACTAAGACTCCAAAGGCAAATAGAACAGCAACAAAAATAAATAAAAGGGACTTGATTAAATTAAAAAGCATCTGCACACCAAAGGAAATAATTAACAGAGTGAACAGGCAACCTACAGAATGGGACAAAATATTTGCAAATTATACATCCAACAAAGGACTAATTTCCAGAATCTGCAAAGAACTCAAACAAAACACCAAGAAAGAAACCAAACAATCCCATTAAAAAGTGGGCTAAAGACATGAACAGAATTTTTTCAAAAGAAAACAAATGGCCAACAGACATATGAAAAATGTTCAGTATCACTAATTATCAGGGAAATACAAATTAAAACCACAATGAGATACCATCTTACCCCTGTCAGAATGGCTATAATTAAAAAGTCAAAAAACAACAGATGCTGGTGTGGATGCACACAAAAGTTACGCTTTTATACTGTTGGTGGGACTGCATATTAGTACAACCCCTATGGAAAACAGTATGGAGATTCCTCAAAGAGCTATAAGTAAACCTACCATTTGATCCAGAAATCCCAATACTGGGTATCTACTCAAAGGAAAAGAAATCATTTTATCAAAAAGACACCTGTTCTTGAATATTTATTGCAGCACAATTCACAATTGCAAAGGTATGGAAGCAACCTAAGCGCCCATCAATACATGAGTAGGTAAAGAAAATGTGGTGTGTGTGTGTGTATATGTATATACACACACATACATACACACACACACACACACACACACATATATATATATATATACACACACTATTGAGTACTACTCAGCCATAAAAAGGAATGAAATAATGTCATTCACAGCAATTTGGATGAAACTGGAGACCATTATCCTAAGTGAAGGAATGGAAAAACAAACACCATGTGTTCTCACTAATAAGTGGGAACTAAGCAATGAGTGCAAATGGGCAAAAAAAAGATGTAAAGGACATTGGAAACTAAGAAGGGGAGAGAGTGGGGGCAATAAAACCTTACCTGTTGGGTACAGTGAACACTGTCCTGGTGGCATGTACACTGAAAGCCCTGACTTCAGCATTGTAAAATGTATCCATGTAACAAAACTTTTGTATGCCTTCATATTTTGAAATTTAAAAAAGAAAAAAAATAAAGCAACACTGTAGTAATTAAATTACTGTAATATTGACTAGTCTTAAAAAAAAAAAATTACTGTAATAAATGGTTACATGGGTCAGTAACTCTAAGCAGGTAACTTGACCTCTCTAGCTCTCAGCATCTTTATCGGTAAATTCAAATAAAAATTGTGGTTATTTCATAGAGTTGTGGCCAGGATTAAATAAGACAATGAAGGTAAAGTGCTAAAACAGTATCTGGAACATACTACAGATGTTTATTATTACTATTACTAGTGCTGACTGCTCAGATATCATTGTTGTTTTGTCACTTATAGCTTTGAATGTGTATATTATTCCCTCACTCAGTCAACAAATATTTACTGAGTGTCCACTATGCACCAAGCACGACACTAGGTGCAGGGGATAGACTCAGTCCCTGCCCTCAGAGTTTTCACAGGTCAGTGGTCGCTGGTATAATGCCAGCGGAGAGACAGCTACAATACCGCTGCAGGCATCAGGAAACCTTTCAGGAAAAGACATTTGATCCTCTTTAAGGATGAGTTTGCTGGCTGGGGGGGAGAAGGGAGAGAGCCTCACAGGCATTCCAGCCTGGGGGAGCAGCCTGGCCTGGGCAGAGCTGAGAAGAGTGTGGTCGAGGAAGGCAGTGGTGAGAAAAGAGGCTACAGAGGGAGCCTGAGGCCAGATTGCACAAGGTTCTTATAACTAAATTGCAAGCTTCCTGTCTGTCCCCCAGGGGTAATTAGCACAGTGCTTAATTCAAAAAATTACTTGATTGATTTCTTTATCCCCTTTGATGTGCATGGAGAAAATGGATTCACTTTCAGCTTTTGTTGTGGCCACTATATGTTTTTGATTCCCAAATCTATGTTTCCAGTTTTCTTTTCTCTACCACAAGCCCCACATCACCAAAAGGCTGTGTAGTTGAAATATTAAAGATTCTCCCACCTCAGTCCTTCCCACTGTCCCTCCACTCTTCCCTTAGTTGGGCAGCTAGAGGATGTTCAATGCCTTAATAAGTGGGAAAAGGGCTTTTGACATTTAAAAATCCAGACCTTGGAGGGACCCAAGGACACAGGAAAAAACTTGATGTGTGCATCAGAGCAAGTTTTCCCACTCTTGGGCCAAGATGAAGCCTATCTGCTTTGGAAGGAGAAGGAAAGTCCAGACTGGGGAGGAAGTTGATGGTAAAAATCATTAGCAGGTAGCTCCCTGGGAAGGGACAGTCTGTGTCCTGCCTGCCTCTTCTTGGCCTGGGGGTGGGTTGGGGGGAAATGACAACAGAAATTGCTGATGGCTTTTGGGAAGGTGAGGGCAGAGGGCCCTCGTGCCCCAGTCCTCTTGTAGACCCCAGAAGCAACACAGCCCAAAGTGGGTATGTCTGTGTGAGCTTCTGAGCAGCTGGGTCCGCACAGCACCGGGGCAGTAGAATGAGTTCCCTTGAGCCTTAGAGGCACAGGGAAGTTTCAAGGAACAAGGGACAACTCAGCCCGGAACTGTGTAGACTGAAGACAGAATAAAATGGCTCTACGTAACCCCTCTGGAACTTATATGCAGCCGTAAGGGAAAGTAGGAAATACCCTTAACTACTACTAATTTAATTTTCTGTCACCCTGAAAGAGATAAATAAGACTTACAGAAAGTAAACTTACTTTGTTTTACACATCTAGGGCTTGGGGCTACCCCTGATACTTACATAAAAAATTTAAGTGCAGGCCGGGCGCGGTGGCTCACGCCTGTAATCCCAGCACTCTGGGAGGCCGAGGCGGGAGGATCATTTGAGCTCAGGAGTTTGAGACCAGCCTGAGCAAGAGCGAGACCCCATCTCGACTAAAAATAGAAAGAAGTTATATGGACAGCTAAAAATATATGTAGAAAAATTAGCCGGGCATGGCGGCGCATCCCTGTAGTCCCAGCTACTCGGGAGGCTGAGGCAGAAGGATCGCTTGAGCCCAGGAGTTTTTTTTTTTTTTTTTTTGTTTTTTTTTTTGAGACAGAGTCTCACTTTCTTGCCCGGGCTAGAGTGAGTGCCGTGGCATCAGCCTAGCTCACAGCAACCTCAGACTCCTGGGCTTAAGCGATCCTACTGCCTCAGCCTCCCGAGTAGCTGGGACTACAGGCATGAGCCACCATGCCCGGCTAATTTTTTTTTTTTGTATATATATTTTTAGTTGGCCAGATAATTTCTTTCTATTTTTAGTAGAGACGGGGTCTCGCTCTTGCTCAGGCTGGTCTCGAACTCCTGACCTCGAGCGATCCACCCGCCTCGGCCTCCCAGAGCTAGGATTACAGGCGTGAGCCACCGCGCCCGGCCGAGCCCAGGAGTTTGAGGTTGCTGTGAGCTAGGCTGACGCCACGGCACTCTAGCCTGGGCAAAGAGAAGACTCTGTCTCAAAAAAAAAAAAAAAAAAAATTTAAGTGCAGTAAACTTTAAACTCACTATTTGCCACATTTATCTCATTAAATGCTTCCTTGGCATCCACTAAGTGCAAGGCACCCAAAAGAATCCAGTGGGGGAGAGAGACACACAAATCACAGTCCAAGTAAAGGAGCATGTTTTGAGTGCACACAGGAAACACACGTGCATTCTGATGGATGGGAGGGAAAAGCCTTGAGCAAGGGGTGACATTTGGTCTGGGCTTGGAGAAATGAGTAGGAAATTGCCAGGGAAACAGAAGTGGTTTCTGGCTGTCAAAGAAGTTGGCTGAGCTTAGAACACAAGGCTGGAGGGAAGAGTCCACAGGGGGCTAAAATGTCCCAGATCCCAGCCTCACTCTTTATGCAATGGCACTTCTATTCTCCAGAACTTAGGGTCATGTTTTGCCCCTCTCCTCTGACAGTCAAGCACTTTTCAAGTCTTACATTTTTGGATTTAAGTTTCCTATACCTATAATGGTAGCAATAAAACATCACAAACAATTTAATAACAATAATAGCAACTACCATTTAGGGGGCTGGTATTAAGTTTTTTCCCAAATTGTCTTCCATATCCTTATAGTAATCCTAAACATAAGAATTTTATCCCATATGGGAGTATCATTATTCCATTTTTCATCCTCTACCCTAATCCTAACAGTGTATCTAAGATGTTCTATATCATCCAAAATGCTTTTTTTTGGCCATGTTTTCTTAACAAAAATCATTTTAAACTAAACCTCCAAAGTGATCTTGTCTTTCTGTTTTTTCCCTGTGTTTCATGCAGCTATTATAATTTCACATTTCTCTTCCTCGATATGATTTTTAAGCTAAAATTTAATTAAGAGCCTTCTCACTGACTCCTACCTGTCTCTCACCATTTGCTGCCTCCTCTAGGATTTTTTTCAAGCTGTTTTCTCTTCCCTTTCCTGGGAATACCCTATTGACCTCCGTCCCCACCCCCTGCATAATCTGTTGGTGAAATCATACCTGTTCTTTGAAACTGGGCTAAAATGCTGCCTCCTACATGAAGCCTTCTAAGAGTCTTCCCATCATAATAACTCATTTCCTCTTCTCCATTCCCACAGAGCATTGTTCCTATGTCTTTTATATGGTTGCATTTAAGTTCTATCTGTATTTTTCTTCCTCTCCAACTAGATTGTGGATCTGCATCTTACACCTTTCGTGTGTGTTACGCATCTCCATTGCTCACATTACAGAAATTTACTCATACAAACATTTGTTGAATTGAATCTGATGGAAAGAAATCCAGGTTTCTCAATCAGGGGCCCAGGGTCATCCCTTCCCACACTCTGTTCCTCCAGCACATACGCTAGATTTTTGTGGGGCCATGATCATTAACACAATCATTTCCTCTTCTTCCCCCGGTTATTTTCTCCTAAAATGGAGGCGGAAGGGACTAGACGAGCATCTGGCAGCCAGAACTGCCCTCATGCCTGCCTGAGTCCTCAACCGGCAAACGCCACAGAGTGGGCGGACAGGCGGGCAGGGAGGAGGCCCTGGACTTGCAGCCATCAGAGCGGCCTCCTGTGGGAGCCCTGAAGCTGTGGGCAACCATGGTTTCGGGGAGCCGCTATCACTGTGTCTGGAAGCTGGGAAGATAGTCAAAAGTCAGATCCAGGTTCCAGCAGAGTTCCCAAAGAGAGGAAAGGAGGAAATACAGATGTAAAAAGGATTCATGGTGAGGTATTGCTGATTTCCTTTTCAAATTAATGGAGAGAGGTTAATGAGGAGGAAATGTCCCTGAGTCAATTAAGATATATGTGAGCAAATCACTAAATTGTTTAAAAGATGTGAGTCCAAATGTGCTTTAAATGTTCAGAAGGGGGAAAGACTAAATCTTTTAATAAAAAATCATTGTCCAAAGTACTGTTGTAAAGTGATGAAGCTTACATAAGTAATAGACAAGTTACATGGCAGGGAAACCAGATACAACCATATGCTGAGCATGTCCCATGTGCCCGTGCTTAGAAGCATTAACTGTAATAAATTTCATAAGTAGTCTGGGGCTCAAAGCAAAGGGTTAGCAGCACTTGGGGTAGTGCCCCAAATGTCATATTCCACCTTCTACAATGCCAGTAACTATATATAGGGAATAGTTTGCAAGAACAAGAATAATCCAGCATCTTCATTCCTAGAGAGAGATAGATATTTAATTTTTACTAATCAGGAACAAAGAAAGAATAGACATTTTAGCTATCAAACTAACAAGAAGCAAGAATATATAATACAGCATGACTTTCTCATTTTGATGTTGAGAAAAAAATTGGTTCCAAAAAGGTTGAATGACTTGCTCAAGGTCATCAAAGACACTGATTCAAACATTCATAAACACAGGGAAGCCAAAGGGAAATCACATTAAGAAATAAAAGCAAAGCCAGGCACATCTGTAATCCCAGCTACTCAGGAGGCTGAGGTGGGAGGATCTCTTGAGCCCAGGAGTCAGAGGCTGCAGTGCACCACAATCAGGTCACTGCACTCCAGCCAGGGCAACTGGCTGGATAGTGAGATCTTGTCCCTAAAAAACCAGAAAAACAAAAAAATGAAGGCCATGTCTTCATTAAACAATTCTTACAGATTGCAAGAGGGATAAGAAGATTCTCCATCTCCAGTCTTACTGGCTCCTGCCGCCCTGCTAAGTGGCAATAGGTTTAAACCACAGCATCTGGTTGTCCATGTGCCCTTATGCTGGGGAGGTCAGCCCATGAGTCAGTTTTCAAATCATGATGGCTTTTAGAAAACAGCCAGGCAGGGTGGAACCAGAGAGAAGAGAGGGAGGGATGGAAAGTCGAAGCCTTTTTAAAGCTCTCCACAAAAGGCAAAGAGTTCTCCTCCACCAATCCTGACCCTTGCTGACCTCATGACCTTGTTACCTAAGGTCAACTTAACACTTTAGAAATGGTCCTGGCTGGGTCTCTAACCTCTGTCACTCACAACTAACAAATATGTCTTTTCAAGGGTCACCTTTTGGCCAGAAATTGGCATATTCTTTCCTTTCAATTCACATATTACCCCAAAGTCTCTTTGGTTTCTATTAAGACATTCAAGCTAATTTGAAACCATTTTCACTAACACAAGATGCTACAATAATTTTCACATACACAAACTTCTCTAGAGAATCTAGGTTAATACTCAGTTGGGGAAACTGAGTACATTTCATCTGGTCACTGCCAGAGCATACATATTGAATGACCCTGGAATCTTCATGCAGCTATTCAAGAAGGAGCGAACACAGGATAGCTGGAGACTTAGATTTTGGGGGTCCAAATAAATTCTGTCTTTGGAGGAATTGTCAACAGTTTCTCTAGTGTATGGAAAGATACTTAGAGAGGAAGAGTAGGAAGCCTAAACAAGGCAAACAGTCATCCTCACTTATTAGTGGTCATCACCTGGTCAAACGTTGAAAGATCAAGAACGACTTGTTTAGAGTGAGGAATCTCCACATGAAAATAAACAATTGAAAAGCGTGCAGGCACTCAGCAGGGTTATCAAGTTTTAATTTTATTCAAAGCAGGAATGTAATCAAAAGAAGTATCATACATAGTCCTCAGCTCTCAAGTTCCTTACATTTACTGTGAAGATATTTTATTTCTCAAGGAATTTACCAGATCAAGACTCTCTCTGGCTAGTCTTCAAATTCAAATAAAGCACCATCCACATTCAGCAAAGCATAAGAGTGGGGTTTGCTTCCAAGTTCTGGTTGTCACACTTCCTTCCTTAATTCAATTCAATTCAGCCACACTGTGCTGGATGTTAGGAATTCAAAACTAAATAAAGCATAACCCCTAACCCCAATGAGCTCAGAATGAGGGAAAGGGAAACTGACTTGTAAACAAATAAGTGAAATGAAGGGCAGTGTGAGTCAGTAGAGGGCAGAGAGGAAGCACCCAGGAGTGTGGTGGGGGCAGGAAGTGGTTGGAAAAGATTTCATAGGAAGAGTGTGGCGGTGTGGTAGCCTGCCTCCAACATGGCCCCAATTAGCCTCATCTTTGGGTACCCACACCCTGTACAGACCCCTCCTGCATTGTATCAGAGTTAGTCTTTGTGATCTATAGACTACAGCAGAAACATTGGTGTGTGACTTTGGAGGTTAGATTAGGAAAGATATTGCTGCTTCTGCTTTGCTCTCTTGGATCGCTTGTACTGGGGGAAGCCAATAGCCATGTCTTGCGGACATGCAAGCAGCAAAAGAGAGCCCCAAGTGGGGAGGAACTGATGTCTGCCACCAACAACCAGCACTGGCTTGTTGAGTCACCTGGGAAGTGCATCCTCCAGGCCTAGCCAGGCCTTCAGATGACTGCAGGCCCAGCTGACAGCTTGACAGCAACCTCATGAGAAACCCTGAGTCAAGATGCTCTTGAATTTCTAACCCACTGTGACAGGTAGAATGGCATCCCCTCCCTGAGGGATGTGTAATCCCCAGAACCTGTGAACACGTTACACTACATGGCAAAGGGGAATCAGGGTAATAGGTGAAATTAACGTTGCTAATCAACTGACCTTCAAATAGGGAGAGTAGCCTGGGTCATCCAGGTGGGCCCAATTTAATCACAAGAATCCCTGAATGTGGAGAAGGGAAGCAGAAGAGGAAGTCGGAGTAAAGTGATGTGAGAACTTGAGTGGCCACTGCCGGCTTTGAAGATGGAGGAAGGGGCATGACACAAGGTATGTGGGTGGCCTCTCAAATCTAGAAGATGAAAAAAAGTAGATTCTCCCTAGAGCTTCCGAAAGGAATGCAGCCCTGCTGACACCTTGATTTGAGCCTGGTGAGACTCATATCAGTCTTCTGAACTACTGAGCTGTAAGATGATAAATCTGTGTTGTTTAAGCCACTATATTTGTGTTAATTTGTTACAGCAGCAATAGAAAACTAATACACCCACAGAAACTATAAGGATAAAAAATGTTTATTGTTATTTTAAGACATGAATAAGGGGGCAATTTGTTACGCATCAGTGGATAACCAATACAGATTTTGATGCCTATAAGTGGGCTGCTGGCAAAATAAAAATTTAAAATTTAAGAGAAATTTGGAACCAGACAGTGAGAAGAGACCAGAAGGACTTTAAGGAGAGTGTTAGTAAAAGCCTAAAGGAATCTGAAGAGGCTGAAAATTGAAGCCTGGGGGCCTTTGAGGAAGCTGCCAGTGAGATCTTAAAGGAAAATTAGGAACTTTTTATTGGAAACTGGAGGGAAAGTGATCCTTGTTATATAGTGGCTGAAATTTTAAGCAACACTGTTGCCTGTGGTAACAAGAAAGTAGTAAGTCTATGTGATGGAGAATGAACAATATTTGATAGTGCAGCAAAGTGACTATAGTCAACAATAGGTTATGGTATACTTTAAAATAAATAAAAGAGTGGAATTGGGATGTTCCTAACACAAAGAAATGAAAAATGTTTGAGGTGATAGATACTCCAATTACCCTGATTTGATTAATATACATTATATACCTATATCAAAACATCACATGTACCCGATAAAGATATACAATATTATGTACCCATGATAATTAAAAATTAAAAAATAGGCTGGGCTCGGTGGCTCACACCTGTAATCCTAGCATTCTGGGAGGCCGAGGCGGGTGGATCGCTCGAGGTCAGGAGTTAGAGACCAGCCTGAACAAGAGTGAGACCCAGTCTCTACTAAAAATAGAAAGAAATTATCTGGCCAACTAAAAATATATATAGAAAAAATTAGCCGGGCATGGTGGCACATGCCTGTAGTCCCAGCTACTCGGGAGGCTGAGGCAGGAGGATTGCTTAAGCCCAGGAGTTTGAGGTTGCTGTGAGCTAGGCTGACGCCATGGCACTTACTCTAGCCCGGGCAACAGAGCGAGACTTTGTCTCAAAAAATAAATAAATAAATAAATAAATGTATCTAATGAACTAAACTAAATGATGAACTGGCTAAGGAGATTTCCAGGCAGAGTGGTGAAGGTGTCACCTAGTTTCTCCTCACTATTTCTAGGGAAATGTGAGAGGACAGAGATAAGCAAAAGAAAGGACTATTAAACAAAAAAATCTCGGGAATTATGGGGTTTGAAAATTCCCAGCCTCTCCAGATGACAGACAAGCTAAAATTAAGAAGTGGCTTCTGGGAAAAGATAAAGTCCAAGACATTCACAGGAGAACATGCTGCACATAAAGATAAAGCTCAATGGAGAATCCTTTAAGATCTCATAAAGATTCAAGGTGCTGCATTTTTGTGCAGAACCTTTCAGTTAAAAAAGAAGTCTTCTTTGGAAGCCTTGGGATGGGGTAAATATATTTTGCTTGTGGGTGGGACAGGAAACATTGGGGACCAGGAGGCAGACTATGGGTAGTCAGCTTCCGAGATGATCTCCCAATGATTCCTTCTTCCTTGTGTTCACATCTTTGTGTAGCACCCACTCAGCATATTGGGGTTGGTCTATATGACAAATAGAAGATGGCAGTAGTAATGGTGCATGACTTCTTTAGCTAAGTCATTAAAGACATTGTCACTTTGCCTTGTTCTCTTGGATCATTCTGTTGTTAAATCAAAAACTAAATAAAACCCATCACCATGAGGCAATTGTTATTCAGCTAAGCAGGAGGGAAGAGGATGGATGGGCACTAGGAGAGTGGTTACAAAAGGAGCAAATGCTGTAAACGAAAAGTGTGTTTTACAATTTTTTTCCTTGGACTTAAAAATATCTTAATACAGTAGTCCTCACTTATCTGTGGTTTCACTCTGCACAGTTTCAGTAACCCGGGGTCACCCTTGGTCTGAAAATATCATATGAAAAATTCCAGAAATAATTTATAACTTTTAAATCATGCACTGTGCTCAGTATCGTAATGAAATCTCGGGCCACTCTCCTCCGTCCCACCTCCCCACCATGTGAATCATCCGTTTGTCCAGCTTATCCACTGCTATAAATGTTACCTGCCTGTTAGTCACTTAGCAGCCAACTCAGTTAGCAGATTGTGCTTGTGTTCAAGTAACCCTTATTTTACTTAATAATGTACGTAAAGTGCCAGATGGCAGGCAATTTGGATATGCCAAAGAGAAGCAGTCAAGTGCTTAGTTTATAAGTGAAGAGGTGAAAGTTCTTGACTTCATAAAGAAAAAAAAATTGTATGCTGAGGTTGCTAAGATCTATGGTAAGAACGCATCTTCTGTGAAATGGTGAAGAAGAAAAAAGAAATTCACGCTCGTCTTGCTGTCACACCTCAAACTGCAAAAGTTACAGCCACAGTGCATGGTAAGTGCTTAGTTAAGATGGAAAAGGCATTACATTAGTGAGTGGAAAACATGAACTGAAAATGTGTTCTGATTGATGGCAATATGTTGCTCCAGGAAGCACTGAGCCTACAGGAAGACTTTGGCGAGGGATCCCCTGAAACGAGTGACACCAAGGCACTTACTGCAAGTAAGGGATAATTACGTCAATTAAGGAATAGGTTTTGACTGAAAAATATTTTAAAACATAGTGTATATGGGCTTCAGTGCTATCCATGATTCCAAGCATCCACTAGGGGTCTTGGACCTATTCTCCTAGGATAACAGAGGACTACTGTAACAAAAATAATCATGATAGCTAACATCTAAGTGTTTATTGTGTTCCAGGGACTCTATATGTATGTTAATCCTTATAACCCTAAGAGATAGATACTATTACTGTCCCTATTTCACTGAGTGGAACAGCTCAGGTTCAGAAAGGGTAAGGAATTTAGCTCTGTCACTCAGCTGGTAAGCATACTGCTCCTGAAAACCATTCTTTCTGTGTCACTTTGCCATTGATACCAAAACGTTTTCTCTGACCAGATTGTGAAGGCTTGTTGACTTCACACTCTCTGACAGCTGCTAAGAGTATTTGTTGGCTTTCTTTCTGAACTGGGATATGGCCGAGACTATACATTCACTAAAACCCATTTCTTTTACTCCTGGAACCCATTTACAATACACTTCCCAGCTCCTAGGCAGTAAGATTTGGTCATGTATTCTGTTCATGATTGTGTTCTGGTCAATAGAAGATGGGCTGAAATAATGTACTGTACTTCCAGAACTGGCCCATGAAAACCTCCTACGTGGTCCTCTACTCTCTGGGTCCCTGAATGACCACATGGATCTTCATTCACTGATCACAAATATTTATACTGGACATAGCACAAGCATGAAATAAATTTCTATTGCATGAATCCATGGAGTTCTACAGAAATTATCATTATTTATCATAAGTAATACATAGGCTTAATGAAACAGCATGCAGAAACAAAACT
Organism: Lemur catta; assembly: GCF_020740605.2. Lineage (NCBI taxonomy): Eukaryota > Metazoa > Chordata > Mammalia > Primates > Lemuridae > Lemur > Lemur catta. The sequence goes on along the minus strand of NC_059128.1, from coordinate 87,428,313 downwards.
TGATAAATTCACTTCATAAATTGCTTAGCACCTTATATCAAACACAGGGGCTTGAAATATCTAAAGAATTATTTTAGAGTCAAATCAGTAAATTATTATGATCTAAGATGACCATTATGTGCAACATAGCTATTTGGAAAAGGTGTATATGAGTATACTCTACGAGTAGGTTTGTAATCCTATTTGGTAGTGCAGCTTGATTTAAAGTTTCTTGGTCATTATAGACATGGAATTGGATAGCTGTGCATTGATTCTGATAGTTCACAAAGAGGAAAGGATGCATCAGATATTTTTCTGACCTTTTGTAAGCCAAGAATCCCCATTATATTCACTGAAAACAGAATCTGAGCTTTTATGGAGTATTACATGCTTACTTGAACATGGAACTCAGCTGCACATTATATATGCAGATGCAATGTGCTTCACATTTGTTGAGTATTCACTATGTGCCAAGTACCCTGCCAAGCTGTTTATATCTGTTATTTAATTTTTATAACAACTCTATGATATAGGTACTCTTATTGTCCATATATTATAGGTGGGAAAAAGAAATTCAGGTGGTTAAGTGACTTGCTCAAGATTATAAAACTAAGTACATGATAGAAATAAGGTTTGAACCCAAGTGGTCAGAATTGAGATTAGCACATAATAGCTGCAGTGACTGTAAAAATGGAAATTTGGAAAGAGGCCTTTATGTACTATATATACTCAGTTGCAAATCAAGTTTATACTTAAAATGAGCACTATTCTTTCACATTTTTTTTGCCAGTGTAGTTTAAGACTTGAACTTTTGTTGGAATGAAAAAAAAATGAAGCAAAACAACTTAGTGAATGAGACAGGGATTTAACACAAATTTGAATTTTTGTTTTACTCTTGGGAGCATTCACATAACTTAGAAACCATGGAAGCTAATCTTAAGACCAAGGCAAGAGACATATTCCTGTTCTCAGACTGAATGGGAGCCCAAAAGATTTATTTGGTGGTGAAACCAAAGACTGAAGAAAAAAATTATTGCAGAACCCCTCCCCACGTTCAGGCAGCGAAACAGAGCATTCATTGCTGACTCCTCTCTCGGGCAAGTTGGACCCTTACAGATCCATGAAGTTAGACTTCATTTTTGCCTCAATGCGTAAAGTACAACATTTTGTTTTAATTTCTATGTCTTCTAAGACATTGGCCTGCTTCCTCTCACAGATTATGAGTTATTTGTATTTGGGTTTTTTTTTCTTTCTCTCTTCAGAGTTTCCATTTCCACCTCCAAATTACCCATTTCACTTTTTACATTTTTCACCAGATCTCCCTTTTTTGTTTCCTTGTTCTTTTCATTTATCTAGAGCAAAGAAAATGTTAGGAAATGCAAGGAAAACTTTAAGAACTGAGCTTTTAAATCAAAATCTCCTCTAATTCTTAAAACATACATAATCAAAGAGGACTAATTTTTGTCAGCACCTGTGATACCACCCCCAAAATATATAGTCATGTGTTTTCACCTTGGAGAATGAAAACATGTCAAACTACTCAGTGTTTGCTCACAGTCCTTATGTTACCACCTAAAATACTACATAAGAAAGTTGCTTTATGTTATAAAATGAGCATTTTTAAAAATGAGTACTTATTGGTACACAGTAAGTTTAATAAATACACGGCAATTGCTAAACATTTAAATCATCAGTCTTTATTTTAATGAAAAATGTAAATTTAAGAATCAGTTTTCTGAAAAATGCTAGCCAGAGCCATTGGATTATAATCTGTTTGCACAGTTATATATGTCCCTACATATATATGTCTCTAACTTGTATAGCCAAGCGATCTAGAAAACATTTTGCAGTGATATAAAATATTTTGGAAATCTTTTACAAGCTTAAAAAAATTCTGCTTCTAATTTAATGATTAAAACTGTTCTCTCCAAATCTGCTTCACATGAAAGCCAATGAAAGCCATCTATTTACAAACTAGAGAAATATATGTACATGTTAGATGGAAGCATACGTAGTGTCAGGAATCTACAGGTTTATGAGCTCCTAAATGGAGAAGAGTGTGGATACAGCCACCCAATAGGCAGTAAACAGCAACTACGAAATACCAATAGCGCCATATTCATGGGAGATAGGAACAGGAGTAAGAGCAAACCAATATATAGTGACAAACTTGAAATTTTCCACTGGTATAAGATGCATTTTCAATGATACATTAAATACTTAACTCTTCAAGGAGTTGATCAGGAAAATAATTGGTTCACAAAACCTCAGTAAGTTATGGGCTAGAAGTTGCCAAGATCTCTCTCTCCCTGTGTGTCATCAATATTTCCCACAGCAGGGAGTGAAGAGAGCATGGTGTTCCTTGAAGCTTGGGGCTTGAAATGCTGGCCAGGTGAGTTGGGTTTAGGGAGGACACCGTCCAGAGGCTTCTGTTGTGAACTGTCTGCCACATGACCCCTACCACACACAACACCCGAAACATAGACTACAGACTGTCAGCACCACTCCATTCATCAGAAGACAAAATGAAAAGCATTTATTCCTTCCCTCAAAATTCTGGGGACCCCCCTGTCCCTGTGTGCAAAGCACTTTGCTAGGTGCTACGTAAAGGTGTTGAGGCATGGTGCACAATTTGAGGACAGTCATAAAAGATTTATGAAAGTACTAAATAAAAGCTTAGCATGGGTGTGTCTAGAAATGGAGTGCTGAAGTCCCTTTAGACCCCCGGAGTGCCTCTAATGAAGCATGAAGGTGTTGGGGCCAATATCTTAGCACACAGCATTCCCTCCTTTCCCCACCATTCCTTTTTTTCCGCATCCACCAAACAGAGCCCAAGTAGGAACGTGCACCTCTTCAGCAGTCAGGAGCTCTGCAGCAGGATGAGTGGGCAGAAGGAGACTTTCTAAGACCCACAGTTACCTTGCTGTTGTTGTGAATTTTTTCCACAACTTTTACTTCTTTAGTCTAAACATTTTCCCCCCTCATCCCATTGGTCTCACTTTACAGGTGGTAATTACACTTCTCTTCGGCCTTCTCAAGTTTTCCATTTCCTAATTTTTTTTGTTCTTCCACTTAAGTTACGTCAAACAGCTGGAAATAGAGCTCTTACAGGAAGCGAAGACCATTGCTGAAGAGGAAGGAATGATTAACTTTCAGACCTAGCAGTTGTACTTAGGCATGCCATTGCCATGTTTTCATGCATGTGTGTATTTTGCTTGCGATTTCTTAAATGCATCATAGTTGAACTCCTGAAATAAAAATTCAAGCTGATATTAAATCTTGTCTGCTATAGACCTATGAACACCATCAAAGACAAATAGGGGGCTGGGTGCAGTGGCTCACACCTGTAATCCCAGAACTTTGAGAGGCTGAGGCAGGAGGATCACCTGAGGCCAGGAGTTGAGACCACCCTGGACAACATAGAGAGACCCCTGTCTCTACAAAAAAATGTTCAAAAAATTAGCTGGGTGTGGTGGAGCACACCTGTAGTCCCACATACTTGTGAGGCTAAGGTGGAGGATCAGTTGAGCCCAGTAGTTGGAGGCTATAGTGAGCTGTGATCATGTCACTGCACTCCAGCCTGGGAAGACACAGCAAGACCCTGTCTCCCTTTCTCCCTGTTGCTCTCCATCTATTTAATCAGCACTTCAGTATAATAATTCATTATTCCTTCAGTCAACAAATACCTACTCAGTTCCTCTTAATTGCAAGGCAGTGTTTTACATTATGAGGAATACAAAGGTGAACCAGATATGATTTATACCTGCAAGATGCTTACCAGCTAATGAAAAAATCCATACAAGTTATGTGTCACAAAAGTGTCACAAAAGTACTGTAGGATTTCAGACAAAATCACACCCGCACTGTCCTTGACTACATAGTTAAGATTTGGAAAGGTCTCAGTTACAGTGTGGGTGTGAAGGGTAAGGAGAATATGTAAGTTTAGGGAAAAAAAAACCCTGCAAAGGCTCAGATCAGGGCAATTCAAGTCCTTTTGGGCAAACATCAGATCGTTCACTCTGGGCTGAGAGTTGAATGCATACACAAAAAAACTGACTGTACATTTACAATGGTAGGTTGGGGCCAGATCAGAGGGCCATTAGAATTAAGGAGTTTGTAATGAACACTTTGGCATTTTCTAGGCAGTGAGGACATTCTACAAGCAATGAGAAGGCAGTGAAAGTTTTATGATCAGAAAAAAGACTTGATCACAGGAAAGTTCACCTGGTAGTAAGTATAAAAATGGGTTGGAAATGAAAAGATTGTAAGGTGTTTTGGAAATCTGTTGAGAGTCCATTTTAATGCAATGGCTCAGGTGAGAGGCATTGAACATGGGCAGTAGCAGGAGAAACTGGAGAATAGATTTTAAAAAGGTTTCAGAGAGAAACAGGAGGCCCTTGAGTGAGAATGAATGGAAGCTTCAACCAAATGTTACCTTGCATAATCCCTTTAACATCCAATCAACATTTCTTCTTCTAGTCCATAAGAATATCATGAGATGTGGGTGGTCAAATGTCTTGTTGAAATCAAGATGTGTTTTGCATTTCCATCTTTTCTGACCTACACTGATGCACATGTTAAAAAACACGGGCTTCTGTCTCATCATCACCACTGCCTTTCCTATGCATTTACACATAATTTTTTTCATTGTGGTAAAAAATACATAACATAAACTTACCCTCAATAATGTGATTTTATTTATTTATTTTTAGAGATGAGGTCTTGCTATGTTGCCCACACTGGTCTCCAAATCCTAGGTTCAAGCAATCCTCCCACCTCAGCCTCCTAAATAGCTGTGACTACAGGTGTCTACCACTATGCCTGGTCTCTCTTAATAATTTTAAAGTGTACAATATTGTTAACCATATGCACACTGTTGTACAACAGATCTCTAGAACTTTTTTCATCTTGCATGACAAAACTCCATATCCATTGAATAACTTCCTGTTTCCCAATTCCCCTAACCCCTGGTAACCACCATTCTACTTTCTGTTTCTATGAGTTTGGTTACTTTAGATACTGCACATAAGCAGAATCATGCAGTACTTGTCTTTTGGTGATTGGCTTATTTCACTTAGCATAAATGTCCCTCAGGTTCATCCATGTTGTAGCATATGACAAGATTTCCTTCTTTTTAAAGACTGAATAGCATTCCATAATAAAATATTTTCATATTTTAATATTCCATATGATTCTTTAAGGCTAAATAATATTCCATAATTTCCAACGATTCCTTTATGGACATTTAGGTTACCTTCACATCTTGGCTATTATGAATAATGTTGTAATGAAAATGGGTATGCAAATATTTCTTTAAGACTGTTTTCAATTCTTTTGAAAATACAAGCATGCACTGCATATTGACATTTTGGTCAAGGACAGACATATGACATACACAACAGTGGTCCCATAAGATTATAATGATACATTTTTACTGTACCTTTTCTATGTTTAGATATACAAATACTTACCACAGTGTTACAATTGCCTAAAGTATTCAGTACAGTAACATGCTGTATAGGTTTGTAGCCTAGGAACAATAGGCTATACCACATAGTCTAGCTGTGTAGTACGATATGCCATCTAGGTTTGTGTAAGTACACTCTATGATGTTTCCACAATGACAATGTTCAACATATGCAAATCAATCAATGTGATACATCATATCAACAGAAAAATGGACAAAAACCATATGATCATTTTGATTAATGCTGAAAAAACATTCAATAAAACTCAACATTCTTTCATGATAAAAACTCTCAAAAAACCAGATATATAAAGAACTTACTTCAACACTATAAAAGTCACATATAACAGACCCACAGCAAGTAACATACTGAATGGGAAAAAACTGAAAGCCTGGAACCAGACAAGGATGGCCACTTTCACCACTATTATTCAATATAGTACTGGAAGTTCTAGCTAGAGCAATCAGTCAAGAGAAAGAAATAAAGGGCATCCAAATTGGAAAGGAAAAAGTCAAATTATCCTTGTTTGCAGATGATATGGCTTGTATCTAGAGAAATCTACAGACTCTACAAAAAAACTATTAGAACTGATAAACAAATTTAGTAAAATTGCACGATACAAAATCAACATACAAAAATCAGTAGCATTTCTATTTGCCAATAGTAAAGAATCTGAAAAAGAAACCAAGAAAGCAATCCCATTTACAATACCTACAAATAAAATAAAATACTTAGGAATAAACTTAACTGAAGAAGTAAAAGATCTCTGTGATGAAAACTGTAAAGCACTGATGAAACAAATTGAAGACGACACACAAAAAATGGGAAGATAATTCACACTTATGGACTGGAAGAATCAATACTGTTAAAATGTCCATGCTACCCAAAGCAAACTACAGATTCAATGCAATCCCATCAAAATACCAATGACATTCTTCACAGAAATAGAAAAAATAACCCTAAAGTTGATATGGAACCACAAAGACCCAGAATAGCCAAGGCCATTCTGAGCAAAAAGAACAAAACTGGAGGAATCACAATACTTGACTTCAAATTATACTACAGAGCTATAGTAACCAAAACAGCATGGTATTGTAATAAAAACAGGCACATAGACCAACAGAACACAATAAAAAAGCCAGAAATAAATCCACATATCTATAGTGAACTTATCTTTGACAAAGGTGCCAAGAACATACATTGGGGAAAGGACAGTCACTTCAATAATTGGCGCTGGGAAAACCACATACCCACATGCAGAAGAACGAAACTAGACCCGTATCCATCACCATATACAAAATTCAAATCCAAATGGATTAAAGACTTAAAATCTAAGACCTGAAACCAAGAAACTACTAAAGAAAACATTGGAGGCTGGGTGCGGTGGCTCATGCCTGTAATCCTAGCACTTTAGGAGGCCGAGGCAGGCAGATTGTTTGAGCTCAGGAGTTTGAGACCAGCCTGAAAAAGAGCGAGACCCCATCCCTACTAAAAAAATACAAAGAAATTAGCTGGACAACTAAAAACATATAGAAAAAAAATTAGCTGGGCATGGTGGTGCATGCCTGTAGTCCCAGCTACTTGGGAGGCTGAGGCAGGAGGATTGCTTGAGCCCAGGAGTTTGAGGTTGCTGTGAGCTAGGCTGACGCCACAGCACTCTAGCCCAGGCAACAGAGAGAGACTCTGTCTCAAAAAAAAAAAAAAAAGAACATTGGTTTCGGCAATGATTTCTCAAATAACCCTCAAAGCACGGGCAACCCAAGCAAAATTGGACAAATGGGATCACATCAAGCTAAAAAGCTTCTGCACAGCAAAGGAAACAATAACAAAATGAAGAGACAACCCACAGAATGGAAGAAAATATTTTCAAACTACCCATTTGGCAAGGAATTAATAATGCCTAGACTATATAAGGAGCTCCAACTACTCAATAGGAAAAAGAATCAAATAATCCAATTAAAAGTGGTCAAAGGATCTGAATAGACATTTCTCAAAAGAAGATATACAAATTGCTAACAGGTATATACAAAATGTTCAACATCATTAGTCATCAAAGAAATGCAAATCAAAACTACAATGAGATATCATCTCACCCCAGATAAAATGGCTTTTATCAAACAGACCGGCAATAACAAATGCTGGCGAGGATGTGGAGAAAGGGGAACCCTTGTACAGTGTTAGTGGGAATGTAAATTATTGCAACCACTATGGACAACAGTATGGAGATTCCTCAAAAATCTAAAGAGAACTACCATATGACCCAGCAATCCCACTGCTGGATATATATCCAAAGGAGGGGAAATCAGTATGTGGAAAAGATATCTGCACTCCCATGTTTATTGCAGCATTATTCACAATAGCCAAGATTTGGAATCAATGGATGAATGGATAAAGAAATTATGGCAATATACACAATGGAATATTATATAGCCACAAAAAGAATGAAATCTTGCCATGTGCAACAACATGGACAGAACTACAGAACAGTATGTTGAATGAAATAAGCCAAGCACAGAAAGACAAATATTGCATGTTCTCATTCCTATGTGGGAGCTAAATATTAAAAACAATTGATCTCATGGAGACAGAGAGTAGAATGATGGTTACAAGAGGCTGGGAAGGGTAGCAGGGAGGGTGGGATAAAGTGGGGGTGGTTAATGGGTACAAAAATATAGTTAGTTAGAATGAACAATATTTGATAATGCAATGAAGTGGCTATAACCAACAATAAGTTAGGGTATATTTTAAAATAACTGAAAGAATGAAACTGGAATGTTCCAGACATAAAGAAATGATATGGATACCCCAATTACCTTGATTTGATTAGTACACATTGTATGCTGCATCAAAACATCACATGTATCCTATAAAGATATGCAACTATTATGTAACCATAATTTAAAATATAAAAATATTTTATTATAAAAAGCAAAACAATCCATTTCAGAATGTTTCTGATGGAAAATATTAAGCTCATTAGGCGTGATTACTGACATGTGAAGATCATGGCATGTGATCCTCACCCAGGCCTGGTCTTCTACCCAACATAGTAGGAGCTCAGTAAGTATTTGTTAAGGAAAAAACTGAACAACTCTCCAGACTTTCATTGCCTTTTGGCATTCTCTATGATTCATAAACTTCTAAAATGGCCCTAAGATGGCATAGAACCAGGTAATGGTTTGAGGTCAGAGGCCTTAAAGACATTTGGTACAGCTCCTGAATTTGATGGGTGAAGTTATGTGACTTTTTTCCCCCCCAAAGTTGGACCAAAGAGACTAGAATTTATTTAAAAAACCTGATTCTGTTTTTTTTAACCCAATTTCAGATTTCAGTTCTCTTTTAACTACATAGGCCCAACTCTTCTCAGTCTGAAAACAATTGTCCTCGTTTTAGAATATGAAAGCAAAATAGGGTTTGGGTAGTTGTTTAATCTCAATGAGATTTATCCTCTAAGGGGGTAGTTTTGGGAGGTTAGATACCCAGGACCCAAGTCCTTCTTATCTCTTTCAGGACCAGTTTTGGAACTATCGAAAGAAGTCATTAGAGTCACCATCAGCATAATCACCAAATGAATCAGATTTGACTCTTAAAAACTTGAACTTTTCAAAGTCAAGCCCACCCTGAAAGGACAAAGATTTGCCCCTATTGGGAATATTTACTTAATAATAATAGCAATAATAATGGTATTTATTTATAGAACTATGCACCAGGTTAGCCAGGCATGGTGGCACGTGCCTGTAGTCCCAGCTACTCTGGAGGCTGAGGCAGGAAGGAAGAGTGCTTGAGCCTGGGAATTCAAAGTTGCAGTGAGCTGTGATTTCACCACTGCACTGTAGCCTGGGCAACACAGCAAGACCCTGTCTTTAACAAAAGGAAAAAAAGAAAAAGAACTAAGCACCAGGTGTTTTCTATGCATTATAGTACATCACAGCAACCCATTGGTATTATACTTATTCCCAGTAAATAGATTAGATTTGAGAGCATGAGGAACTTGTCTGTATAACACTAAAATTTGAACTCTAGTCTGTTAGATATCCAAAAGCAGGCTTTTGGACACTGCAGTGTTACCTGTTGTATGCAAGGTACTGTGTGGGGCATTCTGGAACTGAGTAACAAGCTCTTAAATAGCTTATGTAGCCTAGTACATGATATATGACACGTATTACACATGAGAGAAAATGTAAGTGTCTGAGAAGACACGTACTGTGTTCTCCAAAGATGTGCATTATAAATTCTGAAGGCAACAGGAATAGATGTCAAAAAAAAAAAGAAGTTTAAATTAAACTCAGGAAGGGTTGTATAGTAGAAAGAGCAACAAATTTGAAATCAGCAGAGTGGGTGAGTGCGAGAAAAAAAGAAAATAAAAGAATTTGAAATCAGAAGACATGGATTCTGCTTCGCAGTTACCACTTACTAACAAGCGACCTTGGGGAAGTCTCAGTTTCTTGAACTTAAAATGGAGATAATAATAATATCTGTCCTTCCCTCCCTCACTGGGTTATCATGAAAATTAAATGAGTGAGTATACATTAAAATATGAAAGCTTTGGGTATACTGCAATTGTATACAATATAGTATTAATATAATTACGTCATTAGAGTAGTCTGCTGCCCAACATGAACAGTAAATATATATCAGACAATTTCTGTAGGGTTGTTTAATCTCACTATATTATCTTACTTCATATTAATGCAATGCTATATTCTTCCCCAACACAACTCAAGATCCAAAGCCATAAGAATTGAAATGTTAAAGGCAAATGTCAGTTTAAAAAAAAGTTCTTCCTTTGCCTTTTAGCATCTCTCCCCTCCCCCAGCCTTTATTCTTCTGATTTATTCA